>NW_027224263.1:4800000-5400000 GCF_023699985.2 Odocoileus virginianus
ATTCATTTTGTTCCTATAAAGTATAAATAGGAAGTGACAAAAATAATCTTACCCAATGTCAAAGCTTTACTGGTTTGAGAAGAGTAAATCAAAAAGCATTTGTGCCAATAGGAATTGCTATTTTTTTTAAGGACCCCCCTCTTACAGTGGTATTGAAACATTTACTGTAGCATCATAGAGGGATTATTTATGTCCTTATAAAATTAGTTTTACGAATAAATGATCTGAGGTGTATAATGCCCTAAATGTATGGTTTTAAAAGTCACATAGCTCAAAATTGATACTTTATGAAATTCTGAATAGGATAAGTAGTCTCAAGACCTATAAAGTAAATTAGATTATCCATAAATATTGATAGTTTTTTGGTAGAAAGTTTAGATATAACTGATCCATAAAAGTAGAGCATTCACTATAAAGATTTATTTTCAATTGTATTATCCCAAGATGTTGAATATTCTAAACATTTTACTTGGGATGCATTAAATAATGCTTTTGTAGATTTATTTTCCTGATTATGTTTTACTTAGGCTAATAATAAAATAAATATTTACTAATGGTAGAAGGTGGTGGCTGAGAAGATTAATCTAAAAAGTGAGTAACCTATATCTACATGGTTGAGAATTTACAGCACCATAATCATAATTGTATTATATATTAGTGTTAACCAAATACTATAGGAAAGTCCCTATTCAAATCCATAGAGTTTCACTTTTCTGGGCTTTCTTTTAAATGTATTTCTCTAGTTTGAGAAAAATTGTGGCTTAAAATTTATGTTGATCATTCAGTCTTTAATTATCTTATGTCATGGAGGATTAGCCATAGGGAATCAGAAATAAATGAAAGGGTCTACTTAAACATTAGACAACTAAAAAGCCCTACATCCTCTGCTTCTTTCCCACGAGTGCATTACCCAGATTTCTTTTTTTTTTTTTTTTGTCTTTTAAAAGTTATTTTATTTTTTTTTCCATTTATTTTTATTAGTTGGAGGCTAATTACTTTACATCATTACAGTAGTTTTTGTCATACATTGAAATGAATTAGCCATGGATTTACATGTATTCCCCATCCCAGTCCCCCCTCCCACCTCCCTCTCCACCCGATCCCTCTGGGTCTTCCCAGTCCACCAGGCCATTTAGCAGAGGCTTCAACCAGTGGTGTCAGTTGTGTGTAGTGACATCTCAACTCAGCTTTTTGGGAAATTTTGTGTCAGTTGGGTTTAAAAATCAGAGAATATCTTAGAATCATTTTGATTTGGCAGGAATCCTCAAGATCATCTAGTCCATTCCCATCATTTCTCAGGTGAGGAAGGCCAGAGGTTACAACTTGTCTAAAATAATAGCCTTTGACAGAGCTGCCACTAGAGGCAACTTCTTGACTCCCATTCCTGTGCTCTTTGTACGATACCATAATACATGTTGTAAGCTTTTTGTTTTCTTCTTATGTTTGCCTAGTATTTAGTTACTTTAATCACATCCAAGGGAGATTTTCTTCATTTCCTAAAGTTTATTTTAGTGGGAATTTCACAATTCACTAAGTTGGGTTTTCCTTTGGTATGTTGGAACCTTACCTTGGACTTAGAAACCAGTGACTTCCTGAGTTTTTGGAATCTAGCAAAATGCCATGAATAGGATTGATACTAGATTGAACAAATAGACTTTAAGACAAAGAATTGTAGATTTTTGGAACTGGTAGAGAATTTTAAAAATTCCTAGTGCAAACCACTCATTTTGCAGATAAGGAAAGAGGCTAGGATAAATTAATTGCCAAATGTTTGTCTAATTGGTCCTTATGAAGAAATTAATGGTAACCAAAATTCTATTTGAAATATGTATCCAGTAAAATAAAATTTGGTTAGTTTCATTACCTGACAGGGCTTCAGATTTTTGAAATCAGTGCCTAAGTGCAGTGCAGTTTATTTAGCAGTTTTATGTTGAGAGATATTGAGAGGTTAAGACAGTGAAAGAGAAAGTTTAGCATTTCGAGAAATTCACATTGTTGGTAGGTTCAGAGGTGGGCAGGTAATGGTAGAAGGTTGATTGATGTTGGAGTAGGTGAAAGGTGATGTGGAGTTATAGGATGCTTGGAAAGTAAAGAATTTATAATAGACTGTGCTTATAATTTGGAAGGATAAAAGAGGATTTGGTATTAGGTAAGACAGTAGAACTGATGAACTTGTTGTGTAGTTCTGCAACATTGAAAAGTAATCATCTCAAAGTACTGTCTAGTGATTCTAGACACCTAGAACCTAGAATTAGAGCACTGCTTTGTGTGTTTTTAAAGGCAAATCATGTCGACACAGGGCAATATAAAAATGTGTACCACTGTGATAATTTGAGGAAGTTTTCCAACACTAAGGATATCAGAAATGACTAACAGTAATATAATTTTTCTCGGTGCTTTATCATGTTAGTAATGTAAGCACTTAATCTCTGTGATTTGTTAAAAATAGAAAATTATCAGAGATGACCAAAAATCTTCATATGGTCTGAGAAATGGGATGTTTGGGCGGATTATTTAAAATTGTGTTTTGGAAATGATTTGGACTTAGTGGCGCTGATAGCTGTGTGGTAATCAATTTTCTGCTAAACAGTACCATACTTTTATGGGGGAGTGGGGAATGAAAAATAATAGTAACAGTTAACACCCATTGGCTGTTTAGTGTGTATGGTGTACTGTTTAAAATATTTTACACAAACATACTCCTTTACAATATAACCTTATGAAATAGTTATTATTGTTCCATTTTGCAAATGAGGAGACTGACCTCATAGCATAATGTGAAAAAGTAGTTTTATGCTACTTAAATACCCGAAAGATGGTCTGGGAACTGTGATTGTAGCTATGCAATCTATTTCAGTTTTTACATTGCTTATTTGAAAGCATAGTGATTGCTAAACTCCCAGTTGGTTACCTGGTTGCAACTTATTTACCAGGCTCTTGTTTTCTCTTAAAATGTTTGTATTTTGGGCTCTGTTTTTGGTCCTCTTTATATATTTTTTTCTTGGTATTTTTCACTCCCAGGGTTTCTCCTATTGTCTCCCCATATATATCCCCCAACTGTGATTTGAGCTCCTGCATGGTATTTCCAGTTGCCTATAGGTCATGTCAGTCTCATAAATTTCTGAAGTATCCTAAAGTTGATGTGCCCCAAACAAATCTTCTTTTCATGCTTCTGAGATCCTTATCTCTATTAATGGTGTCACCATTGAGTCAGTCCTCCAGGCTTTAACTCTTAACATCTCCAATCCTTTATCTATGATTGGTCAATAGGTACTCTCAGGTTTACTTCCTAAATGTCTCAAGCCCACTTATTTATTTGTTCTCTTACTTTTTTTAAAAAACAAATGCATGAAAAGAATCTACTTTTTGTATTAGCAGGACTCTAGACTTGGGTCCTGCTCTGGAGGTACTCTTACAGTATGCTTGAGGAGGAACTATATTTATGAGTCTTCTGCCAGAAAAACAGTAGACTATCCATAAATGATAAATGCACTTCTGTAACTTAGTAGTCTTTTCTCATTATCTTGATTAGGTATTGAGGCTAGGAAACATTGTCATCTTGCACACTTTCACTTCACACTGTCTTTGACTTGACTTCAAAATATCTAGTATGCCTCTCATTCAGAAGAAAGATGTGATGACCATCACATGATATGGTGAAGTTTGTAGGATCAAGCGTTTATAGAAATAGCATGTGAAACATAGCAGTGCTGATCCTATGTCATGTTCTAGTGGTATTTAAAGATCTGCCAAATAACGATACCTGTTGGGGATTTTTGGACAAACATGGTGTTAAAAATCAGAGATTTATAAAAAGCAGTAGCTATAGTGTCTTCCAGTAAAAGAGTACAGAGGATAACCACAAAATCACACTTAATTCCTTGTTAAATGGTTTATTCCTTACATGAATATTCTAGTACAGTCTGGCATAGTTCTTTCAATTCTTAATGATTTTTTAGGTGGCTAGATAAAAGATAAACAAAAAAATCTAGCTTCAAACGGCAATGTAAAATACATGTTTCTTGATGTTGATATTGATTCTTAAAAAATATTTTGAGTGGTTTTTAATGCCATCATGCCCTATCTGTTTTGGTATTTCATTTCTAGATCCTTATTGTCTTTATGAATTTTTACTATATCCTGGCAGATTGATACTCTGTCATGATTGATTTTGGGGGAGGGGGGGTCTGTGTTCTGCAGCCTACTAGATCTTAGTTCCCTGAGCAGGGATCAAACCCATGCCCCTGGCAGTGGAAACACAGAGTCTTAATCACTAGACCTTCAGAGAATTCCCATGTCATGATTGCATTTTGATGGCTACAGTCCTGCTCTCAAAGGCAGTAGTTCTTAAGCTTTTGGGAGATCATGAAACCCTTCAAAATACTTAAAACTATTGCTTCTCTTTGTACTAACATTTTTCCATGAATTACAAGGAATTTACAGGTACCTTGAGGCTGTGCTAGGTTAAGAATCCCTCGATGGAGGCCAACTTCAGTAATTTCATTCCTTGGTCATTGTTCATTAATATTTAATGATAACAGACTCCTTTATAATTAAACCCTCTGATTAAATACATTTAAGTTTAGTGACTTCCAGTTTTTATAATATAATACAAATTATAAACTTTTCTGATTTGAAACATGCCAAGCAGCATTTTGAAACTAACCTGAATACTTTAACTCAGTATCTATAACCCAAAAACTGTTGTAGTAGTTTCTAATTGATAAAAAGAGCTAAATGAAAATTATATACATTTATAGTAGTTATTTTAGGATATATTGCATTAGGCTATCTGGTAAAGCAATATCGTTTTGTAATTTACTCATTTACTGTCAAGTGTGCTTCTGAGGTATTTGCTGAACTGATAGTCACTGTTGGAATGTCTGTGAGAGGCCATATATTGCATCTTTTTCTGTTCATTTCTTCTTTTTTCCAGAATATACTGATTGTTTCTCTACTACTGTATGAAGAGAGTAGATAATACACCTACTCCCCAGATTTAGGAGTGAAGAACATTCCTATGTTTTATCCTAAGTAGTTTTCTGAATTTCAGTTTTTCCATTTGTAAATTAGTAAAAGTAGTTTCCCTCATAGGTGACTTCTAAGACATGTGTGGCATGTTTGAAAATAAAAAAAATGTTGAAATAATACATTTCTCTTGGTTAGAGTTTTTGTTTTAAGAAGTAGGAGTAGGCTTAGAGATACTTTCCTAGAATTCAGTCCTAAGTAATAAAGCAAAATCTTCCTTGAATTTCCTATTTAAATTCATGTGCAGTTTCTAGCTGGGGTTGTGGTTAGAGAATTAAAGTTTACCTAGAGGAGTAAGGGAATGAGTCTCTTCAGTGCATCAAAACAAAAGAATGTTCTGGTATTTATTCTCCCTTCCTTTAATCCCCTGTCTGTCTGTAGACTGATTGGACACTGCAAGTAGCTTAAAAAACAAGAAAAAACAACCTTCAGTATTTGTGTGTCAATATATTTTTAAACAGTACTATGTTTCTTTTTTTCTATTCTGTACTAGAATGCTTCCGGTAGAACTAGGGAAGAGAAGAAATGAAAGCAAGTGGCTCCTGATAATATTTGTTCTGTTTTGCATATCTGAACAAGAATAACTGCTCTGAGAAGTCAGTTATTTTTCTTTATTGCCTCCGTCCTAAAACTTTGAGGAGTTGGTATAGGGCCTTATGGCCAGATTTTGTTTTAGAACCATTGTATTTCTTTTCTTCACTAATCTTGCCTTGATAATTCTGTTTAAATGTTCACTATGAAAAGAAGTGACAGGTTCTAGTTTCAGGGTGCTGTTAAAAATGTTTTTTAAAACGTTTACTATTTTTCAGTAATGAAAGACCATAACAAGTTTCTGTAGAATTGCAGAGCAATTTTCCCCATTGGCCCCATGTTATTTCATACTGAAAAATGACTGAAGTAAATGATTTATCAGTTTTTTTAAAAAAAATGCTAATTGCCTTTTCAGCAGGCTGTCTGTCACATGTTGTTATATACATATATCTATGATTAATTTTTTCAGTTTTGTTGACTTATAATTGACATGTAACATTAAGTTGTATAACTTAATGATTTGATATGTATATATAGTGAAAAATAAGGGCTTCCCTGGTGGCTCAGCTGGTAAAGAATCTGCCTGCAGTGCAGGAGACCTGGGTTCAATCCCTGGGTTGGGAAGATCCCCTGGAGAAGGGAATGATTACCCACTCCAGTATTCTTGCCTGGAGAATTCCGTGGACTGTGTAAGTTCATGGGGTCACAAAGAGTCAGACATGATTGAGTGACTTTCACTTTCATAGCAAAAAGTGATTACCACAATAAGTTTAGTTAACATTCCTCACCACACATAGTTACGAATTTTGTTATGTTTAAAAATCCAAGTCTGTTTATTTCATTTGACAAGGTAAGATTTATTGTTTATTTTTTATGTGGGCCATTCAGTCCCACAATTTGCCAGGATAATATGTTAACCCCCCTGCAAGTTAATGTTAATGGTTAATGTTGATCACAAATTTGATTATCTAAAGGGAGGGCACATCTGTTACCCACTTTTGACTCGAAGAGAATCACACTTCCTTAGACCTGAAAGAGAGCTTAGAGATCATATAGCCTGTCAACTTTATTTTACAGTTAAGGAAACCAATGCAGACAGATTGAAATGGCATAACAAAGTTCATAATCTTTTCATGATACCGTATTGTCTCTTAGAAATTAAAATAATTACTCAAAAGCATTTTTATACATTTACAACTATACCATATATGTCACAGACAGTGTAAGCTTTTTAAAAAAAATCTAGGCATATTTAATTTACTCATAGAAACATGAAGGAGTGTGACCTTAGAATTAAAACTATTAGTATTTATATTCTTCATAGTATAGAGAATTTCCCTATTTCATCAGTGAAAGAAGGAATAGACAATTCCAGTTAAAGCAACAAAGCCCCTTTTCAAGTTGAATTATGGTATGAAAAGTAGTTGTAAAAACACATCAGTTTTATGACAGGTCACATGATTTGTTATGTTTATTTTCTTCAATTTATTTTAATCTATACCCATACAGTGCTTAAAAGGTCTTTTAGGCAATTGTTTTTCTTCCTATTTTCAATGTCAAAGGGAAGAGATGCATTAAGGTTTGGGAAAGTGCCTCTGAGAAGCTATATTTGAATTATGGCTTGATTTTCAGTAGAATTTAGGTGAAATTGTTCTGTTTCTTACCTATTTTTTTCTTGGACCAAAGAAGAATTTCTTAGTGAACCTTTTTGTTTGGCCTATAGCAGTTAATAGGGGGCTTCCCTGATGGCTCAGTGGTAAAGAATCCGCCTGCCAATGCAGGAGACACAGATTTGATCCCTGGGTCGGGAAGATCCCCTGGAGGAGGAAATGGCAACCCACTCCAGTATTCTTCCCTGGGAAATCCCATGGAGAGAGGAACCTAATGGTCCATGGGGTTGCAAAAGAGTTGGAGATGACTTAGCAACTAAACAACAACAGCAAAAATTACTTATTAAGCAGTTATGTAAGTACTTGACATGCAGTATCTAATGTAATTATTCCAATAACCTTAGATTTAGATCACGGAAGAATTCCTGGAGTAACATTTCTCAGACTTTGAAAATTTGAAAGCATTAGCTATAGTGCACTAAAAACCATTAGTAACTTGAATGCTAAAGTTGCCTGTTTAACTTTGAAAGTGAAAGTCACTCAGTTGTGTCCAATTCTTTGTGACCCCATGGACTATACAGTCCATGGAATTCTCCAGGCCAGAATACTGGAGTGGGTAACCTTTCCCTTCTCCAGGGGATCTTCCCAACCCAGGGATCGAACCCAGGTCTCCCGCATTGAAGGTGGATTAACTTTGACTTGGCCTTTTTTTCCCCTTATGGGAAAGACCAGGTCAAAGTTAAGCAGGTAACTTTTGGCGTTCCTTGGAGCCTTTAATTTTGCTAATGGGCATACAGGGTTATAGTATAGGGCCTTGAAACTCTCTTCTCAGCAACACTTACTAATAACTGGTGGAACACCTTGTTCTAGACCACTGGTTCCCAAAGTGTGGTCCTGGGCTGGTAGCATCAGCACCACCTCAGAACTGCTTGTTTAGTTGCTAAGTTGTGCCCAGTTCTTTGCGACCCCATGGACTATAGCTCATGAGGCTCCTCTGGGAAATCAGGCAAGAATACTGGAGTGGGTTGCCATTTCCTACTCCAGGGGATCTTCTGGACCCAGGGACCAAACCGCATTTCCTGCATTGGCACGAAGATTATCACCAAGCCACCAGGGAAACCATTAGAAATGGAAATTCTTGGGACCCACCCCAGCCCTGGCTGAATCAGAATTTCTGGGCATGGGGCAATCTTTTTCCAAGCCCTTCCCTTGAGAACCACTGTTCTAGAAGTTTGCAGTATTGGGAGTAGTTTGCTGTGGGAGAATAGTCAGCCAATTGGGATTTCAAGTGCAATAGATGTTTCAAAGGACAGTATATTACTATGAAATTGCTTTCTGTTATATACAGGAGGAATTTTAGTAATGTCCTACAGGTCTTTTTTTTTAAAGTCCTATTGTACTAATTTGGGGAACATAACTTGTAGTTACCCATTTCTGAGTCTTAGTTTATAACTTCTTTATAATGCAATCCTTCTATAGTAATTGCAAAAATCAGGAGACAATATATAGTTCCAGTCCTAGTACTGTTGCCAATTGGATGTGAAAACATGAACAAGTCTTATAATTATTTGAAACTTATTTCTTCATCTGTAAAACAAGAGGTCCCTTTTAGCTGTAACATTCTGCGTATCATTTTCCCAGTTTATTATGCTGTTCTGTTTTTTGCTCACTTTATTGAATTAATTTATTATTTCCTAAGATAATACATGTAAATATATAAGATATTAACTAGTTCTACAAGGCGTATAACAAGAGACAGCAGTTCTGTGTCCCATTCCTCCTCATCTCTGATCCTGCTTCCTGTAGGTAAACATATGTTTTGTAAGTGATGCTTTCTAACTTGTTTTTTAAATTTAAATATCATCTGTAGACTTCCTACTGTGGAAGAGAGGCCTTATCTCCTTCCTCACTTTCTTCCATTTTAGGAAGTCTGTTGTTGTTTAGTTGCTAAGTCCTGTCCAACTCTTGCAACCCCATGGACCACCAGGCTTCTCTGTCCATGGGATTTTCCAGGCAAGAATACTGGAGTGGGTTGCCATTTCCTTCTCCAGGGGATCTTCCTGACCCAGGGATTGAACCCGCATCTCCTGCATTGGCAGGTGGATTCTTTACCACTGAACTACCTGGGAAGCCCCAAGAAGTCTATAGGTGATAATTAAATTTAAAAAACAAAAACAAATTTAGTTTACCAATTATGGTGAGATCTGTTTTCAGCATTGACATTATTATGATTTCTTTAGTAAATATTCACATATGAGCCATGTTGTGTTGATTGATTACCTTTCTATAAAACTACTTCATTTTTGTTTTTTTTCATTTGCTCAGTTTTCTATAGAACTATTTTCAAGCTCTCCAGCCTAGGAGGTCATCTTTCCTAGTGTGTTTAAACATGCTAGGTTATCTGTAACTTATTATTATTTATTTTTTAATATGTCTGTGATATAGTTTTATTTTACCTCAGCTGGTGGTTCTCTGTCTAGTCTTGCTTAAAAGTCTGTCCTCCTGGAATTTCCCCTGCATCCTTACCTTGAAATTCCTTTTGCTTCTCTTTTGGAATCTTCTCTCTCCAAGATTCCATGCACCCCACCCCTTTTTTGTGGTTTAACTTATTAATTTTGGTTTCAGATGTCCTCCACTAGCTTTCTAATAAAGGATGGCACATTGTTTAATCTTTCAAGTTTGAAAATGCCTTCTTCTAGTCTCCCCATCTGATTGACAGTTTGGTATAGAATTCAAGGTTGGAAATAATTTCCCCTCAAATATTGAACTTCATTGTTTACTAGCTTCTAATTCTTCTGTTGAGAATTTATTGTTATTCATACGTGTGATCTTTTGTATAAGATCTGTTTTTCCTCTCAGAAAGCTTTAGAATCTTTATTCCATGACTTTAGAAATGTTGTCACATGCATTGCAGATCATCTTTTTTGCTTTCATTGTTCTGACTACTTCATGGACTCTTTCAGTCTAAATATAGACAGTCATATACTGCAGTGGTAGAATTTTCCTTACGTCGTCATCATTATTTCTTCCCCTGCACTTTCTTCATCTCATTTTGGGACTCCTGTTCGTTGGATATTGGCTTTCCTAAATTGATCCTCTAATTTCCTTGTTTTTATCTCTACAACCTTGTCTGTTTTGTGAGCTCCTCGACTATAAATTCTATTCCTTCTACTGCTTTTGTTTTATTCATTTTTACATTTAACTATAGCAGAATTAGCATTTTCATGTATAGTTCTGTACATTTTTAAAAATGCATAATGTAAGATACAGAACTCTTCCACGCCATCTTTAAATCCCCTCCTGTCATCCCTTTATAGTCAACCCTTTCCTGCAGTCCTAATTACTGGCAGCAGCTGATCTGTTTTTCCTTTCTATAGTTTTGTCTTTTCCAGTATGTCATACAAATGCAGTCATACAGTATGTAACCCTTTGAAGCTCTCTTCATTGGCTTAGCACAGTGTGTTTGGAATTCACCCATGTTCTTGTATGTATTCATAATTAATTATTCTTTATTGTTGAGGAATATTCTGTTTTATGGATATACCACAGTTTTTCCATTCACCAGTTGAAGGATGTTTGGATTGTTTCCAGCTTGGGAGGAATCATGATTATTAATAAAGCTGCTATAAATATTCAAATATTCATGCACAGGTTTTTGTGTGAACTTTTCATTTCTCTTGGATATTTACCCAGAAGTGGGGTTGTTGGGTCGTATGACAACTCTGTTTTATTTTACAAGAATCTGCTAAACTATTTTTCCAGAGTGGATGTACTGTTTTATATTCCTACCAGCAACATATGAGAGTTCAAGTTGTTCTTCACCTTTGTCAATACTTGGTATTGTCATTTAAAAAATATTTTGGTCATTCTATGATGTATGTAGTAGTATCTCATTAAAGATAAACACATGAACAATAGGTACATGAAGAGATGATCAACATTATTAGCCATCAGGGGAATGCAAAAAAAAAAAAAAAGCAAAACACAAAGAAGATACCATTTCATACCTACATGGGATGGCTATAATCCAAGAGATGGACAGTAATGTGATTTGGGAACTCTCATATGCTACTGATGAGAATGACAGTAGCGCAGCTGAAGCAATTCCATTCCTAGGTATTACCCAAGAGAATAGAAATGTCCAGACAAAAACTTGCAGATAAATGTTTATAACAGCATCAGTCATTTGATTGTCAAAAAGTGGAAACTGCCCACATAGCTGTCAACTGATGAATGGATAAATAAAATCTACCTTAACTATACAAAGGATTGAAATACTGATACATAGGTGCTCCTTGAAAATATCGTGCTAAGTGAAAGAAGTCAGTTCTACAGGACTGTATATTTTATACCATTTGTTTGAAGTGTTCAGAATAGGCAAAAACATAGAGATGGAAAATAAATCAGTGGTTCCCTGGAGTTGGTGGGGATAGGAGAATTGGAGGCTGATGGTTTTGAGATGTGGGGTTTCATTTTGGGGGTAATGTTCTAAAATCGATTGTGGTGATGGATGTATAACTGTAAATATACCAAGAAATCATTGAAATGTACCTTGTGAGTGAATTGTATAGTATGTGAACTATATTATAAAGCTATTTAAAAATCACCAGAATTTTAAGTATACAATTTAGTAATTTTTAGTGAATATGCAGAGTTGTGCAGACATCACCACAAAATAGTTTTATAACATTTTTATCCATCAAAAAGATCCTTTGAGCCTGTTTGCATTTAATACTTATTCCCATCCTAACTGCAGGCAACCACTAACCTGCTTTCTTTCTCTTTAGACTTGGTATATTTCATATGGATGGAATCATATCTTTTGGAATCATGCCCCCTTTGCATCTGGCTTCTTTTGCTTAGGATCCAGTTTCTCTGCAACCATGCTACCACTTGTTATTGTCTGTATTATTTATCATAGCCACCCTAGTAGGTGTGTAGTGATGTCTTATTGTGGTTTTAATTTGCATTTTCCTAATGACTAATGATGTTAAACATCTTCTTATGTGCTATAATTAGCCATTCCTGTATCTTTGGTGATATATGTAGTCAAATTTTTGCCCATTTTAAAATTGTTTAGTTGTTTTCTTATTGTTGACTTTTGAGTTCTTTTATATATTTTGGTACAAAGCTTTTTTGTCAGGTGATATACAGATATATTCTTCCAGTCTGTGGCTAGTGTTTTCACTTTCCTAACAGTGTCATTTGCAGAGCAAAAGTTCTTAATTTTGGTAAAGTCCAATTAATCAGTTTTTCTTTTATTATATTATACCTAAGTTCTCTTTTACTAACTCAAGGTCTTGACGATTTTCTCCTATGCTTGCTTCTAAAAGTTTTGAAGTTTTGTTCTATATTTCGATCTTTGATCCATTTTGAGTTATCATAGAAGATATGAGGTATAGGTTGAGGATCATTCTTTTTTCTTTTGCATATGGCTGTCAAGTGTTTCTTCCAGCACTGTTTGATAAAAACGTGATTTTTTTCTGTATTGAGCTGCTCTTGCAATTTTGTCAAAAATCATATTTGTATGGCTCTCTTTCTGCGTGTTTTCTCTGTGTGTTTACATTTATTTTCCTCTATCTTTGTCTTCCTGCCTCTAATATTTCTTCTGTTCCCACTCTTTCTCCTCTTTTCTGATTCTCTCTCAGATTTTCCTTTTTTCTGTCCCCTTGCTCAAAATGAAATGTATGGGTTAATATTTTTAGTTTAAAGGACTCCTTATTTACTATATGAAGAATGTCTATTTCCTCTACAAGTAAGAAATGGCAAAAATGAAATAACTTTTTCACTGTAACTCAGTTTTTCTCAGTGAATTTGGGGTCTTAAAGAAAGATGGTGATTTCTCTTCCCAAACCATGTTTGCACCAGTGTTTTGATTTCTTTAAAAAAGAAATTAGTCAAGGTAATTTCAAATCGGCATGTTAAAGAAGGTAAAGGTTTTATTTTTTCTACCATGCTTTTATTTCACTCCTAAACTGTAAAATTGATTACTGATGCTTTTCCTATAGGGGGCAGTGGTCATTACTACTGGAGCCACAGATAACAGAAAAAGTTTTGAAAGCAGCTTAATTTTACAGCTTCTCCAAAACCAGCTTTAGATCTATTTATTTTTTAAAAACACTTAGAAAAAGTAAGGATGAAATTGGATTTTGGCATTTAATTAATACTTGACAGTGGAATCAGGTAATGCGAGTGACCAGTTGTTTTTGAGGCTTACAGAGAACGGTCATATTTACTTTGGTTTTTCTCAGAATGAAAAGACAGCCCTCAGATTGGGAGAAAATAATAGCAAACGAAGCAACAAAGGATTAATCTCAAAAATATACAAGCAACTCCTCCAGCTCAACTCCAGAGCAGTCTTTCCAGAAAAGTGCCCTAAACATTGAATCGTGCCTCTAGTGCTGTGCCACAGCATTTTAAATATAGCCCATTAGAAAGTTTGTGGGTAAGATATTTTTCATTACACTAAATTTTACATTTTAATTGTTTGCATTTTCAGAGAAACGCCTTTTTTTGCAATTTCTCTGTTAATGTTATACGATAGTTTGGAGACATTAGTCAAGAACGTGTCAGTGTTTCCTAGTATAACTAATGGGTTTAATTTCTGTCATCCTGAAAGTGACAGTCACTCAGTCGTGTCCAACTCTTTGCGACTCCATGGACTGTATAGTCCATGGAATTCTCCAGGCCAGAATACTGGAGTGGAGTAGCCTTTCCCTTTTCCAGGGGATCTTCCCAACCCAGGGATTGAACCCAGGTCTCCTGCATTGCAGGCAGATTCTTTACCAGCTGAGCCACCAGGGAAGCTCATTATATGATCCTAGCAGAGGGTTATTATCTCGGAGAATTAAATGAGATTATTTAAATCTCATAGCTGGAATAGCCAGATAACTGCTTTGGCACTTGAATTGTGACCTCTACCACTTTGGATTAAGGGAGTCCCCCCACCCCACCCCCATTTTCTTTGTTTTTTAAGATAGTACAAAAGCTTACTTAGTTAATTGTGTTCAGATTTTTTTCCCCTCATCTCCATGAAACTATGAAGGGAGCAGGGAACTTGGGCAGAGGTTGAAAATTCCGGCAGAGGTCTTAAAGCAATGTCATGTGGGCTGGGCTGCATCATACACACCTGAGCCTTATTGCAGTTCCTTTGCAACCTCGTGCAGCAGTTGCCTTGAGTTAAGCTGCAAACTCAGGTTCCTTTTGGTCAGAAAGCTCAGCTGCTTGTGCATACTTCTCTCAACCTTTGGCTGGTTGGGTTAATCCCACCCTTCCCCAACTGGATAGCTCTGCAAGTTCCTGCTCCCTCTCATGTTTCCTTCTCAAATCAAGTTCTTTGTAGGAGCATCGGCTCTTCCTCTTCTTTTCACAGGGTCCTGACATCCTGGGCAAGCCAGCCCTTTGCTTCTGCTCGTGAGAAGTGCCAAGATTCTGCAGCGCTGACTCCAGCTGCCTTCTCATGCCTTTCCGGATACCTGGATAAGCAAGCCCTTGTCACTGCTACCTATTCCTTCCTGCGCTCTGCTTTTTCCTTCTTGCCACACGTGTGTTCCCTTCTCCCCCTGCCCACCTCTATCCCCTGTACACAATGCATAAAGGATGGAAAAAGTACTGCGGCCAGAAGTCACTGAATGAGGCATCAATGGATGAATATTTAGGCAGTTTAGGGCTGTTTCGAAAGCTGACTGCCAAGGATGCCTCTTGCCTCTTTCGTGCTATTTCGGAGCAGGTAAAAAGAAAACAAATGCACCTTTCCCATGCTAAGTTTTCAGAGTTTGAGACTTGGCACAGCACTGTAGCTGAAAGAACTGTAACCCACCAAAACAAAATTCCCTTCTCTTTTTCGTATTTAAAACATCACGTTCTCTCTGGTACTTATTAGCTTGGTGTGTGCCTTTGCCGATTAGTTCAAATATATTGCTGTGCCTTTATTGTCTTTTCTAAATGCCACTTTGGAATGTAAGAGGTAACATAATGGGGTTAAAAAATCTTTGAAATGTATTTTGTTCCTTTATAAGCAACCCTGTCTTCCTCTAAATTTTATACCGAAGGAAAAATTTATAGATGGTGCCCATAAGTAGTAGAAGAGGGGAGCATGACAGAATCATACCTCCTCAGTATCACTAAAGATGATAAAAACAGATTTTAGTAAGATCAGGACTTAATTTCTGAATTTCCTACATATGTTCTGAATGGAGGGGGAGGCTTGAGTGTCTAGTTCATAGTCTTAAGTTAGAAGCTTCTATTTCAAATGACTGATGACAGTGAGCTGATCTTTCTCTTCTTTTTAGTTGTTTTGCAGCCAGGTCCATCACTTGGAAATCAGGAAGGCTTGTGTCTCATATATGAGAGAAAATCAACAAACTTTTGAATCTGTAAGTAGAATATATAACCAAGGAAGAGTTGTTTGTAGAATACGCAGCAGATAGGAAATGGATTTTGAGCACCTATGTATGAATATTGTATCTTGTGGTCTCTTCTCAGTAGCAAATATTTAATTTTCAGTTGGCTTCTTTCCCCCTGGGTAGCATACTTCTGGATCTCCTCCCAGAACTAGATTGTTTTGTACTCTAAAAATTATGAAAGCTAATCTTTATCCTTCCCACCATTTATCCCCCTCATACCCCAACAGTTACATTTTGACCATGTTATCCATTATCACAGTTTTCTTAAACAAGTAATCATAGTTCACAAAAGGTTTGGCTATGTTAATAGTTTTAAACATGCATTTTAAAATTTGTACAAATGAGAACCTTTTCTGTTCTTAATTCTGTGCTCGATGATCATCAGTCAACTTGATGAATCATGTAAAACTTATCTATAAGGAAACAAATTAGTCCTAAACATGTCTTTTCATGTGACAAACTGGTAATTGGAGCTCTTCCACTAATTGATTGACTTTAAAACAACTTCTAGAACACATCTTTGTATATGTTGAAGTATAAGTTGGAGTATAAGTTGAAGTCTTGTTAACAAAATGAGGTTTTATAAAGGTCTGATTTGAAGTGTGCCTTTTCCTGTGATTGTTACTTTTGTTGTTGTTGTTTTTAATACACTCCTAGCCATTCCAGTGCTCTTTGTACTCCTGATTATACTATGGATATTTGCCTGCTGTTGGAGGTTTACTCTTAATTTTCTCAATAGGTTTCAGTGAGTTGTAAAACTATATGAAGCCTTCTTGATTTTGAAGCATTTTACCTTGAAGTTAATTAGTCTTCACTGCACCTGGGGAAAGGGTTATTTGTGAAATTACTTCAAATGCAAGACCATGGTGTAGAGCAGCGCATCTCAAGTATTTTTGTGCATACCAATCACCTGGGAATCTTGTTAAAAAACAAATTCTGATTCAGTAAATCTGACCTGGGGCCCAGGATTTCTGCAGTTAACAAATTCCTGAATGATGCTTCTGTTGTTCATGGACTATGTTTGAGTAACAAAGATGTGGGTAAAATTTTAAAACCATTTGGATGAATCTCAGATTGATTAGGCAGAACAAAAGAAGCCAGACCTTCCAAAAAGTACATGCTGTATGATTTCCTTTATATAAAACTCTAGAAAATACAAACTACAAACCAGTCTGTAGAAAAACAGCAGATCGATCATTGGTTGCTTGGGGATCAGTAAAGTTATAGAGGTGCACAAGGAAACTTATGGGGATGATGGACATACTCAGTATCACAGCTGTCATGATGGTTTCATGGGTACATACGTATGTCAACTTAATTGTGTCATTTAAATACGTGTGGTTTATTGTATGTCAGTTATACCTCAAAACTTTAAAAAGGTGGTTGAGAAAAATTGAAATGATTTTTTAAGTCTAGTGATACACATGATTGGAACTAGATGTATATTATCTTATATTCCCTGAGATTAATTTTTATTGAGGTATATTTTACATCTGATAAAATTCATCTTTTTATGTTTTAGTGTTTTAAGTTTTGGCAATAATATACAGTCATACAGCTGCCACTGCAGTCAAGATATAAAAATATTTCCATCATCTAAAAGTTAGCTTTTGCTCTTTTTGAAACTAATGAAATTCCTTTTAAAGTTCCTAAGTTTAAGTTTGTAAATGAATGTCTGCTATCAAATTTTAAATACTTATAATTATTATGCTTCCTTGATTTATGCAAATTGTTATTTAAGTTGGCATTTCAAAAGAAACTCAAAGGCATACCATTTGATGAAATGCACTGATATGTGGATAAGCCAGGACATTTTCTAAGATACTTTTAATAATAGTCCAGCTTTTCTCCATTCAGCTTTTGTGTATGTGCAAATCTTCTTGAGGTGCTGTGCAAAGTAGTCATTTAATATCATAATTGTTCAGCTGAACAAAAACTCACTGGAGGATTATATTGCAGAATATACTCAGATTTCAGTAATGCTATGTATTTGGTTAAGTCAAGTTTGTTTTATTTTTGAAGTATGTGGAGGGATCTTTTGAGAAATACCTGGAACGGTTGGGAGATCCCAAGGTAAGATCAAATATGGGGGTTTAATCTTTTCAGAGTATTTGGAATAGTAGCCTAAATATCATTCAGCTGTGTCACTTGAACTAGACTCAATCTATTTTCTTAAGTAGCCAGCTGTGTTGAGTCAGATACTTCTTGCAAAACTTTAGATGCTGGCGATTGACCTGTTGTTTTGTGTTGAATATTGAAAATTGTGTGCTAACAATTTTATCATCCATAGACTAGCGAAATTATACACTACTCGGACACAGGACTGACCTAAACCTTTTCACTTTAATGTGGGAGGGGGGTGGTAATGAATGTTACTAGGAGGTCATTGTTTTTATTAAATAATTTCTCTGATTTGTAGTTATCTTTCTTTTATGTGGGACTAAGATTCATAAACATATTTAATTAAAAAATAATTTTATGTGATTAAATTGCATAGTTCTAGACTTAACACATTTACTAAATACCTTGTTAGCTTCTATTCTTACATTAATTGCATTTTTATTGTGCCTTTTAAATCTCCCATATTACTGTCCTTATTTAATAGCAAACTAAGATCTTTAAGTCGATTTTTTTTCAGAATAAGTTTATGTTAATAAGTAACTATCACAGTATCCCAAGCTCAAAGCAAGTTATAGTGTGTTGTACAAATTCTTCATCTAAAACAGTGTTAAGCTCCTAAAAAAACTGTTGAACTTGCAAAAACTTCTACCTTCTAGGTACAGAATGTTTTTGAAAACTTTATGTACTCTTTATATTTAGGAAAGTGCTGGCCAGCTGGAAATAAGAGCTCTTTCTCTAATTTATAAGTAAGTTGAATCTGTTTGTTGAGAGAGTGAGTGTGTATGTGTGTTAAGATTTCTAATTGAGTCCCTCAGTGATTGAGAATATTTGAGGTTTGATATATTGATACGTAAAATGAAGCAGTCTAAGCAAAGTCAATGACATAATTTGTGTCCATTCGAATGGGATGATAAAGGATTTTAAGAATTGTCCGTATTATTCCTTTAGAAAATCAGAATACTCTAGAATTTTTGTATATTTAACTTTGTGCCTCTTGTTCATGCATGCTCTATGGGGCAATATCACTTCCAACAGGGTAGAAATTGTTTCCTGAGGACAAAAAAATGACGTATCAATTGGTTTATGACTTCACTTTCACTTTTCACTTTCATGCATTGGAGAAAGAAATGGCAACCCACTCCAGTGTTCTTGCCTGGAGAATCCCAGGGACAGAGGAGCCTGGTGGGCTGCCGTCTGTGGGTTGCACAGAGTTGGACACAGCTGAAGTGACTTAGCAGCAGCAGCATGATCCTTCAAAGGATCACAGTTCATAAACATATGATTAGAGTAGATATATATATATATAATATAAACTAGAAATATAGTATATTTGTTGTATTAAATTTTTATAGGGAAATTAAGAAAAGTATTTCTTCTTTAGAGAGGCAGTAATGGTGTGAAAATTTGAAGGACACTGCTCTATTGCTTTGAAAGTTCTGTTTAGGTCTTTAAAACTGCAAAGTGGCATTTCTGAAAGCATAGGCTTTTGAAAATAGCTATAAAATGTGGGTTGTAGGGAATCTTGTTCATTTAAGGAGTTGGATCTGTGGATGACTTCTTCATTCTTAGGATGTGAGATGGAACATACCTTGAGAGAGTCAGAACTCTCTTGAATGGGAACTTGTTCAAGGTTAGTGTTTTGCAGTCTGCTTATCCTTCACTAAATCCAGCAAGAAGTAATACAGAAGAGCTATCAAGCAGGTAGCTAATCAGATGATACTTTTAAATAGGGGACCAGCTTTTAAATTGGCCTGCTTTTTGTTTTTGTATGGCTCTAGCTAAGAATGCTTTTTAAAATTTTTTAAATAGTTTAAAAAAAATCAAAAGAAGAATAACATTTCATGGCATATGAAAATTACATAAAATTCAAATTTCAGTGTCCATAAATAAAGCATTATTGGAACATAATCATGTACATTTGTTTATACATTGTCTATGGCTGCTTTTAGGCTAGGAAGTCAATGTTGAGTAAATCATATAGCCTGCAGAAGTCATATGTTTGTTATCTGGTCATTTACCAAGAAAAATTTGCCAACACCTGCTTTAAATAAATGGGAGCCTCCAAAACTTACAGATATTCATACAGTGGGCAATTTATCTTCTTTACTCCTCATTTCCTCAAATTAAAATACATTTTAAAAATGCATTGGACTTTAGGGACAGTTAGCTAACTTTGCTGAATTAAAATTTAACCTCTTAAACATTTGAGTTATTTTATATGAACAAAGTAGGCAGTTTAAAAGCACAACTGTTTGTTCCTATAACTATTTCTTGAGTATACTAAATTGTCTCTTCTCATCCATCTTTGTTTTCTACCCATGTAGTCGGGATTTCATTCTTTATCGCTATCCTGGAAAGCCTCCAACTTATGTCACAGATAATGGCTATGAAGACAAGGTAAGAAGATAAGTGAGTGTTTACTAAAATAAAAAATTGAATGATACTACCAGTTTGCCATCAACAAATCATCCTTTTTTAACCTAATTAATGAAAAATAAGCACAGTCTAAAAGCCAAGCTTTTTTATAACCAAGCCTTTTCCTCCCCAGTTAGCCTTAGTATTGTTAGCTATCTTTCTGAACAACCTGATCCTGTCACTCCTCTGTAGTAGGAAAAACCCACCCAAAACCCTAATTGACTCTTCACTGATTAGAAGATAGGATCAAACTCTGAAGCAAGACATTCAGTGTCCTTGTTGTTCAGTCGCTCAGTTGTGTCTGACTCTTTGCGACCCCATGGACTGCAGCACGCCAGGCTTCCCTGTCCTTCACCATCTCCCAGAGCTTGCTCAAACTCATATCCATTGAGTCAGTGATGCCATCCTAACTATCTTATCCTCTGTCTTCCCCTGCCTTCAATCTTTCCCAGCATCAGGATCTTTTCCAGTGAGTCAGCTCTTCTCATCAGGTATTAGAGCTTCAGCTTTAGCATCAGTCCCTCCAATGAATATTCAGGATTAATTTCCTTTAGGATTGACTGGTTTGATCTCCTTGCAGTCCAAGGGACTCTCAAGAGTCTTCTCCAACACCACAGTTCAAAAGCATCAATTCTTTGGTGTTCAGCTTTCTTTATGGTCCAACTCTCACATCCATACATGACTACTGGAAAAACCATAGTTTTGACTATGGACCTTTGTCAGTAATGTCTCTGCTTTTTAATATGCTGTCTAGGTTTGTCATAGCTTTTATTCCATCTTTTAATTTCATGGCTGCAATCACCATCTTCAGTGATTTTGGAGCCCAAGAAAAAAGTCTGTCACTGTTTCCACTGTTTCCCCATCTATTTGCTATGAAGTGATGGGACCAGATGCCATGATCTTAGTTTTTTGAATGTTGAGTTTTAAGCCAGCTTTTTCACTTTCCTCTTTCACCTTCATCAAGAGGCTCTTTAGTTCCTCTTTACTTTTTGCCAGGGTCCCAAACCTTCTCTCTAGCTTCATTGTCCTTCAGCCTTAGTATATCATGAGGCCAGAGTGTCCAGCTTTCATGATTTCCTATGTATCTCAAATGTCAGTTTCTTTGAAACCTTACCAACTCCCCTGGAGTTATTTCCTCCCTTTTTGTTCCCCTAGCATCACCCAAGTAATTACAGTGTTTATCACCTTATATATGTTTTCATGTCTGTTTTTCTTATTAGTCTGAAAGTTTAAGTACAGGGACATTGTGCTAAACCACTGTCTAGTAAAGTGCCTGGAAAAATAGTAGGAGGTTTGGTTGAGAACTCTCAGCAGGTAAACAAGTTGTTTTTCAGCATACAGCTTTTCTTCCAAAGAGTTTTTAAGAACACCCTTCTATCCACATGATTTGATTAGTAAATACAGATTACACAGTACTTGAGTTTTGTCTTGTTTCATACCATAGAGCAAAATTCAGGCAGCATTTTGATAGTAAGAAAAGAGTAGACAGTGGTAAAACTGTTAGAATGTTACATTAATCTAGATAGAAGACCTGAACTAGGCAAGTGGCATTAAGAATAGAAAAGACTGAATAGGATGCAAGAGATAACTTCAATCATAAGTATAAAGTGGAGCATGTTAATTATTTTACCAATGTGTGCTAAGTTGCTTCAGTCGTGTCCAATTCTTTGTGACCCCATGGACTGTAGCCCACCAGGCTTCTCTGTCCATGGGATTCTCTAGGCAAGAATACTGGAGTGGGTTGCCATTTCCTTCTCCAGGAGGATCTTCCTGACTCAGGATCGAACCCGTGTCTTTTATGTCTCCTGTCCTGGCAGGCAGATTCCTTACCACTAGCAGCACCTGGAGAGTCAAGTACTTCCCATTTTTTTTTCATCAATAGTATTTAAAATACTATTTTACCAGTAGTACTGCCAATTTGTTCAGTAAACATTAAGCCCCTATAGTGTACCAGGCAATTGACTGGGCTTTGGGGATACCAAAATTAATAAAGCAGAATCCTTGCCCTTTTCTCATGAAGACAGACATGTAAATTATATAGTGCAGTGATATATTTTATAATAGAAATATATGCAAGGAGCATAAAAAAAAAGCCCTTCACTGTGCTTGAGGGAGTACATAAAGTTTCATGGTAGTTGTGATATTTAAGTGGAATATCAAAAAATGAATCTAACAAGTATAAAGGGTAGTCTATTCAGAGGAAACACTATATGCAAAGGCATAGAAGCAAGAGTTAATTTGTTAGCTGATTCCTTCAGTCTCCAATTTTTTCAAACAATTTAAAGGTCAGGCTTACTAACCAAATTATTTCAGTAAAAATGTTCCCTGGCTCCATATGATGAAATCTAAGACATTTTTGAATTTTTGTTCAAAAACCTCTGTCTTGTGTAAGGGATGTAATCCCAAGTAATCAAGTGTATTTCATTTTGAAGCCACCTCTGGCACCACCAACCTGAGGTAACAAAGAAAATTCTCTGTGATCTATAAGGGGATAATGTCACCAAGTTTCCTTAGCAGAAAATTATTGTAAGCACTCTTTTTTTCTACTTTCCTACTATACCCTGGCTAATTTCTCCCAATAAACCAGTTCTCTGACCCCAGGTCTATTATTCTTCCCTAGTCTTTTTTTTTTTTTGAAATCACAACTCTATCAATATAATCCATTTCAAAGTTCTGAGAGGGCATATCAAGCTAAAGTAAAACACAACAAAATTTAAGTTGCGAAGTTTCACCCACCCCAAGCAGTATTTACATTTGAGAAGCTTTAGTATTAGTGCTCCTATATAGCATATTGATACACTGCTATACAATACAGTGAATAACATTTTGAAAAAATTAAAATTCCTCCCCCATAGTCTTAAGTTTGGGATTTTGGTGTATTTGTCCTGTTTTCTCCATTTTTAGAAGTTAAGCTATGTTTGTTAGGCTTTCTGTTATATTCACTCAATTTGTAAAAGTTCCCATTTTTTGCAAATTTATAAATCAGGATTGTGTGGTATATTATCAGGAATGTTATTGAGGCTCAGAGTGTTACCTTAGTAGTGGTTTTAATCCTGACATTTAAAAGTAACTGTCTTACCTCCCTTAGCACGATTATCTCTAGGTCCATTCATGCTGCTGCAAATGGCATTATTTCATTCTTTTTTTTTGTTTGTTTGAATAATGTGCTGTTGTGTGTGTGTGTATAAACCACATCTTTTTGGAAATCAACTACATACAGGGATGGTAATAAGGTTAAAAGAAAAGTAGTGAAATATCTATATCCATAATCAGTTGAGGGGTACACAAAATAGATGTAAAATATGTCAAAACAGTAGTGAGGGAAGAAGGGTAAAAATGCAGTTGATAAGATGGATCTGGAATTAAGAGATCAGCAGTTTAAAATTATCACATATATGTAGAGAGATTGCCATATATAAATTTAATGCTAACCACAAACCAGAAATCTATAATAGATACACTCATATAACAGAGAAAAGAATCCAAATGTTAAGATTAGAGGAAGTCATTGGCTCATAAGGGAAGAGAACAGAAGAAAGGAACAAAAAATTACAAAAACAAATTCAAAACAGTTAAAAAAAGAATAAAAGGATGGAAAATTGTGTCAAGTATCTGGAGTAACTTAAATTCTCTAGTGTACTGCTAGTATGAGTATAAATTGCATAGCCACTTTGGAAAATATTTTTTTATGGACATGGTTGGTTTACTGTATTGTGCTAGTTTCAGGTGTGCAGTGAGGTGATTCATTTATATATATATATATACACATATATATATATTTATTTTTCAGATTCTTTTCACTTATTAAAAAGTAAAAGTAAAAAAAAAAGGCCATTGTCAAGAAAATCTTTTAATGGCATACAGCTTTCATTTATCTGTATTTAGATTTTAAAACTCACTTTTTTCCTAGCTCTGTTGAGATTTAATTGACATATATGCTAAGTAAAGTGAGTCAGAGAAAGACAAATACTGTATGATATCTCATGTGGAATCTGAAAGTCACTTTTCTAAAAAGCAAATACATTTAATTTTTGATTTCTGATTAGCAGCTTCAAATATTTCAGGGTTGTAAGATGTCTAACATTAACTATTTGTTCTGTGTGGTTTTTTTTTTTTCAGATTCTACTCTGCTATTCAAGTAATGGTCATTATGATTCAGTGTACTCAAAGCAATTTCAGTCAAGTGCAGCTGTTTGTCAAGGTATGTGAAGGCTTTATAAATGTTTGGGTATGCTTGCAGATGGTTTGTTGCCAATCTTCAAATTGGGGGGCCCACCATAAATAGCTCTTTTAAAACTTTGTTGGTGCCAGTTGAATTTGTATACTGGATTATAGCTATTTTCACATTGTTATGAAAAACTCTTATTTTGACAACTGGAGTCTTGATTATTTTTTTTCCCTTTAGCTGTATTGTATGAAATTCTCTATAAAGATGTGTTTGTTGTGGATGAAGAAGAGTTGAAGACTGCAGTTGAGTTGTTTCGAAGTGGTTCCAAGAAGAATAGGAACAATGCTATGACTGGCAGTGAGGATGCCCATATTGACTACAAGAGTTCAACTGAAGATAGGTAACAAAGGGAAAGGGGATGTCAACTATAGGATCATCTTGTTTCTGTGCATCATTTGAAATTGGAAGGGACCTGGCAGGTTTGTGATTTAGACTATTTCTATACAGTCATCTCTCAACATTTGCAGAGGATTGGTGCCAGGACCCCTGCAAACACCAAAACGCTCAATGCTCAAGCCCCTTATATAAAATGGCTTAGTATGTGCAGTCGGCCCTCTCCATATCCATTGGCTCTGCATCCACAGATTCAACCAGTTCCATCTGCTGTTGTTTGAGTCCGAGAATGTGGAACCTGCTGAAATGAAGGGGCCAACTGCATGTACACACACATGTATGTGTATATGTATGCTCATATGTACAGGGATATACATTTTTTAATGGGAGAAGAGATATTTTACCAAAAGATATGTTGCATTGTGAAACACTCAGGCTTTGAGTGTTTGATACAAGTCAGAATCATTCTTTATTCATTTTCTCCTGTTAATCTATCTTGTGTCAATTTTATTATTAGTCCAGCCAGAAGAACTCAAGAGGGGTGGGGGGGGAGGATTTTCCCCTCCTGACACATCTCGAGTCTGACCCCAGAATCAGTTTTTTAATTGCTAGAAGAAACTTTAGAACTGTCTAATCCCATGATTCTCAAACTTATATACAAATTACTTAGGGTGGTTGTTTAGAAAGGCAATTTTGGGGCCTCCTTTTAAAATTGAAGGTCAGAGTAGGGCCAGGAATCTACTTTTTAAGCAAGTATACCCAAATATTCTATACAGGTATGCCATGACCACACTTTGCAGCGGGGGGACAACTAGTTCTGAATCAGTACTATTGATTTGTAGATGGTAACTGAGGTTCATAGTGGTTACTTGACACATACATCCAGCTAGTAGAAAAGAATCTCTCAGGCTAAAGGGGAGTTTTAGCCGCTTTTGAGTGTCTGCCTTTGGAACTCACTAAAAGTGTACATTGTGTGGCCTCTTAGGAAGCAGCTATGTTGAACAGATTTAGTCAAAACCTTTGAGATCATGAAGTAGCTGTCATCTTATATTTCCTCCTGATTCTTCTGTCTAGAATTCAGATAGGTTTGGTGCTAGTCAGATGTAACCTTTTTGTTGTCTTGCAGTTCTATTTCTTGAATGTTTAATGCTTGGTTTTTTCCTTTTTTGGATAAGGAGGTTTTTTTAAAACAAACTAACTTACAGTCAGCACTCCTAATCCAGATGTGGAGCCTGTGGATATAAAAAGCTTACGATGAGGGACTTGAGAATCTTGAATGTGGTACCTGCCTGGGGTCCTGGACCCAATCTCCCATGGATACCACGAGATGATTGTATTACAGATGTGGGGGGTGACAACCACTTATATCAGGGTAGAAGTTGCTTCGTGCTTCACCGATTATTCATCCTAAGAACTTGAGGCTTAGGGAACAGACTGGTGGACACAGCGGGGGAAGGAGAGGGTAGGACAAATTGAGAAAGTAGCATTGACATACATACACTACCAATGCATAAAATAGATAACTAGCGGGAAGCTGCTGTATAACACAGGGAGCCCAGCCTGGTGCTCTTTGACGACCTAGAGGGGTGGAATGGGGGATGGAAGAAGGTTCAGGAGGGAGGGGATAAAATTATGACTGATGCGCATTGGTGTATGGCAGAGACCACCACAACATTGTAAAGCAATTATCCTCCAACTAAAAAACCCGAGGCTTACAGAAACTTAAAGTAGTAGGAAGGCAAGATGTATTAGTTATTTTTTGCTACATAACAGTATTTCCACAAACTTAGCAGCTTAAAACAACATTCTTATCTCATAGTTTATGTGGGTTAGGAATCTGGGCACAGCTTAGCTGGTTCTTCTGCTTAGGATGTCACAAGAATGTAATGAGGGTTTTGATCAAGATTGAGTTATCATCTGGAGCTTTGACTGGGGAAGAATCCAGATGGTTCTTGGTAGTATTCAATTCCATGCAGCTCTAGGACTAAGAACTTCAGCTTTTTGTTGACAGCCAGAGAGAACCCTCGGCTCCTTGCTGCATGGGGTTAGTGAACATGGCTGTTTCCTTATAGTCAGCAAAAGAGAGAGAGTTCAGCAATACAGGCACTCCATTGTTATGTAGTGTAATGATATCAGTTCAGTTCAATTCAGTCACTCAGTTGTGTCCAACTCTTTGCAACCCCATGGACTGCAGCACGCCAGGGCCTCCCTGTCCATCACCAACTCCCGGAGTTTACCCAAACTCATGTCCATTGAGTTGGTGATGCCATCCAACCATCTCATCCTCTGTTGTCCCCTTCTCCTCCCGCCTTCAATCTTTCCCAGCATCAGGGTCTTTTCAAATGAGTCAGCTCTTCACATCAGGTGGCCAAAGTATTGGAGTTTCAGCTTCAGCATCAGTCCTTCCAATGAATATTCAGGACTGATTTCCTTTAGGATGGACTGGTTGGATCTCCTTGCAGTTCAAGGGACTCTCAAGTCTTCTCCAGCACCACAGTTCAAAAGCATCAATTCTTCGGCGCTCAGCTTTCTTTATAGTCCAACTCTCATCCATACATGACTACTGAAAAACCATAGCTTTGACTAGACAGACCTTTGTTAGCAAAGTAATGTTTCTGCTTTTTAATATGCTGTCTAGGTTGGTCATAACTTTCCTTCCAAGGAGTAAAGTGTCTTTTAATTTCATGGCTGAGTCACCATCTGCAGTGATTTTGGAGCCCCCCGAAATATAGTCAGCCATTGTTTCTCCATCTATTTGCCACAAAGTGGTGGGACCAGATGCCATGATCTTAGTTTTCTGGATGTTACATTTTAAGCCAGCTTTTTCACTCTCCTCTTTCACTTTCATCAAGAGGCTCTTTAGTTCCTCTTCACTTTCTGCCATAAGGGTGGTGTCATCTGCATATCTGAGGTTATTGATATTTCTCCCGGCAATCTTGATTCCAGCTTGTGCTTCATCTAGCCCAGCATTTCACATGATGTACTCTGCATATAAGTTAAATAAGCAGGGTGACAATATACAGCCTTGATGTACTCCTTTTCCTATTTGGAACCAGTTTGTTGTTCCATGTCCAGTTCTAACTCTTGCTTCTTGACCTGCATACAGATTTCTCAGGAGGCAGGTAAAGTGGTCTGGCATTCCATCTCTTAGTTTGTTGTGATCTACACAGTCAAAGGCTTTGGCGTAATCAATAAAGCAGAAGTAGATGTTTTCCTGGAATTCTCTTGCTTTTTCTATGATCCAACGGATGTTAGCAATTTGATCTCTGGTTCCTCTGCCTTTTCTAAATTCAGGTTGAACATCTGGAAGTTCATGGTTCATGTACTGTTGAAGCCTGGCTTGGAGAATTTTGAGCATTACTTTACTAGCGTGTGAGATGAATGCAATTGTGTGGTAGTTTGAACATTCTTTGGCATTGCCCTTCTTTGGGATTGGAATGAAAACTGACCTTTTCCGTCCTATGGCCTCTGCTGAGTTTTCCAAATTTGCTGGCATATTGAGTGCAGCACTTTCACAGCATCATCTTTCAGGATTTGAAATAGCTCAACTGGAATTCCATCACCTCCACTAGCTTTGTTCGTAGTGATGCTTTCTAAGGCCCACTTGACTTCACATTCCAGGATGTCTGACTCTAGGTGAGTGATCACACCATCGTGATTATCTGGGTTGTGAAGATCTTTTTTGTACAGTTCTTCTGTGTATTCTTGTCACCTCTTCTTAATATCTTCTGCTTCTGTTAGGTCCATACCATTTCTGTCCTTTATTGAGTCCATCTTTGCATGAAATGTCCCCTTGGTATCTCTAGTTTTCTTGAAGAGATCTCTAGTCTTCCCCATTCTATTGTTTTCCTCTATTTCTTTGCACTGATCACTGAGGAAGGCTTTTTTATCTCTCCTTGCTCTTCTCTGGAACTCTGCATTCAAATGGGTTTATCTTTCCTTTTCTCCTTTGCCTTTCACATCTCTTCTTTTGACAGCTATTTGTAAGGCCTCCTCAGACAGCCATTTTCCTTTTTTTGCATTTCTTTTTCTTGGAGATGATCTTTATCCCTGTCTCCTATACAGTGTCACAAACCTCTGTCCATAGTTCATCAGGCACTCTGTCTATCAGATCTAGTCCCTTAAATCTATTTCTCACTTCACTGTATAATCATAAGTGATTTGATTTAGGTCATACCTGAGTGGTCTAGTGGTTTTCCCTACTTTCTTCAATTTAAGTCTGAATTTGGCAATAAGGAGTTCATGATCTGAGCCACAGTCAGCTCCTGGTCTTGTTTTTGCTGACCATATAGAGCTTCTCCATCTTTGGCTGTAAAGAATATAATCAATCTGATTTTGGTGTTGACCATCTGGTGATGTCCACGTGTAGAGTCTTCTCTTGTGTTGTTGGAAGAGGGTGTTTGCTATGACCAGTGTGTTCTCTTGACAAAACTCTATTAGCCTTTGCCCTGCTTCATTCTGTACTCCAAGGCCAAATTTGCCTGTTACTCCAGGTGTTTCTTGACTTCCTACTTTTGCATTCCAGTCCCCTGTAATGAAAAGGACATCTTTTTTGGGTGTTAGTTCTAGAAGGTCTTGTAGGTCTTCATAGAACCATTCAGCTTCTTCAGTGTTACTGGTTGGGGCATAGACTTGGATTACCGTGATATTGAATGGTTTGCCTTGGAAATGAACAGAGATCATTCTGTTGTTTTTGAGATTGCATCCAAGTACTATATTTTGGACTCTTTTGTTGACTATGATGGCTACTCCATTTCTTCTAAGGGATTCTTGCCCACAGTAGTAGATATAATGGTCATCTGAGTTAAATTCACCCATTCCAGTCCATTTTAGTTTGCTAATTCCTAAAATGTCGACGTTCACTCTTGCCATCTCCTGTTTGACCACTTCCAATTTGCCTTGATTCATGGACCTAACATTCCAGGTTCCTACACAGTATTGGTTCTTTACAGCATTGGACTTTACTTCCATCACCAGTCACATCCACAACTGGGTGGTGTTTTTGCTTTGGCTCTGTCTCTTCATTCTTTCTGGAGTTATTTCTCTGCTCATCTCCAGTAGCATATTGGGCACCTACCAACCTGAGGAGTTCATCTTTCAGTGTCCTATCTTTTTATCTTTTCATACTGTTCATGGGGTTCTCAAGGCAAGAATACTGTACATCATGTATATAATGATATACATCCTGTCTATTGGTTAGATGCAGACTTAGAGGGGAATCATACAAGCGTGTCAATACCAGGAGGTGGGGACCATAGGGACCATCTTAAGATTTTGTCCCCACAGGAGGGGTGAAATACAGGAGGTGTATGTAGCACGTACTTTAAGAAAAAGAAGCATAATATTGAGATGTTGGTATGAAATATTGGGATGAAAGAGATACTTGCCTCATTTTTAGAACTGAACTACTTTACCACTAGGTGGTGGTATAGTCATTAGACTTAAGACTTCTTAGCTACTGCATTTATATAAAGCTCTTTGTTCTAAATCTTTTCAATTAGGATTGAAGAGTGGGGTGCCTGCTGCAGTGTTGAAAATATACCAGAGGGGTACAATCAAGGAACAGAAGAAACAAAGGTTTGAGATCTTCTAGGGCAAAGAATTTTCATAATCTTGGCTTGCAATATTATAAGTTAAACTAGTAAAGGTCAAATGGTCCATTTTAGTTATATAGGGTGGGGGAGGAGCTGATGTTTTCCTTTGTGGAAATCTTGATCTGAAAATGTAAAATGTGTGCTTAATGTTCTCTGAATTTTTATTCTTGTGAAATTGTAATTTTTTTCCAAAGCTTACTCTGAACACTTCAGAAATTTCAGAAGCTGTTGTTTTCAAGTTAAAGTAATATTAGAAACCTAGTGGATATTTAGTTTGCAGTCAATCTTCTGTTGCTAAGGTTTCTTTTTGTCATTAAGGAGAATAATGTTTATTCCTGTTTTACTCAAAGAAAATAGGCAGTATTCCTAGTTGGAGAAGCAAGAGGAATTTTACCATCTGTATAGGTCTAAAATCAAGCAGACCTTCAGTTTGAGACTAGCTAAATAGGGCAAATATTACTAGAACAATCTTTGTGTATGCCCTCAAGTGCTGGTAATTTGGAAACAGTATGGAATACCATGAAATTCTAGGAAAGCAGAAGAAAAAGCTAATTCTTTGGAAATTGTAACAGATTTCGATCAGAATGAAGTAAAGTTTTCAGATTTGTCCAGGTGACTTTAGGGTACAGAAACACTTGCACCTCTGTGTGTGTATCAAGATGAGACTTGTTGAATAGCCCTGACTGAATCTTTAGTTCTGGTCTGTGTTGCATTGGTTTATATATGCCCTGAGTTACTGGATGCTTTAGGAAATATTTCCCTTCTGCCATCTATAACCTTTTAGATTTCTTCATATTACTTATTTAGACTCCTGATTTTTAAAATACACAGTAAAACTTATTGTGTTTTTTATTTCTTTTAATATAGAAGGAAAGGCCTATATGTACATAGTTTTAAAAGAACCTTATTTATTTCTTCTTCATAGAAGGACGACTTAAGGATGGTGAGTTGTAGCATGATTATTTTTGTTTTAGTCTCCAGAAAATCCATCAAAGATGCTCTTCCCCTATAAGGTGCTCAAAGCCCTGGATCCAGAAATCTATCGTAATGTAGAATTTGATGTTTGGTTGGACAGCAGAAAAGGTAATGAAATAACAGGATATTTTTGAATCCTGACAGATCTAGGAGAACAGTTTTGCAAATTCTTCTTAAATAAGAGATGTTTTCAAACCATGGTTATGAAAAATGCTTTTACATGTTTATATGGTACTTTTTAGCCTACTCAATACATAATTTAAGTCCAAAGGAGGAAGCAAATAGGTTAGAATTGGTAAGGGATCTTTTAGAGTCTGATGTTCATCAGGGACTTCAACTTTGCAAAGACTCTGTCTTTAGATAACTTTAAGAGTACCAGAATTGTAAGTGGAAATAAGTTCCACTTAAGTTTAATGTGTTAAGATGGATGATAGATGAATAGGTTAAGTGTTAGCATACTGTGACATGTGAGTCAAATCCAATCTGCCACCTGTTTTTGTATGGTCCATGAACTAAGATGGTTTTCTATTTTTAAGTGGCAAGGAAAAATTAAAAGAACAATATGTTGTGATACATGAAAATTAATATTCAATTTTCAGTGACCATAAGGTTTTATGACAGATTTAAATAGTTGCAACAGAGTCTGTATGGCCTACATTCTTTAAAATATTTATTATCTGGCTCTTTACAGAGAAAATTTGCCAACCCTTGAAATAGGTAACTGTTTCTCTCTCCTTATAACTAAGTTGATCAAATTAGGTCTTAAAGTTCTGCCATCAGTGTAGCCTTTAATGTTTTGTATTCAACTCCTTGGACCTTGGTAGTGAACCTAGGTATAGTTAATAATCTAGAATGAGGTTAATACCTTGTATAACACAATACATTGCTAAAAATACAGTTGACCCTTGAACAACATGAAGGTTAGGGCCACTGATCCTCCAAGTGGTTGAAAATCCAGATATAATTTGTAGTCTGCCCTCAGTATTTGTAGTCTGCCCAATTCCTCTGTATCCACAGTTCCACATCCTCAGATTCAACCAACCTCGGTACTTGTGCTATTGAAAAAAATCCATATATGAGTGGATCCCTGCAGTTCAAACCCATATTGTTCAAGGGAAAACTGTGTTGCCTTGAAGAAGCTGCATAGTGTTTTTTTTTTTAATTTTTTAAAAAATTGAAGTGTTACTTTCAAATTGAACCTTATTGGTGTATGACTAAATCTAAGATTACAACCTCCAAGTTTCCACTTATTTGTGTCTTATAGCACAGAACTATTCTGGCAAATCTCCTTAAATCGACCATAGTAATAACCTGTTAGGAGTGATGGTAAGACCTTTCAGGACAGTGGTCCCCAACCTTTTTGGCACCAGGGACTGATTTCGTGGAAGACAATTTTTCCATGGACCGGGAGGGGAATGGTTTTGGGATGATTCAAGCACATTACATTTATTGTGCACTTTATTTCTTATTATTACATCAGCTCTACCTCAGATCATCAGGCGTTAGATCCCGGAGGTTGGGGACCCCTGCTTCAGGACATTTTCCCTACAGATTTTAGATTATAGGGGTAGGTAGCATTGTCCAAAACACTGTGGTAAAAACAAATTAGAAAATGGACTGTTGTAAAACAGGAAAGGAGCCAGTTCAGTTGAGCTTGAATCTTCATTTTCTTTTAATAGAACTTCAAAAATCTGATTATATGGAGTATGCTGGGAGACAGTACTATTTGGGAGACAAATGTCAGGTTAGTTTCTTCTTTAAAGAATCAGTAATTTGTTTTTCTGAGATTGTGGTTTTAGTCATTAATATGTGATTAACAAAACTAATTAATGTTTATGTTAGGTTTTAATCACAAACTTGTGATTATATGTAAAGTGTAAAGCTTTTTCAGCTTCTGCTGCCTCCATTGAACTGGACTGGCAGTGTTAACTGCTTTAATAAGTAGATACTTAACTCCATTTGGGGAGAAGTATTTTTGCTTAGCAAAAGCCAGATCTGCTGATAGACTCAAGACTAGATGTGTTCTTACTGTCTCTTCTTCTCTTTCAGGTTCGCTTGGAATCAGGTGGAAGATATTATAATGCTCATATTCAGGAAGTTGGAAATGAAAACAGTTCAGTAACAGTATTCATTGAAGAGCTGGCAGAAAAGTAAGAATATAATAATTTGTTGAGTTAACTAAAATCTTTGACTCTTGATGCCTTTTTATAGTATTAAATTGAGAATTACCATGATGCTAGTAAGAGAACAAAGTTATATCTGGTACTGGCCTAAGATGACTTATCTTGAATTGTAAAAGCATGTGATGAAGTATGAAATTTCAGTATATCTATGCATAAATTTTGAAATCCTAGGTAATAGCTTATTAGAAATATTAAGTACAACAAAATTCTGATATAAATTTATACTAATTTGAAAGCTAGTTTGCTAACTGAGCCTCTGCCAATATCAAATTAGGCTTGTCCATTCATTCTCAAACTTTAACATACCCCAGAATTACATGGAGAGCTTGTTAAAATTCAGATTGATGAGCTCTGTCCCCAAAGTTTGATTTAGTAAGTTTGTGGTGGGGTCCAAGACTTTGAACTTGTAATAAGTTTCCAGGTGATACTAATGCTGTTGGTACACTTTGAGAACCATTAAACTAGGCTGTGCTGCCCTAACAACCAGACTCTCAGCAAACTTAAGATCTTGAGTTCATTTCTTTCTCATTTAGCATGTTCATAGTAGGTCAACAAAGGGGCCCAGGTTGACAAGGGCTCTATCCAGACATATGCTTCCATGATCACGGGCAGGTGGAAAATGAAAACATGACAAACCATGTGCCGACTTTTAAAGCATATGCTCACATTTTACTGGCCAAAACACGTTACATAATTAAGCCTAAAGTCAGTGGGGTGAGAAAATATAATCCTTCTCCAAGGAGAGGCAACAATTATTTGTAAATTAGTCTACCACAATCTTTCCTACTGAATGTGATATGTGCTATAAACAGCTATGAATTTATACAAACTGCTCTTTGTTTTCTAATGTACAAAGAAGGAGGCTAGGGGTTGCAGGTTTAAGTAGAAAACACTTGAAAATGAAGCAGGAGGGATGTGTATCAAATAAGAATTGACTGTTTTGCAGTGGCTTCATGTTGTTATCTCTACCTTTAAGGCATGTTGTTCCACTAGCTGACTTAAAACCAGTTACCCAAGTGACACCTGTTCCTGCCTGGAATGCTATGCCCAGTAGGAAAGGAAGAAGTTACCAGAAAATTTCTGGGGGCTACATCCCAGAAATAGGTTTGTACACTGAAAGTTTTATTATTTTCCTCCTCTTGTACTTATCTACATTGCACTTATTTTTAAAGCTGTAACTTAAGTCTTATCCTGGTTTAGAGTTCCTCCTTTGACACTATTGAAGTTTTGGAATGGATAATACTTTGTTGTGGGGAGTTGTCCTGTGCATTGTAGGATGCTTGGCAGCATCCCTGGCCTCTACTTACTAGGTGCCAGCAGCATTCTTCTCCAGGTTATGACAACCAAAAATGTCTCCAGACATTGCCAAATGTGCCACAAGGAGGGAAGGGGCAAAATTGTCTCTAGCTGAGAACTACTGTGTAGGTGACTTTGTTTAAGCTTAAGCTGGGGTGGACTTTAAGCTCTAAAACTTGAAAGGAAAAGATTTCTCAAAGAACTAGGAAAGCATCTCATGGAGCAACCAGAGATAGTAATAGGCATAATTTTTGGATAATAATAACATAGGAGATTGAATGACTGACTCTGTTTTGATGACAAAAGTTGCCTGTACTAAAGATAGTGCTGAGATGTCCATTGATACAGAAGTTACCTGTTCATTTTGCCCTTCCAAATGGAACACCTAGTACATCCTTTTTTTTTTCAAGTACATCCTTTGAAAATACAGAAATTTCTTCCCTTGTATTCATATGGATTGCCTAGAAAAACATCTTGAGTGTTCTAGACATTTGTGGGATACCTTGGACCTTTTGCTTTGGTTATGAAGCTAATTGCTTACTGCTTTGTTTTCTTGAAAGCTATGTCAGAGATGGACATGAAGCAACGGAAGAAGATGTTCAAGAAAGTTAGAGGGAAAGAGGTTTATATGACTATGGCTTACAGCAGGGAAGAACCCCTTCTCCCACCCAGGCTTCAGCACAGTATGCATTATGGGCATGACTCTCCAATGCACTACTCACAGACAGCTGGCAATGTTATGTCTAATGAACATTTTCATCCTCAACATTCATCTCAGAGACAAGGTCGGGGATATGGGATGCCCAGGTAGGTCTTAATTAACTTTGAAGATAATGTACATCTCTGTTTAGACATTGGAAATAATTCCTGGGCAGAATTATGCTGGAACTTAGAAATATCTTAATAGTTTAAATTTCTCTTATAATCTCTACCTGAAGGTACATAGAGAATGGAAATGATGTATACGTAAATTCTTGTGAAACTTATGGAAGACTCGTATTCTCACAGTCTAGGAGAATATGGAGCAGTTGAAAAGATGCTAGAAGATAGAATGCCATCAAGCTGAGTGCCATGTATATGGCACTGAATCTATCAATAATGAATAGGCCAAACCGTAATGGAAAAGAATATGAAAAAAGAATGTATGTATATGTATAACTGAATCACTTTACAGCAGGAATTAATACAACATTGTAAATCGGCTATACTTCGATTAAAAACAATGGATAGTCCTTATGTCAGTAGTGAGGAAAGCAAAGCTCTTTCTATTTGATTGTTTTTAGAAAGATATGTTAATTCTATTTAACTACAAAGACTGACTACTCAAGCACTAGTAAATAAGAGTTTTGTTCCCCCCCCCCCCCGTTATTCTTAGGGATTCATCTCGTTTTATAAACAGGCACAACATGGCAGGCCCTAAAGTTGGTTTTTACCCTGGTCCAGGTAAAAGGTGCTGCCAGAGCTATGATAACTTCTCCTATAGATCTCGGTAAGTGAACTTTAAGTGCGGAAGGTTAGAGAAAATTAGTCTGACTTCATTGCTATGCAATAAATATATGGACTAATATTTTTAAAATGTCAACATTGAGGCATTTGAACTAGTATTTAGGAATTTAGAAACAAGTTAGTATCATATTTAATCTTTTTATCCCCTTCTCATTCTGCAAACTTCTTAAGTTCCTTTAGACGTAGTCACCGTCAGATGCATTGTATGAATAAGGAGTGCCAATTTAGCTTTGCTCCAGAGAATGGACAGATGCCCAGGGGCTTGGAAGAAACCATTACTTTTTATGAAGTTGAAGAAGGGGATGAGACTGCATATCCAGCTTTACCTGTAAGTAGTTCAAAATTTTACTAACAAAGCTATTTACTTTTCTCTTTTATTTTTTTAAGTAAAGGTAATGTGGATAAATTTTAGCTATTTTGCAAATTACCAAATAAAGCCCTTCCTGGAAAACATGAGTTTTTGTCTTAGAGCTTTTAAAAATTAGGGGAATTTTTTAAGCTGTTCTTACAGCAGAGGTGTAGAGGTGGACTTGCCTATGTAAGTATGGGCTAAAATTTTCTGTTTTCTTGATCATTACTTCCTCACATATTTTTGATTCTGAAGTACATTTAAAATATTTGTAGCTTTTTCTCTGACTATATAGGGACACTGTGTGTGTATCTCTTTGGTACAGAATCATGGAGGGCCCTCTACAATGGTTCCTGCTTCTTCGAGATACTGTGTTGCAAGGCAAGGACATAGCTCAGGCAAACAGCCTTTGAATTCAGAGGAGGCTGATGGCCAGAGAGACGGTGGTGAGTCAGTTACAGTTCAGTATTTTTTAAAAAGATGATTCTTGTGGTATGAGCACAACAGGGCTAAAGTTTTGGTTTGGAAAGGGTCCCACTCTGTTCTGGCAGCTCATTTTGAAAATTAGCAGTTCTTGTATCAGAGCTTGCTCAATTTTGAAGATGTTTTGATATTTTTCAGAAAGACAGACTTCTATTTCTGTAAGGCCACTACATTGTTAAAATGTTAAGTTCTCTGATAGGTCTTCAGTGAGTTTTGATTTGGTGAGATTTCAGTATTGGAAATATCTATTCTTTAGTAGTAAGGAACTGTTCATGTTGTCCATACCATTTGTATAATTACTTTAGACTTTTCCTATGATTGTTATTTTATAAGACTGCCATGAAATACTTTTCCTGAAGAAATCTATTTGATCTGTAAACATTATTATTCATTGAGTTCTAATGGCCATATACTGTACTAAGCAATTATATTTAAAATTTAATATAATACTCTGTCCCTCTGAGGAATGTGTATCTTTGTTTTATGTATGAGGAAATTGAGATTCAAAGGGAAAATGACATATAGCCAAAATCATATACGTGGTAAATGGCAGAGATTTAATTATTTATAACAGCTTTACTTAGATATAACTGACACATTTGTACACTTCACCTAACATGTACAATTCAGTGTTTAAAGTGAAAACGGTGGCTTTCAGTATAGTCATGAAGTTTCATACATCATCACAATCAATTTTAGAAAAAGAAACCCTCTACCCGTTAGTGGCCTTCCCTAGTGGCTCAGCTGGTAAAGAATCCGCCTACAATGTGGGAGACCTGGGTTTGATCCCTGGGTTGGGAAGATCCCCTGGAGAAGGGAAAGGCTACTCACTCCAGTATTCTGGCCTGGAGAATTCCATGGATTGTATAGTCCATGGGGTCCAAAGAGTTGGACATGACGGAACGACTTTCACTTCACCAGTGACTCAGACAGTAGAGGATCTGCTTGCAATGCAGGAGACCTAGGTTCAGTCCCTGGGTTGGGAAGATCCCCTAGAGAAGGAAATGGCAACCCACTCCAGTATTCTTGCCTGGAGAATTCCATGGACAGAGGAGCCTGGCAGGCTACAGTCCATGGAGTCACAAAGAGTCAGACACGACTGAGCAACTAACACTTTTACCTATATTAGTGGTCATTCCCCATTATCCCCCCAGCATCCCTTTCCCTGCCACTAGTCATAGGTAGCTATCAGTCTGCTTTCTGTCTTAATGGATTTGCCAGTTCTGGATATTTCATATAAAAGGATTCATGCAATATGTGGTCCTTTGTGACTGGCAGAGAATCAGTTTTGAACTTGGTTTTATCTGACTCTAAAGCATATATATGTATATATACATACACTGTTAATAGTTGTTAGGAGTGCCTTGCATCATGAAATGTGCTTTTTTTTTTTTTTTACTGTTTTTCTGTAAAATGATATATGCTTACTGAAACACTTATAGAGGAATTGGGTGGATTAAGGAGCTTTGAAGTGGTCTGAATGATTTGACTTACTGGTCAGCGTCTTTTCTTGTTATACTCTTGCTGCTATTTATGATGAAGAAAATATTTTTAAAAATTTAATTAGGACAAAAGATCTAGCCAAAGAATTATCTTTGAAGAATTTTTACATGCATGTGTATGCCTGTGCTTATGTATGTGTATTCTCTGCTCTTTTTCTCGGGATGACTCTTTGTCTATTTCTTTTAGCATGGTGGGTACCTTCAGATGTACTGTTCACCTATAGTGGCATATTTAGAGTAACCAAGTATTTTTTCTCACCTTAAATCCTGTTTTCTGGAGGAGCTGCCTGCTTGTGTATTTGATAAGTGACATGTTTAAGAATCAAATCCACTTTTGACCTTTGAGGTTTTATTTGGTGGAAAGTGGTCCAACTGAAGGTTGATTTTTCTCTGAATTTCAATGATATAGCAGTCTTAGAGAAAAGTACTTCAGTCCTCTAAGCCATCTTCTGACAATAAACTGATTTTCAATATATTATTTACCTGTATCAGGCTGAAAAACAGATGAGGCATGACATATTCCTCTAATGTTCACCTAAGCAACCTGTTGGTTATTATACTCACATTACTTCATCATCACCATTTCCTATATGTCAAGCATCATGCTGTGTTCTTTTCACCCCACTATGAGCTAGGTACTATTATCCCTGTTCTACAGTGAAGAAATGAAGACCCAGAAATTAAATAACCTGCCTAAAGTGATACAGTTATTCAAGATTCAAATCTAGACAGTCCTAACTTCAGAGCCAGTGAAGTTAATCACCATAATCTACTGCCAGAATTGGACAGAGCTGAGTTTTTCACGTCTGCCTGAGCTCTTAAGAACCAAGGGAATTTTCAAAGGAGAAATTTGTGCTGTTTATAGCCAGTCTGATTTTAATATCTGTTGACTAGTATGAAAGCTTTAAATCACTTGTTTCAAGGATGTGTACATTTTAGTTCTGAACATGTACCCATAAAACTTGAGAAAAAGCAAGTGCTGGCCATCTTATACTGCTGAGCAAAAAGCTCTACATAAATGCACTTTTTCTGTCTTTTTTTCTAGGGGGATATCATGAAGAATATATTTATCCTTCAGGTCAGTGAGATCTGATATTCATTATTTATGAAATTTCAAACTATAAAGTAATGCTCATTATTATACTTTGGTTATATCTTCTAGAACCAGACTATGACACTTCAGGTGTTTATAGCACAGCTGAATCTACTGCAAACTTGGTAGGTATTTAATTATAGTCACAAACACATATAGCTCCTGTGTAATAGAGCACTGTTCTAAGAGCTATGCACTTAAATGTTTTTAAGTCAGAACAATCCTATGAAGTATTAGGTTATCATTCTGATTTTGTAGATGAAGAAATTGAGACTCAGAAATTAGCTCATCTAAGATCACATTTTTCTGGAAATTATCCTAGATGTTCCTAATATGTGTTGATACAAGAGGAAATTTGAACATTGGCAGTGATGATTTTTTAAGAGGATTTTGTCATGGGTCATTAATCTCAGGTACTTAATATAGCAAAAGTTTCTTTCTGGGTTATGCTATTTGTGTAGTGGAGGTCTTCAGGAGGGCTCTGCTTAGGGGCTTAGGCTGATGGAAGCTCCATTCATGATTGGTAAGACAGGAAACAAAAGGTAGTGAATGGTGCACTGACTCTTACAGCTTCCACGTGGAGATGACATATATTACTTACTTTTCCATTTCTTTTTCACTTGACTGAACATGTTTCCCTTGAGACTCTTAACTTCTCTGTGCCTGGAAGTCAAAAACCTGGAAATATTTTAATAGCACTAAGGATTACAACATTCAACGAAACTCCTTCACACAGACCAATTACTTCCTTCCACCTCAAAGGATGCAACCCCAAAATCTCCTTCAGTGTGATTAAACTCAGAGCCCAAGGTTTCTGGAAAATGTGTAGTACTCTTTGCATTGGATCCAGATGTGGTTCCTCTTGATCTGGAGGCCTAAAACCAAAGATACAAAGTTATTTACCCCCTACATACCCAATTTACAGTGGTAGAGCAGGGACTAAAAATTGCCATTAAAATTCTCATCAGATCCAGGGAGAATGGGAGAAACAGTTACTGGCCTGTCGCAGTTCTGACATAATGCTGGACAGACATTTTGAGGGCCCCCATCCTGGGCATTGGGACTGTTCCCTGGAGAAGCTCCCTGGTTAATTGTTTACTGGGACTCTTGATTATGCCACAGCCCTTTTCTTCCTTGGTCATATTTGAAGTAGGCATTGGAGAATAATCCTTGTTGGCAGCTGAGTAGCCTCCTCACACTGCTTCTTACTCATAGGAAATTGAGAGCCCAAAGCTGGTTTTTAATTTTAATTGGATAGTTTTAGTTCTGCTCATGGGATTCCCTAGAGGAGGAAATGGCAACCCACTCCAGTATTCTTGCCTGGAAAATCCTATGGACAGAGGAACCTGGTGGACTGCAGTGCATGGGTCACAAAGAGTTGGACACGGCTGAGAGATGAAGACACACATTCCTTCACATTCTTATCCCTGTTTCTCTACTTGAATGCAGATACCTTGAGTTTATCAGTCATTGATAGAAGAGTCATAACCTTTGAATGCTTTCCCATGAGCCATTTTGTCCAAGTGCAAGGACTCACTGGGTGTTATATCCTTAATTGTACTCCTGGTTTGAGATACCTTAGTGCAGTCATATTTTAATGATTTGAATCTTGTTTCAAGGCCAGCTTTTAACTTCTCTTTGTTGTTCAAAATATTTATCAATTTTATCTTTTACAGTTTTGAGTTGAAGCACTTACCTCTTCAAACCCTAAAAGTCCCAGTATTCAAGGATTCTATTCCCTTTCATTCCTGCCTACAAACTACTTTTCTTTATATATCTTAAAGTACCTTGCTAAAATCTGCCAGCAGTAATCAAAACACAAAACTAATGTTCTGTTTCCTAAACCTCTTCCCTTAAGAGCTACAAGTTCATAATCTTCTCAAGTCAAGTTTCTGTTATAGCAGCACCCTAATTTTAGTTACCAGTTACTGTTTTGGTCAAGCTAAGTTATGCTGTGGCAGCAATCCCCCAAAATCTCAGCGACTTAACACAGTTGTTCTTGCTAATGTTATAGGTCCAGTGCAGGTTGGTAGCAGGCCTTTGTTCATCAGAGTCACTCAAGAACCCAAGCTGATGGACCATGTACTTTCATAGTCATCTTGGCAGAGCTGAAGATAAGGAAATTAAACACTGGGTATCAGTATTTTTGCTCATATGTCATTGTCTAAACAAGCCACAAGGGCATAGGCATACCTAACTAGATGAGGCCAGGAAGAGCAATATACCCATGTACCTAGGAGGAGAATTGGAATATCTGTGAAGAAGTTGAATGACTACCTTCTGTTCTCTGTGATTAATTTAAATTTTGATAGATAGCTTCATGTACTTAATTTTTGTTTTTACTGTTTAGGCACTACATCTTAGGAAGGTGAAGAAAACTGTGATACATAATTCTCTTCCCATTATTTCTTCTTACCTTCCTTTGCCCCTGCTAGAGAAATAGTTTTTCCCCTCCCTCTGTCATTACTATTCTCAGTATTACATGCTTTTTATACCATTTCTTGAAATAGCCACCCAAGTTGAAAAAGCAAGTGAAAATCTCACCTTCAGGGATGACAAGAGTAGACATTTTCTTTTTGTCTCTTTAATTTTATTTGTTACATCTTCCTTTTTGTTCTGAACTTACTTTATCATACATCCCCAGTAGGTTTCAATCTCTTCATGATGTGTTCTGCCCCCATGCCCCAGTCATCAAGTTTCTAAGTAATTTTTCCACAGCATTCTGAGAGGAGAGGACCTCTGCAGGACTTTAAGATTTCCAGGCACAGACTCTTTTTCTAACCCCAGCATTTATTATTCTTACTTCCACGCCTAAGTCTCACCTAAATCCTTCTCTAGAATTGTTTGGAATTCACACTGGGCCTTCTGAGCCAGGGCTGAGTTCACTTTTTGGCAGGTATTTGGTTTGCACTCGGGGCTTCCCGAGACCAGAGTTCGATCTCTGGGTCGGGAAGATCCCCTGGAGAAAGGAATGGCAACCCATTCCAGTATTCTTGCCTGGAGAATTCCATGGATTAGGGGAGCCTTGCTGGCTAGTCTATGGGGTGGCAGAGTTGGACACGACTGAGTGACTAACACTTTCACTTTGTGCTGTACTTGAAACAAAACTTTTGAAATGTTCACTCTTTAGTCCACCTTAAGTTGTGCTTGTCTTTGTCACATTGTGGTTCCTCTTGTTTCCTGTGATTACTTCCCCTGATTTCCTCTGTGTTCTTACTATGAGTACCAGTTTCTGCTGCTAGTTTATTTTCCTGTCATGACTATCTGTCATGCATAATTCTGAGTCCTTTAAAATCATTTTTGCTTTCACAAAGACAGGGTCTTGAACCAAAGGAGAATGATGTTTGCATTATACTACATCCTGCTTGTAGGATGCATCTGACCAGTTATCCACCCTTGTCCCAAGCTGTATCTTTAGATGGACTTCTTTCTTTTAGCAACACTGTTGCTGGTCCTACTGATTTTGAGGTTTTTATGGCAAGAGAGGACACTGAGAAAGTGTTTAAATTATAGTCCTCCATTACATTTTAGTATCTGCATTGTGACTAGACTTGGATATGATGAAGATTTCTACAGTAGGACATATTAAGTTAGTGCAAAAGTAATTGCGGTTTTTGTGTTGTTGAAATTTACCTTTGTACTGGAATACATTCTTAAATAAATATGGTTGTGTTATACATGATTTTAATGTGCATTTCTCAGTTTTTATTTTTTTCTAATGACTTGTTATGTGCAGTTTATTTTTTATTTTAGACTGTGGAAATGATGTTAGACAAAAAGTAAATTCGAGTGATTTTCTTATTGAGTTCAAAATGGGTTGTAAAGCAGCAGAGACAACTCACAACATCAACAATGCATTTGGCCCAGGAACTGCTAATGAACATACAGTGCAGTGGTGGTTCAAGAAGTTTTGCAAAGGAGATGAGAGCCTTGAAGATGAGGAGCATAGTGGCCAGCCATCGGAAGTTGACAACAACCAATTGAGAGCAATCATTGAAGCTGATCCTCTTACAACTACACAAGAAGTTGCTGAAGAACTCAGTGTCAACCATTCTGTGGTCATTTGGCATTTGAAGCAAATTGGAAAGGTGAAAAAGCTTGATAAGTGGGTGCCTCATGAGCTGACTGAAAAAAAAAAAAATCATTTTTTGGAAGTGTCATCTTCTCTTATTCTGTGCAACAACAGCAAATCATTTCTTGATTGGACTGTGATATGTAATGAAAAGTGAATTTTATCTAACTGGTGGTGACCAGCTCAGTGGTTGGACCAAGAAGAAGCTCCAAAGCACTTCCCAAAGCCAAACTTGCACCAAGAAAAGGTCATGGTCACTGTTTGGTGGTCTGCTACCAGTCTGATCCACTACAGCTTTCTGAATCCCAGCAAAACCATTACATCTGAGAAGTATGCTCAGCAAATCAATGAGATGCACTGAAAACTGCAATGCCTGTAGCTGGCATCAGTCAACAGAAAGGGCTGCATTCTCCACGACAGCGCCCAACCACATGTTGTACAACCAGCACTTCAAAAGTTGAACGAATTGGGCTCTGAAGCTTTACCTCATCTCCCATACTCACCTTACCTCTTGCTGACTGACTACCACTTCTTCAAGCATCTCGACAACGTTTTGCAGGGAAAACACTTCCACAACCAGCAGGATGCAGAAAATGTTTTCCAAGAGTTTGTCAAATCCCAAAGCACAGATTTTTATGCTACAGGAATAAGCAAACTTATTTCTCATTGGCAAAAATGTGTTGATTGTAATGGTTCCTATTTTGATTAATAAAGATGTGTTTGAACCTAGTTATAATGATTTAAAATTCACAATCTGAAACCGCAATTACATCTGCACCAACCTAATCAGTCACCTTAGTCAGGCACTAGAGTGATGCCTTTTGGAGTGTTATCATAGTAGTCATTTCCAAATCTGAATACTTTTAGGACAGATCGGTTTCACTTAATTTTAGGAGATGTTGAAACAAAGCAGATCTTTTATTGGTGTATTGTTTAACATCTTGATTTCCCCATATTTGTATTTGTGTATTCATTAAAGTCTCTTCAGGCTAGAAGACCATGTTCTGTGCCTCCTCAGGACACAGTTACCTCATACAACTACCCCCAGAAGGTAATCTTTATAGTTTTATTTTGCATTTAGTTGAAGTGGCCTAACAGAGGAAAATGAATTTTTTCTTTTTGTTCTCTCTTCCCTTCATCATACTTGAAAGAAGCTGCTTATATTATGTTAAGTATTCTTGTACTTCCTGATGCCTAGCACAGTATTTAGTAAATTTATTAACAAATTGTTCATCTACTCTGTTTCAGACATTCTTCTATGTGCTGACACTAAACTATTCATAGTCTGCCTACTCTGAACCTCTTATATAATGAATGAGTTAATGTCAGTTTCCTGTCAAGTCTGTGTCATTTCCTGGAAATTAAAATGTAAAGCTTTCCTACAGAATGGGGAGCTGGCATCAAAAAGGTAGCTGAAACCATAGGAGTTAGTAAGATCATCCTGGGAAAAGGAAGAGTTAGAAGAACTTCTAGAACAGAGCCTGTGTATCACCATTTAAAAAATGGGTAGAGAAGGAATAGCCAAGGAGGGAGGAAAGCAGGAGAGTGTATTATTATGGAAGTCTAGGAAGAAAATATTTCAATGAATAGTCATGTCAGTTGCTGCCAAGCGGTCAAGCAACATAAGGACTAAAAAGAGTCTACTATGACTTGTTGTCATGGAGATCACTGTGACTTTGAATATAATTTCTGAGAACCAGAGAGGGTAGCAACCACATTGCAATGGGTAATAAGAAAATGGAGACTGCAAGTAAGGATGGTATTCATGAAGAAGAAGAAGCTGTTATCATTTATTGAACATCTCTTTGTGCACAGCCCTGTATTGGGTGCTGTGGCCTAATCAGATAAACAAATTGCAGTCTCATGAAGTTTTTTAAAAAAAGCAAAGAACACTTTTTTTAAGTGTGTTTGTATGGGGAAATATATATGTATGTTAAAAATGCAGTATAAATTTCTGGATAATATTCAAGAAACCCAGAGGTTACTTGTTAAGAGAGGAGCTAAGCAGATGGAAGACAGGGTGGGAGGGAAGTTTTTCATTGTACATACAATTTTATACTTGGTTTTTGAATAATAATAATGTATTACCTTTCAAGAAAAATATTAAAAAGTAAAGCTCTCAAAGTAATCTGGGATTTTCTAAAAGAAATAACCTTTCTATATTAGGTTTACATGAAGATTGATTTCTTGGTGTTATCAGAATACTATTTCCTGAAATTTAGGATCAGATAAGAGACTAATTTTATTTGAGAAACCAAACAGAGTTCTAAAATTTCTTCCACACTTACAGGTGATGGTAAATTCTGCAGCAATTGCAGCTTCCTGTGCCAATAATGTTCCAGCTCCAGTCTTACCTAACTGTGCAGCCGCTAATCAAGCTAGTAGTACCACTTCAGTTTCCTCACAGAATGCTATACAGCCTCTATTTGTATCTCCATCTACACAAGGCAGGCCAGGTAGGTTATTAGTGGTTGCTTGCTTTGGAGGCCTCTTTTTCTATTCATGGACATGCACATACAGCAATTATAGTGATTAGATAAAGTTACTTGAATCTCCAGTCTTAAGTTTGTTTAACCTACTTAATAATGTATGTTCTATAGTTGAGGAATCCATGAGATTTGAGAGTCAGGGTTTCAATTTTTTTTCTTGCAAATTTGGCTTTGATATGATTTCATAGCTATCGTTCTGCTACCCCATTGAAAATTTAGAGGACTTGTACTAGTTTATCAAATTTTGAGTTAAGTTTTATTATACTAAAATTAAGGTAGAGGTGTTTCACACTCTTACAGAATGAACAGTTTGGCTCTAGAATTTAAGAGATCTAGGTTAGAATCTTGGTTTTACAACTTACTAGCTATGTAACTTTGGACAAGTTATTGAATCTTTCTTACCTGTAAACTTGGGAGGTACTCATAGTACCACTTTATTAAGTTATTGTAAAATTTCATTAATATAATTTAAAATTCTCAGCAGAATTCTGGGAAAGTGATGGCAACCACAGCATAGCTTTTCAGTCTCTGTCACCAAATAAAAATGGAAATAGCAAAACCAGAACCCGTTGGACAATGATTAACAACAAAACTAGGTGACAAGGTCTCCCCATGAACCTTAAAATTTAGCAGGTAGGGACAAACCACCAGGCACAAGGCCTGCATGCTGTCAGGGTCTATGTGGGAGCAAGAAGACAGAAGCACTGGGGATGTTGTCTGATGGACCTGAGAACAGAAGAACCCTGGAAGAGCTAATAAGAATTCACTGGAAAGTGGGGCAGCCAATTTGGAAGGAGCAGCTAAGACTGGGAAGGGATTTGACCTCTCCAATACTCGGTGAGTGCTTTGGGTACATGGTAAAGGGACTGAAGGGCTTGGAACAGTTTGGCCCCTGAGAATTCTCAAAACTGACCTTGGCAGGCCTACCTTTTGGGATAGTATTCCTTACTGGGGGGAAACTGCTGGGACTAGAATCAGAACTGTTGAGGATAGGGAAAAGAGCAGGTCCAGACTGAAGTTATGGAGAACAGAGCCAAGGAATACTAGAAAGTAGTCATATTTTAAGCACTATATAAAAAGCAGTTGAGAGCCATATGAAGTTAGAAGAGCTTTCTTGTATTCCATCTCCTTTCAGAGTTTGTGAAAAATAATTTCACATAAAAATGAATGAAAGAAAAGCCCTACATATACATATACAGAGGTGTTTTAAGGGGAAAATGATGATATCCCTGTAGACAGTAAAAGCATGTCATAAATGTGCACACTAAACAGAACTTAACCAACTATTTCAATATGAGATAAAGACATTAATAAAACAAAATATTAATCAGGATATTATTAATCATAATAAATCAGGATTAGAAAAATTCAGAGGAAGTGAAAGAACTCAGAAAAGCATTAGAAATGGAAGAAAGTCATTTTGGTAATGAAGACTAAGCTACAAAGAACATGACTGAGTATATACAATAGATAATGCTTTAAGAGAAAGATATAAAGGGGGGTAAATCTAAAATGAAAAAAAAATGAAGATAAAGACTCAAAAATGACATATTGAAGTTAGGCAAAGGATATCCAGCATTGATAGAAGTTCTGAAGAAGAAAACCAACGTAAGGGAAAAGAGTACTAAAAACTACAATTCAGAAAATTTTCCTGACATTAAAAAAACTTTAGAACCACATACTGAAACAACACTCAGAATAACTGAGAATACTGAGCCAGAACAACCAACACCAGGATATTGTAGTAAAACAACTGAACTTAAAGAAAGTGCTTTGTTTATCTAGGTAAAAGAGCCTATGGAGCATAAAGGAAATAAAATGATAATGATCCAACTGTGACAGTGCTTCATCTAGAAGAAAATGGAGTGACATTTAATGAAAGGATATGTGAACCAAAGATTTTATATCCAACCAAACATTTTCAGGCTTAACGGGTAATATATAAGAATTCAGAGAATATTGTTCTCATGAGTACTTTTTGAAAAATCTACTAAAGATACACTGTCAAGCAAGGTAATCACTAGCCACATAGGACACTTTAATAATTGCTATTAAGTAAAATAAATCTTCTGTTGTTCAGTCTCACTAACCACATACCAAGTGCTCAAAGCCACATGTGGCTAGTACACTGTAATGGACAGTGCAGATACAGAATACTTCTGCCAAGGAAAGTTGTATTGGATGGACAAAGTATTGAGGAATGAATTTTGACTTTTAGACCACCAAAACAGAGACATCAACATAAGACTTGATTCTGAATATTAGATATGTATTTATACAAAATAAAGGCTGAGACGTTGATGATACACTATGTAAAAGCCTTATGTTTGAACAATGTAGATATAGTATAGCTATTTTTAAAAACAGCAGAATTGAGAGACAATATGCCAAGCATTTTTTAATGCTTTCAGAAAACACATCAGGTTCTGTATAGCAATCTATACTTACTTGTTATTCAGAGATTATAATGTCAGCTACAATACATGACTATGGGATATTCCAATTTTATCCCCTGTGTCCTTGCACGCCAGGTCTCAGTATGGAAGAAAGTTAATACAGATAGATACTAAAAAGGCCAAAGAAAAGCTTTTATGGTATTATATTACACTTGAATTGGAAATATCAATATGAACTTGAAGTATTTTATCTTTAAATTTATTTGCTAGCTCTGTCTACTGAAAAGGCCTAGAAACAATGAGTATCTTTAGCATTCAGTTTGTGACACTGAAATACCATTTCTCACTTAAAAGCAAACAGCTTTGTGGAGAAATTTCTGGTTCCAGGTTTGGGCAGGAAATGTTCAAGATGAGCCTGGGTCATCTTGTCATGCTAGATGGCAAGGAAGCTACCAAAGAGTACTGGGGTCCTGTCAAAAGGACTCAAGAGCCATCTTGGAGAGGTTCTCACTGGCCAGAGATGCAACATTTTGAGCTTGAATAATGATCATTGTAATAGGTTGGAACATACCAAATATATTTAAAAGTTCCTGATGATATTTTAGAAATTTGTTCCCTTTTGATTAACAAACAACTATACATAAAATAGATGAAAAAAACAAAGGACTTACTGTGTAGCACAGGGAACTCTATTCAATATCTTGTAATAACATATAATAGAAAATAATCTGAAATATATATATATAACAAAAAAAAATGGTTCTCAAGAGAATGATATGAAATAATTTTGCTTTCTTGAAAATTGGGCAATATAGTGAAAGAATCAAGTATTTATCCTACCTTTCTTATATGAACTTTCCTACTGGAATAACCAAATAGTAGATGAGGGGAAGTATTTCTATATATTAATATTCTGATTAGTGAAAAAGAAGTGGCAGAATATGCTCATCTTGCAGTCCTTACTGACTGAATGGATGCACATTAAACAGCAATAGTTGTTAAGACTGCAAAGATAGTGAGACATTACCTATAGACTATTAAAGGAATCAATATTGAGTCTGATCTAGTTGCCTATTTAGAGGAAAGACAAGAACATGTTGAAATACTCAGTGAGTATGTAATCAGCAAAATCTAGACTGGGAAACTCAACAAGTCAAGTGTTCCTTGAAAGAAAAATTGAAATGACAGGGATGGGAAAAGGACCAAGAGATTGAAAGAGACTCAGGATCTCAATTTTTAAAAACTTCCTTGGGGATGCATACTTGGGTGACAAAATGCTTAAAAATGCAAAGTGATTACTATGAAAGTCAGGATAATGATTGATTATGGTGGGGTAAGAGGGTGGTAGTGGCTTCCTAGCTGGTGCTAGTGGTAAAGAACCCGCCTGCCAATGCAGGAGGATGCAAGAAGACAAGGGTTTGATCCCTGGGTGGGGAAGATCCCCTGGAGGAGGGCATGACAACCCACTCCAGTATTCCTGCCTGGAGAATCCCATGGATAGAGGAGCCTGGCAGGCTACAGTCCATAGAGTTGCAAAGAATTGGACGTGACTGAAGCAACTTAGCACACAGCACTCAAGACTGTGGTGATTGTGATGGGGTGCATGGAATGTTTCTGAAATGGCTGGCAAACTTTTCTTTCTTAATCTGGATAGTGTCCACTTGAAACAAATTTGTTGGTTTTGTTTTCTGTATCTGTTTTATTTATAATGTAAAAATTGTGTGCTTAGCCACAGTGCCTGGAACAAAACATTCTATATATATGTGTGTGTGTGTATATATATACATTAATGATCTCAGAAATTTTCCATTGAAAGTGTTAATGTAGACAATGATTTTATTACTTTGTGCTCATAATTGTTGGGCTTCCCAGGTGGCTCTAGTGGTAAAGAACCTGCCTGCCAATGCAGGAGACATAAGAGATGCAGGTTCGATCCCTGGGTCGGGAAGATCCCCTGGAGAAGGTCATGGCAAACCACTCCAGTGTTCTTGCTTGGAGAATCTGATAGACAAAGGAGCCTGGCAAGCTACAGTCCATGGCATCGCACATGAATGAAGCAACTTAGCAAGTATGCATGCTAATAATAGTAAGGGAAAATGTTGGCTATCTGCTTCTAGCAGATGTCTGAGCTTAACAAGCAATACGTGAATCAAACATTGTAATACCCTATTTATGTAGAATGATTGAAAACTATTCTGTAAATTCCAGATTTGTGTGTTTTGTAGATATTTCTAAATATGTATCTTGCCTTCATTTTACTTTTTGTTGTGTCTCTTGTGAACCTCAGCTATAACTCTAATAGGTAATGACTGCTTTTTAGTTGTTCTTTATCATTCCTGTCAGTCCTCTAGATAAACTGATGTTTTCCCTTGTTTTTCACATGTGTCTGTCTGGCAGCCCCATCCCATCTTCCTTTAAGTCAGTTCTTACCTGCCAGGTAACTAGATGCTATGATTGCTTTTATGAGTATCTTCATAGGCATTAAATCCTGTTAACTGATTTTTTTGGTAACTGTTTCCAAGTCTTTTGCCAGGGCCAGAACTAGTGACTCACTTGCTTTGGGTGAAAAATTTAAGGGAGTGTTAAAAAAGGGATCAAGATGAATAACACTTTTAATGTACTATATAAAAAAAGGTTAACGCAAAGAAAGAATCCATGATAAACAAAGTATCAAAAATTTTTAAAAAGATAAGAACTCTCGGCCAGACTTAGCATGAGGTGAGTGAGGCAGTCACTCTTGAGGTCATGCAAGTACAAGCTTGGATCCTTGCCGGTACCAGCCGGCAATGTGAACAGGTCTAGACCGCAGCAACACGGAAGCCTGAGAAAAAGGAGCTGAAAGTAAAGAATGGGGTCGAGAGGACTGAAATGCTCTTTAGGCAAGTCAGCGATTTTATTGAGTAAACCTTTATACTAGTACAAGCAGAAAACATAGTTCATAAAAAATGCCATCTGGTGTTTGTTACATCAATACAATTTTTTGTCTTAAGTGATTGCAGAAGCTTACATCTTGTTTTTGGCATTCCAAGATAAACTACTAAGTGAAGGTCACTACTACGTTTTTCTCAAGGAAGAACAAAGGAGGCCCAGCAAAAGTTTTACTACTTTATCATGGGGTGGCGGGACAGGGAACAGCCTCTTTCAAGGCTTTCCCAGAGCCTTTTTGGGCCTTGAGCAGGCCGGCTCCCCGCAGATCCTGTCTTTTAAAATTTTGATATTTTATTAATCATGGATTGTTTTTTTATTTTAATTTGGTGGCCCTTTAAATTTTGCACCTCACTGCACTTTGGTCCTGGCCCTGCCCATTGATCTCTAGAGAATAGAAATCTTCACGTTCTCTTCTGAAATGTCCTGAAGCAGCCTGCAGCTGCATGCATTTCATTGGTTTTCATTCACATTTTAGAAAAGTTTTCTTCCATTTTTCTGGGTCCCTTCTTTGAACTATACCTGTTAAGCCTGTTTGGAGCCCCATTAAATCTGTGAATGAGATGCTCATGCATCTCTAGAGCAACTGGAAGTTTTAAAAATTCTTTCTTATAGAGTATATTATAATATGCATTTTAAAATAAAGGTGGGTTCAGACAAAGTAACCACCAAATTTCTTCTGTCCTTGATTCTCTCAGGCCAATGAGAACTTATTTAGCTACTTATATGTCTAGTAGTTGGTTTTTACCTTGTAATCATAATCACTTCTACTAATTGAACTCATTTCAGTTGCTTTTTTTGGAAAAAAAAAATGGTGTTATTTGAGTGCTAATTTAGAAGAAATGAGTGAGGCTTTGTTGAAGCCATTATTTTATAGAAAACAAATCCATAAAGTCCTTAGAGCATTTGGAGATGTTCTAAAAATTAAATTCCTCTTCTAAAACTGTAAAAGTGGAGATTTCTACATGCATAAACTCCAAAATCAAAAGTTATTTGAACAAATTTTTTAAATGTACAGTAAAATTCATTTTTGGTGCCCTGTTCTATGAGTTTTAACAATGCATTGTACAATCACCACCAAAACCAAGAGAGAACAGTTTCATCGCCCCCAAAAGAGTTATCAAGTTTTAAATCACCCTAAGACTTACATTTCCTTTAACTGTTGGCCTGTAGTTATATAAAGGTTATATTGTTGTTAAGTTGCTAGGTCCTGTCCAAATCTGTGTGATCTATGGACTGCAGCACGCCAGGCTTCCCTGTCCTTCACTGTCTCCCAGAGTTTGCTCAAATTCATGTCCATTGAGTCAGTGATGCTATCTAACCATCTTATCCTCTGCCACCCCCTCTTTCCTTTTGCCTTCAATCTTTCCCAGCATCAGGGTCTTTTCCAGTGAGTTGGCTCTTCGCATCAGGTGGCCAAAGTACTGGAGCTTCAGCTTCAGCATCAGTCCTTCCAATGAATATTCAGGGTTGATTTCCTTTAGGATTGACTAGTTTGATCTCCTTGCAGTCCAAGGGACTCTCAAGAGTCTTCTCCAGCATCACAGTTCAAAAGCATCAATTCTTTGGTGTTCAGCCTTCTTTATGGTCCAATTCTTAACATCTTTACATGACTACTGGAAAAACCATAGGTTTGACTAAATGAACCTTTGTTGGCAAGTGATGTCTCTGCTTTTTTAATATGCTATGTTTGTTAGTAGCTTTTATTCCAAGGAACAAACGTCTTTTAATTTCATGGCTGTACTTACCGTTGACAGTGATTTTGGAGCCAAAGAAAGTAAGATCTCTCACCGTTTCCATTGTTTCCCCATCTATTTGCCATGAAATGATGGGAATGACTGGATGCCTTGGTCTTAGTGTTTTGAATGTTGAGTTTTAAGCCAGCTTTTTCACTCTCCTCTTTAACCCTTCCCTAGAGACTCTTTAAGCTTCCCTGGTGGCCCAGATGGTGAAGTGTCTGCCTGCAATGCGGGAGACCCAGGTTCGATCCCTGGGTTGGGAAGATCCCCTGGAGAAGGAAATGGCAACCCACTCCAGTACTCTTGCCTGGAAAATCCCATGGACGGAGGAGCCTGGTGGGCTACAGTCCATGGGGTCGCAAAGAGTCAGACACGACTGAGTGACTTCACTCACTCACTCATCTGCATATCTGAGGTTCTTGATATCTCTCCCAGTAGTCTTGATTCCTGCTTGTGAGTCATCCAAGCTGGCATTATTTCACTTGATGTACTCCACATATAAGTTGTATAAACAAGGTGACAGTATACAGCCTTGTCTTTCTCCTTTCCCATTTTTAAACCAGTCCATTGTTCATGTTAGGTTCTAACTGTTGCTTCTTGATCCACATACAGGTTTCTCAGGAGACAGATAAGGTGGTCTGGTATTCCCATCTCTAAGTGTTTTCCACAGTTGTGATTCACACACTCAAAGGATTTAGTGTAGTCAGTGAAGCAGAAGTAGATGTTTTTCTGGAAACTCCCTTGCTTTCTCCATGATCCAGTGAATGTTGGCAATTTGATCTCTGGTTCCTCTGCCTCTTTGAAACCCAGCTTGCACATCTTGCTTCACATATTGGTGAAGCCTAGCTTGAAGGATTTTGAGCATAACCTTGCTAGCATGTGAAATGAACACAATTGTACAGTAGTTTGAACATTTTTTGGCATTGCCTTTCTTTGGGATTGGAATGAAAACTGACCTTTTCCAGTCCTGTGGCCACTGCTGAGTTTTTTCAAATTTGCTGGCATATTGAGTGCAGCACTTTCACAGCATCATCTTTTAGGATTTGAAATAGCTCAGGTGGAATTCCATCACGACCACTAACTTTGTAGTGATGCTTCCTAAGGCCCACTTGACTTCACAGTGCAGGATATCTGGTTCTAGGTGAGTGATTACACCATTGTGGTTATCCAGGTCCTTAAGACCTTTTTTGTATAGCTCTTCTGTGTATTCTCACCACCTCTTCTAAATCTCTTCTGCTTCTGTTAGGTCCTGTTTCTGTCAGGAAACTGTTTATGTCTTTTATTGTGCCCATCCTTGCATGAAATGTTCCTTGATATCTCCAGTTTTCTTGAAGAGATCTCAAGTCTTTCCCATTCTGTTGTTTTCATCTACTACTTTGCATTGTTCATTTAAGAAGGCCACCTTATCTCTCCTTGCTGTACTATGGAACTCTGCATTAAGTTGGGTATATCTTTCCCTTTCTCCCTTGCTTTTTGCCTCTCTTCTTTCCTCAGCTATTTGTAAAGCCTCCTCAGACAGCCACTTTGCTTCTTGCATTTCTTTTTCTTTGGGATGGTTTTTGTCACTGCCTCCTGTGCAATGTAGCCTCCATTCATAGTCCTTCTGGGCACTCTTGTCTACCAGATCTAATCTCTTGAATCTATTCATCACCTCCACTGTATAATCATAAGGGTCTTATTTGAATGGCCTGGTGGTTTTCCTTTCTTCAGTTTAATCCTGAATTTTTCAGTAAGCAGTTCATGATATGAACCACAGTCAGTTCCAGGTCTTATTTTTGCTGACTGTATAGAGCTTCTCCATCTTCAACTGCAAAGAATATAATCAGTCTGATTTTGGTATTGACCATTTGGTGATGTCCATGTGTAGAGTCATCTCTTGTGTTGTTGGAAAAGGGTATTTGCTATGACCAGTGTGTTCTCTTGACAAAACTCTGTTAGCCCTGCTTCATTTTGTACTCCAAGGCCAAACTTGCCTGTTACTCCAGGTATCTCTTGACTTCCTACTTTTTCATTGTAGTCCCCTATGATGAAAAGGACATCTGTTCTTGTTGTTAGTTCTAGAAGGTCCTATAGGGATTACTTCTGATAGTTGGCCTTAAATTCCTTTTGCTAAATCATCAGAATAACAAATTCAGCTTATGTGGACAACACTTAACTAAATTAAGTGTTCTAAAACTCTGAATTTAAACCTTTATTGACTACTGAGCCTAAACTGCCTATAGTTCTGAAGGTTAAAATTATAATACAGGTAACACAATGATAAAATTTAGTACTTGAATTTCTAAGTCAGCTAAGATGTTCAATTAAACTTGAAAGGTTGTATCAATAATTTTCAAAAAATTTAACAGATTTATCTAACATAGTATGTATATATGGAGATATTTATTTTTACTAGGTTGGAGCTTCACTGTTTCCTTTATCATCATAGACAAACGCATTAATATTTGAACAAGATTGTATTTAAATTTCTTATGTCAAAAACTATGAAACTCGTAAATGAATCTTGTTTTTAAACAAGTTATAGAAAATCAAAGGAAATAAGGTAGTTTCATGTAGCCTGTCTGTTTTAGATTCTGTAGGTCATCACAAATGGAACTCTTATGATTTAGAGTTCTCTATATTCCTCTGATACTACCAAGTAGAAATCTTCAAGGATTGCTTAAATTTGTAATCTGTGCAATTTAGTCTCTCCTATTAGTGTCTACGTCTTGTGTTTTTGCATATGGCTGAAAACATCCTTAACTTTGTATTAAGCTAAGTGAGAATTTTGCCTTAATAGTGTTTATGTACCTGTTCAAAATCTTGGTAGTCAAACCTTGTAGCTTCAGTTTTCTTTTTTCCTTTTAATGTCAAGTAATTTCCTTAACTCAAAATAACCTATGTTGAACTCATTTTCAGCTGGCATGTCCAATAAAAGAATCTGGACAGTTTACCTTCTAAGTTTTTGTCATAAGACTTAGAGAGTTGCTTGTTGGAATTGAGAACACAAAAGAAATAGATGAGCTACTGCTTATAAGGTGTTACAGTTGTGGCATTGCTACTTTGTTTTGTTTCTTTTGTAGTGTTTGCTTCACCATCCTATCCATACCTCTCTGCTCCTATTCCTGCTGCTGCTGGCCCTCTACCACCTCCACCTCCTCCACTACCACCACCACCCCCTCCTCCTCCTCTTGAGGTAGGAAAGACTTCAAACTTAGCACCACCACTTCCACCTTATTCCTGTGATCCAAGTGGCAGTGATCTGCCTCAAGGTAAGTAGATTTTGAGACTTAGGTGAGGGTTATTTAGATCTGTTTTTCTCTTTTTAATTTTAGAGTATATCTCTCTTTGGTTGACCAATGAGGGTAGGGTGGGGGAACCAAATGGAAACTGAGAGCAGTGCTGGTGAAATGACTAAGGAAAGGAGCAACTGAAAGCTGAGAATATCTTTTGCATCATTGAGAGGAGGATGATTGAGCTGACTCATGCTGCTTTTCTAAGGTAGCTGCATGTCTGCCCTAAAGAAGATTTGCAGCTGGGTATCTGTTCTCAACTATTTTTCTTGAAAAGTAGGAATTGATAACAAAGTTTTCTCTGTTTCTTTTATTTAATGCCCACCACAAGTACATGAAATTGTTACATTATTGATATTTAGGATTCCAACTGAATTTTGAGGAATTGGAAAAGGTTTTTGGGAGAGGAGTTGCTGGGGAGGTCTGGTCTGCCTTGAATTTCCTTACTTAAACTAAGGATAGCTTTCCATTGGAAGTTTGTTGTTACCCCTCAGTGTATCCCAAAAGAGAATTGTAATTGAAAGTTGTTTGTAGCTTATTTATACTTTCTTTTCTTTTCTTTTTTGATGTAACTTTCCATTCATTCTTTTAGCTGCTTCTCTATTTTATTTTGTTTTGTTTTCAGCCCCTAAGGTAGTCTTCAAGATCTTCAACTTCATTCTGTTCTTTTTCTCTTCCTTAAAAGTTGATATCAACTTTATGTAGATGATTTCTAAATCTCTCTGGGCTTGGCCTCTACTTACTTGCTAGACAGTTTAATTTGGCTTTCTTTCTTTTATTTCAGATTCACTCTGTAATAAAATTCATCTTTATCTTCCTTCTCTTTATGCTATGTAAAACATTGACTCTTCTCCTTGGTTTTATATTTTGTTAATAATATATCGTTTCCACTTAATTCACCCAGGATCTAAACTCTGATCCCTTTACTCCTCTCCTTTCAGCTACCTACCCTTGCCCAAGATCTTCTCAGCACATAATGCTGATTATTGCATTTTCCAACATTTTATTATGAAAGTGTTTAAACATAAATTTGAATTTAAAAATGAATATCCATATATCTACCACCTATATTCCTTTGTAAACATTTAACTATACTTGCATTACTATGTATTTCTGTGTTTTCCTCCATCCATCTTTCTGTCCATCAATTAATCCATCTTTTCTTTTTTTTTCTTTTAAAAAATATTATTTTATTTATTTATTATTATTTTTTTAATCTTTTTTTTTTACTAGTTGGAGGCTAATTACTTTACATCATTACAGTAGTTTTTGTTATATATTAAAATGAATTAGCCATGGATTTACATGTATTCCCCATCCCAGTCCCCCCTCCCACCTCCCTCTCCACCCGATCCCTCTGGGTCTTCCCAGTACACCAGGCCCGAGCACTTGTCTCATGTACCCAACCTGGGCTGGTTATCTGTTTCACCCTAGATAATATACATGTTTCAATGCTGTTCTCTTGAAACATCCCACCCTCACCTTCTCCCAGAGTCCACAAGTCTGTTCTATGCATCTGAGTCTCTTTTTCTGTTTTGCATATAGGGTTATCATTACCATCTTTCTAAAGTCCATATATATGTGTTAGTATACTGTAATGGTCTTTATCTTTCTGGCTTACTTCACTCTGTATAATGGGCTCCAGTTTCACCCATCTCATTAGAACTGATTCAAATGAATTCTTTTTAATGGCTGAGTAATATTCCATGGTGTATAAGTACCACAGCTTCCTCATCCATTCGTCTGCTGATGGGCATCTGGGTTGCTTCCATGTCCTGGCTATTATAAACAGTGCTGCGATGAACATTGGGGTGCACGTATCTCTTTCAGATCTGGTTTCCTTGGTGTGTATGCCCAGAAGTGGGATTGCTGGGTCATATGGCAGTTCTATTTCCAGCTTTTTAAGAAATCTCCACACTGTTTTCCATAGCGGCTGTCCTAATTTGCATTCCCACCAACAGTGTAAGAGGGTTCCCTTTTCTCCACACCCTCTCCAGCATTTATTGCTTGTAGACTTTTGGATAGCAGCCATCCTGACTGGCGTGTAATGGTACCTCATTGTGGTTTTGATTTGCATTTCTCTGATAATGAGTGATGTTGAGCATCTTTTCATGTGTTTGTTAGCCATCTGTATGTCTTCCTTGGAGAAATGTCTGTTGAGTTCTTTGGCCCATTTTTTGATTGGGTCATTTATTTTTCTGGAGTTGAGCTGGAGGAGTTGCTTGTATAGTTTTGAGATTAATCCTTTGTCTGTTTCTTCATTTGCTATTATTTTCTCCCAATCTGAGGGCTGTCTTTTCACCTTGCTTATAGTTTCCTTTGTTGTGCAAAAGCTTTTAAGTTTCATTAGGTCCCATTTGTTTATTTTTGCTTTTATTTCTGAAATTCTGGGATGTGGGTCATAGAGGATCCTGCGGTGATTTATGTCAGAGAGTGTTTTGCCTATATTCAACTCTAGGAGTTTGATAGTTTCTGGTCTTACATTTAGATCTTTAATCCATTTTGAGTTTATTTTTGTGTATGGTGTTAGAAAGTGTTCTAGTTTCATTCTTTTACAGGTGGTTGACCAGTTTTCCCAGCATCACTTGTTAAAGAGGTTATCTTTTTTCCATTGTATATCCTTGCCTCCTTTGTCGAAGATAAGGTGACCATAGGTTCGTGGATTTATCTCTGGGCTTTCTATTCTGTTCCATTGATCTATATTTCTGTCTTTGTGCCAGTACCATACTGTCTTGATGACTGTGGCTTTGTAGTAGAGTCCGAAGTCAGGCAGATTGATTCCTCCAGTTCCATTCTTCTTTCTCAGGATTACTTTGGCTATTCGAGGTTTTTTGTATTTCCATACAAATTGTGAAATTATTTGTTCTAGTTCTGTGAAAAATACCGTTGGTAGTTTGATAGGGATTGCATTGAATCTATAGATTACTTTGGGTAGTATAGCCATTTTGACAATATTGATTCTTCCAATCCATGAACACGGTATATTTCTCCATCTGTTTGTGTCCTCTTTGATTTCTTTCATCAGTGTTTTATAGTTTTCTATGTATAGGTCTTTTGTTTCTTTAGGTAGATATACTCCTAAGTATTTTATTCTTTTTGTTGCAATGGTGAATGGTATTGTTTCCTTAATTTCTCTTTCTGTTTTCTCATTGTTAGTGTATAGGAATGCAAGAGATTTCTGTGTGTTAATTTTATATCCTGCAACTTGACTGTCTTCATTGATTAGCTCTAGTAATTTTCTGGTAGAGTCTTTAGGGTTTTCTATGTAGAGGATCATGTCATCTGCAAACAGAGAGAGTTTCACTTCTTCTTTTCCTATCTGGATTCCTTTTAATTCTTTTTCTGCCCTGATTGCTGTGGCCAACACTTCCAAAACTATGTTGAATAGTAGTGGTGAGAGTGGGCACCCTTGTCTTGTTCCTGATTTCAGGGGAAATGCTTTCAATTTTTCACCATTGAGGGTGATGCTTGCTGTGGGCTTGTCATATATAGCTTTTATTATGTTGAGGTATGTTCCTTCTATTCCTGCTTTCTGGAGAGTTTTAATCATAAATGGATGTTGAATTTTGTCAAAGGCTTTTTCTGCATCTATTGAGATAATCATATGGTTTTTATCTTTCAATTTGTTAATGTGGTGTATTACATTGATTGACTTGTGGATATTAAAGAATCCTTGCATTCCTGGGATAAAGCCCACTTGGTCATGATGAATGATTTTTATAATATGTTGTTGGATTCTGTTTGCTAGAATTTTGTTAAGGATTTTTGCATCTATGTTCATCAGTGATATTGGCCTGTAGTTTTCTTTTTTTGTGGCATCTTTGTCTGGTTTTGGGAATTAGGGTGATGGTGGCCTCATAGAATGAGTTTGGAAGTTTACCTTCTTCTGCAATTTTCTGGAAGAGTTTGAGTAAGATAGGTGTTAGCTCTTCTCTAAATTTTTGGTAGAATTCAGGTGTGAAGCCATCTGGTCCTGAGCTTATGTTTCCTGGAAGATTTCTGATTACAGTTTCGATTTCCTTGCTTGTGATCGTTTTGTTAAGATCTTCTATTTCTTCCTGGTTCAGTTTTGGAAAGTTATACTTCTCTAAGAGCTTGTCCATTTCTTCCAAGTTGTCCATTTTATTGGCATAGAGCTGCTGGTAGTAGTCTCTTATGATCCTTTGTATTTCAGTGTTGTCTGTTGTGATCTCTCCATTTTCATTTCTAATTTTGTTAATTTGGTTCTTCTCCCTTTGTTTCTTAATGAGTCTTGCTAATGGTTTGTCAATTTTGTTTATTTTTTCAAAAAACCAGCTTTTAGCTTTGTTAATTTTTGCTATGATCTCTTTAGTTTTCTTTTGCATTTATTTCTGCCCTAATTTTTAAGATTTCTTTCCTTCTACTAACCCTGGGGTTCTTCATTTCTTCTTCCTCTAGTTGCTTTAGGTGTAGAGTTAGGTTATTTATTTGACTTTTTTCTTGTTTCTTGAGGTAGGCCTGTAATGCTATGAATCTTCCCCTTAGCACTGCTTTTACAGTGTCCCATAGGATTTGGGTTGTTGTGTTTTCATTTTCATTCATTTCTATGCATATTTTGATTTCTTTTTTGATTTCTTCTATGATTTGTTGGTTATTCAGAAGCGTGTTGTTTAGCCTCCATATGTTTGAATTTTTAATAATTTTTTTCCTGTAATTGAGATCTAATCTTACTGCACTGTGGTCAGAAAAGATGACTGGAATGATTTCAATCTTTTTGAATTTACCAAGACTAAATTTATGGCCCAGGATGTGATCTATTCTGGAGAAGGTTCCGTGTGCACTTGAGAAAAAGGTGAAGTTGATTGTTTTGAGGGGAAACGTCCTATAGATGTCAATTAGGTCTCGCTGGTCCATTGTGTCCTTTAAAGTTTGTGTTTCCTTGTTCACTTTCTGTTTAGTTGATCTATCCATAGTTGTGAGTGGGGTATTAAAGTCTCCTACTATTATTGTGTTACTATTAATTTCCTCTTTCATACTCGTTAGCGTTTGCCTTACATATTGCGGTGCTCCTATGTTGGGTGCATATATATTTATAATTGTTATATCTTCTTCTTGGGTTGATCCTTTGATCATTATGTAGTGTCCATCTTTGTCTCTTTTCACAGACTTAATTTGAAAGTCTATTTTATCTGATATGAGTATTGTGACTCCTGCTTTCTTTTGGTCTCCGTTTGCGTGGAATATTTTTTTCCAGCCCTTCACTTTTAGTTTGTATGTGTCCCTTGCTTTGAGGTGGGTCTCTTGTAGACAGCATATATAGGGGTCTTGCTTTTGTATCCATTCAGCCAGCCTTTGTCTTTTGGTTGGGGCATTCAACCCATTTACATTTAAGGTAATTATTGATAGGTATGGTCCCGTTGCCATTTATTTTGTTGTTTGGGGTTCACTTTTATACCACCTTTCTGCGTTTCCTGTCTAGAGAAGATCCTTTAGTATTTGTTGAAGAGCTGGTTTGGTGGTGCTGAATTCTCTCAGCTTTTGCTTGTCTGTAAAGCTTTTGAGTTCTCCTTCATATCTGAATGAGATCCTTGCTGGGTAGAGTAATCTAGGTTGTAGGTTATTCTCTCTCATTACTCTAAGTATGTCCTGCCGTTCCCTTCTGGCCTGAAGGGTTTCTATTGATAGATCAGCTGTTATCCTTATGGGAATCCCTTTGTGTGTTATTTGTTGTTTCTCCCTTGCTGCTTTTAATATTTGTTCTTTGTGTTTGATCTTTGTTAATTTGATTAATATGTGTCTTGGGGTGTTTCGCCTTGGGTTTATCCTGTTTGGGACTCTCTGGGTTTCTTGGACTTGGGTGGCTATTTCCTTCCCTCATTTTAGGGAAGTTTTCAGCTATTATCTCCTCGAGTATCTTCTCATGGCCTTTCTTTTTGTCTTCTTCTTCTGGGACTCCTATGATTCCAATGTTGGGGCGTTTCACATTGTCCCAGAGGTCCCTGAATTTGTCCTCATTTTTTTTGATTCTTTTTTCTTTTTTCCTCTCTGCTTCATTTATTTCCACCATTTTATCTTCTAACTCACTTATGCTATCTTCTGTCTCTGTTATTCTACTCATGGTTCCCTCCAGAGTGTTTTTGATCTCATTTATTTCATTATTAATTTTTAATTGACTTTTTTATTTCTTCTAGGTCCTTGTTAAACATTTCTTGCATCTTCTCAATCTTTGTCTCCAGGCTATTTATTTGTAACTCCATTTTGTTTTCAAGATTTTGGACCATTTTTATTATCATTATTCTAAATTCCCTTTCAGGTAGATTCCCTATTTCCTCCTCTTTTGTTTGACTTGGTGGGCTTTTTTCATGTTCCTTTAGCTGTTGGGTATTTCCCTGCCTTTTCATCATGTTTAGATTGCTGTGTCTGGAGTGGGCTTTCTGTATTCTTGTGGTCTGAGGTTCCTTTTTATTGTGGAGGTTTCACCCAATGGGTGGGGTTGGACGATTGGTTTGTCAAGGTTTCCTGGTTAGGGAAGCTTGTGTCAGCGTTCTGGTGCGTGGAATTGGATTTCTTCTCTCTGGAGTGCAATGGAGTTTCCAGTAATGAGTTTTGCGATGGGTCTCTGTGTTAGGTGTGACTTTGGAGAGCCTGTATGTTGACACTCAGGTCTATGTTCCTGCGTTGCTAAAGAATTTGCATGGTATGTCTTGTACTGGAGCTTATTGGCTCTTGGGTGGTGGTTGGTTTTGGTGTAGGTATGGAAGCTTTTGGATGGTCTCTTATTCCTTAATGTTCCGTGTAGTCAGGAGTTTTCTGGTTTTTTCAGGATTTGGGCTCAAGTCTCCTGCCTCTGGATTTCAGTTTTATTCTTCCAATAGTCTCAAGGCTTCTCCAACTATACAGCACTGATAATAAAACCTCTAGGTTAATGGTGAAAAGATTCTCCACCGTGAGAGACAACCAGAGAGGTTCACAGAGTTACATGAAGAATAGGAGAGGGAGGAAGGAGATAGAGGTGAGCAGGAGGAGAAAAAGGGGACTCAAGAGGAGAGAGACAGATCTACGCAGTTATCTGTTCCCAAAGTGTTCTCTGCAGCCCAGACACCCACAAAGATTCACAGAGTTGGATTGGGAAGAGAAGGGGAATGGAGGAAATAGAGGTGTTCCGAGGTAGAAAACAGAGAGTCAAAAGTGGGAGAGTATCATCACCACACTCCTGAATAGAAATGGGAACTGAATATTGGATTCTTAAATGACCAAAATTTATATCACATACTACTGAAAAACAAAGATTGAAAATCTAGTGTAGAGGTTAGACTCTTTGAAATACAATTTTCAAAAACAAAAACACAAAAAACATTTAGAACTGTATATGAAGTTCAGTTTAAAAATAGGGTTTCTCTCTCTCTCTTTTTTTTTTTTTTTGGCAAGGTTATAGTGAAATGAAAATGAAAGTTAAGGAATAATAGAGGAGTATTAGAGGACTCTAAAAGGAAATAGGAGAGAAAAACAAGAAAAAGAAAAAAAAATTTTTTTTTCCCTAATTAAAAAAATCGTAAAAATATATGAAAATGAAAGTTGAGGAGTAATGGGGGAGTAATAGGGAATTATAAAAGAAAAGAGAAAAAATAAAAAAGGAAAGAAAAATTTTTTTTTTAAATTAAAAAAAAAATGTACATATATATCTAGGAATTTCTCTGCGGTTGTTGCGGTCAGCGTAGGTTCAGTTCAATTTCAGATAGCTCCTCCTTCCAGCTTACACTTCTTGATATCTGTAGGCCCCTTCCGGTGTAGTCGGTGTTACCTTCAGGGATTTTAATCTGTTGCACTGGTCCTTTCTGAAGCGGTTCCCTTTGTTTATTTGGCTTCTGTTTGCCGTCTCTTTGGTGTCTAATTTCCGCCCTGACACAGGCGGGCGGAGGTGATCTCTTATTTAGGTTCCCTAGTTCAGTTCAGTCCTGCCAAGGGGAGGGCGGGGCGCTGCAGACAGATACCGCTCTGTGTGGATAGCGCTCACCGTGTTCCGGCCACAGTGGGTTTGCCCCGCTCACGGGTGTCTGTGCTTTCGCCGTCTACACTGCTCAGGCTCCCGGCTGCTCCATATGGAGCGGGCCCTGCGTTGAGTGCGGTTCCAGTTTTCGGGTACTCCACAAAAGCGCAGATTCGGTTGCTCCTGCGTTTTGTGCCTTCCCCGGCCTGAGCGGTTCAGGCAGCCAGAGGCTTGGGCGTACTCTCCCGGGTGCAGCACGGCTTTTCCCTCCGCGGAGAGCGGCCCAGGCAGCCAGAGGCTTAGGCGTAATCTCCCCAGGTACGGCGCGCTTTTTTCCCTCCGTGGCCCCAGCACGCACCGCCAGTCCAGTCGGGTCTCAGGAAGTCTTTAGCTAGAACCCGGAGGCCTGTTTGCAGTGTGGGAGGGGGTGGCTTCTCAGGGGCTGAGTTTGCCCTTTTCCCCTCCCCCCTGCCTCCTACCTCCAGCGGGGATGGGCTGGCTCTTCTCTGGAGATTCTCAGTCCCTTTGTTTTGCGAACCGCCGGCAGTGTGTTCGGGCCAGTTAATTTTGTCCCTTGCTATCCCACAGTTTAAAAAAGCTCCCTCTGATTGCTCTCAGGGTCTTTGGGCCGGTCCTTACCCTAAGCAATGCCGCCCGCTCCTCTCCGTTCCACCCCGCTTGTTGCTGGCGGGTGCGGGCGTCTGGGGTACTTTTCTGCTGGGAGTTGCTTTTAGGCACGTAATCTGTGGGCCTTGTTTAATTTTTCCTCCCAGTTAGAATGCAGAAAACTTCCCCCAGTCCCGCCAGTGCGAGGGTTTCCTGGTGATTGGAAACTTCCTCTATTAAGATTCTCTTCCCGGGACGGGTCTCCGTCCGTAGCTCTTTTGACTCCCTTATTATCGTTTATATTTTGTCCTACCTCTCTTCGAAGACAATGGGCTGCTTTTCTGGGCACCTGATGTCCTCTGCTAGCGATCAGAAGTTGTTTTGTGAAATTTGCTCAGCATTCAAATGTTCTTTCGATGAATTTGTAGGAGAGAAAGTGGTCTCTCCGTCATATTCCTCTGCCATCTTGGCTCCTCCCCCGAATCCATCTTTTCAAAGATGGATTTCAAAGTAAGTTGTAGACACCATTCTTCCCCATTAAAACTTCAGCATACGTATCATTTACTATAGTTTGGATCTATTTTTTCTTTTGATGTGATGTCTACATATAATGAAATGAGCAAAGCTTATATGTACACTTGCTGCGTTTTGACAAATGAGATAACCCAAATACCTATCAAGGTATAGAACATCATTATCCCACAAAGTTCCCTCATTCCCCTTCCCAGTTGTTCCCCACCCCGATCTCTACTTCCCCTTAGAGATAGTCACTATTCTGATATTTTTCTGCCCTAGTTTTACCTGTTTTAAAATTTTATGTGAATATAATCATAAAATAAGTACTCTTTATGAACGGTTTCTTAAACTCAATGCAGTGTTTTTGAGATTCTTCCATGTTGCTTCATATATCAGTAGTCTGTTTGTATTGCTGAGTAGTATTTCATTGTATGGGTATTTCACAGTTTGTCCATTCTCCTGTTGAGGAACACCTGGGCTATTTCTAATTTGGGTCTCTTATGGATAAAGCTGCTATGAATATGCTTGTAAAAGTCTTTGTGAACATGTGTTTTCAATTCCCTTGGGCAGATACCTAGGAATGAAATTTATGGGTTATAGATAGGTGTGTTTAGTTTTACAAGAACCTGCTGGTCATTCTTCCACAGTTGTACCTTATCTCCTACTTTTACAAGAGCTCTATGCACCTGGTTTTCTACTTCTAAGCCTTTGCTAACATGGTGAACCTACTCACATTCTTTGCCCTCCACTCTTCCATCTAATTTCCTATTTAAATCCTATCATTTTCATGATCCCACCCCGATTACATTTCAAAGTGATGTTTTTGAGTTCTTCTAGTCCTTGCCTGCCATTTTTTTAACAGCTTGATATATAATTCATACACCATATAAGTCATCCATGTAAAGTATATATAATTCAGTGCTTTTTAGTATATTCACAGATTTGTGCAGCCATCACCACTATCTATTTCCAGAACATTTTCATAACCCCAAAAGAAACCCTGTACCCGTTAGCAGTTAGTCTTCATTCTCTCTGACCCTGGCAACTACTGTTCTGCTTTCCATCTCTAGATTTGCCTATTCTGGATATACGGTTCTGCCTATTCTGGAGTCATATAATATGTGGTCTTTTGTAGGCTTACTTCTTTCACTTGGCATAGTGTTTTCAGGGTTCATCCATGTTGTAACATATGTCAGTATTTCCTTCTTTTTTTCAGCTGAGTAACAGTCCATTATATATAGATACACTATTTTATTATCTATTAGTTGATGGACATTTGGGTTGTTACCACATTTTTGCTATTGTGAATAATACTGGTGTGTGTTTTGTATGCAGATTTTGTGTGGATGTATGTGAATACCAAGAGGTGGAATCCCATGCCATTTGTGGATTTACTTCCTGCTGTTATCTTTTCATATTCTTCAGCTTGAGCGTTAGGCTTTTATACTGTACTCCCACATAATAGAATACAAGCTCATTCTTTTAAAGAGGCAGTAAATACATTTGTATGTATTGGGAGTCTTCAACTTAAGAAGGAGGGGCTCTCTGAGAGTTTGTTAGTGAAACTCATTACACTGATAAGAATATATGTAAATTCCAGGTCAGTCAGTGAAAATGCATTTAGAGCTATAATTGAAATGCTAAGGTTATTCCCTCTTCTCTCATACATCTAGTTTTTGTTTATTTGTAGGCATTTTTAATTAAGTTCTATGTCTGGAGAAATTTTATCACCTTAGGGTATAATTTGAGTTACCTTGCTCATTGCCTCCTCTTTTTGGAGTTTTAGTGGTGGTGGTATGTTTGTCATGTTAAGTAAAAACAAGGTAGATTGTTTTAAACAGTGCTGGTTATCTTAGTGGACATCACTGATCCTGGCATTCATAGATCATTAATTTGTACTGTGTCTTAACTCCAAAGACAAATATGATTGCTTTTGTAGTAGATTTGTATTAAAATAAAATTTTAGTCTTGAGACAAGCAAGAAAATGCCTTTATTACATTCTTTCTAACTATTTGCATAGCAGTATTCCTATAACATCTGCCTAATATTAAGAGTAGAATTAAAATATGTATTTTTGATTAAACCTTTGGTTAGAACATGATCTTAGTATTAGGTAAATGGTCATTTACTATAAGGTCGGATTGAGGGTAGTGTTGATGTGGGAAGACTACATTTGTTGTATATACATTAATAGTCGAAGAGAAGAGCTCTTTAAGTGGTAAGTTTTAATTTTTTATGTCATCTAGTCACTAAAATTTAAATATTTAATTTTAGATACAAAAGTTTTGCAGTACTATTTCAATCTGGGATTACAGGTAAGAGTCCTGTGAAAATTTCTTTGATTTAAAAAAAGCTATCTTAAAAATGTAAGCTGTTTTGATAATCAGACTCTTGAACCTTATAACTCAAGAACACTTTGAGTGACCTAAAAGGTTTATTTCTGTCTTTATATCTCTGAAGGTGACCCAGGCCAATTTTGTACTTTAACCTCCTAGTGCTTCAGCTTCTCTTATAAAATAGTGAAATTGTTGTGAATGGGGTTTCTATGCGGTACAACTTTAGCATATATTGGCTTCCATGTTTAACATCATATGCTAACCGTTCACTATGTTTTTCTGTCTCAAATGGATTATTTATCCTATTTACTTAAAACATTTTTGTGGCTATTTCTGTACTTTATGTGAAAAGTAATTAGACTAAGTCAAAGACATTTAAAGAGCTATATTATTTTTAAAGCACTTGTGTTCATAGATACTTGCCAAACACTGATTTTTACCATTTCCCTGAGTTGTAGAAAGGGAATACTGACAAATATCTTAATATCACTGAAAGGTATGTCTGATATCAGGTAAGAATCTATCTTCCCCGATAGGCACACATTTATAATTTAAGGGTAATGGAGTGGATTTTTGTTCTTGAAACTCTTATTTCCTAAATGCAGTTTCAAGAATTGGAGAAATAAAATGCTTGCCCCTTCAGTTATGTTTATTATAGTGACATGTGGAAACAAAGCAGAGGCAGTTTTATTATTTATTTATTTTTAGTGTTTTTAAGTATAGTTGCTGTACCATATTATATGTTACGGTGTACAGTATAGTGATTCACAATTTTTAAAGGTTATGCTCCATTTATAAATATTTATAAAATATTGACTATGTTCCCTGTGTTGTGCAGTAAAGTCTCCTACATTTTGTTGTTATTGTCGTTTAGTCATTAAGCCATGTCATATTCTTTTGCGACCCCATGGACTGTAGCCTGCTAGGCTCCTCTGCCCATGGGATTTCCCAGGCAAGAATACTGGAGTGAGTGCCATTTCCTTCTCCAGGGGATCTTCCTGACACAGAGATTGACCCCACATCTCCTGCATTGCAAGCAGATTCATATATAGAATAGATATTTTAATATTTTCTCATATTAAAAGTAATAGCACTCATTATGGAGCATACAGAAAAATACTAATGTATAAAGAAAACTGAAATCACTTGTGTAATCAATGTACATTTTGATATATTTCCTTACAGCTTATTTCATAAAATGTGGACTATGCTATGTAATTTTGTAAACTTTTTAAGTTAAACAATATGAACACTTTTTAAAATTTGATGCCATGATTTTTTTTATTGCCTGTATTGTATTCCATCATGTCTGTGTCATAATGCACTCTAGTTTCTTATTGAATATTTAGGCTGTTAATTTTTTTTTGCCTTTAAAAATAATGCTATAACAAATATCTTTGTATACAAACCATTGTGTATATCTCTAATTTTCTTAGAGTGCTTTCCTTAAAGAATTCCTGGTCCAAATATGAAATACAGAGGCTGCGAAAGATCTTAAAGTTGCTATAGAGAATAGATTTTCTAAATATCATGTCATTTATTTCAAAAGTCATTGTTATCTCACCTGAAAATCATGGCCTAGCTTTTTTTTTTTTCTCAGTGAACAATGGTACTACTTTAAGAAAAGAAATTAGTAAAGTGTTTTTTTTTTTTTTTACTTTCTTGCCCAAGTGCTATCACCACAGTTACTGGCACTCCATGGTCTATGTGCCACAGATGCAACAGCAGCAGCTTCATCCAGAGAATTATCCAGTCTATACTGAGCCGCCACCTCTAGTAGATCAAACCATTCCTCAGTTATACAGTGAGGTGGAGAGACAAGATGGCACACAGGCAGAAGTATCAGCAAATGGTAAGCGTGTAGTGAGAAATTTTCTACAAGAAAGACAATTGAATTTTATTGTGTGTAACAATAATAGACTTCAGATAGACCAACATGTCTTTTTTTTTACGTAACCATGTAACTGTGTATTGCAACAAAATTGTAGAAATAGGAAGTTCAGTTTAAACGTTTTCCTAAATTCGGTTCATTTAACCAGTAGCTTTATTGTTTAATTTTGCATACATATATATATATATATTTTGAGAAGGAAATGGCAACCCACTCCAATATTCTTGCCTGGAGAATCCCATGGACAGAGGAGCCTGGTAGGCTATAGTCCATGGGGTTGCAAGAGTTGGACACGACTTAGCGACTAAACCACCCATATATATTTTTAATTGGAGGATAATTGCTTTACAATGTTGTGGTGGTCTCTACCATACATCAATGTGAATCAGTCATAATTATATATACGTGTCTTCTCCCTCTTGAGCCTTCCCTCCTCCATTTCACCCCTCTGGGTTGTCAACTGAGCACCAGGCTGAGCTCCCTATGTTATACAGCAGCTTCCCACTAGCTAGCTGTTTTACACATGATAGTGTGTATATGTCAGTGCTACTTTCTCAATTTGTCCTACCCTCTCCTTCCCCCTCTGTGTCCACAAGTCTGTTCTTTACATCTGCATCTGCATTTCTTCTCTGTGAATAGTTCATCAGTACTGTTTTTTAGACTCTGTATATGTGCGTTAATATACTATATTTGTTTTTCTCTTTCTGACTTTCTTCACTCTGTATAAGAGGCTCTAGGTTCATCCACCTCACAACCAACTCAAATTTGTTCCTTTTTATGGCTGAGTAATATGTACCATGACTTTGTTATCCATTCATCCTACACCAGCATTTTTTAAAGCATGGTACATGAACCTCTTGGGGTCCCTTGGAACTCTTTCAAGGGCTCCATGAGGCTAAAAGTATTCATTGTAATACGTGGATTTTGTCTCGTTTGCTGTGTTAGATTTGCATTAAGGGTGCAAAAATCAGTGTGGGTAGAAGAGCTGACACCTAAGCACAAATCAAAGTAGGGGCACCAAACTGCTAGTAATCAGCATCTTCACACATGCTTGATATAAAAATGTCAGCTTTATTTGTTTTGTGTTTGATCAAAGAAGCTCTTATTTTACTAAATTTTTAATCTTTGAAAAATTGTATTTAATATTGTATATGACAAAACAGGAAGTATTCAGAAAGCTCTCTACATATCTAAGTATGATAATTGACTTTTAAAGAAAAGGATTTGTGAGCTTGAGTTTCGAGCTAAACTAGCTGACTTTCATGGAATGCTATTTTTACTTGACAGAATGACAGACAAACTGTGGTTGTTCAGACTGGGGATCTGGCAGACATTTTCTCAAATGAACAGCTAAGCCTGTCACTTCAAGGAGGGCAATGGATAGTATGTTTTTTTGTCAAAGATAGAAATTCCAACTTTCAAATATAAGTTATCCAAAATTCTAATTTTTATCTAATAACCATGAGCTTTACAGCTTCTAGTACATAATTGTTTCTTTTAATAAAATAGATGATGGGGGGCTATTTATGATATGGGTTTTTACATTGTATAATGAAATGTGTCAACATGTGGGAGATCTGTATAACTTAGTGAAATAGTATTTTCCCAATTACTGTGTATAGTCTTACCTGTGCATGATTTTGTAAAAGATGTCTGCAAGAAAAAACAATAGATTTTAATGTTAACAAAGTATGAATAGTCTACATTGTGATTGACCTCTCAAATCACCACTTACCTAGTTTTGGTGTAGCATCAAAAAATATCTACAGTTATCTGCAAAGGCTAATTATTAAGACTTCTGTCTTTTCCAGCTACATATCTGTATGAGGCCAGATTTTCTTCATGTATTTCAACTAAATATATTGTAATGTGTATGTGCGTTAAGCTGCTTCAGTCATGTCCGACTTTTTGTGACCCTATGGACTATAGCCCACCAGGCTCCTCTGTCCGTGGGATTCTCCAGGCAAGAATACTGAAGTGGATATATTGTAATAGATAAAATACAGAAGCAAATATGAGAATCCAGCTGTCTTCTGTTAGGCCATACATTAGAGATTACACAAGTGTAAAACAGTGCCACTGGTTTCACAATTTTTTTGGGGGGGTGAATAATACAGATTTTTATGAAAAATGAGTTTAACATAATGGGTTTATTTTTATGTGAAATAACATATTTAACTTAGTTTAATTCCTAATGGGATAAATATTGATACATATAACCCACATAAGGAAAAGCTATTTGAGGTCCTCAATTTTTAAGATTGTAAAGGGATCCTGAGACCAAAGTGTTTGAGACCTCTGTGCCAGACCATAAGGATGCTTGCTTTTTCTGTCAGTTTATAGTATAATATAGATCAGGAGACATTTTGAAGGGTTTAGAATAGGATCTTTGGACTGCCCATCTTAGAATCAGCAGGAAGTAGAACAATGTATACTAACCTAACCAAATCTGCTTTCCATTCCAGCAACTGCTACTTGATGGATGTGATTTCCACTAAGTTACCTAACCTCCCTAAGTCTGATTTATATGTATAAGTATACTCATCCTGTTGCATGTGAGGAATGTGAATTTTCTTTCTCTCCTCCCTTTTCAAGGCATATTATAGTTTACAATATTAGGACTATAAAATCTCATCCCTCATGTGGTGGTATGATGTGCTCCATGGTAATACAAATTAAAATACCAACTTTTACTGCCTTTTTGTTCCACTTACCTTTTATAGAGCTATTTTTATTGTAGTAAACATGAGACAGTGCCTATCTTAATTTCACAAAATGAAGTTAAGTTATCCCAAGTAATAAAGGAATCCATTAAAAAAATTTATATAGTCACTATAATGGCAGAACAGCATCTGTTTATTTCCACTGAAACTGATGCAGTAGAAGTGCTATAAAATTAAAATGATGCTAACATGTTAATGACATTCAAGAGGTGACTATTAAATTTTTGGAATGCTTTTCAGAATTTTGCCTTCAAGTATAGACCAGACTATAAAAACACTTGAATTTTTAATTGCTAAAATAATACAAAATGGTTATTTGGGTGATATGTGTCATACAGAAAAAATATTTGATAATTGTGACCAATTCTTTTAAGAACTTAATTGACAAAAATGACTCTAGAGTATGTTTCTTTGTGTATTTTGTCTGTTGATACCTAACTCATCCAAGAAAGGTAGCTGTCTCTAGGTAGAGTACATTTGATACATTTTATATACATATATGTTTAATTTTTTTAATTAGAAAATTTTTATATTTTAGTAGCCTGTTTTGGTCAGTAATGTTCATATCTAAAGTGTTCCTCTTAGAATTGTAGGATATTTTCTTTTTTTTTGTAGGATATTTTCTTAGAGTTAATGCTAAATTTCATTTTTACCTCAAGAACATCCATTTACGTTGATGTTTAGTGAATCTTTGTATATGAAGTGTACTGTGTGCTTTGTTTCAGGTACTTTTCCAAATGCTGACCCTGCATCTGTCCCTCATGGAACAGTCTATTATCCAGTGATGTCAGATCCATATGGGCAGCCACCTTTGCCAGGTTTTGATTCCTGCCTTCCTGTTGTGGCAGATTATCCCTCCGTTGCTCCCTGGCATCCAGTTGGTGCAGCGTATGGTGGTTCTCCGCAGATTCATGGTGCTATGAGTCCTGGGCCACTTGGCTATATTGCTACCCCTCCCTCAGCTTCTCATTATGTACCTCAGAATATGTAAGATTCAGCAGTATGAAGTATTCTTGCACTGCTATCTTTCTTGCTATTTTGGCTTTAAAAAGTGTTTTATGTTAGTGTTTAAGTGATTTAGGGTGGTTAGAGTGGTTCTATTGTGTCTGTCTTAAAGATTATTTTATCTTTTGATTTAAAGTAGTACTTTAAAATAAAGGAGTATTTCTTTGGGTTGTGAATAACGAAATTGAATGTACAACTAACCCCATATTTAAGCACATTTCATTGTATTCAGCTGTTTTCCTTTCAGCCAGCTTGTTAGCTTTATATTAGCTGATGGTACCAATTGATAAGAGGAATGAATCATACGAACTGTTTCCTTGGTTCAGATGTCACACATCATATTAAATAATGCAAAATTGGAAAGCCTTCTACTTTTTTCTAGAAAATGAAGCAAAACCAAGAGTATTTGCTTGTGGGTAACTAACTTAATAATATTAAAAGAGAGAGCTCTTCAGGTTTCTTAGGAATCATCTGACCTGAGTTGCATTCTATAATATTAACCAGTTTTGAAGGCACATGGTGCTCTGCTTTAGATTTATCCCATATGCTATTGTTTAATATTGGATTTATGTAATTGTTTTACTGCACAGTGTTGATGTCCTTTACACAGCAGTAAATAAAAATTAGCATTTAAAATTGCTAAAATGAGTGAGATGTTTTTCTCTTGCATTTTCATGGCAGCAAAGAGTACCAGTATTTGATTGTTTCAATATGTTTTCCCCCTGGTATTTTGGTTGGCAAAAAACATGAATATATAGCATGAACTGGCAGGGTCAACTGAAATGTTATTTAATCTCAAGATATTGCAATACATACTACCATATCTAGTTCTTTTCTCTTGAGAATGTTCCTTTAAGTTGTGTTTCTGTTTTTCCTTTTTTAAATCTACTAATTCCCTTATGAAATTTTAATCTAGATTTACTTTCTCATTGTCCAGTTCTTCAGGTAGTTGTTGAATCTTTTTTAAATTAATTAATGTATTTTAATTGGAGGCTAATTACTTTACAATACTGTAGTGGTTTTTGCCATACATTGATATGAATCAGCCATGGGTGTACATGTGTTCCCCATCCTGAACCCCCTTCTTACCTCCCTCCCATCCCATCCCTCAGGGTCATCCCACTACACTGGCCCTGAGCACTCTGTCTCATGCATTGAACCTGGACTGGCGATCTGTTTCACATATGGTAATATACATGTTTCAATGCTGTTCTCTCAAATCATCCCACCCTCACCTTCTCCCACAGAGTCCAAAAGTCTGTTCTTTACATCTGTGTCTCTTTTGCTGTCTTGCATATAGGGTCATTGTTACCATCTTTCTAAATTCCATATATATGCATTAATATACTGTATTGGTATTTTTCTTTCTGACTTACTTCACTCTGTATAACAGGCTCCAGTTTCATCTACCTCATTAGAACTGATTCAAATGCATTCTTTTTAATAGCTGAGTAATATTCCACTGTGTATATGTACCACAGCTTTCTTATCCATGCATTCTTTTTAATAGCTGAGTAATATTCCATTGTGTATATGTACCACAGCTTTCTTATCCATTCATCTGCCGATGGACATCTAGGTTGCTTCCATGTCCTGGCTATTGTAAACAGTGCTGTGATGAACATTGGGGTACACATGTCTCTTTCAATTCTGGTTTCCTTGGTGTGTATGCCCAGCAGTGGGATTGCTGGGTGGTATGGCAGTTCTATTTCCAGTTTTTTAAGGAATCTCCACACTGTTCTCCATAGTGGCTGTACTAGTTTGCATTCCCACCAACAGTGTAAGAAGGTTCCCTTTTCTCCACACCCTCTCCAGCATTTATTATTTGTAGACTTTTTGATAGCAGCCATTCTGACTGGTGTGAGATGGTACCTCATTGTGGTTTTGATTTGCATTTCTCTGATAATGAGTGATGTTGAGCATCTTTTCATGTGTTTGTTAGCCATCTGTATGTCTTCTTTGGAGAAATGTCTGTTTAGTTCTTTGGCCCATTATTTGATTGGGTTATTTATTTTTCTGGAATTGAGCTGCAGGAGCTGCTTGTATGTTTTTGAGATTAACTCTTTGTCATTTGCTATTATTTTCTCTCATTCTGAAGGCTGTCTTTTCACCTTGCTTATAGTTTCCTTCATTGTGCAAAAGCTTTTAAGTTTAATTAGGTCCCATTTGTTTATTTTTGCTTTTATTTCCATTACTCTGGGAGGTGGGTCATAGAGGATCCTGCTGTGATTTATGTCAGAGAGTGTTTTGCCTATGTTCTCCTCTAGGAGTTTTATAGTTTCTGGTCTTACATTTAGATCTTTAATCCCATTTTGAGTTTATTTTTATGTATGGTGTTAGAAAGTGTCCTAGTTTCATTCTTTTACAAGTGGTTGACCAGTTTTCCCACCACCACTTGTTAAAGAGATTGTCTTTTCTCCATTGTATATTCTTGCCTCCTTTGTCAAAGATAAGGTGTCCACAGGTGAGTGGATTTGTCTCTGGGCTTTCTATTTTGTTCCATTGATCTATATTTCTGTCTTTGTGCCAGTACCATACTGTCTTGATGACTGTAGCTTTGTAGTATAATCTGAAGTCAGGCAGGTTGATTCCTCCAGTTCCATTCTTCTTTCTCAAGATTGCTTTGGCTATTTGAGGTTTTTGTATTTCCATACAAATTGTGAAATTATTTGTTCTAGTTCTGTGAAAAATACCGTTGGTAGCTTGATAGGGATTGCATTGAATCTATAGATTGCTTTGGGTAGTATACTCATTTTCACTATATTGATTCTTCCAATCCATGAACATGGTATATTTCTCCATCTATTTGTGTCATCTTTGATTTCTTTCATCAGTGTTTTATAGTTTTCTATATATAGGTCTTTTGTTTCTTTAGGTAGATTTATTCCTAAGTATTTTATTCTTTTTGTTGCAATGGTGAATGGAATTGTTTCCTTAATTTCTCTTTATGTTTTCCTGTTGTTAGTGTATAGGAATGCAAGGGATTTCTGTGTGTTAATTTTATATCCTGCAACTTTACTATATTCATTGATTAGCTCTAGTAATTTTCTGGTGGAGTCGTTGGGGTCTTCTATGTAGAGGATCACGTCATCTGCAAACAGAGTTTTACTTCTTTTCCAGTCTGGATTCCTTTTATTTCTTTTTCTGCTCTTATTGCTATGGCTAAAACTTCCAAAACTGTTGAATAGTGGTGGTGAGAATTGGTACCCTTGTCTTGTTCCTGACTTTAGGGAAAATGCTTTCAGTTTTTCACCATTGAGGGTAATGCTTGCTGTGGGGTTGTCATATATAGCTTTTATTATGTTGAGGTATGTTCCTTCTATGCCTGCTTTCTGGAGGATTTTTATCATAAATGGATGTTGAATTTTGTCAAAGGCTTTCTCTGCATCTATTGAGATAATCATATGGTTTTTATCTTTCAATTTGTTAATGTGGTGTATCACATTGATTGATTTGTGAATATTGAAGAATCCTTGCATCCCTGGGATAAAGCCCACTTGGTCATGATGTATGATCTTTTTAATATGTTGTTGGATTCTGTTTACAACAATTTTCTTAAGGATTTTTGCATCTGTCAGTGACATTGGCCTGTAGTTTTCTTTTTTTGTGGCATCTTTGTCTGGTTTTGGTATTAGGGTGATGGTGGCCTCATAGAATGAGTTTGGCAGTTTACCTTCCTCTACAGTTTTCTGGAAGAGTTTGAGTAAGATAGATGTTAGCTCTTCTCTAAATTTTTGGTAGAATTCAGCTGTGAAGCCATCTGGTCCTGGGCTTTTGTTTGCTGGAAAATTTCTGATCACAGTTTAGATTTCTGTGCTTGTGATGGGTCTGTTAAGATTTTCTATTTCTTCCTGGTTCAGTTTTGGAAAGTTATACTTTTCTAAGAATTTATCCATTTCTTCCAAGTTGTCCATTTTATTGGCATATAGTTGCTGATAGTAGTCTCTTATGATCTTTTGTATTTCTGTGTTGTCTGTTGTGATTTCTCCATTTTCATTTCTAATTTTGTTGATTTGATTCTTCTCCCTTTTTTTCTTGATGAGTCTGGCTAATGGTTTGTCTATTTTATTTATCTTCTCAAAGAACCAGCTTTTAGTTTTGTTGATTTTTGCTATGTTGATTTTTTTCTTTTTTATTTATTTCTGCCCTAATTTTTATGATTTCTTTCCTTCTACTAACCCTGGGGTTCTTCATTTCTTCTTTTTCTAGTTGCTTTAGGTGTAAAGTTAGGTTATTTATTTGATTTTTCTCTTGTTTCTTGAGGTAAGCTTGTATTGCTATGAACCTTCCCCTTAGCACTGCTTTTAAACACTGAATCCCATAGGTTTTGGGTTGTTGTTTTCATTTTCATTTGTTTCTATGCATATTTTGATTTCTTTTTTGATTTCTTCTGTGATTTGTTGGTTATTCAGAAGCATGTTGTTTAGCCTCCATATGTTTGTATTTTTAATAGTTTTTTTTTTTCCTGTAGTTGACATCTAATCTTACTGCATTGTGATCAGAAAAGATGCTTGGAATGATTTCAATTTTTTTTAATTTACCAAGGCTAGATTTATGGCCCAGGATGTGATCTATCCTGGAGAATGTTCCGTGTGCACTTGAGAAAAAGGTGAAATTCATTGTTTTGGGGTGAAATGTCCTATAGATATCAATTAGGTCTAACTGGTCCATTGTATCATTTAAAGTTTGTGTTTCCTTGCTAATTTTCTGTTTAGTTGATCTATCCATAGGTGTGATTGGGGTATAAAATCTCCCACTGTTACTGTTACTGTTAATTTTCCCTTTCATACTTGTTAGCATTTGCCTTACATATTGTGGTGCTTCTATGTTGGGTGCATATATATTTATAATTGTTATATCTTCTTCTTGGATTAATCCTTTGATCATTATGTAGTGTCCTTCTTTGTCTCTTTTCATGGCCTTTATTTCAGTCTATTTTATCTGATATGAGTATTGCTACTCCTGCTTTCTTTTGGTCTCCATTTGTGTGAAATATCTTTTTCCATCCCTTCACTTTCAGTCTGTATGTGTCCCTTGTTTTGAGGTGGGTCTCTTGTAGATAGCATATATAGGGGTCTTTTTTTTGTATCCATTCAGCCAGTCGTTATCTTTTTGTTGGGGCATTCAACCCATTTACATTTAAGGTAATTATTAATAGGTATGATCCCATTGTCATTTAGTTTGTTGTTTTGGGTTCGAGTTTATATACCTTTTCTGTGTTTCCCTGTCTAGAGAAGATCCTTTAGCATTTGTTGAAGAGCTGGTTTGGTGGTGCTGAATTCTCTCAGCTTTTGCTTGTCTGTAAAGCTTTTTATTTCTCCTCCATATTTGAATGAGATCTTGCTGGGTATAGTAGTCTGGGTTGTAGATTTTTCTGTTTTCATCACTTTAAGTATGTCCTGCCATTCCCTCTGGCCTGAAGAGTTTCTATTGAAAGATCAGCTGTTATCCTTATGGGGATCCCCTTGTGTGTTATTTGTTGCTTTTCCCTTGCTGCTTTTAATATTTGTTCTTTGTGTTTGATCTTTGTTAATTTGTTTAATATGTGTCTTGGGGTGTTTCGCCTTTGGTTTATCCTGTGTGGGATTCTCTGTATTTCTTGGACTTGGGTGACTATTTCCTTCCCCATTTTAGGGAAGTTTTCAACTATTATCTCTCAAGTATTTTCTCATGGCCTTTCTTTTTGTCTTCTGCTGTGATTCAAATTTTGGGGCATTTGTCATTGTCCCACTTCTCAGGTCTAAGCTGCTCAGGTTCAGGTTCTCAGGTACTCCACAAAGGCACAGACTTGGTTGGGCCTGTGTTTTGTGCCCTTCCCAGGTCTGAGCAGCTCAGACAACCAGGTGCTTGGCGAGTGCACTGTCCCAGGTGGTGGTATGTCTTATCACCTCCCGGGTCCCAGCTGCTCAGTTTCCTGGGTGCGCAGCGAGAGAACTGTCTCAGGTGTGCCATGTGTCTCCTCTGGGGAGCTGATCTCAGGCTGTGACCCTCCTGGTAGATGTCAACCGTCCAGGATCCCAGGAAGACTTGGTTAGCAACTGGGAGCCTGCTCACAGTTTGGTGGAGGATGCATCTCTGGGGCTGAGATTGCACCTTTCCTTCCGGCTCTGGCTGTCGCCCCCCCTGCTTCTCTGCCTCTGGCAGAGGAATGGGCCCATCTGCAGCTGGCTGGCTCTCCTCTGGTATTCACTCAGTCCTTTGTTCTGTGAGCAGACCAAGGTGTGCTTTAGGTTAGAGCTTTTCACAGGAACGTTTTCTTTTTCTTTTATTTTTCTCTCTCTGACTATCCCACAGTTTGGGTTGCTATCTCATGTTAGCTCCCTCAGATTGTCCTCAGGGCATTCAGGCCCGGTCCTTACCCTAAGCATGCAACCCATGCCTCCCTGTTCAGCCCCCGCTGGCTGCTGGTGGACGTGAGCATCTGGGCTACTTCTCTGCTGGGAGTTGCAGTTAGGCACATAATCTGTGGGGTTTTTTTTTTTCCTCCCGGTTATGTTGCCCTCTGAGATTCCAAAACTCCCCACAGACCTGCTGGTGAGAGGGTTTCCTGGTGTTTGGAAACTTCTCCTCCTTCACGACTCCCTCCCTGGGATGGGTCTCCATCCCTAACTCTTTTGTCTCTCTTTTTGTCTTTTATATTTTGTCCTACCTCCTTTTGAAGAGAATGGGCTGCCTTTCTGGGTGCCTGGTGTCCTCCACCAGCATTCAGAAGTTGTTTTGTGGAATTTGCTCAGCATTCAAATGATCTTTTGATGAATTTGTAGGGGAGAAAGTGGTCTCCCTGTCCTATTCCTCCACCATCTTAGGAACATCCCTGTTGAATCTTTAAGTTGTTTAGATTTACCTCGTATTTCCCCAGGCCTACGTTATCTTCAGCTTTCTGTGAGACTTATTTTATCAGCCTTTCTGCCTTCTCCCTTTCACCTACCCAAAGACCACAAAATTTTCTGTATTCATTAGTTTTCTGCAGTATAATTCATCACAATGCTATGCTCTATCTCACCTACAAATGGCTATTTGGTTGCCACAAAACTTATTAATATTGCCTCCTTTAAAAGTTATTTATGCTTGTGAATCATTCTATTCTTTTCTACTTTAAGCCATACCCCAGGGAAGAAGAACCATTTGAGATTCAGGGCTTGAACAATTGAAAAAACTAGAATGGAATTCATTTCAAAGAGGATATCCTGTCTTCAATATACTATTCTTGAGATGATTGATAATAGTGTCAAATCAATCAGTGTACTAGTTAAAGCTTCTACTTCATGATAGACATGGAATGGTAGTGTTTTGGTTTTGCATCCTTAATCTTTAGAAATTCTTTCTATACAATTTGGCATCTAACAACTTTAATAAAGAAAGATGGACAGTAGTGCCTGATCAGCTTTTTCTCTACTAACCTCCTGGGTTCACAATTTGTGCAGCCTACAGATTGTTTTAAGTAAATGTTTATTTCAGTCAAGCTTCAAATCTAGAACAACCCCTCTCCAGTGTTTTTCAAATATGCAGCATTTCTGAAATGTATATAACTCATAGTAAGTGATTGTCCTATATCTTCAACTGTCAATGATTCACTAATTAGCTTCTAAACAGTGTTTTAGAAGGTTGTAGTGTATCTTGAGAATGCGGGTCTGGAAATTATGTAGCTTTGAGATAAGTATGTTTGCCTTAGGCTTCCAGTTAATTTGTTTATATTTTAAACTTGTAGGTTGTTGCCTTGCCTTGATTTCCATTACTAATTTAATGCAATTTAATGAAATACTTGTTATTAACTTAGAAACCCAAGATCAACCTAATTGTTTTTATCAGAATTGATATCAGTGGTATGTATACTCTGTTTATAAGTCATATAAGTATAGTCCACTTGTTTATGCTTTGCATTCAGACTTCCCTATGAAATAATCAAGGAGTGTGCCTTGACCCTCCTATACTGTTTTGGGAGTTGGAACAGTGAAGGTAACCTATGAAGTGAAAGTCACTCACTCTTTGTGACCCCATGGACTGCAAGAATACTGGAGTGGGTAGCCATTTCCTTCCTGACCCAAGGATTGAACCTGGGTCTCCTGCATTGCAGGCAGATTCTTTACCATCTGAGCCACCAGGGAAATGAAGGTAACCTGTACTGCTGCAGAAATCAGCAGTAGGTTTTGAAGGCAGTTTCCAGGTAAAAAGGAAGAGGTCTTTCTGGTAATAATAATAAAAAAAAACTCCAAACCTAAGACCTGGAGCACAAAATGAGGCAGGGCAAAGGCTAACAGTTTTGCCAAGAGAACTCATTGGTCATAGTAAACAACCCCTTCCAACAACACAAGAGACAATTCTACACATAGGTATCACCAAATGGTCAATACTGGAAACGGATTGATTATATTCTTTGCGGCTGAAGATGGAGAAGTTCTATACAGTCATCAAAAACAAGATCTAGAGCTGACTGTGGCTCAGATCGTCAGCTTCTTATTGCAAAATTCAGACTTAAATTGAAGAAAGTAGGGAAACCACTAGGCCATTCAGGTATGACCTCAATCAAATTATACAGTGTAAGTGACAAATAGATTCAAGAGATTAGATCTGATAGAGTACCTGAAGAACTATGGATGGAGGTTCATAACATTGTACAGGAGGCAAGTGGTGATCAAAACTATCCCCAAGAGAAAGAAATGCAAAAAGGCAAAATGGTTGTCTGAAGAGGTCTTAAAAATAGCTGAGAAAAGAAGCGAAAGGGAAAGGTTTACCCATCTGAATACGGTTCCAAAGAATAGCAAGGAGAGATAAGAAAGCCTTCTTAAGTAAACAATGCAAAGAAATAGAGGAAAACAATAGAATGGGAAAGATTAGAGATCTCTTCAAGAAAATCAGAGATACCAAGGGAACATTTCATACAAAGATGGGCACAATAAAGGACAGAAAATAATATAGACCTAACAGAAGCAGAAGAAATTAAGAAGAGGTGGCAAGAATACACAGAAGAACTGTACAAAAAAAAATCTTATCCTGGAAAACCATGATGGTGTGACCACTCACTAGAGCCAGACATCCTGGAATGTGAAGTCAAGTGGACCTTAGGAAGTATTACTGCAAACAAAGTTAGTGGAGGTGATGGAATTCCTGCTGAGCTATTTCAAATCCTAAAAGATGATGCCGTTAAAGTGCTGCACTCAGTATGCCAGCAAAATTGGAAAACTCAGCAGTGACTACAGGACTGGAAAGGGTCAGTTTTCATTCCAGTCCTAAAGAAGGGCAATGCCAAAGAATGTCCAGACTACTGTACAATTGTGTTCATTTCACAGACTCATAAGTTTATGCTCAAAATCCTTCAAACTAGGCTTCAATAGTGCATGAACTAAAAATTTCCTGATGTACAATCTGGATTTAGAAAAGGCAGAGGAACCAGAGATCAAATTGCCAACATTCATTGGATCATAGGAAAAAAACCAGAATTCTAGAAAAACATCTGCTTCACTGAGTATTCTAAAACTTTAACTGTGTGGATTACAACAAATTGTAAAAAAATTCTTGAAGAGATAGGAATACCAGACCCACTGAGTATGCTAAAACTTTTAACTGTGTGGATTACAACAAATTGTAAAAAAAAATTCTTGAAGAGATAGGAATACCAGACCACCTTACCTGCTTCCTGAGAAGCCTGTATGTAGGTCAAGAAGCAAAAGTTGGAACTGAATATGGAACAACATACGGGCTCAAAATTGGGAAAGGAGTATATTAAGACCTATAGACTGATTCAGAATCGGGAAAGGAGTACATCAAGACTGTATATTGTCACCCTGCTTATTTAACATATGCAAATTACATGTGAAATGCTGGACTGGATAAAGCACAAGCTGGAATCAAGATTGGTGGGAGAAATACCTATAACCTCTAATATGCAGATGACACAACCCTAGTGGCAGAAAGTGAAGAGGGTCTAAAAAGCCTCTTGATGAAAGTGAAAGAGGAGAGTGAAAAAGCTGGCTTAAAACTCAACATTCAAAAACTAAGATTGTGGCATCCGGTCCCATCACTTTATGGCAAATAGATGGGGAAACAATGGAAACAGTGACAGACTTTATTTTCTTGGGCTCCAAAATCACTGTGGACGGTGACTGCAGCCATGAAATTAAAAGACACTTGCTCCTTGGAAGAAAAGCAGTGATAAACCTAGACAGCGTATTAAAAAGCAGAGACATCATTTTGCCAACAAAGGTGTGTATAGTCAAAGCTATGGTTTTTCCAGTAGTCATGTATGAGTTGGACCGTGTGTGAGTTGTGTGTGAGAGTTGGACCATAAAGAAGACTGAGCACTGAAGACATTGATGCTTTCAAACTGTGGTGCTGGAGAAGACTCTTGAGAGTCCCTTGGACTGCAAGATCAAACCAGTCAATCCTAAAGGAAATCAACCCTGAATATTCATTGGAAGGACTGATGCTGAAGCTGAAACTCCAATACTTTGGCCACCTGATGTGAAGAACTGACTCATTGGAAAAGACCCTGATGCTGGGAAAGATTGAAGGCAGGAGGAAAAGGGGGCAACAGAGGATGAGATGGTTGGATGGCATCACTGACTCAATGGACATGAGTTTGAGCAAACTCTGGGAGACAGTGAAGGACAGGGAAGCCTGGCGTGCTGCAGTCCATGGGGTTGCAAAGAGTTGGACATGACTGAGCAACTGAACAACAACAAAAGATGTATGTTTGATCAACATATAAGTATATAGTATATATAAGTATATATATTATATAGGGTATATATATAATGTATTATATATAGTGTATATATATATATATAGTATATATAAGTATATACAACGTAAGTTGTAGACTTATAAGTATATATTCAACATAGGTCTACTACTGTGGTAGACTTTTTATATATCGCCTCTTTAGTTACGATTAATGTTACAAAAGGCATCCTGTCTTTTATCAGCTGTTATACCCAGATTTCATCCATTTAGAATTATTAGGGGAAGGAGGATATGAAGGCACTGTGGTTTGTTCTGGACCCTTTACTTTCACCCCTTTCCTGAGATAAATTTGATTTATATCAGAAGTAGAAAGGTGGATCACTTCCATAGTGAGGAAAAACCTTTAGAATTCATTTTTATGCAGTGTGTATTTATTCTTAAAACTAATTGTGGGTTTCTGCCTTGATTAAGAGCAGATAAAAAGATTGAATCTGTTTTGCTGTTGAAATTCAAGACTTGTGAATTTAAAACATCTTTCATTTCCTTAGAGCCTAAAACAAGGCATAACCTTTTAATTAGCTTTGGAAATAAAGATATAAACAGACATTATGATTTTTATGCAAACAGCATATATTCAGAACTTAATTCAGACATAAATCTCCATGAATAATGAAATGGTCCATTGGAGGAGGGTGAACTTAACCTAGATTTTTCTAAATCTGGGGCAAACTTAGTCCATTTTACAAGAAACCTCTTTGAAACCGTTTATATTTCCATTTATAATGAGAATTCAGGAGAACTCATACAGCAAAAGGCAACCTCTTGTTTTGCCCATCTTACCTAGAATATTAAATTTCAGTTTGAGCAACTTGATTTAGAACACTTGTCTTCTCTCCTGCCTCAGTTATCAAAGCAATTTTCAGGGATGTGTAGGGTGTCTGTGTATGGGGAGATAAAACTTGAGGAAAGGATGAATCTGAGATTAGGTAACTACCTACCATGTAACTAAAACTGCTTTGGAGTATAAAAAAGCTTTAAGATCTATAAAAGTGTAACTGCTTTAGAGTATTTTGGGTATCACATCAAAATAATCTGGGGAATGGGGTTTAAAGATGAAAGGTAAGCTGCACATTTATGACTATTGAAACTTGAGTTCATTGTTCTATTCTTTCTACTTTTGTGTTTGAAATCTTTCATAATAGTTGAAGAAAAACTGCCCTGGAAACTGACCATCTAGAGAGTGAATGATTATAAAGTTAGTCAAAGTTCAAAGTTTTAAATATTTTGCCTTGAGTCCTGAAAAGAAATACAAGATTTTAGAGATGCTGTCACATAAGGTTCATAGTAGTTCAGTTGCTCAGTCGCGTCTGACTCTTTGTAACCCCATGGACTGCAGCATGCAAGGCTTCCCTGGCCATCACCAACTCTTGGAACTTGCTCAACCTCATGTCCATCGAGTCAGTGATCCCATCCAACCATCTCATCCTGTTGTCCCCTTCTCCTGCCTTAAATCTTTCCCAGCATGAGCGTCTTTTCCAATACTTTGTGTCAGGTGGCCAAAGTATTGGAATTTCACCTTCAGCATCAGTCCTTCCAATGAATATTCAGGGTTAATTTCCTTTAGGATTGACTGGTTTGATCTTGCAGTCCAAGGGACTCTCAAGAGTCTTCTTCAACACCACAGTTCAAAAGCATCAATTCTTCAGTGCTCAGCTTTCTTTATAGTTCAGCTCTCACATCCATACATGACTACTGGAAAAACCACAGCTTTGACTAGATGGACCTTTGTCGGCAAAATAATGTCTCTGCTTTTTAATATGTTGTCTAGATTTGTCATAGTTTTTCTTCCAAGGAGCAAGCATCTTTTAATTTCGTGGCTGCAGTCACCATCTGCAGTGATTTTGGAGCCCCCCACAATAAAGTTTTTGTTTCCATTGTTTCCTGGTCTGTTTGCCATGAGGTGAAGGGATCGGAGGCCATGATCTTAGTTTTTTGAATGTTGAGTTTTAAGTCATCTTTTTCACTCTTCTCTTTCACTTTCATCAAGAGGCTCTTTAGTTCTTTGCTTTCTGCCATAAGGGTGGTGTCATCTGCATATCTGAGGTTATTGATATTTCTCCTGGCAGTCTGGATTCCAGCTTGTGCTTCATCCAACCCGACATTTTGCGTGATGTGTTCTACATATAAGATAAATAAGCAGAGTGACAGTATACAGCTTTGATATACTCCTTTCCCAATTTGGAACCAGTCTGTTGTTCCATGTCTAGTTCTAACTGTTGCTTCTTGACCTGCATACTAGATTTCTCAGGAGCAGATAAGGTGGTCTGGTATTCCCATCTCTTTCAGAATTTTCCAGTTTGTTGTGATCCACACAGTCAAAGGCTTTGGTGTAGTCAATAAAGCAGAAGTAGATGTTTTCCTGGAACTCTCTTGCTTTTTCTGTGATCCAATGGATGTTGGCAATTTGATCTCTGGTTCCTCTGCCTTCTCTAAATCCAGCTTGAACATCTGGAAATTCACTGTTCACATACTGTTGAAGCCTGGCTTGGAGAACTTTGAGCATTACTTTGCTAGTGTGTGAGATGAGTGCAATTGTGTGGTAATTTGAACATTCTTTGGCATTGCCCTTTCTTTGGGATTGGAATGAAAAACACCTTTTCCAGTCCTGTGGCTACTGCTGAGTTTTTCAAATTTGCTAGCATACTGAGTGCAGCACTTTCACAGCATCATCTTTTAGGATTTGAAATAGCTCAACTGGAATTCCATCACCTCCACTAACTTTGTAGTGATGCTTCCTAAGGCCTGCTTGACTTCACATTCCAGGATATCTGGCTCTAGGTGAGTGACCACACCATCGTGGTTATCTGGGTCATTAAGATCTTTTTTGTATAGTTCTTCTGTGTATTCTTGCCACCTCTTCTTAATATCTTCTGCTTCTGTTAGGTCCATACCATTTCTGTCCTTTATTGTGCCCATCTTTGCATGAAATGTTGCCCTGGTATCTCTGTTTTCCTCTATTTCTTTGTATTGATCACTGAGGAAGGCTTTCTTATCTCTCCTTGTTATTCTTTGGAACTCTGCATTCAAATGGATATATCTTTCCTTTTCTCCTTTGCCTTTTCATCTTTTCTTTTCTCAGCTATTTGTAAGGCTTCCTCAGACAACCATTTTGCCTTTTTGCATTTCTTTTTCTTGTGCTGAACATTAATAATAGGTGTTACATGGGTGTTCAGCCCCTTTTCCTAATCAGCTAGTAAACATTTTCTTGCAAATCTTACGGCTTTTTCGAAATAATTTAATACAGGTTTTTCAAATAATTTGCAGAATCATAGAAGAAAATTCTACCATAATACTAAGGTATTAAATTTCTTGACTTAAAGTGTTTTATTTCCTTGCTAGTGTATTAACCAGATCCAAGTAACTTTTTTTCTTGCTAAATTTCAGTAATGCAAGATAAGTTCCAGAGATCTGCTCTACAACATTTGCCTATAGATGACAAAACTATTGTACACTTAAAAATACTAAGGGGGATATTTCATGGTATGTGTTTTTTTTTTTATTTTCATCATCTTTATTTATTTTTTCATTTATTTTTATTAGTTGGAGGCTAATCAATTTACAAGAATAGAAGTTTGTTTTTTTGTACAAAACAACTTCTATTCAGTTGTTTTGGTTGCATCAGCAATTGAACTTTAAGTTTTCTTTTTCTCTCTTAACTTTGCTCAAATAGCTTCAATTATTCAAGAAGTTTTCTTCCTCCTAATTGTTTTGAATGTTTTGAAGCATGGTGTAGATTTGCCTTTTGTTGACCTAGTTCTTTTCTTTAATTGCTGCTTATTTTTTTCCAGCATTTTGTTAATGATAATTTTAGACAGAAAAGTTGAAATAATTGTGCAGTGTACATCTATATATCCACCACCTAGATTATATAATTAACATTTTACTACACTTACCTTTTTACATACCCATCTATAAATCCTATTTTTGATGATTACAAAGAAAATTGCAGACTTAAATACATTTCCCCACTAAACATTTAAGTATATGTATTGTTAACTACAGTTTAGTATGTATTAAAGGTTCATTTTTTTTAAGGTTCTTTTCAGAAAAAAAAGTTTACATGTGATGAAATGCACAAATCTGAAGTGTTTGATACAATAAACTTTTTACAAATCACACATCCTTGAAATCCAGGCCTTTATCAAGATAATATTTTCATCACTCCAGAAAATTCTCTCATGCTCCTTCCCAGTCAATCCCTGCTTCTCCCATCCCAGTCTGATTTTTCTCTTATCATAGTTTGTTTTTCAAAGTGTATGTAAATGAACCAGAGCATGCACTCCTTTGTGTAAGACTTCTTTAGCGTAGGTATTTGGAATTCGTCCAATGTGTGTGTGTATAGTTCTTTTTATTGCTGAGCAGCATTTCATTGTACAACAAAAACCATTGTTTATTTATTCATTCTCCTTTTGGTGGAGAATGTTTGTTTATTTTATTTGTTTATTATTTATTAATATTTATTATTATTATAAATAAATAATGTTTATTTATTCATTCTCCTGGGCCATTTCCAGTTTTTAGATGTGAATGAAGTTGCTATGAACATTTTTGTACAAGTCGTCTTGTGAGCATTTGTTTTCATTTTTCCTGGAATTACTGGATCATAAGTTATGTATATGACTAGTACAGAAATTCCTGCATTTCCTGAAATGATTGTACCATTTTGTACTCTCATCAGCAACATATGAGAATTCCAGTTGGTTTTCATCCTCATCAACATTTGGTGGTATTGCTCTTTGTGATTTTAGCCATTCTGATGGGTTTGGTAGTAAGCGTTATCTCGTGGTTTTAATTTGCATTTCCCTGTAATTATGTTTAACACTTTTCCATGTGCTTCTTCACTTGGCATATATATTTCTTTTTGAAATTGTTCAAATTGTTTGTGTTTTTGTTACTGAGTTGTTGGAGTTTGCATATAGTGGTTGCACATCTTTTCCAGATATGTTACTGCTTTTTTAATTGTCTTATCTAACCAATGTATAAATGTTATATACCCAGTTACACTTAAAATAATTAGGCCAGCACTTGCAATGAATTATTAGACTGAACATTAAGCTGGTCTGATATCCTAACCAGTGGTCTGATGGCCTAAAAGTTAATTATGTAAAATAAAAGACAAAATTTCAGGAATCTGAATTAATTAGGGGAAAGCTAATTGCTAAAAAGTCCATGACTACAGAAAAAAAAACTTGCAAAGTAATGTCAACTGATAGCTTCAGAAAATATTACCCAAATGTACTCAGATTATACTAGCTTAATAATGACCAGCTTAACCTCAGTTTATGATTCTTCTCACTGATCCACAGGTTGAAATAGCTCTCTACAAGTATCATTCTTTGGATACTTAGTTTTGTCGGTGTTGTAAGCTGTAGCTGTTCTGGTCCCTTCATTCATCATCTCAGAGTTGTTTATGAATGCTTACAGTTTTCTAAATATTTAACACAACTTTATTTAATGGGAAGTATAAAAGTTATAATGTTTATTCTTAATCATCTACTTTTTAAAAATATATTGGATGGTGGAGGTCTCCCTTAAGTGTGTATGCTGGTTAAATTATAGTGTAAAATCCATTGTTGTTCACAAATGTTTATTAATAATAGGTGGCTAGAAATGATTATGTTGCAAAAGGGAGGAAAAGAACACCTTAAATCTGAGCAGCCATGTATTTCAGAGGAAAAAGTAAATGCTTTATTTTTGCTTATACTGAAGCTAAAAACACACAAAATCTTTTTATTGTACAAGATACATTTTAACACATTTAAGGATGACAGCTTTGCGCTTCCTACAGAAAATATTTAAATAAAAGTAATAGTTTTCTCAAGTTTTTAGCTTTTAAAATAGTAGTCTGTAAAGCCAAAATGCCATTTACACAAACACATTTGGAATTTTCCTTTTTCATGATTAAGCTCAGGAGATACAATTTTAACCTGAAGTTTGATGCATACATTTTCTGTATGGTGTGATGTGTGATTAGGGCCTCCAACTAGGCTAAGAAAGTTAATTAAACACTGCCTGTGTTTACTAAAAGTATTCTTTATCTTCCTCAAATGTTGGTTCCAAACTACATTCATTGTTTTGAATAGGAAGAAATTCTTCATCCTCAGGTTCAACCTGTTTTTGAGAAATTTTGAATCCTGTGAGGAGTTTAAATAGTGATATTTTCTTGAATCCTACCACTGGTATGCATTTGTATGTTATAAGAAACAGACAAATTCGTTACCATCTTTCTAAATTCCATATATATGTGTTAGTATACTGTAATGGTCTTTATCTTTCTGGCTTACTTCGCTCTGTATAATGGGCTCCAGTTTCATCCATCTCATTAGAACTGATTCAAATGAATTCTTTTTAATGGCTGAGTAATATTCCATAGTGTATATGTACCACAGCTGTATAGAACAGACTTGTGGACTCTGGGAGAAGGCGAGGGTGGGATGTTTCAAGAGAACAGCATTGAAACATGTATATTATCTAGGGTGAAACAGATCACCAGCCCAGGTTGGGTGCATGAGACAAGTGCTCGGGCCTGGTGCACTGGGAGGACCCAGAGGGATCGGGTGGAGAGGGAGGGTGGGAGGGGGGACCAGGATGGGGAATACATGTAAATCCATGGCTAATTCATTTCAACGTATGACAAAAACTACTGTAATGATGTAAAGTAATTAGCCTCCAACTAATAAAAATAAATGGAAAAAATAAATAAAATTAAAAAAAACAGACAAAATGTTTTCACTGGAGAACATATGGGTTTACTTTTGCTATGTTAGAAGAGTAATTTGAACAGTTAAAAGTTTTTAGGTTAATAATTTATTGGATTGTCTTTAACATTAAGAAAACTACAGACTAATGTATTAACCCCTTGGGTTTCTAGGTTTCCTTGAGCTCATGCAACATTCATTTTAGTGCAATTGGTTTCAATGATTCCTACTAGACACTCAAGGATTCTGACTGCTTCTCCTGCCCAAGTATATACGAAGCACAGTTACCACTCTGCTTATTGGACCACAGGCTACATTACTTTGGTTATTTAAACCGATTGCTTAATACATATTATAGAAGGAAGTCCTACAAGATGAGACCAAAAATGGATGAACCTGCTACTTCAAATAATATGACTATATTTTATATAGGAAATACCTAGTGTGAACATGTGATTTTCAAATGACCTGAAAATTCAGCTAGCTGTTGCCATCCTCCCTTTAGCACTGCCCCCTATTTCTGTTACTAGAGCACCTTCTGAATCCAAAACCCTCCCCTCAATTTTCTGGGGCGGCTAGGGCTTTTCTTTACTGCTTTTTCTTCCTGCTAACAGCCTAGCTGTCAGAGCCTCTGTATTATAAAGTATTATTTCTTATGGATCAAATAAGGTTTGGGAAGCCAATTCTGAGTTTGTTTACAACATAAGCCATTGGAAATTGGAATGTGTTTTACTGTTTAAATGCAAATATTTCAAGAGCTAAGTCATTAAGGTTCTCAAATCAATGATGGTTCTATATCTAAACATGGTATTCTTTAATGTTTCCTCCTTGGGAAGCTATAAACTTATTCCAGTAAGGCTGGCACTGTTCCAAGCGTGTTTGAAACTAGATTCCAGACTTGAAAGAGGAATGAGGCTTCTTTTGGGGCTGATGGACATTTTTGTATCTTGATTTTGGTGGTGATGATTCTAGGGGTATACACAACTGTGAAAACTCACTGAATTGTACACTTTAAATGGATGCAGGTAGTTGTACACAATTATTCCTCAGAGCTGATAAGGAAAAAACTAGATTCAAAGAACAGTTTCATGTTACTTTACAAACCCCACAAGAAACTTGTTTTATAATTGTGCCTATCAAAGTTCATATTGTGTGACAGCAGGTGAAAATTATTTTTTACTAGAAAAAGTAGAACTAACCTCAGTTGTCCAAATTTTTATCAAGTATGAACCTAAAATTAATTTTGACTGTTTCTTAGAATTAATTTTATAAGATTATGATTTTCTACCATTGAGGGTATTCAGACATTGTATTGTGTGTTTTGAACATCCTCCCAGAAGCAGTCGTCCATGATGGTTTGAGTAATGTCAGCTTTCGAATATGGGTACAGCTTAAGGTGGCTACTTTGAAGAATTTTAAAGAACAACATTAATTTGGGCATATTAATTGCCATGTTTATGAAAATACCAGTCTCATTTTATAATCTTACTTTATATGTTTATCCTAAATTATGAGGCCAAACTATGACAGGGGCTTCCCTGATAGCTCAGTTGGTAAAGAATTCACCTGCAATGCAGGAGACCCTGGTTCGATTCCTGGGTTGGGAAGATCTGCTGGAGAAGGGATAGGCTACCCACTCCAGTATTCTTGGGCTTCCCTTGTGGCTCAGCTGGTAAAGAATCCACCTGCAATGTAGGAGACCTGGGTTTGATCCCTGGGTTGGGAAGATCCCCTGGAGAAGGGAAAGGCTACCCACTCCAGTATTCTGGCCTGGAAAATTCCATGGACTGTATAGTCCATGGGGTCTCAAAGAGTCGGACACGACTGAGCAACTTTCATTTTCAAACTATGACATCAGATATAGAATCTAGCTTTCTTCCATACTACCCTTTCCCACTTTTACCTTTTATTTCTCTTTTCTGTAGAGTTTTGGTAAATTAATTTTATTTCTTAGATAAAATTTGGGGAAATCATTCCTTTCAGTAAGTGGTCATATGTGCATGTTTATAAAAGACAGTGATATTGTACAATTTAAAATGTAACCTTACTATGAGTCAGATATGTTAAATTTAGGAATACAGTGATCACAAGGTGAGAATGTGCCGTGATCTGAAATTCAACCTCGATATATATAACTCAACATTTGAAAAAAGATTGGCAGCTTTTTCAGAGATAGTTTTCATATACTGTTGCACTTCTGGGTTGTGTTAAGGGAGAAAATGATGATGTTAATGTTTTAATCCAGAAACTACATATTTTAAAAATCAAGGAGCGCCACCTCAGTTTGGTTATTGGAAAAGTTTGACGGTGTGATGATTTAGCACTACATTTTAAAGTGCTTATCTATACTAGTCCTTACTTTGAAAGCTTTTCCGATTATCTCTTTACCACACCAAGTACCTCAAGCACTCCCCATAAAAGTCCAAAGCCTCCTTTTTGTCTTGTCACCAAAGGGCCAGTTTTAAGGGTTGTATAAGACCAGAGAATTGTCAAGAGGGTTACTAGGTTAGAAGGTGATGAGTCACAATGATTATTGTGGGATATATTGAACATTGTGGGACAAGACAAAATGGCCAAACCTAGCTTAAATGTACTTGCAAATGGTTGGTTATCATAGGCTAAAATAAAAGTCACACTGCCTCCAAGGGTGATGTCTCGTGTTGACATCAAGGTTGTCAAGGGTTGACAAGGTGTTGAGAAGGGTATGCCTGTTTTGCAGTGCAGCTCCTGGGGTATTAGGTGGCTCTGGAACTTGCTCATAGACAAAGTCAAAGAGGAAAATACCCTGCACATTGCTGAAAATGGCATTCACACTGCAGGTCATTCTTTTATTTAGTCTGTTTTGGTTCTATCAAGTCATTTGGAGTTGTCAGGAGGTTTTTTTTTTTTTTTTTTGAGGGTGAGGGATGATGTTTGGTCAAATGTGTGCTATAGTCATGGATTGATGAAGGTTGATTACAATGACCAAAATTTGCAGGTTCTTTTTGTTACTATGGAAATGGTCTTTCATTTGGATAGTAAAGAGAAGTTGCTACAGAACTTTCACAATTTTCACATCAGATGAACTTTTGGCATAAGGGCATTCTGCTTGATTTTATATTTAAACATTAATAATTCTTAATATGTACATGTCTCTCAGGTACCACAAACACTCATGGTATGTCTTTAGAAAAAGACCACAACTCAGATCCAATAAAGTAACAAGTATAAGAAAGAGATCCACTCTAGAGCTTAAAAATACTAGAAAAAAAAAATACTAGCGCATCCTGGCCAGCTGCCTGTATCATTCCAGTAATTAACTCCTTTGTTTCTTAATAAACATTCATTTTCTTAAAGTAAAGCTCTCAAAACCGCCTACCAGCACCTTCTCTGGACCACCATGCAGTATATAGATGAAAATCCTAGGCCACATATCAACATGAATAGTAATATCTCAAGTATACAGTAAATCTGAATTATGCAGACTTTAATTCACAAAAAATATATATTTGGTTTTTTTATAGGTAGGTTCTCTCTTCTGACTGACAAGCTTTGGTTTTCCTTCAAACTAGAAACCCCAAATCCTGAGCGCTGTCTGAATAGCTGTACTACAGTGGATGCTGCCTTGGCTGTTCATTTTAGCAATTCCTCATCATATCTCAGGCAGTTTCTTTCCATTGAGCCTATTCCTGTTCCCCTCCCTTCAAAATGATTTAGTAATTACCAAAAGGGATGAAGGGCCAAGCCAGAACAATCAAATGCTATTAAGTTTCATTGCGTGTGTGTGTGTGTGCACGCGCACAGATAAGACTTTTACAAACATCCCCAAAAAGTGCAAGCCATGACCCACATCTGTTGGAAAAAGCGATGGGAAGGGTCTTTGGAAATACAGTAGAAATAACATTTCTCTGTACTAAAGTAATGCTTGGGTACTCCGTTCCCAATGACTAATTCTACACCAACAAAGCATATATTTGGGACAGTTAGCTAGATAAAGCATGTCAAACAATCTACACAGATTTGTAGCAAATTTGTAGCAAAGCCATAGGGTTTGGGGTTGAAGGGAGCTGACAAGTATATATGGAAAGGTTATTTGAGTGATTCAGATAACTACATCAGCTTATATTAGCTGTGTGTGTACAAGCAATCTGTTTACTGTTTTGAAATGTGATTACCAAAATAACATGATCAATTTTTCTTGTGTACTTTTTCAACAGGAAAGAACGCCTGACTCACTTCGAGTCCTTTTTCCTGATGGTTGAACAAACCAAGATCTGGGCCATTTAAACTGTTAGTTAAAACACCCCTTCAGTCTCAGCACAAGGCAGTATGAATGTCAAATGGTTATTTATATTTCCTAGCTAAGCTATCAACTCATTTTAAGTCATTCAGAAGGTAGAGGCCATGGGGGCGGGCGGGTGGGTTTGATGTGTGTGTGTGTGTGTGTCTTTAATCAAGTGCAGACAAATGTTTAGATGTTTTGAACTTAGCCGAAATGCCCTAAATTAGGTCAGAGTGGAATGAAAAATGACTATGAGAGGCAAAAAGAACCAGGAAATTTTCCAGTATGCCTATGTAAGTGGACAGGAGTATAACTTGGAGATTTATATCCCTATAATTTGACATCTTCCAAAAATAATGATTTTGAATTTGGAATCATTCCTTTTTCTTTATACTCCACTGGATTTAAAGCTGTAAGTGGAGGACCTACTTCAACAATGGCCATTTTTTAATATACTTCAGATATTTTCTTTGTAAACAATTTTGCCCTTACTAATTATGAAGTGAAGTGAAGTTGCTCAGTCGTGTCTGACTCTTTGCGACCCCATGGACTGTAGCCTACCAGGCTCCTCTGTCCATGGAATTTTCCAGGCAAGAGTACTGGAGTGGGTTATTATGAAGGAGATGTTAATATAATTATGATGGAATCAAACAAATATAGGTGTCCAGAAATGATAAGAAATTCACCTGTTATGGAGGTGAACCGTGGTATACTTAGACAAAAAGTGATTCTTGAATCATTTATTATTATATTTGACTTTGGAGTACATATAAATTTAACTTTACATATAAATATGTCAGTCTTAAATTATGGAGTTCATGACATTTTGGGCAAATGAACAAAAAGGTACAGTGGCCAATCCATTTCCACATCTCCTTTGTGTATATATATGCTTAATAGTAAATGTCTTGTTTCTATGATCTAGAAGAGTAGTTTTATTGACTGGCTTTCTGACCTTGAGCAAGTCATTACCCTTTTCTGGGCCTCTTTTTTTTCTTTCTATTTGTAAAATAAGAATTTAGAATTGAGTAGATCCCCACTAAGTTTCTCTTTTACTTCTAACTTTTATGTTTATAAATTTACTCTCAAGTTGACTTATACCTTCTCTGGGGTCAGAGAACATACTTAAACCTTTGATTTGAAATGTCTTTCTTGATAGTAGCTGATCCAGAGTTAACACAAGTCTCTTTCCTACTTTCTACTGGAATTAGAGTTATTAAAAATGTTGGTGTCACCATCATAGAAGTTAAGGCAATAACTGATTAGCTTTAACAGCTAATTGGCTTCAATCCCCAACATAGCTAGGCCTCAGCATAGCTGCTGAAATCTTAAGCCCACGTCATAAAGACAATAACCCTTAGACGATCTGAAAAGGAATGAAATATGACACTGGTTTCTTTCAGTAGTAGAAATTGCTACTATGATTTATACATATTCTCTCTTTGCCACATAACTGAGAGAAGACTGTATTTTGGACCATGGATCTATCCCTGGCTATCCTTATTTTCTGACAAATTGATAAAGTAACTGCTGGAACAATTAAGCCTAGGTTATCATAAGTACATGCATTTGTAAGAGAGATGAAATAGGGCCATCTATTGGTTTCTGGTGCCATCCATATGAAAAGAAATGTAGCCTAGGTGCTGTTTATTATTCAAAGTGAATTTAGTGGCACAAAGACAGAAATATAGATCAATGGAACAGAATAGAAAGCCCAGAGATAAATCCATGTACCTATGGACACCTTATCTTCGGCAAAGGAGGCAAGGATATACTATGGAAAAAAGACAACCTCTAACAAGTGGTGCTGGGAAAACTGGTCAACCACTTGTAAAAGAATGAAACTAGAACACTTTCAAACATCATACACAAAAATAAAATGAATTAAAGATCTAAATGTAAGACCAGAAACTATAAAACTCCTAGAGGAGAATACAGGCAAAAACTCTCTGACATAATCACAGCAGGATCCTCTATGACCCACCTCCCAGAATATTGGAAATAAAAGCAAAAATAAATAAATGGGACCTAATTAAACTTAAAAACTTATGCTCAACAAAGGAAACTATAAGCAAGGTGAAAAGACAGCCTTCAGAATGGGAGAAACTTAATAGCAAGTGAAGTAACAGACAAAGGACTAATCTCAAAAATATACAAGCAACTCCTGCAGCTCAATTCCAGAAAAATAAATGACCCAATCAAAAAATGGGCCAAAGAACTAAACAGACATTTCTCCAAAGAAGACATACACATGGCTAACAAACACATGAAAAGATGCTCAACATCACTCATTATCAGAGAAATGCAAATCAAAACCACAATGAGGTACCATTACACACCAGTCAGAATGGCTGCTATCCAAAAGTCTACAAGCAGTAAGTGCTGGAGAGGGTGTGGAGAAAAGGGAACCCTCTTACACTGTTGGTAGGAATGCAAACTAGTACAGCCACTATGGAGAACAGTGTGGAGATTCCTTAAAAAACTGGAAATAGAACTGCCATGTGACCCAGCAATCCCACTCCTGGGCATACACACAAAGGAAACCAGATCTAAAAGAGATACATGCACCCCAGTGTTCATCGCAGCAGTGTTTATAATAGCCAGGACATGGAAGCAACCTAGATACTCATCAGCAGGCAAATGGATAAGGAAGCTGTGGTACATATACACTATGGAATATTACTCAGCCATTAAAAAGAATGCATTTGAATCAGTTCTAATGAGATGGATGAAACTAAAGCCCATTATACAGAGTGAAGTAAGCCAGAAAGATAAACACCAATACAGTATACTAACACATATATATGGAATTTAAAAAGATAATGATAACCCTATATGCAAGACAGAAAAAGAGACTCAGATGTATAGAACAGACTTGTGGACTCTGGGAGAAGGCGAGGGTGGGATGTTCTGAGAGAATGGCATTGAAACAAGTATACTATCAAGTGTGAAACAGATCGCCAGCCCAGGTTGGATGCATGAGACAAGTGCTCAGGGCTGGTGCACTGGGAAGACCCAGAGGGATGGGATGGGAAGGGAGGCGGGAGGGGGTATTGGGATGGGGAACACATGTAAATCCATGGCTGATTCATGTCAATGTATGGCAGAAACCCACTACAATATTGTAATTAACCTCCAACTAATAAAAATAAATGAAAAAAAAAAGTGAATTTGGAAACTGGGAAAGTTGAATCTGTAACTTTAGAAAACTTCCTTCTGGAAAGTAACCTGTTACTGATGTCAGAGCCACTTAGAGTAGTCCCACTTAGGAAGCAGGAGGTTTGAGTAAATGATTGCTTCAGGTATGATCAAGGAATTATTTTGTGATAGTCTCTTGCCAAATGGATCTTGATGCAGCTTGTTCTCTTGGTCACTTTTTCCTGGATCTGAACTTTGTTCTTCAACACCTCCTCTTGTTTCCCCCTTATCCCCAGTTTGTGGCTTTTTCCTGCAGAATATTTTGTCAATCACTGAAGCTAGGACTGGAATAGGAATCAATTCAAATAACAGAAACTACACTGTCAAAAACCATTTTGGCGGCATATTTGCACTGAGAATGCTGCATTTATCTCAATTTTGCCAGAAAGCATACACATAAATTTCGATGGTTTCGTATTACTGTTGACCCTTACAAGAACGGGGTGACAACCAATTAAGTTTCTTAAGTTTTTGAGCTATGTGTTAATCACCAGGACTCAGACCTTGAGCTATTTTAGGTCATGTGTTAAGAGTGTAAGTTGGGGATACCTTTGTGCTAATGTTGGTAAGAACCACCCTTGTTTAGCAAGTAATCAGTCACTGGTTACCAGGTCTAACATGATGACCATATGCATTATGGGTTTCATTTTTTAACCTTCACCTATGTTGTCTGATGAGGTACTCTTAAGCTGTGGAAAATAATTTGTTTTGGTGTATAATGCAGTTTTCTTTAAAGACAGTAGAATTTGGATCATGTTTGTAGTTCCATGAATTCACTAGGGTTGTTATGTTATATATTTAACACCAGTTTACACATGCAATTCCACTGCCCCCACTGAGCATTAAAACTGCAACTTGAATCAAGTTATCTAAACCTAAAATTGTTTTGTTGTTGTTTTATCAGAGAGCAATTGACTAAAATGAAGTTGTTTTCAGATTCTGATACCTCAGCAAGGTGTCATTTTTCTGATAAAATATTTTCAAATCCAGGTTTTTATCTTAGAAATACTTTTGATAGCAATAATGATTAAAACTATCAACAGTAGATAGGATCCTATAAATATGCCAGCTAATTATTTTTTCTTACCAATGTATGAGATGTAGTGACTATTGGTTAGAGTGCAGGAAACGTTTTTAAAAAGAGTCCACATCCTAAATACTAATCTTGATATTATCAAATTTTAAGATGTAGTAAGCTAACTGAAATACACAAACACAGGAAAGGAATTCACTAACTTATTAGATATGACATATACTATGGGGGTAAATAGTCACTGGCATACATTAGGAAACTCACAAATCTTTAAGAAACAAAAAACTCAACAGCCCCCACAATAAGGAGAAGTTGCAGTGTTTAAAACAAAAACACGAAAGCCAGTTATACCTAGAAACCACAAGCTAACAATTCTTTGGAGTCTATTCAGTCTCCCTTTGATGCTGTTCATTGAACCAGAATGAGCAGCGTGGAGCACTGAAGGGCAACAAACATAGGCAGGTGAGTTTGCCTCATCTGATAGCTGGTGGGGACTGCTGAGCACAGCCCTCAGCCCTGTGGGGAAATGGTGTGAGATCCCAAGGAAGGTCAGGAATCTGTGCGGCAGCGACAGTAGCAAAGTGGCACCTGGAGCTTCAAGGAAGCAAGGGTAAGAAAAGCAAAGCCAAAGGGTTAAGCACCCGACTGCACCTCTGCTGATTAGGGGCAAACACCCCTTCAGTTGGTTGTGAAATGGACTTAGTGTTTTATAGGTATAAAAAGGCAAATAATAGTAATACTAATAACAATAACAAAAAAAATTAATGTAGCTATAAAAGATGGTGAAAGAAATAGGAGTTTCACTCTCCTGTCTAGTGGGAGGGGGCAGTGAGGGAATCATATTCTATGTCACCTCTGAGAGCAAAAAATGAGAAATTTTCTGAGTTCCAGGACACATGATAACGGCTTGACTTAGAGCCGAGTTGTAACTTGTTCTTCCTGTCCATCACCCCATTTGTGCATGAGCAGGTCACAGGCCTCTCCCCACGTTTCAAATACATCCTCTGAGGAGTCTAAAAGTTTAGAATTTGAGGAACAGATGCTGGAAACGCAGTGAAGAGAGCTGGAACAGGCTAGAGGGCATTCAGTGCTCTGAGCAGTGCCCCGGGCTTCACCTAATTCTACCTCACTGAGGTTAATTTCACTTTGAGAACAGGCCTCTGCTTTCCCTTTCTCCATCTGAGAATATCTGATGTCCTGCCACATATAGTGTGGCTGAACAATTCCATCAGAGATTGTGTACATTGGCTCTGAACTGGGTTCAGACATATGACCATTAAACTTGGAGAATAGGAGACCCAGTTTCTTGAGAGAGGGACCCATGAAGGATCGTTTGCTTGATGACTCAGCTTTTGACTTGCCTTGGGCACCACCAACTCTTGGCATAGTCCTGATGAGAGGTGGCCCATGGCAGGCTTTTTTCTTGCAGCCTACATTGAAAGAGACACTCTTGGATTTGGCCCGAGCCCCACCACTGCCATCATTGGTATCATCCCTCTGAGAGAGTTCAGTGCTGCTAGTGGAAAAACTTCTCCTTTGGTGCTTCCTGTTCCCCAAGAGGTCAAGCACTTCATATCGAAAGCTGGAGATATCCTGCTTTAATTCCTAGGGCAAGAGAGATGACACGTTATGTTAAGAAACTTTGGAATGTTCCAGATTTTTGTCTCATAGAAAATCACAAGGTGTATGAACTACCAGAAACATGTCACATCATTCCACCACAAGAAAAACAGTAACAAATCTGTGGGCAGGGCTGGCCATTGGAAAAAAATGTGCAATTGGTAAAGTGATTTCAGAACCTCCATATCAGGAGTACACCAACAGACTGAAATGTTAACCAACAATGAAGGTATTAGAGTATAGGGTATTGGCTGTCATCGACATCTGCATAGAGAAAGATACAGAAGAGGAAAAGCTTTAGGACTCAGGAATAAAACTAGGAAAGTGGAATGTCAGGTGATGAGACTACTGTTTTGAGACTAGTGCTCAGTTGTGTCCCACTCTGTGACCCCGTGGACTGTAACCGGCCAGGCTCCTCTGTCCATGGGATTTCCCAGGCAAGAATACTGGAGTTGGTTGCCATTTCCTCCTCCAGAGGATCTTCCCAACCCAGGAATCAAACCCACGTCTCCTGCATTGCAGGCAATTCTTTACCATTGAGTCACCTGGGAAGCCCCATTTTGGGACAGGGGACCCTGTTTATCTAAGTCCCTGTGAATTGTCTTCTCCTCTCACTGGCTGCCTAGATACTAGATTGCTCTTCTAAAAACTATCTTTGAAAAGCTTACATCCGATGATTTCATTCTTTTGCTTAACACTTTTTAGTAACTTGTCACTGACCTTATGAAAAAGGAAAAGTGCCATATTACAGACTACAAGGTTTTTCAAGGCCTGGTATGTGTTCATCTCTCCCATTTCATATCTTTCTACTCTTTCCCCAGGCTTGCCACTGTCCACCTGTATGGACATATTCTCTTGCCTCTGAGTCTTTGCATTTGCTGTTCTCTCTGGAACACTCTTCTACCCAACTAGCTTCTCCTTCAGACCTCAGCTTGAACATGGCTTCCTTTGAAAAGCCTACCTCAAATCCCCAGGTCCCATCTGGGTGTCCCCCCATTTCTATGTCTCCACAGTACCTTGTGTTGTTCCTGTTCGAATACTCCGTCATTCATCACCCTCTATCTTTATTGTGTATCACTCCATGAGAGAGTAGGGGCTGCTTATATCTTGCTCATCACTGTGCTCCAACTACCTGGCAGAGTGTTTGGCATGTGGCAGGCCCTCAACTGGTGAGTTATGTCTAGATTAGGATAACAGCCTTCATGTACTCCTTAGAAAATGTATATGTGTTCTAGGATAGGGTTTCTCAACCAGTTGACATGTTGAGTGTGGCAATTCTTTGTTAAGGGGATCTGTCCTGTGGATTGTAGGATTTTTAGCAACAACCCTGGTCTCTACTCACTAGATGCCAATAGCATTCCAGTGTGACAAGCAAAAATGTGTAATGATAGGATATCATAAATGTTAAGTTTTAATAATAGATTTTTTTGTCTTTATCATATCTTTTAAGTAAAGACCTTTAAATCTTACACATCCTTGCCACATCGTTTGAAGCATTCCATTCCCACACTGAGAAACACTCAGACTATTAAAAGACTGTGTATTTTTTATTATTCATAAAGCTGACTGTGGTGGTGTGACAAACATTGGTAAAATATCTTCATCTATTGGAAGAACAGTAACTAGTTTTACTGTATTATAGGCAGTTGAAATTCCATCACCAGAAACTTCAAACACTGTGAAGATTAAATGATGCTTAAGAAATATGAAATGAGAAATTAAACCACTTTATGACCAAATTACCTTAAAATTTTCTTCTGTTAGTCCCTCATTTGTTTTGGAATTTCTTATCATAGCTGCCACATATCTTTTGACTAAATTCCTGATAACTTCCTGGAATTTAAACAAAAACATGAAATGGCATTCAGTTTCCTTCTTGGACTCTTAGTACAATAAGGAACATATACAAGAAAAAAAATATGCCTAGACTGTCTTTGCAATGGAAAATTCTCACAGGATCCAACCATTTTCTACAAAACCCCCAGTTAAGTCCACTGGCTAAATGAAGAATTACTATGTGTCCAAATTTGGTGGCAGAGTGGGCCAGTGAGATCAAATTCACCCAAAAGAAAATTTTTCCACCCAGGCATAAGGTAAACATGATTCACATTAATAGAATAATCAGAGTAGAGTAATCCTTGAATGGTCACAGTCAATATCCTTTCCCTTCAGGCTGGATTAAACTTTAACCCTCCTAGTAAGATGAGAGTTTTTCTTCCTTTTATAAAGTTGACATTCTTCAGTGTCACAAAATCTGCTGATCTCGATGTCCACTAATTATACAGTCAAGATATTTTTTATTAAAGTCAATCTGTTCTTCTCCTTTACAGGGATGGCCTCTTTTAACTTAGCCTCCTGGGAATGGTATACATATAGTCACTCAGCTTTGTGTTAGAACCAGTGATGATGATAGCTACCACTTAATGCAATATGTCAGACACTGCCAGGACACACATGCACACACAAATACATACATACTCACCACTCAATTCTCACAACTACACTTTGAGTTAAGTTTAATCATCCCTGTTTTACAGATGAGGAAACTGAGGCTCATGGAAGGCAAGAGACTTATCCAAGGTCACACAACTGACCAAGAACTATTGTGCTTAGTTCATATAAAGAAGCTTTACCTGGTAATGTTGGTTCTGTATCAGGCTGTCAGCATGGCGTTCCTGTCATTGAAAATGGACAGAGAGCTTATATCAGCAGTGTCCCAGCAGCCCATCCACTCAAATATATTTTTAAATATTAGGACTGGAACATGACACAGGAGCTGCTGCTTGACAAACCCCCAAAGCATCTGTAGGTTGGAGTAGTTTTATGATGTTCAAAATAGGGAATGTCACAAAGGAGGGAAAGGAGAAAACATTTGTGTTTACAAAGAGACAATTTTTAAAGGCCTTACTGTGAAGCTTCTCAAGTTGTGCCTTCTTCGTCTACCATCAGGGTCTCTTTTAGGGCAGAAGGTGTTGTTGAACCAGTTGCCAAGGTATAGAAATGACTTGGGGCTGGGGATAATGTTGAAAGGAGGTGGCAAGGTGCCACCTTCGTCAAAGTAACTCATCCAGAGCTTCGTCCTTGCAAACTTCCACTCAATATCAGCATGATCCTGTGAAAGACAAGTTCAAAGATGGGGGATAGGAAAATACAAAATGCACCCATGACTCATTCTAAAAGTTCTACTTGCTTCTACAGAGGGAAATATGTCAGTAGCTATAAAAATTCAATTTACACTGACCTTACCCTCTAGTGTTTTCCTCTACATGTTTTCTAGTTGCAACATTTACGTTTTGCTCTATGATCAATTTTGAGTTCATTTTTCCTTAAGGGGTGAAGTTTACATTGAGGGTTTTTTTTTTTTCTTGTTTTGTTTTTGCCTGTCGATGCTCATTTGCAATTTGCTGAAAAGGCTATTGTTCTTCCATTGAATTGCTTTTGCACCTTTGTCAATCAGTTGTGCATGCTGGGACTACTGGCTATTCACATTCAAAAGAATAAAGTTGGATTCCTACCTCACACCACCTACAACATTCAACTCAAAATGAATCACAGAACTAAATTTAATAGATAAAAAGTATAAAACTCTAAGAAGAAAATTTAGGAGTAAATATTTATAACCCTGGATAAAACAATGGTTTCTTAGAGAAGACACCAAAGGCCAAGGAACAAGAGAACAAAATAGGTAAATTGGACTTGATCAAAGTTTAAAACTGTATGTCAAAGACACCATAAAGAAAATGAAAAGACAACCCACAGAACAAAAGAAAGTAATGAAATATCATATATCTGATAAGGGACTTGTATCCAGACTATATAAAGAATGATAACAATTCAATAATAAAAAGACAAATCAATTTGAAAAAGGGGAAAGCACTTGAATAGACATTTGCAGAAAGACACAAATGACCAACATTGTTGGTCATTAAGAGTATTCAAATTGAAACTGCAATGAGATACGACTTTAAACCCACTAGGATAGCTATAACTATTTTTCATAGAAGAATAGCTAGTGTAGGTTAGAATCTGGAGAATTTGCACCCCTCACACACCACTGGTGGGAACATGAAATGGTGCAGCTACTTTGGAAAACCATATGGCATTTTCTCGAATAGTTAAACATAGAGTTACCATACAATCCAGCAATTTCACTCCTAGCTACATAACCAAGAGAAACGAAAGCACATTCTACACAAAAACGTGTACACAAATGTTCAGCAGCATTTTTCATAATAGCTAAAGAGTAGAAACAACCTAAATGTCCATCCGTCAATAAATGGATAAACAAAATGTGGTATACTATCATTATTATCCAGTCTTTAAAAGGAATGAAGTTTTGATACATAAGGCAACATGGATGAAACTTGAAAATCTTATGCTGAAAGTATATTCTGCTGAATCAAAGTATATTCTGCTGAAGGATCCTCTATGACCCACATCCCAGAGTATTAGAAACAAAAACAAAAATAAACAAATGGGACCTAATGAAACTTAAAAGCTTTTGCACGACAAAGAAAACTATAAGCAAGGTGAAAAGACAGCCCTCAGATTGGGAGAAAATAATAGCAAACGAAGCAACAGATAAAGGATTAATCTCAAAAAGACACAAGCAACTCCTCCAGCTCAACTCCAGAAAAATAAATGACCCAATCAAAAAATGGGCCAAAGAACTAAACAGACATTTCTCCAAAGAAGACATACAGATGGCTAACAAACACATGAAAAGATGCTCAACATCACTCATTATCAGAGAAATGCAAAATCAAAACCACAATGAGGTACCATTACACACCAGTCAGAATGGCTGCTATCCAAAAGTCTACAAGCAATAAATGCTGGAGAGGGTGTGGAGAAAAGGGAACCCTCTTACACTGTTGGTGGGAATGCAAACTAGTACAGCCACTATGGAGAACAGTGTGGAGATTTCTTAAAAAACTGGAAATAGAACTGCCATATGACCCAGCAATCCCACTTCTGGGCATACACACCAAGGAAACCAGATCTGAAAGAGACACGTGCACCCCAATGTTCATCGCAGCACTGTTTATAATAGCCAGGACATGGAAGCAACCTAGATGCCATCAGCAGACGAATGGATAAGGAAGCTGTGGTACATATACACCATGGAATATTACTCAGCCATTAAAAAGAATTCATTTGAATCAGTTCTAATGAGATGGATGAAACTGGAGCCCATTATATAGAGCGAAGTAAGCCAGAAAGATAAAGACCATTACAGTATACTAACACATATATATGGATGGAATTTAGAAAGATGGTAACGATAACCCTATATGCAAAACAGAAAAAGAGACACAGATGTATAGAACAGACTTTTGGACTCTGTGGGAGAAGGCAAGGGTGGGATGTTTCAAGAGAACGGCATCGAAACATGTATATTATCTAGGGTGAAACAGATCACCAGCCCAGGTTGGATGCATGAGACAAGTGCTCGGACCTGGTGCACTGGGAAGAGCCAAAGGGATCGGGTCGAGAGGGAGGTGGGAGGGGGGATCGGGATGGGGAATACATGTAAATCCATGGCTAATTCATGTCAATGTATGACAAAAACCACTACAATATTGTAAAGTAATTAGCCTCCAACTAATAAAAATAAATGAAAAAAAAAATAAAATGCAGTCATTAGGGACTGAGGCACATACAAAAAAAAAAAAGTATATTCTGCTGAGTCTTCCAGTCCATGAACACCGGTATGTCATTTCTTTCATCCATGTTTTGTAGTTTTCAATGTGTAAGTCCTATCTATACATGTTTTGTTAACCTTTTGCCTAAAATGAAAGCTTATGCCTAAGTATTTCATTTTACTTACAACAATTTACAATGGCACTGTCTTTTAAAATTTCAGTTTCTAATTGTTCATTGCTAGTATATGGTTGATTTTTGTGTATTGACTTTGTATTTTGTGGCCTTGTTAAATTCATTTTTTTATTCTATGAAATTTTTAAAATAGATTATTTAGGGTTTACTTTATGCAGAATCACGAGACAGTTTCATTTCTTCTTTTCCAATCTGTACGTCTTCAATGTTTTTCCTTACTGCACTATCTATGATCTCTAGTACAAAATGGAATAGAAGTACTTAAAGCAGATATACCTTGTTACTGATCTTAGGAAGTCTTCTGTCTTCTACCACTTAGTTAGCTATAGGTTTTGTGGTTCAGGTTGTGCATATTACATTCTTTTCCAGTTTTGCTAAGACATTAAAAAAAAAAATCATCAGAGTAGAAGTTTGTCAAACACCTTTTCTGGTCATATAAATTGATATGACCATAGGATTTTTCTTTTTTAGATAATTAATATAATGAATTACTTTGCATTTCTGGAGTAAATTCTATTTGGTTATGGTATGTTCTTTTTATATATTGCTGGATTCAAATATGTTAATGCTCTGTTGAGGATTTCCCTGTCTATGTTCATAAAGGATATTGGTCTACAGGCTTATTTTTTAAATTTTCTGTACTTTTTTCCTGGTTTGGGTATCAATAGAGTACATTATATATGTAATATATTTATATGTAATTAGAATTAATTTTACCAATTTCTTATCACTATATTTTAATGTGGCTACTAGACAATGTAACATATGTGGCACATATTTGTGACTTGCATAAAATTTTTATTGTACAGAACTTCCCTAGACTAATGGTGTATTTAGTCCTGCTTAACATGACTGAAGTGACTTAGCAGCAGCAGCAACAAGGCTTAAAAGCAAGCCTCAGAGGTCAAACTATTTCCAGAATAAAGCTCAAGTGTATTTAAAACAATACAAAAATATCCAGCATCCAACAAGGTAAAATTCATTATGTCTGACATCCAATACAAACTTATCACAATGCCAAGAAACAGGAAAATTGATACATAATGAAGAAAAATTTATTAAACAGAACCAGATACAAATCAGTTGTATTCTATATTGGCAATGAACAGTAAAATATTAATTTTTTAAAAGTATCATTTAAAATATAAAATCCTTAGGAATAAATATGACAAAAATATGTGTTTTTTAACATTGGAAACTGTGAAAGATTACTGACATAAATTAAAGAAGACTTAAATAAATGTAAAGAAATGGCATATTCATGAAAGACTAAATATAATTAGGATGGCAATTCTTTCCAAATTGATTATAGATTCAATACAATTTCAGTCAAATCTCAGTTGGCATTTTTGAAGAAACTGACAAACTGCTTTCAAGTTTATATATAAATACAAAAGATGTGAAAGATGTAACTAAAAGATGTAGTTAATTTTGAAAAAGAACAAATTGGCATTGAAGATCAATGGAACAAAACAAGAAAGTCCAAAAATAAATGTGTGCATATGCATAATTACAGGCATATATGCAATTGACTTTTAAGAAAGGTGTCAAGGCAATTCAACTTGGAAATGATAATCTTTTCAACAAATTACTTTGGAATAGTTGGACTTCCAGAAGGAAAAAATAAAGAATCTTGATCCTTACTTCACACCATATACAAAAATTAACTCAAAATGAGTTGTAACTCAAAGTTATGGGAGGGCTAAATCTATAAATATTTTACTAATAAACAATTTGCTATGTTTTTTTCTTTCTGCTTGCTTTGGGTTTAGTTTACTGTATTTTTCTAGTTTCATAAAGGTGGAAATTTAAGTTATTGATTTGAAATATTTTTTAATATAAACTTTTACAATTATAAATTTCTTTCTGAGGATATTTAGGATATACTGTACTCTCCCTTTAATTCATCTCAAAGTATCTTCTAATTTCCTTTGTGATTTCCTCTTTGAACCAGTAGTTATTTTGCAGTATCTTCTCTGCTATCCATTTATATGTGAATATCCCAAATTTTATTATGTTATTGATATCTAATATTTGCAGAATATATTTTTTATTATTTCAGTCCTTTAAAAAAATTAGACATTTTATGGACTAACATATAATCTGTCCTGGAGAATGTTCCATGTGCAGTTCAGAAGAGCATATATTCTGCTATTGTTGTATGGTATGTTGTATAGATAGATGTCCATTAAGTTTAGTTGGCTTATAATGTTGTTCAAGTATTCTATTTCCTTTTTGGTCATTTGTCTACTTCTGTTTGTTGCTGAAAGTGGGGTAATAAATGCCCCAATGGTTATTACTGAATTTCTATTTCTCCCTTCAGTTCTGTCAGTTTTTGCTTCATGTATTTTGCAGATCTGTAGATAGGTGGAAATGTGTTTATAATTGTTAAATCTTCATGATAAATACATTCTTTAATCATAAAAAATGTCCTTTGTTTTCTCTAATAACAAATTTTATCTTAAATTCTATTTTGTCTGATAATTAGTATAGCCACTTAGCTCTCTTTTGATTACCGTTTGCACCATATATCTTTTCCCAGTCTTTTACTTACAGTTGGGCTTCCCTGGTGGGCAGGGAGCATGGTCAGGGAAATAAGATCCCACATGCCACATGGCACAGCCAAAAAATCTTTCTTTTACTTACAATCTACTTGTATCTTTGAATCTAAAGTATATCTCTTCTAGACAGAATATAGTTGGATCATGTGTGTTTCTTAAAAGTCTGGCAATCTTTGCCAATTAACTGGTTTTCTTAATCTAGTTACATTTATAGTAATTACTGATAAAGTAGTATTTACATCTGCCATTTTTCCATTTTCTGTATGTTGCATATCTTTTTTGTTCCTCTATTTCTCCATTGTTGATTTATTTATGTTAAATAGATGTTTTCTAATATATCTTTTAATTCCCTTGTTTCTTTTACTATATTAAAAACTTATTTTCTTAGTGCTTGCCCCAGGGATTACAATTAACTTCTTAAAATACAATTTACTTTGGATTAATACAAACCTGATTCAAATCATAGCAAAAACTGTGCTGTTCCATTCCTTCCCTCATTTGTGCTACTACTGATACACAAATTATTACTTTATATATGGCACATTTAAAGATTATAAGCCTATGAACACTCCTGTGTAATTATTGAATTATGCAGTTATCTTTCAAAGTAGATAGGAAAAAATCCCCCCCCCCCCATAAGATTTGTATTGTATTTATCTATACAATTACCTTTAATTACCTTTTCTGGTGCTCTTTACTTCTTTGTGGGTTTTTTTTTTAAGGAGAGGGTTGGTTTGGGTTTTTGTTTTTGTTTTTTGTATTGTCTAGTGTCCTTTCATTTCAGCCTGAAGAATTCTCTTTAGCATTTCTTATAGGATGTGCCTTCTGGCCATTAATTCTCTCAGTCTTTGTGTACTTGACAAATGTCTTCATTTTTCCTTCATTTAAGGATACTTTTGCTGAATAGAAAATTCTTGGTTGGCAGTCTTTTGCTTTAAACATTTTGTATATGTCATCACACTGACTTCTAGTGCCCATTGTTTTGGATGGAAATCAGCTATCTTTTCCTCCTTTCAAGATTTTTTCTTGGTCTTTGAGAGTTTGACTAAGATGTGGCGTTTTCTGTGTGTTTATCTTACTAGGAAATATATGAGTTTGTGGATGTGTAACTATTTTTGAGAAGTATTTATTCATTATTTCTTTAAATATCCTTCCAGTTCTTTTATTTACTCTCTTCTTTTTCTGGGACTCCCATTATGTGTATATTGGGCATTTAATGGTGTCTCACCATTAAATTCTCTGAAGTTCTGTTTGTTTTTATTGATTCTGTTTTACTTTCTGATCGTCAGTCTAGACAATGGTAACTGAATTATCTTCAAATTTGCTACTTCTTCCTGCCAGCTGAAATCTGCTGTTGAGCCCATCTAGTGAATTTTTCATTCTCTTACAACACTTTTCAAATCCAGAAATTCAATCTGATCCTTTTAAAAAACAATTTCTATCACTTTATTAATATTCTCTATTTGATGAGACAATGTTCTCATAACTTTTCTTTAATTATTTAGATGGTTTCCTTAGTTATTTGAAGATATTTAAAATAGCTAGTTCAGTATTTAATAAAACCAACATTTGGGCTTGTCCTCAAGGACAATTTCTATGACATCTTTTTTCCTATGTATAAACCATACCTTCTTTGTGTGTGTGTGTGAGTGTGTATGTTTTGTAATTTTTTGCTGAAACTGGACATTTTAAGCAATTTAATATGATAATTCTGGAAATCTGATCCCCTTCTTCCAGACTTTCATTTTTATTGTTTTATATGACTTTCTTTGACTGATTCTATAAAATCTGTATTCTTTGTCATGGGCAGTCATTGAAGTCTGCTCACTTAGCCTAGTGATCAGATAATGATTGCACAGGGATTTCATTAACTGCCTTGAATCAATAAGTTTCTCACATTTTGCTTGTGGCTCTGTATTTGCATAGTGACACATCTTCAATGTTCTTGCAGTTTATCATCTGTAAATGACATGTTTGAGACAATAAGGGAAATTTACATATGGGCTCCCAAATTAGTAATTATAGTGTTTAAGTGTTAAATTTCTTGAGTGAGGTATGGAATTGTGATAATATAGTTAAATATATATGACAGTATTTGAAATGAAATGTGATATTGGCAATTTACTTTCAAATATCTTTTAAAATGTCCTTGGGCCCCATCATATATATACAGTGGTAAGAGCTTTGTTTCAGAGGCCACATTAAATTGTGACTTATATCCACAAACTTTTAACTTAATGCTGAATAAGATGGTTATACAATATAGTCTCCATTGTCAAAAGTGTACAGTGTAAGGGAGAGAAAAATCTTTTTTATTAGTACATGAAATCTTTAAAAGGAGACCTATGTCTTACACTGTTTGTCTTAGGGTGGTTTTTGAGTGAACATTCAGTCTGTCAGTGATAACTAGAATTTGCTCCTTGGTCTTTCAGATATTTCACAAAGGTTTGCACTTTGCTCTCCAAGGTAGTAGTGCTTAGCTATGATATTAAAGGATTAGCAGATCAAAAATGACATCAAGCAGAATAGAGATTTGTAAACCTGGTTCTATGAAAGAAGGTAATGGACTCAGTGAGTCTATTAAAATTGTATATAAAATATTGGGGTTTTTAAATTTTCCTGGGCTTTCATCATATTCTCAAAGAAGTCTGCCCTCCCCTAAATGGTTCAGAACTACTGAAGTAGAGGATAGAGGATTCTGTTGATTTCTGAGATGCCTATTGCCTGTATCTGAACAGTGCTAACCAGCTCTTAATGGATAAATCAGAGATACTTCTATGTTCTCTAGGAGGGAATAAGTGGCTTTGGGTTAAGTGAGCAATCGGTTCAAAGGGGAAACAAAGCCCTAGATTAAATTTAAGGTACTTATTAAACCCACTGCTAAATTTTATTTCATGAGCTAATAAAGAAGCACATATATTACCATGTTTTAAAACTATTTTGATAGCTACTGTAATAGAATTTCTTTCTATGGTAATTGCATATATTTTGTTTTCATGTAGCTCAATTTGTGTGTTTTTTCTTTTGATATACATGCTTTTGCTGTTCTAATCTTTTTAAAAATGTAAATATATTTGTCATATAACATTAAGGTGTACAACATTGTTGATTTGATACACTTATACATGGTGATATGCCATGTATATGCTCTATTACATCACATAATTATTGTTTTTAGGTGGCTGGAGTAATTAAGATCTAGTGTCTTAGCAATTTTGATGATTACAGTATGATATTATTGTCCCTAGTCACTATATTGTGCATTATATCTCCAGGACATACTACTAGTTGCAAGTTTGTACCTTTAGGCAATGTGAATTGTACACTTCCAAAAATGAATTTTATGGTATCTGGATTATATCTCAATGAAGCTGTTACCAAAAAATAAACTGAGAAGAAAACATAGGAATACTTTTCATGACTTTATGTTAGGCAGTGATTTCTTAGATTTCACAGATAGCAATGCTGCTCTCCTCATCTTTTAAACTGTACAATTCAGTAGTTTTTAATAGATTTACAGAGTTGAGCAACCATCACCACTATCTATTCTAGAAGATTTTCATCACTCCTAAAAATCCCCTGTATCCATTAGCAGTCAATTCCCAGCACTTGGTGCCCTCCCCAAAGCCCCTATCAGCCCATAATCTACATTTGTTTCCATGGATTTGTCTATTTTGAACATTTCATATCAATGGATTATATAATATTGGTCCTTTGTGTGTAGATTCTTTCACTTAGCATGTTCTCAAGGTTCACCCATGTTGTGTGTGCTCAGTTGCTCAGTTATGTCTGACTCTTTGTGACTCCATGGACTGTAGCCCACCAGACTCCTCTGTTCATGGGATTTTCCAGGCAAGAATACTGGAGCAGGTTGCCATTTCCTCCTCCAGGGGATCTTCCTGACCAGGGATCAAACCCATGTCTCTTGCATCTCCTGCACTGGCAGGTAGATTTTTTACCACTGTGCCACCTGGGAAACCCCCCATCTATGTTGTAGCAACTATCAATACTTCATTCCTTCCTATGGCTGAATAATACTACATTTCATTGTATGGACATACTACATCTTTGTTTATCTCTTCATCAGCTGATGGTTGTTTGTGTTGTTTCTACTTTGCTATTAATATTAGTGAATTATGTTGCTGTGAATATTTATGTGCAAGTCTTTGTGTAGATATATGTTTTTTTTAATTCTCTTGGGGACATACCTAGGAATGGAATTGTCCAGTTATACAGTAATCCTATGTTTAACTTTATGAGAAACTGTCATACTATTTATTAAAGTGGTTGTACCATTGTACATTCCCACCATCAATGTATGAGTTCTGATTTTTCTACATCCTCACCAAAGTTTGCCACAGTCCATGTTTTTTTTTTTTTTTATCATAACATGCTAGTGGGTGTGAAGTGGTATCTCATTCTGGTTTTGATTTATGTTTCCTTAATGCTGAATGATGTTGAGCATGTTATCATGTGCTCATCAGCAATCTGTGTATCTTATTTGGAGAAATGTTGATTCATATATTTTGCTTATTTAAGAATTAAGGATGAAATTTGGCATGAGAAACAGTCTGATGCTGGGGTTTTGAGATAATTTATAGTGGATGGCAGTTCTTTCCTAGTAGCTCAGCTGGTAAAGAATCTGCCTGCAATGCAGGAGACCCTGGTTCAATTCCTGGGTTGGGAAGATCCCCTGGAGAAGGGATAGGCTACCCACTCCAGTATTCTTGCCTGGGGAATCCCCATGGACAGAGGAGCCTGGTGGGCCACAGTCCATGGAGTCACAAAGAGTCAGACACAGTTGAGCGACTAAGCACAGCACAGCAGCATAGTGGATGGCATGAATGATGACAGTTTTAACCACCTCAACTCTCCATTCCCTAACTATTATTACAGACAAAAAAATTCACTCAGAGTTCTGTAAAAGCAAAACAAAAAGTGCTAAAAAAATTATTGAACTCACTTTATTTCATCCAGATAACAAACTTATAACAATCCTGCATGCTCAAGCTATCTATCTTTTAATTCATCCATTCTGGTATTAGGATTTACAAGTGAAATGATCATCACAGGGTTAAGTATTGATATATTTATTGAGTTGAAAAAAATGAAGTCATCCTTTTTGAGACAAAAGAAATATGATTTAGCAAATTGATTCGGAAATGAGACTGGCTTTGCTAGTTAGGCTCTCTGACAGATATTTTTTTCAATGAATTGCTGAATCTGAAACTTGAAAATGTTGGTAAAATTATATTTAAAACATATGATGAGAAGAAAGCATTCATAAAGAAATGGTTAAGCTGCATTAAAGTTAATAACATTTCTATTTTCCATTTCAAGAACTTGTTTAGAATAATTGGGTTAAGCAAAGTGCCTCTATATAAGACAGTAACTGGTACATTTAATAATTATTTGATAAGTTTTAGTAAGGTCTCCAAATTTAGTGGCTTAAAACAACAAATATTTATTATTGTAAAGTTTCTGTGGGTCAGGAATCTGGGTGCGGCAAGTTGTTGGCCTCTGGCTCAAGATCTGTTACAATGGTATAATCCAGTTGTTGGCTGGAGGTAGGGTTACGACTGAAGCCTGAACTGAGGGGCATTTTCTTCCAAGCTGGTTGTATGGTTGTTGACAGGATTCGGTTCCTTGTGGGCTGCTGGACTGAAGATATTAGTCTTTTGCTGGCTATTGGTCAGAGATCTCTCTCAGTTCTTTCCAGAGTGGGCCTCTCCATACCAGCTTATAAAATGACAGCAGGTTTCCCCCAGAGGGTGCGTGAGAGAAAAGCCATGGTCTTTTTATAACCTAATCTCTGAAGTGACATCACTTTTGCCATAATCTATTTGTTAAGAGTCCATAGGTCCAGCTCATACTCAAGAAAAAAAGGTTGAATATGGATTCAAATAACAGGAAGTGGGTATCACTGGGGGCCATCTCAGAAGCTGCCACAGTATTACTTACCAGAAATTGAGAAACTGAATGACTGTAATCTGTAGGGTAAAAGTCCCTACCATATTGAATTACTGTAGAAAAAGTGAAGTGAAAATCATCCAATCACGTCCGACTCTTTACAATCCCATGGACTCTATAGTCCATGGAATTCTCCAGGCCAGAATACTGGAGTGGGTAGCCTTTCCCTTCTCCAGGGGATCTTCCCAACCCAGGAATCAAACCCAGGTTTCCCACATTGCAGGCAGATTTTTTACCAGCTGAGCCACAAGGGAAGCCCAATTGCTGCAGAAGTCAGTATGAAATGCCTAGGCTACTGCCTGGTATGTAGTAAGAACTATATAACCGTTCATTCCTTCTTCCACATTTCTGAGCCTATAATACCAAAAACAAACTTTGACTTTTCATTTTACCCTTTGATAGCCCAGAATAGGCAGTCTTTTATCTGTGGAATATTTCTGTAGCTCTTAAAATACAGTAGATATTCAATAAGAACTTTGTAAAATGAAGTGAGTCACATTTTTTTTAACACAGGGTCTCTAGGTTCTTGTCATCTCTAGACACATTTGAAAAGGGAGAATGATGATATAGCTCCTATGGGTATTTGGCTATTTTCTAATAAACTGAGCTGAATGTCCTGGTATCTGGGCAATGGCTTTACTACTATTAATTTTTTTAAATCCCTGTGTGGGCTAGCTTTTTGTTTGTATTTGTTTTAACCAAAAGCAGTTATGTCTTTTAAAAAATAGTTTTTTCTAAATGTCTAATGATTTCGACAAAGAATAAAAGCAAGCAATGGGCCGAGTTGTAAACCACAGGCATTTTTATTTTAGCTTAAGAATCTTTCTGGTGCCCACTCATTGTACCTACTCCAATTAGGTGAGGATATAATTTTTTCTAAATGTTTTAAAAACAGCTCAAGGACCCCAGTTGATACCATTTCATTCCCCTTGTGCTCGGGTGACCTCACATTGGGATTTACTATGAAATAATTTGTCAGAGAAGTTATTGCAAATTGTCCTCTCGTTGATCTTTTCCCACTCATTTATCACATATAAATTCATTGTATACCTATTCATTCATTTTTTAAAATTAATTTTTATTTTATTAAAGTATCATTGATTTACAATATTATTGTTCAGGTATACAGCAAAGTGGTTTGGTTATACTTATGTATATATGTGTGTATATATATGTATACATACATAAGAATATATATATTCTTTTCCACTATAGTTTCATACCAGATATTACATAGTTCTCTGAACTATACAGTAGGTCCTTGTTATCTATTTTATATATAGTAGTATGTATCTGTTAATTCCATACTCCTAATTTATCCCTCCCCTCCTTTGGTAACCATGTTTGTTTTCTATGTCCATGAGTCTGTTTCTGTTTTGTAAATAAGTTCATTTGTACTATTTTTTAGATTCCACATATAAGTGATATATAATATTTGTCTTTCTCTGACTTACTTCACTTAATATGATAATCTCTAAGTCCATCCATGTTGCTGCAAATGACATTTCATTTGTTTTTTACAACTGAGTAATATTCCATTGTATGTATATACCACATCTTCTTTATTCATTCCTCTGTCAATGGACATTTAGGTTGCTCCCATGTCTTGGCTATTGTGAATAGTGCTTCAATGAACATTGGGGTGCATATATCTTTTCAAATTAGAGCTTTCATTTTCTCCAGATATATGCCCAGGAGTGGGATTGCAGGGTCATACGGTAGCTCTGTTTTTAGTTTCTGAAAGAACCTCCAACTGTTCTCCATAGTGGCTGTACCAATTTACATTTCCATCATTCATTTTTTTTATTCTTATTTTGAACAACTACTATATTCCAGGTATTCTGATAAATGCTGGGTATAGCAAGATGACTATCCTCTAATGGTGGTATGAATGCCACACAGAACACAGAATACAGAGGTGGCACCCGAATCATGAAGACTGGGACACAGCAGACCACCTGGGAGGATTGGTTAAACAGTATGAGCTGTAAAGTAATGAGTAAGGTACTTATTCATCCAGATGTTCATTCATTCAACCAGTATATACTGACTGCCTGCTAGGTGTGAGGAGCTGGGATTTTAGCAATGAACAATATGGACAACATTATAATTTGGCATGTGGAAATTTGTTTTCAATCCTTGATCTGGTTTGAATTGCATGATTACAGACGTGGTTTTTGTAGTCATATTTGTCTGAATTTCCGTAAATGTATGATGCCCAAGAGATTTTCATTCACCTTGTATGAGCTGGCCTTTCACCTTATGTGAGAGACAAATCAGACACAGACTTTTTAAATTTTTCAATGTGGGGTGATGATGCCCTTTCCCATACTTTGCCCTACTGTCTCTACCCAACTATGACTTTTCAATATTCTCCAAGATCATCCCCTTGCTGGGTGCTTTTGTATAAGACAAAACCTACACAATCATATGCTGTGGTCCTTCCTCTTCCAACTTTCCAAAATTTTCAGGACTTTTGTGCTACCTTAATGTGATTGTAGTGATACACATCCTTACACATGTGTTCTACTCATGTAATCATGGCCTTCATTGTCTTTGATATCATCAGCCACTATAAAGCAAGCAGGTGAGGACTTCTAATTAGCTCCTTTCTCACTGCCAGTGTAATATAGATCATACTCTCAAACATTGTTGACTTGCTCAGATTTGGAACACATGACTGCAGCTATGTCAAAGGAATGTGTCTGTTCATTTTCACATTTCTCAACAAATCTAAGCACAAGGTTATTTTTCTTGCAATCAAACCACAATACTGATTTTTTACCAGTTTTTTATAAATTCTTAGGCACTCTCTCAGCTCTCCTGCCAGCAACCATCTTGCCCTCACAAACTAGAAAGCTTTACAACATAATGCAAAGGGAGAATAGCATGCACAGACATGACAGAGCAGAACTAATCATAGCCTTTAAGGAGAACAACTACTTCCAGGCGTCTTGGGCCCCATGGCAATACAAATTGCCATGAAATGCACAATTGTCAAGGTGGGACAATTAGTTTCCCTGGCATTTCAAGGGAAGTCTTCCTCACTTTGGACTGCTTTCTTCTGGTAAAATTCAGAGCATGCTTCTCAAATGTTGGTATGCATCAGAATCATATGGGGCATTTGTTAAAAATGCAGATTTCTGGACCTCAGCAGGCATCATACATTGTATTGTGGTTTTGCCTCAGGGCAATTTTTAAAGAATGTAAGCATTTGAAATATATCATCATTTTTATAACTCCATTTTTGTCTTCATTCATTTAAAAAATACACAGGCATCTTCAAAATATGGAAGGGGCCATACCTGCCACAATCTCTCAGAGGCACTGAAGTAGAGAAAGTGCCCTCAGTGAGTATCACCATCCTCCGCCAGGCCCTCACCTCCAACTTTGTGTGCATGCGCAGTGGTCTAGAGAGGAGCCAATTTTAATCATTTTGAGGCCTGCCAGGAAAGACTTTGATGCTGGTTTGTGTAGTTTAGAGCCTTTATGGTAACTTCAATCCAAGAGAACAAACTCAGCCCAAAACATCAAGGCCAAACAGAGAGCTCTCCCTCCACTTCTGCTCCTTGCCCATCCATTGCCCCCAGCACTCCCTGTACCCTAGTACTGATGCCCCCCAATAGCCCCAGACTGCAAGAGCCCCCTCAGTGGGTGTTACAAACAGGTCTTCCTTCCCACTGAACACTTGGCAGTTGTCCGTTGAGCAGCCATTAGGTCTGCCACCTCACCCACTTCCATTCCCAGGGATTAAAGGACTACTAATTCCTCCACTGATTATGTTGCTAGGTGGGGGAAACTGCTGCTTTGACCTCTCAAGGACTTCATGAGTGTTACTTTTTTACTGGTTATGCAAGTTTCCAGTCCCTGAAACAACCACAGCTTGAGTGGACAAATTTCAGTGCTAAACATCAGGACAAAGCTCACAACCCAGGCTCTGGCTCCATCCAGATCTCTCATGCTCATGCTCTCAACTCCCCTCACATTCCATTACTGATACCAACCAGTCCCCTGTCTTGTTGCTTCACGAGCAATCCCCAGCTGTGTGCAGCTGGGGACCAGGAAGCAGGGAAGGAGCGACAAAAGAGGTTGTATTTGAACTGGGCCTTGAGAGATTGGCAGGATTTCTCCAGGCAGAGATGGAGGGAAAGAACTTTCCAGAAAGAGGCAACAGTAAGAACAATCAGGAAGAGTAGAGAGGTTGAGCATGGGCAATGATGTCCAGGGAACTACTTAAGATTTGTTTACATCAGAGGTTCTCAAACTTCAAGGTCTTATTAGACTTGCCTGGTGTGTCATAATGCTGATGCCTGGGTCTCACTTCAGACTTGAAAAAATGGATAGAGACTTTATTTTGGGGGGGCTCCAAAATCACTGCAGATAGTGACTGCAGCCATGTAAAATTAAAAGACTCTTACTCCTTGGAAGAAAAGCTATGACAAACCTAGACAGTATATTAAAAAGCAGAGACATTACTTTACCAACAAAGGTCTGTCTAGTCAAAGCTATGGTTTTTTCAGTAGTCATGTATGGATGTGAGAGTTGGACTATAAAGAAAGCTGAGTGTCAAAGAATTGATGCTTTTGAACTGTGGTGTTGGAGAAGACTCTTGAGAGTCCCTTGGACTGTAAGGAGATCCAACCAGTCAATTCTAAAGGAAATCAGTCCTGAATATTCATTGGAAGGACTGATGCTGAAGCTGAAACTCCAATACTTTGGCCATCTGATGCAAAGAACTGACTCATTGGAAAAGACCCTGATACTGGGAAAGATTGAAGGCAGGAGGAGAAGGGGACGACAGAGGATGAGATGGTTGGATGGCATCACCAACTCGATGGACATGAGTTTGAGCAAGCTCTGGGAGTTGGTGATGGACAGGGAAGCCTGGCATGCTGCAGTCCATGGGGTCACAAAGAGTCGGACATGACTGAGTGACTGAACTGAACTTTGGGATTGGGAGGGAGGCGCTTCTAGAATCTGCATTGTTTCACAAGCTTCTTTGGGTGATTTTGACACAAGTGATTCTTGAACATCTTTTCAGAAGCACTAATTTTTGGATTCTGCCCACTTGTCCAGGTGTATTCAGCAGGCTAGAGCAGCAGAACAGCAGCTCTTCCACCTTCCTACATGTCCCTGACTTCCCATGGCCACTGCCTTTTGTCCCTCTGTTGATGGGACAGTGGGTAGTAGGTATAATTTGTGCACCTCCAAAGATAATGCTATCTTGCTGCCCAACAATATGAAAAAAACTGACTTATCCAGCTACTCTGGAGAAAAGGCATGGGAAGGAAGGAGGGAAAAAGTCAGAATTAATAACTGATATGGGCTTCCCAGGTGGTGCTAGCAGTAAAGAGCCTGCATGACAATGCAGGAGACACAGGAGATGCATGCTCGATACCTGGGTTGGGAAGATCTGGAGAAGGTCATGGCAAACCACTCCAGTATTCTTGCCTGGATAATCCCATGGACAGAGGAGCCTGGTGGGCTACAGTCCATGGGATCGCAAAGAGTTGGACATGACTGAAGTGACTGAGCACTCATGCAGCAGTCTCCCCAGGCATTTTTGTTTCTTATTGGAGTATAGTTGCTTTACAATGTTGCATTAGTTTCTGCTGTACAGCAAAGTGAATCAGCTATATATATACATACATACATATATCCCCAGGGTTTCTTAATGTGTGCATTATTCAGTCAAAGAGATACCCTTTCAACTAATGAATGGGTGGGGATGGGGCCAGGGAGAAAATGGATATTTGTTGCTTACTCAGGCTTGGCACTCTCTGGTCTTTCTTTGGCGGGGGTGTATGTGTTGATCATGTTTATTTAACATTCTCTGCAGAATTTATTACTTTTCCTTTCAATCTTACTGAGATATAATTGGCATAAAGCACTGCATAAGTTTAAGGAGTATAGCATAGTGATGTGACTTACATATATTGTGAAGTGGTTACCACAGTAAGTTCAGTGAACATCTATCATCTCATATAGATACAAAAAAGGATTAAAAGGTTTTATCCTTGTGATGAGAACTTTTTAGGATCTACTCTCTTAGCAGTTGTCAAATATACCATACAGTGGTGTTAATTACAGTCATCATGTTGTACATGACATCCCCAGGACTTGTTTATCTTATAACAGGAAGTTTGTATTTTTGGACCACCTTCATCCAATTTCCCCACCTCCACACCCCCTGCTTCTGATAACCACAAATCTGGTCTCTTTTTCTATGAGGTTTTTTTTTTAAGATTCTGCATATAATTGAGATCATACAGTATTTGTCTTCCTCTGATTTATTTCACTCAGTTTAATACCCTCAAGGTCCCTGTATATTGTCTTTCTAATAAGAAGGTAGCAGACTGTCTCATACTAAGGACAATAAAAGTGGCAGAACAAAAGACAACTGCAAATTGATCCAGTGTGTTAGGTCCCTGAGACCCAAAAAGATCTGCTTTCCATCTCCTAGAATAGTTCTGCAAGTTCCTCACAAGCAGACTGGGTTTTCTTCAGAGACCACTTGGTATATGAAACACAAGCACACTCATAAAAACAACACAGGTCATAAATAATGGAGCTTATTTATTTTTTCCTCTCTGAGTCCCAGGGATGCTGAAGAAAAAGTGGCAAATAAAATGAGGGCACTGGATCCCCAGAATTCTCTCTTCCACATTCCACCTCCGACTTACTCTGTTGCCTTCAAATAAATCATCTATTTTCTGAGCCAGAATGAAATTTGGGAAGTTTTTAATTCATAATTTCTCAGGAAATCAACTAGCAGGATCACACAGCTTCTTCAATCCCTCACTAACTTGTCTGTAGTCATCTGAATAGTTTCTATTTTTCTCTTCTTGTCCTCACTCTCTTACCACAAGATGGGCTGAGGGGTGTGAAGAGAAGAAAAAAGTCTCAGGGAGATTAGATGATATATTCTGTGTGTTCTTAGTCCCTCAGTTGTGTCCAACTCTTTGTGACCCCATGGACTGTAGCCCGCCAGGCTCCTCTGTCCATGGGATTCTCCAGGCAAGAATACTAGAGTGGGTTGCCATTCCTCCTCCAGGAGATCTTCCCAACCCAGGATTGAACCCAGGTCTCCCGCATCACAGCCAGATTCTTTATTGTTGAGCCACCAGGGAGGCCTGGATGATATATTGGGTTGGCCAAAAATTTCGTGCAGGTTTTTCTATAAGATGTTATGGAAAACCTGTACAAACTTCTTTTATGCCAATTCAATAAATTTAAAAATGTGATGCTCTCCCAGTAGACACCAGTACTTTCCATTGTTATATGAGGATATGAGGAAGGTAAGCCTCATTGGAGTAGAACATAAGATGGGTAAGTTTTGATTGAGGAATAGCATGAAGAACAAAGTTGGGAACAGAATACCCTGGTCTATGCAAAGTCAGAAGGAATAGCACAACTGTATGACTGACCACACACACCACACAAAGCAGCTCTAGAATCCACGTCTTCTGACTCTTTGTTGTTGTTGCTGTTTAGTTGCTCAGTCGTGTCTGACTCTTCGTGACCCATGGGGCTGCAAAGAGTCGGACACAACTGAACAAACAACACTTTCACTTATTCACTATGTGTCATACAGTGTATCCTGGTTAAGGATGGAGGGACTTGGGTATAAAGTGTCTCTGCATTAGTATTAAGAGAAACACACTATGGAATAACTTCCTTGAGGATTCACTGGGCGATGCAAACTTCTCTGTGCCTGCAAAAATCTGGAGGCCTAGGCCAATGGGAACTTTGATGAAGTCAATGAGAGGATTCTGGTTCCACCTATCCAAGCCTTCTTTAGTAATTGGTGTTGATTTTCTAATGAATGAGAAGGCCTATCATACTTTCTTTTCTTTCACTCTGGGTGATTCCTGACATGTCACATTTATTAAGAGCAGCTTTGAGATAATTCTGTTTCTCATCAAGCCTTTGTGATTACCTTACAATTTGATATGCACAGGTACTTCTAAAAGTTCAAACATACAGGGAAAATTGGGAAAGAGAACAGAGGGAAAGCAAAATCCCATGACGGAAGAATGGAGAATAAGAAGGGGAGAAATACAATTACCTCCTCCCACCAATTTTTTACTCTTAGGTCATTTCTATTATCCTCTTTTAAACAAAGTCGGGTATACCTTGACAGCTAAGATAATGTAACTTTGCTGTCAGATTGCAAGTAAAAAGCAGAGTATTGCAGTAGGTCATAACTTCTGAGGCTCCTTCTGGGGTATTTTGGCTTCTGTGTTGTAGCTACAGGCCACCTCCTGGCCCAGGCTGTCTCCATGATGAGCCAACCTACATGTAGGGCTCCAGTGACCACAGCAAGGGAGAGAACTTATTAATATTAATCAGCCAGTCTCACATTTTAGTTTTTAAACCTCAAGTTCCTCAGAAATTAAAGAACATTTGCATCAGATAGTTTTCTAGTCAACTGATTCTTGATGCCCAGGACAAGACTAAAGGCAGAAGCCAAGTACACATTTGTGTACATGGCCTGTGGGCCATGGGCATTTGACATTTCCACCAAAATTATTTTTAGCCTATGAAGAGCATATTCAGAGGCCAATCCATAGGAAGGCCAGGTCATCTCTGCTTCCCTCCAGATTGTCCATCAATAGTTGTTACTTTATGTAGAGGCTGAAGTCACCTTTGACTTCAGTCAGTTCAGTCTCTCAGTCATGTCTGACTCTTTGCGACCCCATGAACCATGGCACGCCAGGCCTCCCTGTCTGTCACTAACTCCCAGAGTTCACCCAAACTCATGTCCATTGAGTCAATGATGCCATCTAACCATCTCATCCTCTGTCGTCCCCTTCTCCTCCTGCCTTCAATCTTTCCCAGTATCAGGGTCTTTTCAAATGAGTCAGCTCTTCACATCAGGTGGCCAAAATATTGGAATTTCAGCTTCAACATCAGTCCTTCCAATGAACACCCAGGACTGATTTCCTTTAGGATGGACTGGTTGGATCTCCTTGCAGTCCAAGGGACTCTCAAGAGTCTTCTCCAACACCACAGTTCAAAAGCATCAATTCTTCTGCACTCAGCTTTCTTTATAGTCCAATTCTCACATCCATACATGACTACTGAAAAAAACCATAGCCTTGACTAGATGGACCTTTGTTGATAAAGTAATGTCTCTGCTTTTTAATATGCTGTCTAGGTTGATCATAACTTTCCTTCCAAGGAGTAAGCATCTTTTAATTTCATGGCTACAATCACCATCTGCAGTGATTTTGGAGCCCCCAAAAATAAAGTCAGCCACTGTTTCCACTGTTTCCCCATATATTTCCCATGAAGTGATGGGACGGATGCCATGATCTTCATTTTCTGAATGTTGGGGACAAAAGATCTGATCCTTTGCAAATTGTGATGATGGCGACATTTTCCTTCAGTGTTTCTAATCTCTTTCTCTTATTGTTGTCAGCCCCTTCTTCAGGTATACTTCCCTCACTTGCTTGATTCCCCATGAAAACCTGATCTTAGTAGGGGATTGAACTCACAAGGAGTCATAAGTCACCTACTAACAGCTTAAAACCTATTTACATTATAAGTGAGGACAAGGTCCCAAAGTGAGGGATTTTAGGATAATGGTAGAATGTCTCTGAATCCTCTGAGATTTTATACTAAACTGTATGCATGCATGGGCTTCCCAGGTGTCACTAGTGGTAAAGAACCTGCCTGCCAATGCAGGAGATGTAAGAGATGCAGGTTTGATCCCTGAGTCGGGAAGATCCCCTGGAGGAGGGCATGGCAACCCACTCCAGTATTCTTGCCTGGAGAATCCCATGAACAGAGGAGCCTGGTGGGCTACAGTCCATGGAATTGCAAAGAGTTGGACATGCCTGAAGTGACCCCAGCACGCACACACATGCATTTTTGCTTCATCAAAACAATTCATGACTCAAAAAAGGTGCAGTCTTAAGGTAAAGAAATGAAATGCAAATAGTGGAAATTGAAACTGTAGTTCTATGACTGTCAACCCCATGAGAACAGGGACCACATCTTTCTTGCTTCTGTTACCTACTGTATCCCCAGCATAGGGTATATAGTAGTCTCTCAATAAGCATTTGTTAAATTCATTCATTTATACATCCAGGAGATATTTATTGTTAAGTGAATGTATGAAAAAGTAAAAGATACCAGCTGGCAGAAGGGAAGAGGTATATTTTGGGCATCAAGCCCTTTCCATCACTCACATAGTTGATCATGTTTCTATTTGAGTTACCCAAGATGGAGTCTCCATGGTACCTACTGATGTTCCTGATGAACATCAAGTACAAGGGAGTCTGGGGTGCCAGAAGGAGCTCAGGCATCTGCCCTGTTGGGTTGACCTTTAGCACAGGGTAAGGAAACTCACTTTCCTCATTTGTCCACTTCCCATTCCCACTTGAATCTTTGTCAGTCACCAAAATCATTACCAGGCAGCAGGAGGCATTGAAGGCTCAGTGTTTTGAAGCAAAGCTCTCTCATCCCCAGTAGAAATGGGCTCTCAGACAAAACCATGCATGGGCATGGATGCAGAATGACAGAGAAATCCATTCCTGTGTTAGACTACCAGAGGGAGGGCCGGGCCCAGGAAGGGCTAGCAGTCTGAAAAGTCAGCTTTTGGTGACCCCTGCAACGTGTGCCGAGAGAATGCTCCTCTCTCCCCAACTGCAGCTGGAGGGTGGATAGTCAGTCCATTTGCTGTTGTGGATATAGGTTCAAGAGAATTTAAAGTAACCAAGAACTGTTTGAGAAGGAAAAGGGCTGAGAGATCCCAAGACAGCATGTGTATGTTGAATGAGGAGTTCTTGTCATGGAAATAAGCTTAGTAGCTCTGAACTTTTTACCTTCTGTGGGTATGATGATTTCAGGTGGGTTTTGTGATTGTTTGGGGAGGCTGGGGATATTAGGGGCAGAACTACCAAGAAACCAGAAGTTTGAAGTCTGGTGGGCAAAAAAAAGGAAAAAGAGAGTTTGTGTGTGTGTGTATGTGTGTTGGGAAGTTAGTGGTCAGGGGATCTGACCTCAGGAAAACAGAATAAGTCACTTAGTCTCTGGAACCAAAGAAGACTCCTTAGAAGATCCCTCTGGTTAGAACCTAAGGGAAAGTCAGTGAGTCAGTGAACCAAGTGGAGAGGCAAAGCTGGGGGGAGTCTGCCATTGGGTAGGGTGGAGTGGAGGGTGGATGGTGTACACGAGGGCCTGGGGGCTTGGGTTCATGCAGGAAAGAAGGTGTGTGGTGTAATTATCAGTTTGGATCAGACAGACCTGCTGGTGCCCTTATGAAGGGTGTGCCCTTGGGCCAGTCACTTTAGCTCTGTGCCTCAGTTTCCTCACCTATAAAATTGAATCGATAATAGTACCTACCTCAGGTAGTTGTAAGGATTTAATGAGAAAATATACATGAGAAGTGCTTTGTATAGTGTCTGGCACATTATAAGTGCTCAATAAGTGGTAGTTTTATTATTTATTTATTTTTAAAAATATTTATTTATTTGGCTGCCTTCTCTCTAGTTGTGGTGTGTGGGCCTAGTTGCCCTGTGGCATGTGGGATCTTAGTTCCCCAACAGGGATCAAACCTGCATCCCCTGCATTGCAAGGCAGATTCTTAACCACTGAACCACCAGGGAAGTCCCCAGTAGGTTTACTGATAGTACTTATAATGATTGCTCTTGTTGTTTAGTTGCTAAAGTCTTTACTTGCCACCCCATGGACTATAGCCTCCCAGGCTCTTCTGTCCGTGGGATTTCCCAGGCAAGAATACTAGAGTGGGTTGCCATTTCCTTCTCCAGGGGATCTTCCTGATCCAGGGATTGAACCCACATCTCCTGCATTGGCAGGTGGGTTCTTTACCACTGAGCCACCAGGGAAGTGCTGTATGATACTAGATAGAAAGTGCCTGGGATTTAATAAAGGCTTGTGTCTATGCCAGATTATTCACTTTATTCTTATTTCTGATTTCTCTAAGCTTTAGGAAAATGAGAAAGACTTCAGCTTGAGACTAGAGGTGGAGGCCAGGCCACGGGCTTGTCTAGGTAAGGTCCAGGTAAGGTAAGGCAGTTAACCCCAGGTGCTGTGCTAAGCCAAGTAGACAGCAACATGAGGACTCAGCATGGGGATGTGGGAAGCCACAAAAGCAGACCTCATCTTTAAAAACTATTTTTCTAAAAGCAGGCTCTAAACTTTGTCATCCAGCTTCTAGAGATGTGACTTGTAGACATGCTTCCCCTCCTTGCAGGAACATAGTCCTTTCAAAAGGGACTTCTTTCCCATTTGAAGATATTTTCATGGGGAATAAGGATGAGAGGTAAAAAGGAGTGAGGCAAGCTTCTACACTCTTTACAGCACTGCCCCCACCCCCCAATCAACACCAAGCCAATCCTTACTGGTATGCCTGCTATTGGGCTTCCCAGGTTGTGCTAATGGTAAAGAATCTGCCTGCCAATGCAGGGGATGTAAGAGACGCAGGTTCGATCCCTGGGTCAGGAAGATCCCCTGGAGGAGGACATGGCAACCTGCTCCAGTGTTCTTGCCTGGAGAATCCCATGGACAGAGGAGCCTGGTGGGTTACAATCCATAGGGTCGCAAAGAGTCAGACACGACTGAAGCGACTTAGCACACACAGCACATGCCAGCTATTTCTCTGCCAGTGTGAAGTGAAAGCCACTCAGTTGTGTCTGACACTTTGCAACCCTATGGACTATAGAGTCCATGGAATTCTCCAGGCCAGGATACTGGAGTGGGTAGCCTTTCCCTTCTCCAGGGGACCTTCCCAACCCAGGGATTGAACCCAGGTCTCCTGCATTGCAGGCGGATTCTTTACCAGCTGAGCCACAAGGGAAGCCCCCAGGGATTGAGATCTAAAAGCTGCCCCCACTATTCTGTCTTCCCAGATTTGACCTCCAATGCTCAACTCAATGTGTACTTCCTAAATCAGCCTCACAACAACCCAATCAAATAGGTATTGGTTGGGAGGTAGCCAGAAAAACAGAAATCACTTTAAGCCTTTCAAACATAGGAGATTTAATACAGATTAGTCACAGGGGATGGAAGAGTTGAGAACCAAAGACGGGGCACTGAGGCAACTCAGAGATTAGCAACAACAGGAAGCCCCTCTTATCCCTGGAGTTAGAGGGACAGCATGAAGACATGGTGAGAGGTGTTGCCAGAGCTTGGAGACTGGGGCTATCTGGTGGGAACTAGAGCCAAGATGGGGCTGCCTTGCAGAAGCTGGTACCAAGGAGAAGGGGATGCCTGGTGGTAGCTGGAGCTACCAGAGGTGAGCCCTGTAGGAAACAGCTGCTGCTGGAAGTGCCACAAAAAGTAAGGTTGGACATGGGGAAGAAATATCCTAGCTTCTCTCTTCTTCCTACCTTCTGGTTGGTCAAACCCACACAGAAGCAAATGGCAGAGGGCTATGGGAAATGTAGTTCCCTGATACAGACCAATGCAGGAAATGAACAGGGAGTGGATCTGAGGGTGAGCAGCAGATGAAAAGCCTAATTATCCACCCCCATTTTACAGAGGAGTCAAATGAGGCAGAAAGAGATTAAGTAACCCCAACTACACTAAGTGGCAGAATCCAGGTTTCAAATCCAGGCAGGCTGACTACTCCTGAGTCCATGCTCTCTGTAATCACTACTATTATATGTTCAGGGTAATAGCGGTATTGTTATTTTTTTTTCCATTTATTTTTATTAGTTGGAGGCTAATTACTTTACATCATTACAGTAGTTTCTGTCATACATTGAAATGAATTAGCCATGGATTTACATGTATTCCCCATCCCAGTCCCCCCTCCCACCTCCCTCTCCACCCGATCCCTCTGGGTCTTCCCAGTTCACCAGGCCCGATCACTTGTCTCATGCACCCAACCTAACTCGTCAGACATTTCCCTCTGGATTTAAAGCTCTCCAAAGGCATCTACTGTGTCTTTATATTTATATCATTTATAGCATGTAGCCTTTGTGGATTTTTCAGAACCTTCCAGCAGATGTAGATTGTTGACTGAAATGGGATGATCAGGAGGTTTTCATAGGTTTGGGTCCGGGGTGGGTATTGTGAAAATGTCCTCTGCCATTCTGAATGTTTTCTTGTTAATTAAATGTAGCAATTTCTGATCAGATTCCAGACAATGGTTTAGCAACAGGGAAAAGTCTAAGCAGCAAGGAGAAAAATTGGTATCTAGATTGCTTGAGGGCATCCCAAAGGGAACAGACAGTTATAAAAATTTGACTCCAATGTTATAAAATTTCTACAACTTGAATTGAGCAGCTTCTTCACCTGGGAAGAGGATATACCATCCTTTAGGTGACTTGGCTGGCAGTGTTGCTGTTTTATTCGGTTTTCTGAACAGTTCTTGGGTACTAAGAGTACACAGTTATGTTGAAGTATCACTTCTCATTGTGTCCATTATGACCACCCTTGTCTAAGCCACCAACAGCTCTTATGTGGTCAATGCAATGGTCTCATAATTTGTCTCTGTCCCTGTACCATTCCACCTCTTCTCAATCAGCCACAGCAATCTTATTAAAATGCCAGTTAGATCACAATGTTGTTGTTCAGTCACTAACTTGTGTCTGACTCTTTGTGACCCCATAGGCTGCAGGATGCCAGGTTTGCTTGTCCTTCACTATCTCTCAGAGTTTGCTCAAATTCATGTTCATTGAGTTGGTGATGCCATCCAACCATCTCATCCTCTGTTGCCCACTTCTCCTCCTGCCCTCAATCTTTCCCAGCATCAGGGTCTTTTCCAGTGAGTCAGCTCTTCATGTCAGGTGGCCAAAGTATTGGAGCTTCAGCATCAGTCCTTCCAATGAATATTCAGGACTGATTTCCTTTAGGATTGATTGGTTTAATAAAAGCTATATATGACAAACCCACAGCAAGCATCACCCTCAATGGTGAAAAGTTAAAAACATTTCCCCTGAAATCAGGAACAAGACAAGGGTGTCCACTCTCACCACTACTATTCAACATAGTTTTGAAAGTTTAGCCACAGCAATCAGGGCAGAAAAAGAAGTAAAAGGAATCCAGATAGGAAAAGAAGAAGTGAAACTCTCACTGTTTGCAGATGACATGATCCTCTACATAGAAAACCCTAAAGACTCTACCAGAAAATTACTAGAGCTAATTAATGAATACAGTCAAGTTGCAGGATATAAAATTAACACACAGAAATCTCTTGCATTCCTATACACTAACAATGAGAAAACAGAAAGAGAAATTAAGGAAACAATACCATTCACCATTGCAACAAAAAGAATAAAATACTTAGGAGTATATCTACCTGAAGAAACAAAAGACCTATACATAGAAAACTATAAAACGCTGATGAAAGAAATCAAAGAGAACACAAACAGATGGAGAAATATACCGTGTTCATGGATTGGAAGAATCAATATTGTCAAAATGGCTATACTACCCAAAGCAATCTATAGATTCAATGCAATCCCTATCAAACTACCAACGGTATTTTTCACAGAACTAGAACAAGTAATTTCACAATTTGTATGGAAATACAAAAAACCTCGAATAGCCAAAGTAATCTTGAGAAAGAAGAATGGAACTGGAGGAATCAACCTGCCTGACTTCAGACTATACTACAAAGCCACAGTCATCAAGACAGTATGGTACTGGCACAAAGACAGAAATATAGATCAGTGGAACAGAATAGAAAGCCCAGAGATAAATCCACATACCTATGGACACCTTATCTTTGACAAAGGAGGCAAGGATATACAATGGAAAAAAGATAACCTCTTTAACAAGTGGTGCTGGGAAAACTGGTCAACCACCTGTAAAAGAATGAAACTAGAACACTTTCTAACACCATACACAAAAATAAACTCAAAATGGATTAAAGATCTAAATGTAAGACCAGAAACTATCAAACTCCTAGAGGAGAACATAGGCAAAACACTCTCCTACATAAATCACAGCAGGATCCTCTATGACCCACATCCCAGAATTTTAGAAATAAAAGCAAAAATAAACAAATGGGACCTAATGAAACTTAAAAGCTTTTGCACAACAAAGGAAACTATAAGCAAGGTGAAAAGACAGCCCTCAGATTGGGAGAAAATAATAGCAAATGAAGCAACAGACAAAGGATTAATCTCAAAAATATACAAGCAACTCCTCCAGCTCAACTCCAGAAAAATAAATGACCCAATCAAAAAATGGGCCAAAGAACTAAACAGACATTTCTCCAAAGAAGACATACAGATGGCTAACAAACACATGAAAAGATGCTCAACATCACTCATTATCAGAGAAATGCAAATCAAAACCACAATGAGGTACCATTATACGCCAGTCAGGATGGCTGCTATCCAAAAGTCTACAAGCAATAAATGCTGGAGAGGGTGTGGAGAAAAGGGAACCCTCTTACACTGTTGGTGGGAATGCAAACTAGTACAGCCGCTATGGAAAACAGTGTGGAGATTTCTTATAAAGCTGGAAATAGAACTGCCATATGACCCAGCAATCCCACTTCTGGGCATACACACCAAGGAAACCAGATCTGAAAGAGACACGTGCACCCCAATGTTCATCGCAGCACTGTTTATAATAGCCAGGACATGGAAGCAACCTAGATGCCCATCAGCAGATGAATGGATGAGGAAGCTGTGGTACATATACACCATGGAATATTACTCAGCCATTAAAAAGAATTCATTTGAATCAATTCTAATGAGATGGGTGAAACTGGAGCCCATTATACAGAGTGAAGTAAGCCAGAAAGATAAAGACCATTACAGTATACTAACACATATATATGGAATTTAGAAAGATGGTAATGATAACCCTATATGCAAAACAGAAAAAGAGACTCAGATGTATAGAACAGACTTGTGGACTCTGGGAGAAGGCGAGGGTGGGATGTTTCAAGAGAACAGCATCGAAACATGTATATTATCTAGGGTGAAACAGATCACCAAACCAGGTTGGGTGCATGAGACAAGTGCTCGGGCCTGGTGCACTGGGAAGACCCAGAGGGATCGGGTGGAGAGGGAGGTGGGAGGGGGGACTGGGATGGGGAATACATGTAAATCCATGGCTAATTCATTTCAATGTATGACAAAAACCACTGCAATGATGTAAAGTAATTAGCCTCCAACTAATAAAAATAAATGGAAAAAAAAAAAAAGATTGATTGGTTTGATCTCCTTGTAGCCCAAGGGAGTTTCAAGCATCTTCTCCAGCACCACAATTCAAAAGCATCAGTTCTTCAGAGCTCAGCCTTCTTTATGGTCCAACTCCCATCATGTATCTACTCTGTTTAAAACCCTCCCAGAGCTCCCCATTTCACTCAGAGAAGAATCCAAAGTCTTCACAAAGGTTGATCAGGCCCTGCCTGATCTGCCCTTCACCTCCATGACCTCATCTCCAACTTGTCTCCCCTTTGTGTATTCCACTCCCGTCACACTGGCCTTCCCAAGGCTGAAATCAAGGTGTCAGCATAGCTCAGCTGTTATCTGGAGACTCTGGAGATGAATCTATCTCAAATTCATTTATGTTGTTGGAAGAATTTATTTCCTTGTGGTATGAGGACTGTGGTCCCCATTTCCATGCAGGCTGTCAAGTGGGGGCCATATTCATCTCCTAAACACCGCCCATATTTTTTACTACATGGTTCCCCCAATCTTCAAGCCAGCAATGACACACCAAATCCTCCATGTGCTTCAGACCTCTGGCATTCTCTTCTTCTTTTAAAACACTCATGAGGTCAGATTAGGCCCACCTGGATACTCTTCCTGTGTGGTAACCTTAATTATATCTGCAAATCCCCTTTTGCCATGTAATGCAATGTAATCACAGGTATGCTATCTCATCATAATCATAGTCCTAATGATTAGGGTGGGAAATCTTGAGGCAGCATTTTAGCCTTGTGCCCCCCTCCACAATAATCAGCTGTTTGAGAAATTAACCAATCAGAATGTATGCCAACAAAAGCCCTGGAGCAGGGGCGTGGAGAATACCTGCTGCTCCAGGTGTTACCCTTTACTTGTAGGATTGTGGAGTGGCCTGGAGGCATCCCAGAGACAATAGCCGGAGTTGTAGCTATTTACCAACTGGTATGAAAATTCTTTAATATTTTAACAAGTGGGGATAGCATATCCGTGCCTAGCAGTTGTTTATCTGCTCCATAATGTGTGAAGTGCTGCCTTCTTTTCTGAGCTCAGAGAGTCTGAGGTTGGTCTCGGATGACCAGGGGAAGGTGGGGACACCACCTGCCTTCCTGCATACTTCCGTGGTGTGCAGTGGCCCCTTCCAGCCTTGCCTGCTGTTTCTGTGCCACCACATTTGTTTTTCTGTTTGTTTTTTTTCTGATGAATGTCTCCATTTGCACGGCTGTCTTATGCAGTGGGAGAGTTCATCCATCACCTGAGCCTCCAAGCACTGCCACTCCAAGGCAGATAACCAATCCACAGCAGATGTGGCTCAGTGAAGCAAGTGCTGTGGACTTGCTCTCACCATTAGCCTGCACATTTCACAGCAGCCAAAGAAACCCAGGCTTCTTCTTAACTTGCCAAGCAAAGCTTGATCACAGCTCATCATGAGCCTCATGTTGGTGAGGCAATAGACATGACTCCTGTGGGTGAGTTGGGGTAGGAAGAGGGCCTAAGTTAAATGACTTTGGCTGTTTCTCCCACCTAATATTTTTATATGGGTGAATTTGATGAAAAAGGTATCAAGGACAGCTTCACTTGATGGAATTGTGAGCATACACATCAGGCACAGCAGTGACAAGGTAGGTGTGTTGAAGGAAGTGTCACAGAGGAAAATGAGTGGCTCGAGGAGAGATAAGAATAAAGGGAGGAAAGTAAATCACTGCTGATTGCAAACAACACTAATAATAATAATATACAACATGGCCAGCTTCACTTGCTGATGTTGGCTGAGACCACAGAGCACAGCTATGGTGTGCTGTGGTGCTCATGCGTCACAGATTCACAGTGAATCTGTGTCAACAACTGAGTGTCTACTTAGACTGAGTCAGCCTGTGCTTCCTTGTGTTTGTTTGTTTGTTTGTTTGTTTGTTTTTTGCTGTGCTGAGTCTTCATTGCTGCAAGGAGGCTTCTTTCTCTAGTTGTGGCAAGCAGGGGCTACTCTTTGTTGCAGTGCACAGGCTTCTCATTGTGGTGGCTTCTCTTGTGGAGCACGGGCTCTAGGGTGCATGGGCTTCAGTAGTTGTGACTCACCGGCTCTAGGCATAAGCTCAGTAGTTGTGGTGCATGGGCTTAGTTGCCTTGTGGCATGTGGGATCTTCCTGGACCAGGGATTGAACCCATGTCCCCTGTATTGGCAGGTGGATTCTTAACCACTGGACAACTAGGAAAGCACCGTGCCACCTTTTGAAGTAGGAGAGATTTGTCTTCAGTGGCTTTCTTTCTTATAACCTTTCCCCCATGTCTAGGCCTTTCTAAAGACTGCATTCACTGCTGAAGTGGAGATATGGCAAGTGGAATCAAATCTACTTGCTGGTCTTTACCATGTAAACAGAACCAGATATCTTTGGAATCAGGATCCCATTGGAGTCAGTTCTAAATGGTAAAGACACATTTACAGAGTATATCAAAGCAGCAGGTAGTATTCAGGGTGGTTGACTATGACTGTAGATGTGTGAGATGGTATAGACCCTATTAAGGACATCTCCCTGCAAGCCCTACCCCCAGCTCTCTCTCAAGCTGAGGTGTTTTCTTCAGGTGCAGCAGTAGGCGGCACTGAAACACAACTTACTACCAGCAGGTGCTGACAAGAGAGCTGAAGTTGAAGATTTCTACCCGTCCTAGCAAAATGTCACCAAACTCAGTGGAAAACATCACAGCCCTGCATTAGGTGACAAGAAAATATCTCCCTTTTTCTCTGCCATTAGGAGCAATCAGCTGTAGGACGCCCAGGGAGAAAATGACAAATGCCTCAGCACAAATATTGCCATCTTTGGTAGGGGTAGGGGGTTTGGATAATAGGCATAGTGGTGGAAAAATTAACCCTTGAGATTCTATATGCCTTTCTCTCTCATAGAGACAGGTTAGGAGTGAGCATAGAGTGTTTCAGAGTTGTTGGTCTAGTTGGGTTTGGAGGGGGGAGAGAGAGAAAACAAACTATATTTCATTTCAAAAGCAACAGATGGAGAGAATTTCAAGCTAGAAAGGACCTTGAGAGCTGTTCATCTATAGACACTCAGACTCATAGAATATCAGAGCTGGCAGGGATATTAAAGACCATTGAGTCAGACATGCAAATGGCCAACAGGTACATAAAAAGTTGCTCAACATCATTCTTCATCAGGGAAATATAAATCAAGACCAACAGTGAGATATCACCTCATATCAGTTAGGATGGCTATTATAAAAATAAAAATAACAAGTAGTGGTGAGAGAATGGAGAAAAGGGGACCCTGGTGTTCAGTTGATGGAAATGTAAATTGTCATAGCCACTATGGAAAACAGCATGGAGTTTCCTCAAAAAATTAGAAGTGCCATATGATCTGGAAATTGCACTTCTGTGTATTTATCCGAAGGAAATGAAATCACTATCTTGAAGGGATATCTGCACCTCCATGTTCACTGCAACATTATTCACTATAGCCAAGATATGGAAACAACCTAGGTGTCCATTGATGTTGTTGTTGTTTAGTTGCTAAGTCATATCTGACTCTTTTGCGACCCCATGGACTGTAACCCACCAAGCTCCTCTGTCCATGGGATTTCCCAGGCAAGAATACTGGAGTGGGTTGCCATTTCCTCCTCCAGGGGGTCTTCCTGACCAGGGATCAAACCCACATCTCCTGTATTGGCAGATACATTCTTTATCACTGTGCCATCCATTGATATGTGGATGAATAAAGAAAATGTGGTATTTATATATACAACTAAACATCCAAATTCACTGATATCTAATTAAAAAGGACCTCAAGTAGCCAGAATTTCTTGCTAACACTTGCATTTTTAGAAATCATAAGAAAATAAGCTAAGGTTAGATATTTATTTTGACATTAAAAACCAAGACAGGGCTTACACTGATCCCACATCCTATACCTTCACCATTTTTAGTTTAGAGTAATGAACACTACTGATCCAAATGATAATATAATGGTCAAAAAAAGATTCAGCCATAGAACTCTACTTCAGAGTATCTCACAGTGGACTGTAGTCACTCATATATTTTTGATAAAAAAAAAATACCACCCTCTGAGAAAGTTGTCCTTGGCAATAAATAGACTGCTCAGTTTTGGGAGAAAGATGTCTACAGTGAAGATGGAGATAAGACCATCCCTCCTGCCTGAGAAATGGGTTAGCTCAATCAACCCTAGAGATTAGTGAGGGTACATGTTGTAGCCAAACCGCTCATACCTCCTGAGCTCTTCTTACCAAGGCAAGAAAATGGATTCAGAGATTTAAACATAATTTTAGCAGGTAACCAGAAACTCTTATTCATTAGAACATCTTATAGATTACTAAGATGCAAAGGACTAACAGTCCAAACTGAGTTGCCTTAGAAAGAAATAATTCAATCTAATAACTAGAAAAGCTAGTGTAAAATAACTAAGGCAGATGGAGTGTTTCCTTGAGTTTCCAATGGGCTCCAGCCCACTGTGACCACTCCTGAAACCAAGGTACCCAGCCCCCTACCCACCACCTTGTAGAGCAAAATGACTTACAGCAATAAGCTGGTAGGAGTTGTTCATCATGGCGATCAGCATGTTCAGCAGCACTACCAAGGAGATGACATTGTATGTACCAAACATGGTCGCTCCCACAAACTCTGTGAATTCATGTCTGGCTTTCACATTGGTGACATAAAGATTTAAAAGGCCGAATACAGACCAGAAGAGGGACTGAAGGGTTTCAAAGAGCCTAAAAGAGATCAAAGAGAAGGTTAGTTCTCGAGGAGGAGCAAGAAAAAGCAAAAACGTGCTTAATTAATTAATTAATAATTAATTAATAAGGAGGTTGCATCCCAGCAGGTAGAGTGATGATCTCATGTATTTTGGTCTCTTCTCCAGCACAATCCACCCAAGTCTGTTTGTTCCCACTTCTATGTCTTATGCCTTGCCCTTCCACCTGGAATATCATCTCCTTCTTCTCAGTCTACATAGAACCTTTAATTTTCCAAGACTTATTTCAAGCACTACTTCCTCCACCAAACTTTCTCCTTTATCTTCAGACCATGTGACTTACCACTTTCTAATTACATAGAGGCAGGAGTGCAATGGCTAAGAATATGGTACTTGGGTTAGACTTCCCTGGGTTAAAAACAGCTCTGACACTTGCCAGCTAAGTGAACATGAGCAATGTAAACCATTTCTGATACTTCTTTTGTGGTTCCCACAGGGCCCAGAATGGTGTTAAGCTCAGTAGAGTAGCTTAAGGATTCTTGAATGAAAATTTATATGAATTGTTTTTAATGATATACTGGCTAACAATTACTGAGAATTTACTATAAAAGCATTTGTGTTGTGTTAGTCGCTCAGTTGTGTCTGACTCTTTGTAACCCCATGGACTGTAGCCTGCCAGGCTCCTCTGTCCATGGAATTCTTCAGGCAAGAATACTGGAGTGGTAGCCATTCCCTTCTCCAGGGGATCTTCCTGACCCAGGGATCAAACTGGGTCTCCTGCATTGCAGGCAGATTCTTTACCATCTGATCCACCAGGGAAGAACCATAAAAGCATACTAGACATTTTACATATATCAATATTATGATTCCTATAAGACTGATATTGTTACTGCTGAGAAAAGAGAGGTTCATAGATTGAATAATTTGACCAAGCTCTAAGTGCTGAGCCAGAATTCAAATCCAGGTACTTCTGACCTCCCCAAGCCACTGCATTATTCTATATTGGATAGCTTCATAAATTACTGTTTCTTCTCATAGTCTCCACATCCAAATATTAATATGTGACTTTTGCAAGGATACATTTTGGGGGTCCAGGTTTTCTTTTGCATCATGTTCAGAAATTTGTGCATATAGCAATACAAAGCAGCCAGCTCCTGGGCGGGCACTAACCAATCATTTCTCCAGCACATGAAAGAGGCAGAGAAGTCAAGAAATAAAACTTTGAGAATGAATGTAACTTTTCAATTCTTGAAAGGCTCAAAACGTGTTATTTTTATAGCCCAGTGTATTTTGAGCAGCTTAGAGACAGGTTCTTGGGTTCATTTGGGGGTTATACGTGGGCAATGTCTTAAAGGTTTCCTCTGTCTGGGAGTGCTCTTCCCCCCATCTCTGCATGGCTGTCTCCTTGCCATCACTGAGGTCTCAACTCAATCGTCACTTCCTTAGACAGACTCCCCGGTGTCACTCCACCTAAAGTAGGCCCACCAGTTACTCTATATCCTATTGTCTTGTTTCAGGTTTTGGTAGCATTTAAAACTCTCTAAAATTATGTTATTAAGTAAATTCTGTTTCTATGTTGATTTTCTATTCATCTCCACTAGAAAGTAAGCTCTATGAGAAAAGAGACAGGCATATAGCTACTATGTACCTGACATATAATAGGCTTCCCATGTGGCGCTAGTGGTAAGGAACTTGCCTGCCAATGCAGGGGATGTAAGAGATGTGGGTTTGATCCCTGGGTCGGGAAGATCCCCTGGAGTAGGGCATAGCAACCCACTCCATATTCTTGCCTAGAAAATCCCATGGACAGAGGAGCCTGGCAAGCTACAGTCCACGGGATTGCAAAGAGTCAAACACAACTCAAGCTACTGAGCAGCACTGTATCTGTTGAACACAAGATTGAAGACATAATAATACAACTACTGTTATAACTAGATTAAAAGTGTATAAGACTCCAAACTTGTTAATAATTGCATGTTCAGTAGGTGAGGGTTTCACAGTGAGGGTTAGTTCATTTTGATGAAGCTTGTACTCTGCACTGGCCTGATTCTCAGGTGACCTCCTTTGGGACATGCGTGTGGCCCTTTTTCATCTGTTAAATGGCTCTTTTCTAATCACAGTGGATAGCTCCCACTATCCTTTCAGCATCATATTACTTGAGAGCTAGCCAAGAAGGAAGAAATCTTTTTTTGTTTGATGAAAGTAAGTGCCAGATGGTGAAACATTTGAAAATCAACAGTAAGATGAGAGTCTGGACTTCAGGGGCCAGATAACAAGAACTAGAATATGGCAAGTCAGATCTATTACAGGATCTGAATCTTCAGGAGACTCTACAAGTCAGGGCCAGGCAATACAATGTGTCACATAGCCAGACAGAGTGTCAGAAATGGAAAAGACACAGGATGCAGGAATCTGGTTCTGCTATGAAGGCCTATCTAGGACCTAGCAGTGTCCATTAGAAGTCAGGGCAGGCAGGAAGCCAGCAATGGCATAAGAAGCTAGCCCAGCAGCTGGATAACAAAAGCCAGGGAATATAGGGCTTAGACAAACAGGAACAGCTGCAGCAAATAGGAATGACACTGAAGAACCAGAATCTCTGGAAGTTGAGTATCCTTGAATATAGAAAGCATTCACAAAGTGTTTGTTGATTGAATGACTGACAACAAGGCCACAAGCCAGGGCAAATATGTCATCAATATGCTGGCAAAGTCTTAATTCATTGGTTGCTTCTCCAGAATGGATGATGTTACTCTCCTCCACCCCCAGCCCCATAACAATTAAAATTGTGATGGTTAATGCTTACTACTAGTCATTCCAATGACTGATACAAAGATTCCTAAAAGTGGAAGTCCAGGCATTTAAAATCTGTCCTAAACTGTGGTGATATTCTAGTCAGGGAGACCCTAGAGGTATGATTGTTTAACAGATAAGGAAAAGGGACAAGATTGTTCCTCAGGTTTTGGTGGTTGTTAGTGAAAATGCCCTTGACATGGGGCACAAAATGTCATGATACAATCTGGCCATTAGGAGAATATGTCTTATTGAAAGGCATGCCCAGGTAAAATGGGTGATTGACATTTGGGGTAGAAAAGAACATTCTGGTGAGAGATCGATAGGAAGTTCCATGGCTTTTAAACTCAATTGAATTCATGACCTAGGGGACCATTACGTGGTGGTCAGGTTCATAACACAATCATCACAGGGATGGAAAGACTTGTTGACCAAACCCCAGAATCCTAAATGCCAAAGGAATACTATTTTTATATTAAAGGTGATGATTTCAGAGAAAACAGTGAGTTCATTTTCATTTAGCAGAGAGTCAACAAGTATATAGAACTTGCTGACTCAACAAGGGGCACAAAGTGAAGATACAGAGATTCAAGAAGACTTGATATTAACTGCTTGCAAGACAAATCCCTACCAGCCAGATAAGAGGGGATTTGTGCATATTGGGGGCCATCCACAAATATTAATAGATCATGAAGCAAAGACTTGGTAGAACAGAGATAAGAACTATGGTCCTCATGACACTTGCTGAAAGTCTCATCTTTGAGATGAGTTCATCTTTCCAAAGGTAGAAGGAGTGTAAAGATTGACCCCTCTGCATTTCACTCTGACCACTGAAGAAGTGGAGGATGTATTGGAAAAGAAATGCTCCTTGGGAAAATGCAGTGCCAAGTTGTGCTGATAACCCACAGGGAACAAAGGCATAGTCATCTCTTGGTCATCCCTACCATTTTGAAGTTCATTGGACTTGGCAATTTCTTATTTCAACCTACCTTTGACAAGTTTCTGACTCTGGTTGGAATGCTCCTACCATGCTCCCAACCTATAGCCTCCACTTCCATCCTGTCTTCTTCTCTACCCAACTCTTGTTTGACCTGCCAGCCTCGCTAAAGCCCCAGCTCCTCTAAAGGCCTCCCCTGATTCCTTTCCTACAAGGTGGGGTCAGATGCTCCTCTTCTGTTCTCTCATAGCAGCCTAGCCTTACTACATAGAGGCACATATCACACTGTAGAGATAGGAGAGGGGAGTGGCTAAGAGCAAACTTTACACTTCTGTATGTATTAATTGGGCTTCCCTGGTGACTCAGTGGTAAAGAACCCACCTGTCCAATACAGGAGATGTGGGTTCAATCCCTAGGTTGGGAAGATACCCTGAAGAAGGAAATGGCAACCCCCTCCAGTATTCTTGCCTGGAAATCCCACGGACAGAGGAGCCTGATGGGCTACAGTCCATGGGGGTTGCAAAAGAGTTAGACACAACTTAGCCACTAAACAAACATATTAACTATAAAATTTGGTAAAGTCACATGACTTCTTTAAATTTCAATTTTCCTCATCTCTAAAATGGCCATTGGTAGGATAAGTACTAACTGCTAACTTTTATTGTGCTCTGTGTGCCAGGCACTGTGCTAAAGGCTTCTCATGCTTTGTAATACTTGATTCTCAAAATAACTCTATGAAGTAGCTACTATTCTTTTTTTTAAGATAAGAAATTGAGGCACAAAGTGGTCACACAGGCAGAAAGTGGCAGAGGTAGTATTTGTACCTAGCTCTTTTGACTCTGGAGTCAAAACATTTAACCATCTTATTCTATCATGTAAGGTTCTGGCAAAGTGCTTGGCATAGCAAAAGCATTAAAAATGCAGCTATTCTAATTGTTTATTTGTGTTCTCTGATGGACTATGTGCTTCTGGATGACAAGGATGCCATTTGATCAGTATCCTTATTGCCTGGCAGGTAGGAGTTGCTGAATATATGTTAGGTAAATCTATAAAAGATTATAGAAGCACATAAGTAAGGAAAGTATGAATGAGTGGCACACCATCTTGTGATAACAGTAGAAAGGTTATGAATTGAATTTAGGAGAAAAAGTTGAAGATACTCAATAAGGACCTTTAAAACCTGGTCGGAACAACAACAACAACAACAACAAAAGAGCCTTTGATGGGGACTGAGTTTGTATCCAAATAAATAAGAAGGGAATATATGGACTGAATTTGGGTAAAGAAATCACCACTTATTAAGTAGGAATAGCTACAAATGAATGATGATGATCTACAAGGAGGTCCTAAGTGACCTGCTAGGTCATGGTTCTGGCCTCTTTAGCTTTACATGTATCCATGATTATTGCAACTTTATACAACTAATTTTACACAACTTTACAAACTCAGTCTTACACCCACACCCTTGGATAAAAGCACAACCTGGAACTTGTATGCCTGGATTAAAGTTCTGATTCCACCACTACGACCTGTGTGACTGGGCAGTCTGATTAACTTCCTTGTACCCTAATTTCTTGATCTGTAAAATGGATAATAATAGTAGTGCCTACCTCATAGCACTATGAGGATTGTGAGGATTAAATGAATTAATTCATATCAAACTCATTTTGTAATAGTGCCTGGACCCAGCACTCAGTAAATATGCTACTTTTAAGACTATTATCAACCTTCCACCTAAATACAACCTTGTTGTTTCATGTTTCTCTCTTGTCTTCATAGATTATCATTCATTTTCACATCTAGTTACAACTATGTTAGTTGCAATCATAGTGGACATAATTTTTATGTCTTTAAAAACCACACTTTTCATAAATGTAATTTTAAGAGCCACCCAATATTCTACCCAGTGAATACCAAGCCCGAATGACAGTTTTATCAATGCTTTGGATGAGAATAGGTGGCAAGCTTCTTAGGTCTTCAGAAGACACAAGATTGGGAAGGATAGCTAATTGGATGACAGAAACAAGATTCAGAAAGATTTCAATGGCTTGGAGCAAGGAGCTAGAACTAACAAGATGATGTTTAATAGGGATCAATGTAGAAGTTTGTTCTCTGGCCAAGTGTCCACATACAGGATGAGAAGGGAGGAGAAAGGCCAAGGGTTGTCGCTGACAGCAAGTTCAAAGTGGATCAGCAGAGTGACAGAACTGGCCAAATACTTCAGCCATGCGAGGGAGGGCAGAAGGAAAAGTGAATCTTCTAGAATTAAAGATAGGGTTGCTACTAGAATTCATTCTTTCACTCAGTTGTTCAATGGGCATGTTGAACTCCTTTATGTCTTAGGCCCCTCTGTGGTAGAAGCAAGGCCTGTAAAGTGGGAGTCTCAGTCTGGTGGGTGAGAGAGGCAACAAACAACTAAAATATAGTATTTATTACATTATTATTATTACTATTACCTTTATTATTATAAGTTAGCTTTTAAAATGGAGATGTCCTTAGAATGCCATGGGAAACACAGAAGGAGCCTGTAACTGAGAGTGGGGTTGAAATGGGTAAGAACAGCCTTAAAAGAGCAGGTCAGACTTTGACAGACACTTGAAGGGGCAGGGAGAGTTGTTCAGGCTGGCCAGGTAGGGATGGACATTCCAGGCAAAGAGGATGGTGTGCGAAGTACAAAGAACTGTAGGACCAAGATGCTCTCCTGAAGTTGGGAAGAGCAAGATGTTGACTATGGAGGAGAGGAATGAAAGGCTGGAGAGGTGGGATCCAGATTCCAGGGCCCTGTGCACTATAGGAAAGAGGTGAATTTTTTAGTGGAGAGGATACTGATACCAGGTGGGCAAGAGACCAGAGGGTGATGAGATAAGACTGGCACTTAGAGACTTCTGTGTAGCAGGTGGGAAATTGAGGGGACACAAGACTGGAGGCAGGGAGACCAATTAAGTGTGTAGCAATTTGGGGGACAGATGATGTAGGCCTGAAAGAAGACAGTAGTGTGTGTGTGTGTGTGTGTGTGTCTACATAGAGAATGGATTGAAGAGATATTTAGGAAGTAGACAAAGCTGCGTGTGAGACCGGATGTGTTGCTTGAGAGAGACAGGAAGAGTCTTAGATGACTCCTAGGAGTCTATCTAGTACCCTTTAATGAGATGAGGAGTTAAAAGGGAGATGGGTTTGGTGTGGGGACATAGAGCTAAGGAATTTATCTGTGAACGTTGTGTTTGAGAGGCCTGTGGAACAGTATGGAACAGCCAGGTGTGTTCGGGAGGCATCCAGAGTTGAGGGCCAGGACCTCACAAGGACAAGAGGACCACCAAGTCAGCTTCTTGCCACTTCCATCCTGTTTCCCTCCCAAGTCCCATGCCCTCAGAGGGTACCTTCCCAATTGCTCTCAACAGTGGATGAAGGCCAGGTACCCCCAGTATTGAATACTGAACTCAAACCACCAACTGTACTGTCAAGCAGTTGTCACCAAGGACAACCAGGTCCCCCTAAATTGTGCACCCAGGAAAGTTCTTTTCTTTTTTAAGCTGAAGAATAACAATAATATCTCTAGAGAATCAGAACGAAAAGGGTGACAACAAGCAGATGCCATAGTTTACATCAGGTCTGTTCACAGGCTCTTTTCCCCTTCTCTAAAAATGGAGTCTTTCTGACAGTATAAGTAGCATGTATTTTAGCAGGTATTATAAATGCCTGAGTTGAGGCATTTAAAGGAAAACAGAAGTCAGAGCTCTGTGAGGGGGAAAAAAACCAACACCTAGAAGGGAAGTTGAGGTAGCATTACTGCTGCTTTGGTCCCAGCATGACAATGCTTCTTCATACCTGACACCCCAAGATATAATTTTGTGTATGACAGGTGTCCATTCTTGTCAATCATCCCTGCTGGGAAAGTTATGGGAGCAAAATGTCAGTTGGCAACAGGGGTGTTAATAATCACTGCTGACTTATAAGGAGACATTTCATAAACTTCCTCAGCAGAGTTCCCATGAGAGGGTAATTGGCAGGGACCTAGCCTCCTGGAATGCACCTTGCATTCACGTGTGCATCTCTGTCGAAAGCTTTGATGGGAACAGATACCATCTCCTGGTGCTCAAGCTACTATAAAATGATTCTTTGTATTGAAAACAGGGTGATGTGAGTTATATCTCTAGAGTAATGCAGGAAAAGAAGTAGTTCCTAGTCAAGAGGCACTAGAGAGGTGAACAGTTGCCTTTGTTCACTCTTGGTTGGCTTCACCAAAATGGCGCTATCTGTCATCCCATTTTGGCTTCTTTTTCCCTTTCACATAAGTCTGGTTTCCCCATCCAAGATTTTGCCCTGAGTTCTGGGAGGAGACGCAGGGAGTGTGGCCTAGTGGAGGGGGTGGGTGCTGGAAAATGGGTGATAGGACAAGCCAAAATTTTCCAAACTTTGTTCACTGGAACAGCATGTTGGTAAATAGATTTGGGAAAACCTCTCCCTTTGCTGTAGATTCACAATGGAAAGTCTCTGAGAAGCCCTGCAGTGGCTTAAGCCCTTCTTAAACTTGTCCTAGGGACTTCCCTGGTGGCTCAGAAGGTAAAGAATCTGCCTGCAATGTGGGAGACCTGGGTTTGATCCCTGGGTTGGGAAGATCCCCTGGAGAAGGGAATGGCAACCCACTCCAGTATTCTTGCCTGGAGAATTCCATGGACAGAGGAGCCTGGCAGGCTACAGTCCATGGGATCACAAAGAATCAACACAACTGAGTAACCAACACTTTCAGTTTTCACTTAATTTTTCCTAGCATTTCCAAACCTCATGCAATCAGAAATCCTGCTTTCATGTCTATTCATATCCCCATGAATGTGAACGGTTATTTGTCATCCATTTTAGGAAATGTTGCTAAAGATCAATGATAAGGGTTGGCTACATAGCACTGTTTTTTCCCTTTCTCTATTGGTACAACTTGGGGCCAAGCAGAAACCTTTTTCCCCCCTTGGCCTTTGTTATTTAACACATTTCTAGAATGTCTGAGTCCATTGATCTGCCCTAGTTTATAGAGTTAAGGGGGAAAATTGTATATTAACTTAATAACTAGGAATCCCTCCTGACCTTGGGGTCATGACTATGATTACCAGATGACTGGCACTCTCCAGAACAGGGGCTAGAGATAGACAAGGTGTAGGATCATGAGTCTGGCGTAAGCTCAGAATTGCTCCTAGAACCTAACACGTTTCCTGATATGTGCTTATTTTCTTTCTCTTGTCTGCTTCCCCTAACAGTGATGTTTCAGAAAATAAAAGCCATTCTGGAGGCTTAAAGGTCCTAGAGAAGTAGGTGTTGAGTTTATAAAGAAAAGGCACAGGGGTTCCATACTGGAGGCAGTGGACTCGTGGACAGAGAGTCATTATCTGTCTTCTATGTCCCGAGTGGGAATAGGAGATATTTCCAATCACTGCTTGGTGCCTTGGTACATCTGAAACCTTAAAGTAACCCCAGAAGTTGAGTTGACTCTCATCTTACTCTTTGCCTGTCTCCTCTCCATCTAGGAATCAAAAATTCACCATCCACCCACCCTTTTAGTTATTAATATTTTCTCTTCCCAAACTCCATGTTTCCATGAGCCAGGGCTGTTTGAGCAAATCCCATTTCTCTGACACCACCTAAGGGGTTCTTAACTGAATTCCCATCTGTGGGAATGAGGAGATATTTTCCCCTCATACTACCAATTCTTCGACACCAGTTGGATGCCCTACAAGCCAGCTCAGTCAGTTCTGACACTCCTGGGGTATAACATCAGATTCCACAGATTAAGAGACCAGTCCCACAAGACTGCTCCCCTTTCTGGTTTTCCCAGATGTCCCCCATTCTTCTGACCAGCTGGCTCTAGGTGGAGCTCCCCACAATCCTCTCCTTGGATTTGATTAATTTGCTGGAGTGCCTGACAAAACTCAGAGAAACATTGAAATGACTAGATTACTGGCCTATTATAAAAAGATACAACTCAGGAACAGCCAGATAGAATATGCACAGGGCAAGGTATGGGGGGGCAGGCTTCCCTGCATTCTCTGATCACCCACTCTCCCCAAATCTCCACATGCTCACCAACCTGAAGGCTCTCCAAACCCTGTCCTTTTGGGTTTTTATGGAGAGTTCATTACACAGTTGTGCGAAGTCACTTCAGTTGTGTCTGACTCTTTGTGACCCCATGGATTATAGCCCACCAGGCTCGTCTGTCCATGGGATTCCTCAGGCAAGAATAGTGTGTTGCCATGCCCTCCTCCAGGGGATCTTTCCAACCCAGGGATTGAACCCACATCTCTTACATCTCCTGCATTGACAGGCAGGTTCTTTACCACCAGTGCCACCTGGGAAGCCCCCATTACACAGTCACCGTTGATTATATCATTAGCCATTGGTGTGTGCATGCATGCTAAGTCACTTCAGTCATGTCCGACTCTTTGTGACCCTATGGACTGTAACCTGCCAGAATTCTGTGCACTCCAAGCAAGAATACAGGAGTGGGTTGCCATGCTCTCCTCTAGGGGATCTTTCCAACCCAGGGATTGAACCCGCATCTCCTGTACTTAGCCTTTGGTGATTGAAATCAATTTCCAGTCCTTCTCCCCTCCCTGAAAGGAAGGTTTGAGGGGGTGAGATTCGAAGTTCCAACCATCTAATCACATGGTGATAACTGGCTCCCATCCTAGGTGAGGTCCAAAAGTCACTTTGTTAACACAACCAGAGACACCTTTGTGGTTCTCATCACTTAGGAAATACCAAGGGTTTTAGAAGTTCTGTGCCAGAAATGGGGACAAAGAACAAATATATATTTATTATTATAAATCACAGTATCACAAGATGCATTCAGGTAATTTTTCATCCTTCCTTTTTCTTTGTTCTTGATTCAGAACAGTTACATTAGCTTCAGTAATTACTTGTTGAGAGGTATAGCCTTGCTCTTTCATTTCCTTGGTTAGCAGTGTTTTTCTGAGTGAGGGATTATTTACTCCCTTCCCATAAATTCCTTGGGGCTTCCCTGGTGGCTGAGATGGCAAAGAATCTGCCTGCAGTGCAGGAGACCCAGCCAGATCTCCTGGAGGAGGGCGTGGCAGCCCACTCCAGTATTCTTGCCTGGAGAATTCCATGGACAGAGGAGCCTGGCGGGCTACAGTTCATGGGGTCGCAAAGAGTCAGACCCGACTAAGTAACTAACACTTTCATTTTCATGAATTCCTTTAAAAATATTAGATGTGACCAAAATAATTCAGAAGTAACTCTTTAGATGAGTTCCTGGGAGCCCGTGTGTGTTTGTCTCTTTCCTCCCTCACCTAACTCTACTTCCTCTCCTAGTCTCCTAGAGTGATCAATAAGTGAGCTCTGTATGCACTGTCAAGGGGCAATGGCAAAGATACGGACTGGAAATAGGGCAAAGAAAGAGAAAGCAGACAAAAGGCAAAAGAGGAGAGGGGGGAGTCTTACGTGGAGAAGGCATTGTTCTGTTTCTCGCATCGGATCCCCTTGCAGTTGTTGGGCTCATCGATTGCTCTGGTCTCATAATAAAAGTAAAGCTGGTTCAATCCATTGGCAAAAGCTAGCAGTACCAGGCAGTAGATAAAGAGGAATTTGAGGATATCGAGCAACATGCGCCCCAAAGAGATCTGCAGAGGCCCTAAGTGGGAGTTGGCTGTGAACAGGGATATGAGACGCAACGAACTTAAAATGTTGGATATCGCAAAGAGAGCTTCTGCAATCAGAGTCGGGTGCCACATTTCCCATTCTTCCCTTGGACGGGAACCATTATACTGAAAGAAACAACAAGTGCACAATATGAGAGGTACAGCGAGCATTTAGAAAACTTTCCCCTCTTTCCTCCCTTCTGCACCCAAATAAAAGCATCAAAGTAAGCATCAAGCATTCATTTATACAACAGGCCCCCGTGATTGGCAGTATTGGTCTTTTTTTGTCCCACCCAATCAATACATGATGCTAATAACGCTCTTCCTTCCACTCCTATCCAAATATATACTCAGTGCATAGATGTAGAAACATGAATTTCAGAGCAATCATCTGGAGTAACAACCTGTGGTTTATCAACAGACATTTTCAAAGTGTGAGTTGACCAGATTGTTGGGGAGTGGCCCTAGAACAGAGCCACAGGTGTGCCCGAGGTTGTGGGGCCAAAGTATTCTGCTTCCTAATGAGATTGCGAACCAGCTTTTCTGCCCAAGCCCTGTTTTGTGCTGAGCAACACGCACAACTTGCAGTTACTGGAGGACATGGGGTAGGTTCAGCCTCCTCAGTGTGCAGTGTTCACCTTGACTTCCCTGCTGGCTTCAGTTTGGGGCTGACTGAGCATCCTTAGAGGGTCATTACTCAGAGTTTTCTGCCGATAGTCTTTTCTTCTATGCAATTACAAATGTCATGTCAGCCTCCAAGGCAATGAATTTAGTGCTGCTCACCAAGTGGTGTATGGATGTATTTTATTGTTGCTTTGATAGTCTTACAAGTTGGAATGTTCCTTTAGCACAAATGATGGACCAGGGGGTTGAACGAGGAGGAGGAGCCAGGATTTCTGGGGTTGGCTGCCCATGTTCCAGTCTTCCCTGAGCTTTCAGCTCCTAGAACATTGGAAGTCACCTCGTGGAGAGATGGCTTCATTGTGAGACCTGAGCTCCAATTTAGCCTTTGTCACTTAAAACTGCCCCTCTTTCTCTCATTTCACCAGAAAATGAGGATAATATCTACTCCTACCCACTGCACATGTCTGATTATGTACCCATATGTGAAAGTCTGTGTACTCCATAAGGAGAGATGTTATGGAAATACAAGAAATTGCTTTTTACCTTCCCCAAGACAGAAGTAGATTTTGCCTGGAATACAATCTGAAGCATATTGCCTTGAACGCTCATCTAAATATCACAATTTCTCAGGACTAAATGTAAACAACTTTCCTGAGAAAATGTTGCATTGGGGGCCAAATTATATTGTTAGCATTTCTAAAATGTGCCTCACTTCCAACAACTGAGGAAACTGGTATTGTTAAAATCATTTGTGTGTATCCAATATTCCTCACTGTCAGAGGAGTTTGGAGAAAACTTGCCACATGTGTGCTTCTATTTCAAGTAGACTTGAGATGGCCAATTGGTTTTATACACTTTTGGCCAAATCTTGTATCTCTCCATTTTTGTTTCCAAAGGAAACATTTGCTGCATAGTTGTGAGAGGTGGACATTATTATGCCTGTTTTACAAGTGGAGGAACTGAAATCCAGAGGCAGAGGGAGCTGCTTAAGGTCACACAGCAAGTTGGTAGCGGAGCCAGGACTAAAAACTCAGGCCTCTAAACACTCAGTATAGCACTATGTCTATGAAATGTTACTTCTATAATAGTCGATATCACAGCGAATTTATTAGATAGGCCTTTATAGATTTGGAGGTCTATGTGAATGATGTAGATTCTTTGTTGATAACAAAACAGACCTACATTTTAAAACTAGGGATTGTCAACTGGAACATGCATAGCTCATCATTTAGGGTTTTCTCACTCCACAGTCACACCCATAACCACAGGGAAGTCTACTGTCCATGAGTTTGCATTGCAGAACAGTCACAAGTGTGAAAGATGATTCTCATGGCAAATCTATGCTTCGTGTATGTATTTTTAGAGAAAAATACTATAGAATGTGATAGCAGAGAGTAAACTTGGATCTCATTTAGCATAGAGGTCAGCAAACTTTTTGTGTCAAGGGCCAGATAGTATATATTTTTGGCTTTGTGGGCTACATGGTTATTGTGCAACTACTCAACTTTTTTCTCTAGAACTATATATTTTTTTATTTTGCTATACCAGTTCTTAGTTATAGCACATGAGATCTAGTTCACGGCTCAGGGATCAAACCACGGCCCCCTGTGTTGGGAGCTTGGAATTTTAGCCACTGGACCGGTGACTCAGAGGGTAAAGAATCCACCTGCAATGCAGGAGACCCAGGTTTGATCCCTGGGTGAGAAGATCCCCTGGAGAAGGAAATGGCAACCCACTCCAGTATTCTTGCCTGGGAAATTCCATGGACAGAGGAACCTAGTGGGCTACAGTCCATGGGGTCACAAAAGTATCAGACACAACTGAGCGACTAAGCACCAGGGAAGTCCTTCTAGAACTATAATAACAGACAATATATAAACAAACAGTGGCCCCAGCTTGGCCGGCAGCCCACAGTTTGCTGAAGTCTGACTGAGCCCAAATGGTTTTCAAATCAAATTGTGTTCCTTCCAGCCTGAGGGTTCAAGAGAAGCATCTGGTGGTCACTGTGGAAACCAGAGAGGAGGGTAGGAAGAGTCATTTCTCAATCCAAACTCATTCCTTTGAGCTCCTTAGTGCATTGAAATTCTGCATAAGTTTTAACTTTAAGATGTGGTTCCATGGGAAAAAATTAAAAGGTTGAAACCGATTGATCTAGTTCCATCTTATTTTTCAGAGGTGGTGTCTGAAGCTCCTAGAGGTAGAAGGATGGCCTGTGGTAATCCAGCTTGTAAATATCAGAGCAGGGATTACCTTGGGTTACCTGACTCTTGAGTGAGTGATATTGGGAGACAAATGGTTTTTCTTATATTCTCGGAGATAGAATGCTGCTTGAAAATTGGCCTCTATGCCTTTCAAAAGGGTGTGAACTCAAAAGCAGAATATGAAAAGGGTTGGCCAAATGTGGGAACCCAATAGTAATAAAGATGGGGAGGTGTGTCTTCATCCAAGCATTGGCTGGAGAAAGGGTCACAACTCAATGGGTATCAAAGTTCAGTTTAGTCTGTACATATGGAGTAAGGGAGTGATGGGATAAATCTAGGTGGTGCTATCCTAGAAGACACAAAGACAATTACTCTCCATTTTTAGTGTTATCTTGGGGGCACTGAGGGCTAACATTAGGTATGTTTGTTCCTTTTGAGTACTTTGGTATGTGCCTTTTGCTTCTTGGTGTTGTAGGCCATGTGAGGTAGAGTGTATATACACATATAGTTGACTAGTTTTTCACTCTAATAAAGGATCTTCTCAAGGCCAGTTTCTGTCATGGTGTGTCGTACTACCTCGGTGCAATGATGATCTGAAATTTTTAAAAGGGCCTGGGACCAGCATTGTGTCTTTACTTCATGGAAGTTGGCTCAGCCTACTTGGTGGAGTTCATTTCAGAATGCTGCGCCTGCCTGCACGAGTGAACCCGGCTGCCCACTGACAATTTCTCATTGTAAATCCAGTCTGCATATGGCATCTCTTATTTATAAATTCTTTGTTGCAAAGGACTCCGACTTCTTGGCAAATGTCTTTATTTGAGTTAAGTATTTGTCAGTTGAGGGGCATTTACTCAGCTTAGTAAGCTGATTTATCCTTACACTCCATGGTGAGGAAGAATCTCGTCCTTGGAAGGCTTGCCAGTGAAGGTGGACAGGGTATGTGATTAATGTTGGGCATCTGCTGACACAATTTCACATCCCCAAGTGTTAATCCTTTTGATCGTTTATTCTACACTTCCCTGTTTAAGCAGAACTCACCAGTTTCTAGATTGATAATGTATTGTCCCTCCAGTGTATAAATACCACTTCCAAAGGAAGAATTTTTTTTTTTTTGGCAAACAGTGTTACTTAGTCAGCTGAGTGCCAGAATGACATGGATTTCATCCAGGCACATTAACCAGAGATTCAAACATTTTCCTTACCAGCTTTTTCTTGTAAGGAAGTTGTAAGTATGTGTTGAACAATCACCACAAGTATAAGCATACTCTTCAGCTCCTTTCAAAAATGTTTCAGGACTGCATTCAATATTCACGCTCCATGTAACTAACTCCCAAGGTCTTAAAATTTATGCAATATGCATATTAGAGATGTAAAAATAAACTAAGTTGTTGGCGATTTGGGGGACAGCCATATTCTCATTCTAAAACTCCTTCATGTGGGATTTCATGCCAAAAAGCATGACTGACTAGACAGTCTTGGAGATGGAGTTGTCAGCTTTTCCTCATGATGGAGAAGTTCACTTCAGGGTAGAGACAGTGCAGCCATTCCAGTATCTAATGAGCACCAAACCTGAACTCAGAGTCTGTGACTATCCAGCGTGAGGTGCTGGACATGAAGCTATTTCTCAGGATAATGCAGGCTGTACATTATGCAGGAAAAAACATCAAGGTGGGGTGTGTGTGTGTGTGTGTATGTGTTATCTGGATTAGTAGAGACATAGAGTGGGTGATACTCAAAAAGCTGGATTCATAGCAGCTTGAATGATCATCCTGGTGATGGAAGTGATACAGCAGGCAAAGACTATTAAAGATCTATGTCTCACACAGTGAAGTTTCTAGGGTTCTGCTACCTATCCTATGAAGAACACTTGAGGGAAGTGTGAATATTTGGTTTTGAGAAGAGACAGCTCAGTAGGCTAGGGAGAGATAACTTCATATCTGAAGCACTTTTTGGAGAAAGAACATCTTTGTTCTGTTTGACCCCATGGTGAGGAAGGATTACTAATGGATGTGTCACAGGAAGAATAATATTAGAAAAATATAAAGTAGCACTTTTTAATGAAGTAACAAGAGTTAAGAGAGGCTTTTGGAAATTCAGTGAATGTCTTGTCTTTGCCTCATGCAAACATCAGTGGGCTATCCTCTTAGCGAGGATACTGAGAGAGGATGTAAACACTGACTGAGTGGGTGGGCAGCTGCAGACCTTTTACTGTCAGAGTTGAAGAAGCTAAGAATTCATTTGCAAATTGCTCCATTCTCCACTGTCTGGTTAGGTGGACACTGCTTACAAGCCATTGAAAAAATACCTATTTTATGGTACCTTTCCACATGGATTGAATTGAACGGTTGTTAGCACTTGCCCCCTAAACTCTTTGTGCTCCCATAGCTAAAGCTCACTGTAAACAAAATGATTAAGAAAAATAGCAAATATTCCAAGTTACCTTGACATAGGCTACAATCTTCAAGGAAATAGTTGCCAGGTAGAGTGAGTTCATTGCAAAATCCATCAGGTTCCACCAGTCATGGATATATTCAGTAAATCCACCATCCCACATTTCCTTTATCTCCCCCCAAATGAAACCTGAAGAATGGAGGCAAAAGGTTTATTGCTTCACAGCATCAAACTAGTCATCATAGTAGGATTCACCAAATGAAGAAAGAGGAAATCAATGAATGAATTGGGAGTCAGTGGAGCCCCTAGGGATGGTAGTACTCTCTTCTTTCTTTGCTATCTCACCACTCTGTCTTGAACTTACCAAACTGGATACACTACCTAAAGATGCCTGTATGTTATAGTTTTCTGGATGCTACTCACTTTTATATTGTTCCTATAGTTACTGGAATGCTGCTGCAATTTAGGGTGTCTGATTCTACGCTCTTCCCATTTTAGAGTGGGAGTAATTTAATCAATGAATTAATTAAGTATCAATATTATCCCATATAGTCCTTAGTTCTCACTACATATGTCTGAGAGGGAAAACTTCTCAATGACTTTTGAAGTGTGCAAGCAGGCCATGGTCCAAAGCACTGGATGTTGAGGCTGAAGCTAGGCAATGGGGACCAGAATAATTTAGAATCCTCCTTTCTCTTCTCTCCTCTCATTGTGTGTGGGTTTCATGGAATTCTGCCTGATGACATATTAATAGACATTTCTTTAGCCTTGGTATGTGGAAAGCAGTAAAAGGAGTGGCTGTGGTCTAAGGTAGTACATCTCAGACTTTGAAACAGCGGTCCCCAAACTTGTTGGCAACAGGGACCAGTTTTGTGGAAGACACTTTTTCCACAGACCAGGATTGTGGTAGGGTGGGTAAGAGATGGTTTCGGGGTGATTCAAGTACATTACATTTATTGTGTACTTTATTTCTATTTTTATTACATCAGTTCCATCTCAGATCATCAGGCATTAGATCCTGGAGGTTGGGGACCCCTGCTTTAAAATACATGTGAATTACATGGGGATTATGTAGATTCTGATTTCACAGACCCAGAGTGAGACTCCCAATTCTGTATGTCTAACAAGTTAATGCTGACATTGCTGGTTTGGGGACCTCAGTTTAAGTATCAAGGACCTGGAGGGTGGCAATGCACTGGAGGGTCCAATGCAATGTAATTATGCCTGGAGACTTCTGGCTAAGGCTGCTTTTTTACCATGAATTGTGTGAATTTCCTAGGTTTCCCTCCTGGTTGTGAAATCAGTATCCAAATAGGATGTGGACCCTGGATAAGTACAGGGATCATTTAGCATAGTCATAGGAAAGCAGCAGATTTGGGTGGCATCCTCTCAGCCCTAGTGATGGGAAAGAAGGCATCGAATAGACTGTTCAGCACTTGCCTTGCCCAGCTTACCTGATCCTGCCCTGACTAACACTTGGCTTTCCCTCTAAACCCACTGATAGACAACTTCCTTGTCATTGACGAAGTTAGGTTAGTTGAAACAAGCCCTGGGTACACTGCCAATCTCATGGCAAGCCCTGTGACAGCAAGTGACCCAGGCCCAGGGGGAAAGGAACCACGTTTCTGAGATTCCCAACAACTACCCCACTGCACAGAGGAAGGTGCCTTAGTTCAGGGCCAGTACAACTGCTAATTCCAGTAGTTTCTTTAGACAAGACCAGCAGGCAGTCTGGCCATAGCTTCTGGTCCCTGTGACTCACCGAGAACCCAAGGCAGTATCATCCACTCCACGACAGTCGGGGGAGGTCCTTGTACGTGGAGGTCTGTCCTGACGATGTGCTGAGAAGCCAGGAGAAGCATGAAGAGGAAGGTCAGATATGACGCTGTGTGGCAGATAAACTTGATGAAGGGTTTCTTGATGAACAGCCCAAGGTTGCTCCTGGGTGAGATGAGATAAGCAATAGACAGCATGGGAAACAGGAACCCAATGGTCATGCACGTCAGAAGCTTGACGACCCAGTGTTTCCGCCGCCATCCAGGGAAGCCGTCGTACCACAGAGTGGCAAGCAACTGTTGGCAATTGGGCTGGGCCACAAACTGGGAAAAGAAGAGAACAAGTCAGGCATCTGGGATGGCTGGGAGGAAGTCTACCTTCATAATCGCTCTCCTAGTTTACAGCCAGCTCATGGCCCACTCCCAGAGGAGGCCTGATTTCCAGAGTCCCACAGGTGGGTCTAACCTCAGAGCCAACTCTACATGTCAAGCTAGGAAACTTAGGGTTGATGATTTGTTTCCTACGTTAAACAAAATCGCTCTGGTCTGTGCTTTGGAGCATTTTCCCCCCTACTCCCCACTTTCATCGTATTAGAGAGATGCTGCCTCAAACTTGGCTCAGTATCAGAATCATCCAGTGAACATGAAAAAATTCCTGATTCCCAAGTCACACCCTAGACTGACTAAATGAGCCTCCTCTGGGGAGTAGAACCTGGGCAACTGTTCTACAAAGCTCTCCTGGGAATGTATCTGCCTGTTAGCAGAGAATCATGGGGATGTTTCATTTCAAGTGGATTCACTTTTACTTATTCCCCCAGCTTGCATGAGACCATCAACAAGTGTGTACTTTGGGCAAACACAAACTGGCAGTGAATAAGCTCATGCCTGTGGCTATGGTTTGGAATGGAAATGAGTTCCCTTTTTGAAGATTTTTTTTCCCTCCTTTTGGTTCTGAGCACCTCTTAGCTAGCAAAGAATCAGGTTGCTGCTTTGCCATTTAATACCTTCTCTAATCCAGACATGCAAAGGAGTAAAATATATTTTGGGGGCCAATATTATAAGATGGTACCTAACTCAGCTGGGATTTTACTTAGAGGCAATCTACAACGTGTCAGTGATTAATAGTTAAGAGATTATCAGCATTGCAAGTCACCCTCTGGCTGCTACTTCCTAGTAAGCAATTCAACAGGGAGCTCAACTGTCAGCAATCATTTTAAATATTGCCTTCATCTGATTGCTGCAGCTTCCCATGGGAAAGGTTAAATGGAGCTGTACCACATAGTTTTCTGGTACAAAGGAAATAAAATTCTTCCATCATTTACCTGACACTCAAGGTAAACTAGCCCAATTTTATTGTTAGTATATCTGTGAAGGTCACCGGCTTCCCACCAAAACCATTCTTCCCTTCCTTAAGCACAGGGTGGATTACATTTCCCAGGCTCCCTTGCAGTGAGGCATGGCCACATGACCAAGTTCTCAGTAATGGAATGTGAGGAGAAATGATGAGTGGCATCACCAGGCCTGACCTATGGAAGTCCCCTATGTTCCCTCCCCCTTCTTGCTGACTGGGATCTGGTAACTCAGGGTGGTCCAGGGGCTTCTGTTAGCCTCTGTCCTTCAATGACCATGTGGAGAACTATCTTTCTGACCAAGAGTATCTGTCTTGGACAGTTACATAACTGAGATAATTCTCTTTGAGCCATTCTCCATTTTTGGGTTTAGCCCACCCTAAAGCAGTTTACTATTGCAAAATGACAAAAAATAAACTCTAAAGTCTTTTTATCATGAGGTCTCATTTTCTCAAAAGATGTTCATGATCCCCCTTATATCCTCACATCTCCTTTTCACACAATCACACACAAAATGACAAAATCCTATACAGTCCCTTTCTACTCTTCTTGGCATTATAGCCTATGCCAAAGCCTGGGATGAAAAGGTCCTAGAAAAGGGTACAAAAAAGTAGAAGGGTAAAGCAAAATATTTGAGTGCAATGGGAAAACCACTGGGAGCACATGGTCTGGTGAGGGAGACAGATATATAAAAAGGTAGTTATGAAATTATGAAACAGTACATTAAGGCCATGTAAATGGATGGAAAACAAGGCATAATGGGAACACAGAGGTAGTGCAAATCTGCTCAGCAAAGGCTTCCTGGAGGAGGCAATACCGGAATGGAGCATTAAAGGATGTGTAGAAGCTGGCTGCTTGTAAGGGAGGAGAGAGGAAGGGAGAAAACGACTGAAGTGGAGGGGATAACATGACTGAAGGCATAGAGGTGAAAATGAGCATGACTGGTACAGGGAGCTATAGCAGTCTGGGGAGGCTGCTGCTTAACTGCAAGGCTCTGGATGGCAAGAGATGAGGCTGGAGAGGTAGACAAGGGTTACAGAAGATCAAAATGATGGTCTTCAGCCATTATAAAGAGTATGACTTATTTTAAGAGCAATGGGAAGCCATGAATGATAGGGGTGTGTGTGTGTGTGTGTGTGTGTGTGTGTGTGTGTGTGTAGAGCAGTAGAGTAGTTTAAACTATAGACACTTGAGCTAGATTGCATTGATTCTCTCTGTTCCTAAAAGTCTTCACCTAAAGAATGGAGTTAATAACAACATCAGCAATAGAGGATTCATGTGAGGACTAAGATCAGTTACCACACAGGAAACACTTAGAACTATGTCTAGCACATAGCAAAGTGAGTGAGTGAGTGAAGTCACTCAGTCATGTCCAACTCTTTGAGACCCTGTGGACTGTAGCCTATCAGGCTCCTCCATCCATGGGATTCTCCAGGCAAGAATACTGGAGTGGGTTGCCATCTCCAGGGTATCTTCCAAACCCAGGGATCGAACCCGGGTCTCCCGCATTGTGGGCAGACACTTTAACCTCTGAGCCACCAGGGAAGCCCAGCACATAGTAAGGGCTCACTAAATCTTGGCTGCATATGTCATTATGGATGTGCTGGAATCAGGTTTAGATATTAGAAAGATCCTTCTGGTTATTGAGTAGAAAATGGCTTGGGGGCAGAGGGTGGGCAAAATTAAGGGTAGGAAAATTGGAAAAATAAAACTAAATATTCAACAATAGAGAAATACATTCAAATGAATACCAACCAGTCAGTAAAAATAAGGTGAAAATTGTTATATGTCAATATGCAGAAATATAGAAGGATATAAACATAACCCTAGGGAAAAAAGCAATGGGAAAGCCTGTTTATTAAATTGTTGGAATAGTTTTGCTCTGGCAAAATAAAATTGAAGGAGATTTTCACTTAAGGTCAAAAATATTCATCTGTATAATTTGTTTTATTGTATTTATTTAATAATTATAATGCCTGGTATATGTCATGCCTTTTGATAACTACCTGTGGTGATGCAAAGATGAATTAGATATGTTCTCCATTCTCAAGGAGCTTGGAGATGAATGATATTTTTACTACAAATGACTTATCAACAAATGAAATGTAATGAGTCAAAATCAGATTATGTCACCCTCCTCTGCTTACAGTTTCCTCACTGTCAATATTGCCTCCAAATACTGTTCTTAGAGATTACTATACCATTTGATATTTCTGCAGTATCAATTAATCAATAAATCTTATTTATACCTCCAAAAGAAAAAACAAACTAAGGGCAGGAAGACAAGTTAGAAAGCTGTTGTTAATCTTGTATGAAATGATCATGACTCAGACTAAGTTAATAGCAGTAGAAATGAAGAGATGTGCTCAGGTTCAAAATATAGTGAAGAGGTGGAATTGGCAGGATGTGGTGATGGATGAGATGTGAAGTAATATATAGGGTGAGAGGGCAAAAGGGAGAGAGGCTTCTTTTGTGGGTGTATTGGTAGGCAGTAGTGCCATTAACTAAGAGTGGGAACATTGAAGCTGGAACAAGTTTATGCATGCGTTTTTATACCTGATGAGTTAGATTTGCCTGTGGAACATCTAGATGGAGATATCCAGACTGAAGTACTGATGTTACACAGGGGACAGCAAACTTTTTCTGTAAATGGCCAGACAGTAAGTATTTGGAACTTTGAAGACCACATCATCCCTTTTGCAAAGACTCAGCTGGTTCAGACAAGCTCAGCAATAGATAATATGTAAATGAATAGGTTTAGCTGTGTGGCAATAAAACTTTATTCACAAAACAGGCAACAATTTGTAGTTTCCTATTCTATAGTACTGCATCCTGCTGCTGCCATACCAGACATTTGGACCACTTCTCCATAGTCTTTATGATCTCCTAGGACTTCTTTCTGTTGTGCATCCCCAAGAACTCTGACCCAATAAATAGCTCTTTCCTAAAGCAAAAATTTGTTGTTGTTGTTTAATCGCTAAGTCGTGTTTGACTCTTTTGGGACTTCATGAACTGTAGCCCTCCAGGTTCCTCTATCTGTGGGATTTCATAGGCAAGAATATTGGAGCTGGTTCCCATTTCCTTCTGCAGGGGATATTCTGGATCCAGGGATTGAACCCACATCTCTTGCATTGTCAGGCATTGTCAGGCAGATTCTTTACCACAGTGCTATCTGGAAAGGCTTCAGCAGTAAAAAATCCACCTGCAATGCAGGAGACACAGGAGATGCAGGTTCGATCCCTGGGTGGGGAAGATCCCCTGGAGAAGGGAATGGCAACCCACTCAAGTATTCTTGCCGGAGAAATGCCATGGAAAAGGAGCCTGGCAGGACTAGAGTCCATAGAGTCACAGAGTTGGACATGACTGAAGTGACTGAGCAGGAGCAAAGCAAAAATACAGATGTGAAGCTTCTTTAAAAAGTGGATATAACAACTGTCCACTTCATATGGACATTATGACAGGCTTCAACAGTACATGAACCATGAACTTCCAGATGTTCAAGCTGGATTTAGAAAAGGCAGAGGAACCAGAGATCAAATTGCCAACATCCACTGGATCATAGAAAAAGCAAGAAAGTTCCAGAAAATATCTACTTCTGCTTTATTGACTACACCAAAGCCTTTGACTGTGTGGATCACAACAAACTGTGGAAAATTCTTAAAGATGTGGGAATACCAGACCACCTTATCTGCTTCCTGAGAAATCTGTATGCAGGTCAAGAAGCAACAGTTAGAACTGGACATGGAACAACAGACTGGTTCCAAATTGGGAAAGGAATATGTCAAGGCTGTATATTGTCACCCTGCTTATTTAACTTATATGCAGAATACATCATGTGAAATGCTGGGCTGGATGAAGCACAAGCTAGAATCAAGATTGCCAGGAGAAATATCAATAACTTCAGATATGCAGATGACACCACCTTTATGGCAGAAAGTGAAGAAGAACTAAAGAACCTCTTGATGAAAGTGAAAGAGGAGAGTGAAAAAGTTGGCTTAAAACTCAACATTCAAAAAACTAAGATCATGGCATCTGGTCCCATCACTTCATGGCAAATAGATGGGGAAACAATGGAAACAGTGACAGATTTTATTTTCTTGGGCTCCAAAATCACTGCAGATGGTGACTGCAGCCATGAAATTAAAAGATGCTTGCTCCTTGGAAGAAAAGCTATGACCAACCTAGACAGCATATTAAAAAGCAGAGACATTACTTTGCTGACAAAGGTCCATCTAGTCAAAGCTATGGTTTTTCCAGTGGTCATGTATGGATGTGAGAATTGGACCATAAAGAAAGCTGAGCGCTGAAGAATTGATCCTTTTGAATAGTAGTGGTGGAGAAAACTAGTGAGAGTCCCTTGGAATACAGTTGATCCCATTCAAACCAGTCAATCCAAAGGAAATCAGTCAGTCCTGAATATTCATTGGAAGGACTGATGCTGAAGCTGAAACTCCAATACTTTGGCCACCTGATGCAAAGAACTGACTCATTGGAAAAGACCCTGATGCTGGGAAAGATTGAAGGCAGGAGGAGAAGGGGACGACAGAGGATGAGATGGTTGGATGGCATCACCGACTTGATGGACATGAGTTTGAGCAAGCTCCGGGAGTTGGTGATGGACAGGGAAGCCTGTCATGCTGCAGTCCATGGGGTCACAAAGAGTTGGACATGACTGAGCGACTGAACTGCCTGATGACTGTCCAATCTTTATTTTCAATGCCTCTGCTCTGATTTTCACTTTGGCTGAAGTTGATAATTTTAAAGTTGGACAGGTTTTTATTTTCTATTTTTGTATGTGACAAGAGTAGTATAGGGTAGTGTGGACTCTGGCAGAACAAACTGCAATTAGAATGTTATAAAACAAACTTGTCTTAAGCCACCATGTAGTATCTAATCCAAACAGGTTTATGAGCTTTGAAAGCAAAGTTCTAATTCCTGCTTGTATATTGAAGTTCCAGTTTGACAGGTTATTTAATAAATCTCTAGTTGATTTTGAGAATGCCTCTGAAAGAGAGATTGCAATAAAAACCACAGTGTGTATGTGTTGTATGCTTGAGTACACTGAAGGCCAAAATGTACAGAGCCTTGAGCAGTAGTTTTTAGTTTTGATGAAGTCCGTTTTATATTTTCTTGTTGCTTGTGCTGTTGCAACCATCACTCAATCCAAGGCCACCACGATTTACTTTCATGGGTCTGTCTCTGAATTTGATCACTTTATCTCTTATACTTAGTTCTTTGATCCATTTCAAATTAAGTTTTGCGTATTGTGGGAGGAAAGGGTCCAACTTCATTTATTTGCATAAGGATATTCACTTTTCTTGAGGCAGCAGATAGATGGGCCCTAGGATGACCTGCTGGAGTCCGTCCCCTCTGGACAGATACTCCAAGACAAGGAAACAGACAAGGAGCATAGAGGAGTTGAATCCTGCCCAGATAAGAGATAAAGAGACCACATATTTCCCAGTCTTGAGGTCAGAGAGACCTTCCCAACTACATATGCACAGTAAGGCTCCTCAGGGGGTCAAAAAGGGAGGGGGCTGCACCCCACAGTAATGTCAAGTGAAATCAACCTACCCATAGGCCTCTTCACTAAAATCCATCTTGGCTAAGAGATGACATGCACACACAGCAGGACCCTGAGATAAACAAACTATGGACTCAGACCCAGGCAATGCAAGATGATTGGCCAGAAGAAATCCCCATATAAGTGATTCCAACTACCACTAGAGTGCAACTCTCTGAGCCTGCCCACGTGTCTATCTGCACATACTCTTTCTTCTAATATACACTTGTTTCACTACTTTCTATCTCTTTGTGGAAATTTATTTCTACACAGCTGACAGGCCAAAGCCTTGTCCCTGTGGTCTAGTGTTTAGCATTTAGCATTCTCACTGCCTCACACACCTCTGGCTAGGCAACCAAAATCCTATTTCAAGCCACTACAGACCAAGGCCACCCGAGATCAACCCCATTTTTTGAAAAGACTACCATTTTGCCATTAAATCATCTTGGTACCCTTGTTGAAAATCAACTAACCTAAATATAAGGATTTGTTTTAGATTCGCAACTCTATTCCATTTATTGATGTTTATCCTTATGCCAGTACCCCACTGTCTTGATAACAGTAGCTTGGTAGTAAGTTTTGAAATTGAGAAGCACGAGTCTTCTAAATTCATTGTTCTTTTTCAAAATTGTTTTGACTACACTGCCTCTCCATTGCATTTCGTATGAATTTTATGATCTTCTTGTCAACTTACACACACAAAAAAGGAACCTGGGTTTTTAATAGGTATTGCCTTGAACCTACAGAACAATTTGGGGAGTTTGCCATCATAACAATACTGTTTTCCAATTTATGAGTTTTTAATGTCTTTCCATTTGTTCAGGTCTTCTTTAGCTTCTTTCACCAGTGTGTCAATGAAAACAAATATGGCCTGCCATATCAGTAAAACAAAAGATGTTACAGCGATTAAACCACTACAGCCACCCCTGATGGTGAGCCCTGAGGGAATTCAGGATGGAGACAAAAGGACTCTGCTGGCTGCCAATCCCTCAGCTACTACAGTTTCCTTCAACTGTGTACCCTGATGGGGATTCAAGATGGAGAAGAGCTGGATACTGGTCTCAGGTAGCTGAGGTGCATATCAAAAAAATGATTTCAGTGAGCCCAGATTCTTGCATCTTCCCATACATAGAAAAGTGCTAAATTCTTTAATTTGATATCTGGTTTTCTTTAATTAACAGTAATCTTTTGAAGTTCTGACTACTTTGTTTTCATTGCAAAAGCTCCTATATATCCTGGTTCCTCCCTTATCACTTCAGAGCAGTTTCTCAGAGCTATCTGAGAGGCTGTGGCCCAGCCTTAAGTCCTTAGAAAATCTGCCAAATAAAACAAAATCTCAACTTTTAGATTGTGTAGTTTTTCTTCAGTTAACAAGTCTTTTATAGTTTTTGCTGTACAACTCTTACACTTTTGCTAAACTCATTCTTTAGTATTTTATTCTTTTTGATGCTATTAGAAATGGAGTTTTCCCCCTTAATTTCATTTTTGGGTTGTTCATTGCAGGTATATAGAAACAATTGCTTTTGTGTATTGATTTTGTATCCTGCAAACTTGCTGAACATATTTATTAGCCCTAAGAGCTTTTTTTGTTGGTTCCTTATGATTTTCTATATTCAAGAACATGGCATCTGTGAATAAAGATGGTTTTACTTCTTCCTTCACAAACTAAATGCTTTTTATTTCTTTTTATTACCTAATTGGTGTGGCTAGAAACTCCAGTACAGTGATGAATAAAATGGTGAGAGTGGACATCCTTGTCTTGTTCCTGATTTTAGGGGGAAAGCTTTCAGTCATTTTTCATTAAGTGGGGTATTGTTGTTCAGTCGCTAAGTCATGTCCAACTCTGCGACCCCATGGACTGTAGCTTGCCAGGCTCCTCTGTCCTCTACTATATCCTGGAGTTTGCTCAAATTCATGTCCATTGAGTGGATGATGGTGTAGTATTACCTATAAGTTTTTCATACATGGCCTTCATCAGATTGAGGAAGTTCTACTACAGTTTTCTGAGTTTTTTTTTTAATGATGATAGGGTGTTGGATTTTGTTAAGTACTTTTCTGTGTCAATTCGGTTGGTTATGTTTTTTTTTTTCCTTCCTTCTAATACTGTAGTGTATTATATTGATTGTTATGTTGACCTACTCTTGCATTCCAGCTATAATGGTGTATAATCCTTTTTTTTTTATTGCTGGAATCAGATTGCTTTTTGTTAAGCCTATTGTTTGCCTCAACTGTTAGCCATTACCTCAGGCAGACATGCTATTAAATAATCACTGCTCACTGTTTATAATAGCCAGGACATGGAAGCAACCTAGATGCCCATCAGCAGACAAATGGATAAGAAAGCTGTGGTACATATACACTATGGAATATTACTCAGCCATTAAAAAGAATTCATTTGAATCAGTTCTAATGAGATGGATGAAACTGGAGCCCATTATACAGAGTGAAGTAAGCCAGAAAGATAAAGACCAATACAGTATACTAACGCATATATATGGAATTTAAAAAGATGGTAACGATAACCCTATATGCAAAACAGAAAAAGAGACACAGATGTACAGAACAGACTTTTAGACTCTGTGGGAGAAGGTGAGGGTGGGATGTTCAGAGAGAACAGCATTGAAACAAGTATACTATCAAGGGTGAAACAGATCACCAGCCCAGGTTGGATGCATGAGATGGGTGCTCAGGGCTGGTGCACTGGGAAGACCCAGAGGGATGGGATGGAGAGGGAGGCAGGAGAGGGGATCGGGATGGGGAACACATGTAAATCCATGGCTGATTCATGTCAATGTATGGCAAAAACCACTACAATATTGTAAAGTAATTAGCCTCCAATGAATAAAAATAAATGGAAAAAATAAATAAATAAGATGAAAAAAAAAATAATTGCTGCTGATTTTTTTTTCAAAAAGTGCCCCTAGGGAAAGGTCTGTTGGTCTTGAGTCAGATGACACAAAGATAAACCCTTTAAATGGAGCTTTTCTAGAGACTTGCCAGATGGGTCATATAATGACAGTTCTCTGGGAATGGATCTTTTTGAAGAGCTCAAAACTTAGTCCTTTTCCTGCCCACGGGCTGCCAAACTGCTCCTTCTCACAGTTACTAGAATTTCAAGACTTTTGGTTTTCAAGGTGACTGTGGAGCTGGCTAGATAGGAAGAGGGCAAGCTAAACTACCACAAAACTTGCTGTTCTTACTGAGATTCAGCTGTTTTTCTTGAATAAATGCTCCTCTGTTGCAAGCCTTTGGTTAAATTCAAGAATGGTAAAGAAGTTGAATTTGAAGTTTTCCAATGTCTTGTTGCTTTTTTAGAGTGGATTTTCAGAAGTCCCTAACACCACCACTCTGGAAGTGCTTTCCCTCTCGAATTTTTAACTTTTCATGGAAAGTGATGTAGTATTTATGTGTGAGTTAGTCCAAATGATAGAGTCCTTTTCTAATTCCCTCTTTAGCGGGCTTCAAAGAAACAAAGTTTAGCAATATAGTAACTTCTTAAAAGTCAGAAGACTGGGTGTTGCTCGAGGCCTGGGAGCATGTCTTAGTCTCCACTATGTTAACAATATTTTGTTAAGTGCCTGGTACAAGGTAAACACTGAATAAACACGTGTTGAATGAGTGATTTAGAAACTTGGTGGAACACTCTCTTTCCGAAGTCTTCTTTCCTTAATGTATGTAGGGGGTGAAATATGGTAGGTAAGTCAGATTTCTTAGGAGTTGCAACTAGGAGCTATTCTTAACATAGTCAGATTAGCTACCATATAATGAGTTTTTCTGGGCTTCCCAGATTGCTCAGTGGTAAAGAATCTGCCTGCCAAGCAGGAGATGTGGGTTTGATCCCTGGGTTGGGAAGATCCCCTGGAGTGGGCATAGCAACCAACTCCACTATTCTTGGCTACAGAATCCTATGGACAGAGGAGCCTGGTGGGTTACAGTCCATAGGGTCACAAAGAGTTGGACTTGACTTAGCGACTACACTACCACCACCACCACCACAATGAGCTCTTATAGTATGCCAGACACTGTACCAGATTTTCACATGGATTATCTCACAGCAACCCTAAAGGCAGATTATCAGTATCATACTCACTTTAAGATGATGAAACTAAGCCCAAGCTCACATTCTTGCTAATAGTAGAGCCAGGACTGGAGCCCTAGCTTGGCTGACCATAGACTAATAACTACTCTGTCAATCTCTGGATGGTATGATTTGAGACCTGCAGAAAGCTGAATTTTCCAGTATCTTCTCTATTGGCCTTGCCACAGTGATTGAAATGCCCACATCATTTATTACTTTGGGTTGAGGCCTTGAAGTTATATTCATGTTTGTAGAAGTGGTAATATAGAAAACAACTAACTACCCTTAACAGTTTAAAGTGAGTACTTCATATTAGTTATCTAGCTATTAATATAAGGGACCTACCTGCCAGCAAAGACTAGAAATGATGGGGTGCTCCCTGAGTCTGGGCTCCTAAGTGGCATCTACAAGAGGCTGGAAGAGTCACACATAACTAAGGACATGGGGGAGACAGTGAAGGTCTCAGCTTCCTGATTTAACCCCAGGAAAAATTGTACTGGACCCACATTTTCAACCTGTCTAAATCTTTTCTTCTTAAATCTTCTAGGGACTTCACTGCAGTTTTTTTTTTTTCCTTCTGAAATGCTTCATTTCTCCAATGCTCCCAGGCAAGGGCTCTTTGCCTCTCCAAAGAATAATTCTTGAGAGCAATATTGTTAGATTCTACTGGAAAGATCTCATCTCTCCCCCAGACATCTAGCAAAATCGCTTTGATTTCACCTCAGCAGATGAAAACGGACTTCATTCATTCAGTGAGAATTATCTCCCTAGTTCCTCACCAGTCTATTATCAGTGACTTTTATTCCTACAGCTGTAGAAACCACGTGACTTTAATGCCTGATTCCCAAACTGAACCCAAGGCAGAGCAGAATCTGACTTGCTTATAGCCAACGGAATGCAAGGTCCACATGATTCAGTTCATGCATTTCAACAAGTAGCTCTGTACACCTGCTGTGCCCAGTTCTTCGTGGTGCATGTGGGGAGAGGGTCCCAACAAGAGACAGTGACAGTGATTCTGCCTGCAGGATCTCACTGAGAGTCCAGTGATTCTGCCTGCAGGATCTCACTGAGAGTCCAGTCAAAGTCACATGAAACAAGTAATGGGACAATAAGGTTTATGTTTAGATGCCTGCACAAGCACTACAGATGGTAAAAGTGGCAGGTTCCCAGATGGCTGGCTCTCAACAGACCAGTGAAGGTTACTCCCTTCCAAATCCAGAGAACATTTTTTCAAGTAAGGACATGAAAAGACAAAAAAAACTATGCCTTTTTGATCTCCAGTTACCATCATTTTATAAAAAGAAAGGTCAGCATAAAGTCTAGTCATTCAAATTGGATCCAATTAGTGTTAAGAAAAGCTCACTACTTTGTAATGAGGCACCGCAACCTAGGAATTCAGGGCATTCAGAGATGGGACAAATCAGCAGGCACTTAGATTCATTAGGGAAGACTGCAGATAATGATTAAATCATGATTAAAATGATTAAACCTCACCTCCTTTTGGAAGCCTTCCCTGATTGCCTCAGCCAGAGGCGATACCTCCTTCTTGAGCTCAGACCACCTTGCTTCTTCCTTGTGGTATCTCTTGGAGCCTACTCCATGTTACACTTATACCACTTACATGTAGAACCTTTGACTCAGCCTATAAAGGGGAGGAACAATTGGGTATGTGTATGTTGTGTAACATTTCACATCTCAGGGGCTTTACAGGCATTTACTCTTATTTGTTAAGGTGAGAAAATGTCCTCTCTGCCACCCTGCTAAACTTCAGACCTAAATGTTCGACTGTCCAGTGGGCATTTCAAATGCATAACCCAAACAGAACTTTTTCCCCCAAAAGTACTCCCAAACATACCCACACACACACTTGCTCACAAACGTTTCTCTTTTAATTTCATATTCTGTATGCTCTCAGGCATTTTTCTAGTAATAGTCGTAACAGTCACAGATTAGATGTATACAGAGCTTCCTATGTTTTGGATAATTTTTAAAAGCATTTTCTATGTTTTGAGTAAATCCAGGAGGTTGGTACCATATTTACACCCATTTTACAGGTTAGAAAACTGAGACTCAGAGAGGTTAAATAGTAATAACAGAAATTAACATCTGAGTGCCTGCTGTGTGTCAAAAACTGTAGTTAGTCCTTATTTAAGAGTAAAGAGCTACCAAAAAAAAGAGTAAAGAGCTAGGAACAGACTTTCCTGGTTATTGATTGAGTCCCCATTCTGCAGAGATAATGGAAAATGAGGGAAAGTCCCCTGGTAGGAGCAGAGGCTGTGGGGTGTGTGTTGAGGGGGACAGATGGGCTCTTGAGAAGTAAGCTAGACTATGAGGAAGAGAAAAAAGCTAGTAGCACTGAGCTTATATTGGTTCCATTAGGAACAGGCAGTTGTCGGACTATAGAAGTCTTTCTTAACTCCCACCATCTAGCTTGTTCCCTGCCATGGAGGCTGTCAGTAAGAAAAAATTAGATCAGGATTAAACAGGTCAGTACCATGTGGAGTTCCCTAATTGGTTATTTGCAGATGATTTTAAATTGTTGGGTGTGTACAAAAATGCAATAGGTGAGACTAGAAGGAAGGTCACCTTGACATATGCTTCACATTCAGAGGTTCAGAAGGTAGTATAGGCCTATTGTTCTCCTAAGTAATTGGCAGTGAGTTATCTTTGTGTTTCCTAAAGGAGATCAGCTGACTTCAAGCTAGGAGATTGACAGCTGCAAACACTTCTTCCTTTAGTTCATTTGGAGGAAAAGAAATCTGAAGGGTGAGAATGAGCAGCTGCCCCCACCCCCAACCCAGGGGAGAAGGTGAGGCTTGGGAAGAAAAATCCTGGCTGTGGCAGGATCTGAGATGAAAAGGCTTTTCTTGGTAGTTTGAAAAAGTCTACTGATCTTTGAGAACCTTCTTCTGCTCCCTCAGTGAATGGATGCGATTGGAATAGACCAAACTTTCATTGCCTCAGATGTCAGTTCTTCAGAAAATAGTCTAGTTGTGTATAAAAGTGTATTTAAAAAGTCAGCAGAAATGATCTGAGACAGAACAAGTTTTGTTGGTTTGTTTTGTAGCTGCCAATCAAGCTGGGTTCTGTTGAGGAGAAAAATGCTCAGAAAGGAAACTGGTGGCAATGTAAGCTTTCCCAAAGAGGGAGAAATGCTCAGAAACCCTTCCTTCCCTCACCATGGCAGGAGCTTGCTGAGTCGTGCTTTCATTAAACGGTTCTGCTTTTTACCACTGCAGCAGAAATTTGAGACGAAGAAATAGGTTTCGGCAAGAAGTTTAGGTCCAGATTATGGTGGGAAATGGCACCTACATTTTACATATAGTCTTTGTCTAACACAATTTGCTATTTACTTGCTCAGATCACTAATACTTTGTGAATTTTTTTTTCTGACAAAAGATGTATGCTTACCCAAGGATTACTGAGCCATTTGGGACTCGGCTGGCTGGTTCCTCTTCCTGAGCTGGGCTACCGATAGTGATGGCAACACAGGAGCAGACACAAAATAAGTCAACTGGCAGTCATACCTCTAATTTCAAACTATTGCTCAGCTTCACTGATTTGAACTAAATGGAGAAAAGTGAACTAGATGCTGAAAATTCTGTTTTAGAACATGTATTTTAAAAATATATCATTTTCCATTTGCAAGTATACCCAGTAGTCAGAATTAACTAAATGGGGTTCCCTGGCAGATGTTATAATTCTCCTGTGTTGAAGGTAATGGGCTCTGAAAACATCTAGTGCAGTGGAATTAAGTCCAATGCAATGGCTTGTTCTAGCCAAGAGATGGCAGCAGAGGGTGATGGGTGCTCACTTCCTACCTGAAAGTTCTAGAAGGGGAGCCTGCATTGGGTAAGGCTCACCTGAAAGGGAGCAAGTGACCTAGCATGTCAGGGCAATTGATGAATGGAGCCTGGAAATCCACAAAAACAAAATAAGTCAGACAGTACTGTATAGCACAGGGAAGTCTACTCAATACTCTGCAATGACCTCAATAGGAAAAGAATCTCAAAAAGAGTGGATATATGTATACATAGAGCTGATCCACTTTGCTGTACCACAGAAAATGACCTAGCAGTGTAAATCAACTATTTGTTGTTGTTGTTGTTGTTGTTGTTTAGTTGCTAAGTCGTCCTGACTCTCTTTGCAACCCCATGGACTGTAGCCCCCCAGGCTCCTCTGTCCATGGGATTTCCTAGGCAAGAATACTGGAATGGGTTGCCATTTCCTTCTCCAGGGGATCTTCCTGACCCAGGAATCGAACCTGCGTCTCCTGCATTGGCAGGTGGATTTTTTTAAACCACTGAGCCACCAGGAAAGCCTGTAAATCAACTATGTGCCCTGCCGTGCTAAGTTGCTTCAGTCGTGTCCGATTCTTTGCAACCCTATGAACTGTAGCCCACCAGGCTCCTCAGTCCATGGGATTTTCCAGGCAAGAATACTGGAGTGGGTTGCCATGCCCTTCTCCAGGGGATCTTTCCAACCCAGGGATCGAACCCATGTCTCTTAAGTCTCCTGCATTGGCAGGTGGGTTCTTTACCACTAGCACCACCTGGGAAGCCCACAAAAAAAAACTATACCTCAGTAAAAAAAAAAAAAAAAAAGTCAGACAGGATGTGGTTAGGTCAGCTGGAAGTTGTGATCCTACTGGTTTAAATCAAGAGACTGGGAGGAAAATGCCTCAAGGAATAAAAATATCAGCAGAGCAGGACTAAACCATTATGAGAATTAGATGAGGCAGCGTTCAATAAATGTTAGCTATTTTCAACATTACGGCTATTGCTATTATTATGAGATGGAGAACTGTGACTTCTTGGATGGACAGTCTTGAAGTGACTCTGTATATGACCTGACACAGTCTTTGGCTAGACAGTTGGCACACATCAGCACTGCTTCCATGATCAACTCCTCTGAATGTTCTGAGAGTGTGTTCTGCCATACCAGTTACTGACTTGGAATTCTGAAAAGGAGACTGATGGCAGCAGTAGCAGGATGAAGGATGGGGAGGCAGGGAGAAATAGTGCATTGGAGAAATACATCCAGTTGGAGTCAGTACAGTCCTCATTGTATAGTCAGAGCCTATAAATAGCTGTAACAAATTCCAGAATGAAAACTGTATTATTATGCAAGACACATTTTAGAGGACGAGCGACAACTTGGTAGATAACGGAGAGAATTTTTTTCATTGAGAAAGATTGGCAAGTCAGGATTGCAAGGATGGCTTTTGCAGAGCTGGCTGACAAGCTACAATATCTCAGGGGGTTCTTTACAGCCAAGACAGAAGATTCCATGAGTATGTTTTTGGCTCAAAGGAAAAAAAAACACTTTATCTGAGTGGCTTTCACTGCATGATTATTCAGGAGCAAGCTCTCTGTCTCTGTGCCTCTCTCTCTTGCTTATGGGCAAAGAAAACATGAACCCACAGTGCTCTGATGGCCTTTAAGAAGTCACTTTCCAGACTTTCCTGGTGGTCCAGTGGCTAACACAGTGCTCCCAATGCAGGGGGCCTGGGTTTGAGTCCTGGTCAGGGAATTAGATCCCACATGCAGCAACTAAGACCCAGTACAGTCAAATAAAGAAATAAAATAAATATTAAAAACAATTGGCATGAGACATGTTATCACTGCCAGAGAAAGAGAAATAACTTAGTTTTCTTTTTTTAAAAAGTCACTTTCCTCCTGCTTCCAGGCAGGAACACTCCAAAACCAATCAGACCAGCAACATTTCCTGAGCACTTACTCTGTGCCATGCCCTGTGTCAGGTACTTGGACAGACATGACTCCAGCAGCCAGAACCTCAATCCTGAAGGAAACACTTCATAGATAATGACTCATATTCCTGTCCTCTCTTGAAACCAGGAGACTCTCTCACTAATGACTAAAACAGAAATGTAGACTCAAAAAAGAACAAGGTTTGTATAGCTGAAAGGAGAACGGAATTAGCTGGCATCCTGAGGGAGTAATTGTTGCTGCAGAGTATCAAGACTATTGGACCTTGGTGGTCTGATTTTAAAGAGAGCGGTGCCTTTCCTAATCTATTTCCTTCTAGGGGCCAGCCTTGTTGTGGGCTTTAAATAATGACTTGCTGTTGAGTTCCTCGACTATGTGTTACTTTCACCTGTTCATTCCTTTAATCCTTAATCCTCATGATGACTGTATGAGGGATGTATTATTACTATACTAAGGATGAAGAATCTAAGACACAGAGAGGCTGTTTTCAACATTATGGCTATTGCTATTATTATGAGATGGAGAACTGTGACTTCATGGATGGACAGTCTTGAAGTGACTCTGTGTATGACCTGACACAGTCTTTGGCTAGACAGTTGGCATACATCAGCACTGCTTCCATGATCAACTCCTCTGAATGTTCTGAGACTAACTAGTCTTTAGTCTCTTGAACCCCAGTCTTGAGCCCAGGTCTGTATACACCACTGATGCTCTGACCCCAGGGTCATCAAACTACAACCTGGGAGCCAAATGCAGCCTAGTTCCTGTTTGCATAAATTATATTTTATTGCAATATAGCCACACTCATTTTTTACATTTGCAGAGTTAACTACTTACATCAGAGATCTATGACCTAGGATGCCTAAAAGATTTGCTATCTGGTCCTTTACTGAAAAAGCTTTCTGACCTGCAGCTCTAACCATCATATGACACAGTTTCTGGTTTCAGACTTTGGAGTCAGAGCTCAGGTCAAACTCTGGCTAGGCCATTTATTCACAGTGTGCCCTTGGACAAGTCCTTTTAATTCTCAGTTTCCTTATCTGTAAGTGCAAATAATAATATTGCCTGTCTCCTAGGACTGTTGGAGGGCTAAATGAGATACTCTGCATGAAAAGTCCTTAGCATAGTGTCTAGATGCCTTGCACATAGTCAACTCTTAAAAAAGTGATAGCTGGATTATTTGGAGTATTGATGACCACTGACAGACAAAAGTTAGCTCTGTGCCTGGCACATAGTTAGTGTTCACTTAAATACCAAATAGTCATAGTGTCTTATTCTTGCTTATTTTCAAAGGCTTTGGAGTGCTGGAGAAAAGACTGAAGTTTAGAGCTGGAGGTACAGGTGCAGGGATCAGCAGGGCTGTGAACACAGTGGTTTTGGCCTAGAGGGGAACTGATAGCAGAGGATTTACTCTGGAACAAGTTGTTTAATGCTTTAAGCCTAAATAAGCCTGAACCATATTATATGACAAAAATGAGGGGAGGGGGTGTGCATGCGCATGTGTGTGTGAAAGAGAGTGAGACAGAGAGAGAGAAAGCAAATCTCAATTCTGTGACTTTTTTCCATCTTCAAAATCCCTCTCCCTCTGTTACACCTGAATGAACTATAATTTCGTTCTTTGAAATTTTGAAGTTTTCTTTTTTTTTTTGTACTTTAAAAATAAACTTTATAGAGGTAAAATTTACAATAAGGAGGCAACTATTTTAAGTGTACAGATCCATGAGTGTAGTTTAATGAGTTTGTTTTCATGGCCCAAATTGTTTTGTCATGCCCCTTCTTTTTTTTTTTTTGAAGTTTTCTTAAAGATTCTGGTGTCTGCTGACCCCTTCATTCTCCAAGTTCCTATAGCAATTATAGACAAAAAATGATTATGCAATCTTCCTTTTCTCAATTGTGTTTGTTGGTCTCCCTGATTAGACTCTAAACTTCTGTAGGGCAGAGACCTTGGCTTACATCTCCCTGGTTGAGAAGTTTGGTGTCACTGCTATTAAACAATGAAGGGACATATATTTGTTTGTGATGTGTGAGCATGTGTGCCTGATTAGGAAGGTCCCTGATAGAGAAGGCAGAATGAATTTCAGAACCAAGGTCTTTGGGAGATAAATGAAACAGGTGAATGTTTCAACATCCCCTTAAAGTGACAGAAAAACTAGAAAATGAATGTGGCCAAAACAAAACAAACAGAAAAAAAAAAGAAAGGCAGGAACCTAACTGGGGGAGCCTTCTGTGGGCCGGCTACATCTCTGACTTACCTAGATGGGTGAGGAGGTTACCTACAATGGGATAGAAATGCCTATATTAGAGAGGTAAACCAATGGGTTATGGCACTGCTTTTTTTTTTTTAGATAGTCATCTTTTTCTAATGCCCTTGTGGAGGTCAACTTCTCACTCCCAAGGTGAGTTCCTTTACCACTTATGAGTGTCGGAGAGGAGACTGAGGACTGTTAAGTTTTGCTGAGGGAGGGAGGGATGAGCTCTCTTTCCCCTCTGGGGAAAACATTAGGCTTTCATCTGGCAGTTTTCACTTCTCATAATCTAAACTTGGTTCCTGCCACCACCACCATTATTCAAATGGGATATGTTTCCTGACACTGATATACACATCAGACAAGCAAATGCTCCTTTTTCTCACCAGTTTGGATGGAAAGCCTGTGCCTCTTGCATTGGGGGTGATTTGAAAGTCGGGCCACAGGCAAGTTAAGACTTAGCCTAAGGGAGCAAGGGTATTCTCTCTCAGACTATCTTAGTTTCTGCACAGTGTAACTTCCAGTTGGTTCTATTTCAGATGAATATCAAGGCCATAACTGATCTATACTACCTGAAATTCCCTGGCTATACTTACTTAAACTGTGGTTGTCATATATTTTCTGAAAAAAAAGAGAGGATGCAAAACGGTAATCGACAGACTCAAAATTCCTGGCTTCTCAAGAATATGGTGGTTGGTTTTGTTTTGTTTTGCTTTTCCCTTTCACTTATAGCTCATATCATTACTTGGTGCATTTTAGTCAGTCATGGCAACATGTCTAAGGTCTTTCACTGTGTAGTTGTCATGCCTGAATACCTGGGAGCCTAGGTTTAATACTGTTCTTGGGGTTCAGGTGGCAAGACTTCCATGCTGATGAGATGATTACATATGCATGATCAGATATGTGTTTCAGAATGATTCATCTTGGCTGAATGGAAGGTGAATTGGTGAAGGGGATAGGAATGGGATGGAGGCTGGGGACTGGTTAGGAGTCTATTGTAACTTCCCAGATGAGAGGTTATAAGGGCCTGAATTCAAGCAGTGGCAGCTGAAAAGAGGTGATGGTGATAGAGATATTTTGAAGATAGAACTGGCAATATTCAGTAACCAACTGCACGTCAGGGTGGGAGGTAAAGAGGGGTTGAGAATGCTCTGCTAGTAAATGGTATAGGGAAATCAGGAGGTCAGGAGGAGGATTGGGTTTGGGACAGACAGTGATGAATTCATTTCAGATATGTCCTGATTGGTCAGCTAACTGAGGCCACTCTCAGGACATGGGGATTTCAGTTCTAACACTGGTAAAGTTCCAGAAAAACCAGGACAAGTTGGTTACCCTAAACTTAGGACATGCTGGATTTGAGGAATCTGTGGACAGTGGCCAGCAGGTGGTCGGGGATGGAGGAATGGTGTGTCAAAAGGATGTCAGAGTCAGAGGTGTAGCTTGGAGAGTTGCTGATGTTGAGATGATGGGTAAAACCATAGGAGTGGGTATGAGAATTAAGGAAAAATACATAGTATGAGGGGCTTCTCAGGTGGTGCTAGTGGTAAAGAACCTGCCTGCCACACAGAAGATGTAAGAGATGTGAGTTCAACCCCTGGGTCGGGAAGATCCCCTGGAGTAGGACATGGCAGCTCACGCCAGTGCTGTTGCCTGGAGAATCCCATGGACAGAGGAGCCTGGCATGCTACCATCTATAGGGTTGCACAGAGTCATAGACAACTGAAGTGACTTAGCACACAGTCATGCATTAGATTATAGCAGAGAGTCATAGCATGAGATTGTAACTACCTCAGATCCTTGTGGAAGTATATCTATGTCCTTGTGGATATAAATGAATGAGTAAAATAATTAAGGGGGAAAAGTGAGTGAGGAAAAGAGAGCAGGATGGAGTTTGAGGCCCTCCAACCTGTTGGGGTTAGCTAGAGAAATAAAGAGATCTAAAGGGAACAAGAGGATTGCCTAAAAGTCAAGGAGGAAGACAAATTTTAAAAAGGTGGGAGCTAAGGAGTATTGAGCTCTAGTGATTCACAGATTAACATGCCATTGGTCACCTACAAGAGAACATTTGGTGTGGTGTCCTCCAGTTTGTGAAGTCTTGAAATTAGTTTACAAGATGCTGATTAAGTAGAGAATGGGAAGAAAGGTAGTACAGGTAGTGAGCATAGATTCATCTTTTGCCTAACAATGAGTAATTTTCTCTACTGAATACCAACTCAAGATCCAACTCTTTTACATTTTCCTGAGTGATAGCCATGCCTTCTGTTCTCCTCCTGAAAGTTCCTATAGTACCCAGGGTCTCATCCATACTATGTTGGAAAAAAAAAGCTATATGATATACTTCTTTAGTTTCTGGTAGCTTCAGTGTACTTGGTTGGTCTCCCTATGTGAGTCTAAGCTTCCTTAGGGCAGAGACCATGGTTTATATCTCCCACAGTGCCAAGAAAGGCTTTCAGGAGTATTTGCTAGTTGTTAGGATAGGAAGGATAGCAAGATTCTCTAGGGCAAATTTTCTCAATCTCAATATTATTTACATTTTGGGTCGGGTAAGTCTTTGTTCTGGGAGACTGTCCTGTGCATTGTAGGATGTTTAGGGGTATCCTTGTTTATACCTACTAATTGCCAGTGGCACCTCCCTTCCTGCCTCCCAAAGTTGCGACAACCAAAAGTATTTCCAGATAGTGACAAATGTCCCCTGAGGGGGAAACTGACTCAGCTGAAACCCATTGCTCTAGGTGAGTTGGGCCTAGCACATTTTTTCCCCTGTACTTCAGCAGGGACAATCCAAAGCCATTTCCCATTGAGCTATATTGGTGTCCAGTTCACAGCCTCCAGAAAGGGACAGATGATCTTCCTTGGTTACTTGCTTTCAGTTCTGAAATGTTTAAACGCATTCTTTTATCTGTCTCTTTCCTGAAGTGAATGAATGGCTCAGTACTTGGACTAAAACACAAAGTACTGAAATGCTGCCAACATACTTCTGTTATGATCCTGAATATCAAAGCCAAGTTGGAAAGAGATCTAATTACAGCAGTGGTTTATAATGTTTCTGCAACTGTTAAGGGAAGCATTTATTAATTTGTTCACAAAGTCCAACTAGTAGTTAATAATATTTTCCTTTTCAAAGTATCTTTCAAATATATTGTGACTTTGCTCATAGGCTCCTGAGAGATTGGCCAGAGGTTGGGGAAGTCAGAGAAAGAGGAAATATATAAAATAAAGGTACAGAAGATTTCAGTGCCCCAGCAGAGCAGAGAACGCAGGAGTCCTTGGGTTTCATTATTTAGGCTAAACCCAAAGTGTCTCCCTGACACTTTTATGTATCATCCCACTGGGGCCAGTTGTTCCAGGAAGACACTTCTGTGTTACGGTTCAGAAGAATGACTAGATGTAGGTTGAGCTCGACTGGGGGTAAAGATTAAAAAAACAAAAACAAAAACAAAAACACTAATATCTTGTCCCATTCTATCACCCTGTTCCAGGCTTCTAAGGTTGCTTGGTGGTACCCTATGAATCTCCCTACTGTCCTATGGGCAAGTTCAATAAACCAGTCAGTACATTTTATTGAAGTGCCTGATAGTCTTAAGATACCAAAAGTGATGAGATTAAAAGGAGTGAGGTTGCACAATGGTCATGTTTATTTATTGAACTAAACATCTTCCAAGTAGTCTTGGAATTTGGCTCCACAACAGCCTGTGAAATACGTATTATTAGTATCCACTCTATTTTGGGGGATTCTCTGGTGGCTCAGACAGTTAAGAATCTGCCTGCAACGCAGGAGACCTGGGTTTGATCCCTGGGTTGGGAAGATCCCCTGGAGGAGGGCATGGCAATCCATTCCAGTATTCCTGCCTGGAGAATCCCATGGACAGAGGAGCCTGGTGGGCTACAGTCCATGGGGTCGCAAAGAGTTGGATACGACTGAGCAACTAAGCCCAGCATAACACTCTCTTTTTACGGAGAAAAAAATGTGAGGCTCAGTGCAGTTAGATGACATGCTGAGGGCTTACAGCAACAAAGTGACAGAGCTGTGATTCAAACTCTGATCTGTATAACTCCAAAGCTTTTGCTGTTATCCACTATGCTGATATGACTCACTTACCTAATCTACTTTCTCCATTTATTTTCAAGTGGGTAATCTATTTCATCTTATAGAAGGAAGAACTGAAGATCAGAAAATATAAACGACTTGCTTATGGTGGCATATGGTGGTGGTGGTGATGATGATAGGGGTAAGAAGCAGAAAAAGAAGCTAGAAAATACAGTTTTTTCCCTTATCCTGGAAGGAAGTGTTTTTTCTCTCTACCACATTCTTTCTAGTTCAGAAGATAAGACACCTCTCATTCTGCAAAATAATTAAAGAACTAGAAAAGGCAGTCTTTCATGAATTGTGTGAAACTGAATTTCTGAATCCTGTGGTACTGACAAGCAATGGAGCTATTTTCTTTCCCAATGGACACTGGAGGTCATTAGCTATACTTAGCCTGCGAGCAGGCTTCAAGTGTTGCATCCCTGTCGGATGTTCCAGGGAGATTTGAGGAGACCAAAGAATATATACACTTTGACCAGGAAACTCAGCTAGAGAATCCAGCTGCCACAAAAAAGTTTTCTGTAGCATTACTGAGTTGTTTCTGAGACACCTTGAGGAGGAGTATGAGAAGAGATGCAGAATCAACTGGCATTTCCCAAGATTTAACGGTGTGATGGCAGCAGTACTGAACAACGTTGGGAGTTCCTTGGGCTTGAAGCAGGTGGGCTTTCTATTCTCAACTAGACTTCCCCTAGATACCCCTGTACAATGAACTCCCTCCCATCACTGGATCAAGGTGACTAATCAGAGGGATGGGGCTAGTCTCTTGATTCCAAGAGACTAATTTTTACTTTTGCTTGATATAGACAGTGTATTTACATGCAAGTATTCACTGTTTTGTTCACAGAATATAGACTATTAAGCATTAGCACTCCTTACAACCCCAGGGATTACTATAAATCCTCACAGTTTTGTTACATTGGATAAGTCATAAACTACTCCTGGTTATTTTCACCCCCTCTCAATAGTTTACTGTAAAATAATGCTGATGAAGTAGCCCTTTTTGTTTTCCCACAAAATTGGTCATAGCCCAGAGGTTTTGTACAATTGTAACCATCTCTTTCTTTTTAGCCATTGCCCATGCCAAATTTATGGAGACTGTCACCAGATTTTTAAAACCATATGCCTGCTCTGTTTTTTTTTTCTGATTTGTTTTTAATTATTGGAGCATTGTTGAGAAGTAGGCAGAACTGAGAAATAAGGACTGAGCTGATGATAAGTGGTTTTAGTAAAGGAATCTGAGATTGCGTAAAGCTCTGTGCTTCATTTCCTGAGATTTTTTAGGGCCAGGAATCAGTTCTATAGTGTAGTGGTTCTGGAAAGCATAGTGGTTTCTGGAGTCAATTAGTTTAGCCAGGTGATCTTCATCAAGTCTCTATTTCCATAAAGTGAGGATAATAACTCATTCGTTGCTGCTGTTTTTCTGATCTCATGGTCATTTGCTTAGGTCTTTCCCCCTACTTCCTAAGCTGTTCTGTCCTTTTGAGCTTCGTCCATCATATTTGACTTTGCCCTGTGATCTCCATAGGGTATAGATTGTTGTAACCTAGGCTTCAATTCATGACTGTGCAGACCCTATCTTGGTCTTTTTTGTGGAATGAAAACTCCATGGGGGCAAGGGCTATGATTATTTGTGCTTGCTATCATATTTCCAGTACCTAGGACCACATCTGGCACATAGTAGGTGATAAATGAAATTTGTGGGATGAATGAATGAATGCATAAACTCCCTAGTCCTGGTGCCCAGATCAGTCCCATTGCCATACTGCTGCACACAGCCTGATGTAAGGAATGGTTATATCCTGCAGGAATAGATCCTGTTCAAGCACTATCCATTGAGCGGGGCTACTTACCTGCTTTACTCTGGATTGTACCTACACATTTCAGTTGGTTCATTCAGGGCTGATACTGAGTCACCCTATACTGAAGGGATTAACAGGACTATGTGTGCTCAGTCACTCAGTTGTGTGCAACTCTTTGTGACCCCATGGACTGTAGCATGCCAGGCTCCCCTGTTCATGGAATGCTACAGTCCATTCTTGCCTATACAGGCAAGAATACTGGAGTGGGTTGCTGTTTCCTCCCCCAGGGGATCTTCCCAGCCCAGGGATCAAACCCTCGTCTCCTGCAGGCACTGGCAGGCGGATTCTTTACCACTGAGCCACTAGGGAAGCCCATTAGGACTATACAGGCCTATTTAAGTTTAACTTACAACCTGATAAGGATGACAAAAATGATTAGTTGAGCTGGAATGACCTCCCAATGAAGAAGGAATCAAAAGTATTTTACTAAAAATTGAATTATACAAATATATACTCCCAAACCAAATAATATAGCATGGTTTTGGAACCATTTACTTGTCTCTTGTTGCTAGGGTATTGATGAAACCATTGGATAGGAATTTATGGTTAATGCTCTGAGCTGCATTCATCATCCTGTTCTCATCATCAGCTAAGGACTTCAGTATCCTTTAATAGTCCAAGTCAGTATATATCAATCTGGCTACTTCTTCACATTACCCCTGATAAGCTAACTGCGGAGAGTTCACAGGGCCTACAAATGCTCAGAGTTCAGTCTTGTGAAGCTTGACTTCCTTTACTGCAACTGTAATGTCAGCTCTCTCTTTTCTTAACTGCCAATTGCACATTATAGGCAAGAGCAGTGGATGCAGCTCCTGTATTTGGCAACACTATCTTCTGAAAACTTGTTACAAGATACAGGTGTCCTGGAAGGAGTTATATAAACCATTTTGACTGAGTGAAAAGGAAATGTACTTCCGGGTGGTATGTTACCTAAAAGAGTATCCCCTGGTTTCTTCAGGGGTGAGAATTCAGTGATTGGTTCCTGTGTTACACTGTAAATACCTCTGGTTGCAATGAAGCTAGAATAGTCTATTTCCTATTGTAGTGGGGGTAAGTGGGGATATGTCTATTTCCTTTTGATGACTCAAAGGGAAGCCTGAAACTATAGGAAATGTGAGGTAATAGCAGATGCAAACTAAGGGGGGTAAAGGCTGAAAGGAGCATATGATTGAGAGAGTAACTGAGATTTAGCCAAGCCCTAAATAACAGTTAAGGCAAGGCCAGGGTCTATCCAGGATCTCAGGCTAGATAAGGCGTAGCTGGGGCTTAAGCTCAGTCAAGTTCTAGCCATGGCATTGGCACAGTTAGACCTAACTAGTGTGTAGACAGGTTCAAAGCCTAGTTAAGGCTTAGTCATTCCAGTTAAGGGCTAGTAAGCCCAGTTAAGATGCAGCCAGAGTCTACGTATAGCCTAGTTGCCCAGTTAAAGTCTAGATAACCCTGATCAGGCCAGCTAAGGTCTAAAGATAGTTAAGGTCTAGTCAGAGTCTAGTTAAGGTATAGGCAGGGCCTAAGTGTAGTTAAGTACTAGCAAGAACATGGTTAGGTCTAGCCAGAAACTTATTAAGGTATACCTAAGACCTAAGCCTAGTTAAAACCTAGTTAGCTTGGTTAAGCTTTCCTGAGGGTACTTTTAAAGCATAGCCAGTGCCACAGAACATTTTAGGTAAAGTTAGAGCTCAGTTAAGCTCTAGATAGGGCCAAAGCCTACTTAAGTACCAGTTATAGTCTAGTGAAGTCCTAACAAGAGGATAAAACAGTTTAGTCCTAGTCAGAGCTTAGTTAAAATTTATGGCTTAAGCCTAGTTAAAATGCAATTGAAGTCTAGTTAGGGTCATGTCAGAAACTCACCCTAGTTAAGTGTTAGAACTCAGTGAACACCTAGTCATAGCCTGAGCCTAGCTTATGTTTAGTCAGAGCCCAGTTAGGGCCTAAATCTACTTGTTTTAGTCAGAAATCAGTTGAGATAGAATCCAGGGCCTAAGCTTATTAAAACCTAGTCAAAGCAGAGTTAAGGCTTAGCTAGAGTCTTGTTGGGGTATAGTCAGGCTCTAAGCCCAGTTAAACTACCCCAAATGGTTAAAAATCTCCTCAGAGTATATTAAGGACCAGCCATGGCCCTAACCTAATTTATGTTTATTCAGAAGCCAGATAGGGCCTGCTGCTACTGCTGTAAGTTGCTTCAGTCACGTCCGACTCTGTGCGACCCCATAGACAGAAGCCCACCAGGTTCCCACATCCCTGGGGTTCTCCTGGCAAGAACACTGGAGTGGGCTGCCATTTCCTTCTCCACAGATAGGGCCTAAATCCCCTTACATTCTTGTCAGAAAGTAGCTGAGGTAGAATCTAGGGCTTAACCATTTTAAAGCCTAGGTACTCAGAAGCCAAGCAAGGTCTAAATTCACTTAGGTGTTAGTCAGAAACTAGCTGAGGTAGAATCTAGGGCCTAAACATTTTAAGCCTAGTTATTCAGAAGCCAGGTAGAGCCTAAATCTACCTAAGTTGTAGTCAGAAAATAGCTGAGGTAGAAACCAGGGCCTATGCTTATTAGAACCTAGTGAGAGGCAACCAGAGTCAGAGTCTTGTTAAGCTATAGCCAGGGCCTCAGTTCAGTTCAGTCGCTCAGTGGTGTCCGACTCTGCAACCCCATGGACTGCAGCAGGCAGTCCTCCCTGTCTATCACCAATTCCCGGAGATTACTCAAACTCATGTCCATTCAGTTGGTGATGCCATCCAACCATCTCATCTTCTGTTGTCCCCTTCTCCTCCTGCCTTCAATCTTTCCCAGCATCAAGGGTCTTTTCAAATGAATCAGTTCTTCGCATCAGGTGACCAAAGTATTGGAGTTTCAGCTTCAACATCAGTCCTTCCAATGAATATTCAGGACTGATTTCCTTTAGGATGGACTGGTTGGATCTCCTTGCAGTCCAAGGGACTCTCAAGAGTCTTCTCCAGCACCACAGTTCAAAAGCATCAATTCTTTGGTGCTCAGCTTTCTTTATAGTCCAACTCTCACATCCATACATGACTACTGGAAAAACCATAGCCTTGACTAGATGGACTTTTGTTGGCAAAGTAATGTCTCTGCTTTTTAATATGCTGTCTAGGTTCGTCATAACTTTCCTTCCAAGGGGTAAGAGTCTTTTTATTTCGTGGCTGCAGTCACCATTTGAAGTGATTTTGGAGCCTAAAAAATAGTCTGCCACTGTTTCCACTGTTTCTCCATCTATTTGCCATGAAGTGATGGGACCAGATGCCATGATCTTAGTTTTCTGAATGTTGCATTTTAAGCCAACTTTTTCACTCTCCTCTTTCACTTTCATCAAGAGGCTCTTTAGTTCTTCTTCACTTTCTGCCATAAGGGTGGTGTCATCTCCATATCTGAGGTTATTGATATTTCTCCCAGCACAAGATGTTCCAGCTTGTTCTTCATCCAGCTCAGTGTTTCTCATGATGTACACTGCATATAAGTTAAATAAGCAGGGTGACAATGTACAGCCTTGATGTTCTTCTTTTCCTATTTGGAACCAGTCTGTTGTTCCATGTCCAGTTCTAACTCTTGCTTCCTGACCTGCATACAGAAATTTCCCATAGTTTGTTGTGATCCACACAGTCAAAGGCTTTGGCATAGTCAATAAAACAGAAATAGATATTTTTCTGGAACTCTCTTGCTTTTTCGATGATCCAGCAGATGTTGGCAATTTGATCTCTGATTCCTCTGCTTTTTCTAAAACCAGCTTGAACATCTGGAAGTTCATGGTTCATGTATTGTTGAAGCCTGGCTTGGAGAATTTTGAGCATTACTTTGCTAGCATGTGAGATGAATGCAATTGTGCGGTAGTCTGAGCATTCTTTGGCATTGCCTTTCTTTGGATTGGAATGAAAACTGACCTTTTCCAGTCCTGTGGCCACTGCTGAGTGTTCCAAATTTGCTGGCATATTGAGTGCAACACTTTCACAGCATCATCTTTCAGGATTTGAAATAGCTCAACTGAAATTCCATCACCTCCACTAGATTTGTTCGTAGTGATGCTTCCTAAGGCCCACTTGACTTTGCATTCCCAGATGTCTGGCTCTAAGTGAGTGATCACATCATCGTGATTATCTGGGTCACGAAGATCTTTTTTGTACAGTTCTTCTGTATATTCTTGCCACCTCTTCTTAATATCTTCTGCTTTTGTTAGTCCATAACATTTCTGTCCTTTATTGAGCCCATCTTTGCATGAAATGTTCCCTTGGCATCTCTAATTTTCTTGAAGAGCTCTCTAGTCTTTCCCATTCTATTGTTTTCCTCTTTCTTTGCATTCATTGATCACTGAGGAAGGCTTTCTTATCTCTCCTGGCTATTCTTTGGAACTCTGCATTCAAATGGGTATATCTTTCCTTTTCTCCTTTGCTTTTGGCTTCTCTTCTTTTCACAGCTATTTGTAAGGCCTCCTCAGACAGCCATTTTGCTTTTTTGCATTTCTTTTTCTTGGGGATGGTCTTGATCCCTGTCTCCTGTATAATGTCACAAACCTCCGTCCATAGTTCATCAGGCACTCTGTCTATCAGATCTAGTCCCTTAAATCTATTTCTCACTTCCACTGTGTAATCATTAGGGATTTGATTTAGGTCATACCTGAATGGTCTAGTGGTTTTCCCTACTTTCTTCAATTTAAGTCTGAATTTGGCAAAAGGAGTTCATGATCTGAGCTGCAGTCAGCTCCTGGTCTTGTTTTTGTTGACGGCATAGAGCTTCTCCAACTTTGGCTGCAAAGAATATAATCAATCTGATTTGGTGTTGACCATCTGGTGATGTCCATGTGTAGAGTCTTCTCTTGTGTTGCTGGAAGAGGGTGTTTGCTATGACCAGTGCATTCTCTTGGCAGAACTCTATTAGCCTTTGCCCTGCTTCATTTGTACTCCAAGGCCAAATTTGCCTGTTACTCCAGGTGTTTCTTGACTTCCTACTTTTGCATTCCAGTCCCCTATAATGAAAAGGACATCTTTTTTTGGGTGTTAATTCTAGAAGGTCTTGTAGGTCTTCATAGAACCATTCAACTTCAGCTTCTTCAGCATTACTGGTCAGGGCATAGACTTGGATTACTGTGATATTGAATGGTTTGCCTTGGAAACAAACAGAGATCATTCTGTCATTTTTGAGACTGCATCCAAGTACTGCATTTTGGACTCTTTTGTTGACTATGATGGCTACTCCATTTCTTCTAAGGGATTCTTGCCCACAGTAGTAGATATAATGGTCATCTGAGTTAAATTCACCCATTCCAGTCCATTTTAGTTTGCTGATTCTCCTAAAATGTCGATGTTCACTCTTGCCATCTCCTGTTTGACCACTTCCAATTTGCCTTGATTCATGGACCTAACATTCCAGGTCCCTATGAAACACTGCTCTTAGAGCATTGAACTTTGCTTCCATCCCAGTCACATCCACAACTGGGTATAGTTTTTGCTTTGGCTCCATCTCTTCATTCTTTCTGGAGTTATTTCTCCACTAATCTCCAGTAGCATATCTACCAATCTGGGGAGTTCATCTTTCAGTGTCCTATCTTTTTGTCTTTTCATACTGTTCATGGGGTTCTCAAGGCAAAGAATACTGAAGTGGTTTGCCATTCTCTTCTCCAGTGGACCACATTTTGTCAGAACTCTCCACCATGACCCGTCCGTCTTGGGTGGCCCTACACGGCATGGCTCACAGTTTCATTGAGTTAGACAAGGCTGTGGTCCATGTATAGCCAGGGCCTAAGACAAGTTTAAAGTTAGCCAACATGCTTAAAAATCTCCTCAGAGTATGTTAAGGACTATCCATGGCCCAAACTTAGCTTATGTTTAGTTAGAGCCTAGTTAGGGCCTAAATCTACCAAAGTTTTAGTCAGAAACTGCTGAGGTAGAATCTGGAACCTAAGCATTTTAAAGCCCAGTCAGAGCTGAGTTAGGGCTTAGCCAGTCTTATTAAGGTATAGTTAGGCCTTAAGCCCAGTTAAGCTAACCAACATGGTTAAGATCACCTCACAGTATGTTAAGAACTAGCCACAGCCCAAACCTAGTATATGTGTAGTCAGAACTCAGCACCTAAATCTACTTAAGGTTTAGTCAGAAACTAGTTGGGATAGAATCCAGGGCCTAAGTTTATTAGAGCCTAGTCAGAGATTATTAAGGTTACTACTTATTAAGCTTATTAAGCTACTTAAGGTTTAGCCAGTCAATTTAAGGTCTTGTTAACTGTAAGCTTAGTTAAATCCTAGTCACAGCCCATTTAACTTAGTCAGGGACTAAGCCTACTTTACATCTATTTAGAGTCTATTTAAGATCTAGCCAGGATCTTAGCCTAGAGAAGACCTAGTCAGAGTCTCATTTAAAGCACAGCAAGGGACTGTACCTTTTAAAAGTCTATTTAGCCCTACTTAACTAGTCCCAAAGGGAGCTAAACTTAGTTATGTCCTAGTCAGAGTAAAATTAAGGCCTAGCCAGTTTTTCGGAGAAGGCAATGGCAACCCACTCCAGTACTCTTGCCTGGAAAATCCCATGGATGGGGGAGCCTGGTGGGCTGCCGTCTATGGGGTCACACAGAGTCGGACACGACTGAAGTGATGCAGCAACAGCAGCAGCCAGTTCTTAGTCCTACTTAATGCCTAGTTAGAGTGTTAGGTGAGGCTAAGTCAGAGCCTAAATCTAGTTAAGTCATAGTGTTCCTTGTTAAGGCCTATTCAGGGTCCTGACTTTGTTAAGGGCCAATTGAGACTAAGGTAAACAGCTCTTTAAAATTTGCCCCACATTTTCTATATTTGGTGCTGAAAGTGCTGGGCCTTAGACAATCCCTTGGCCCCTGGCAAACCAGATTAGTTGGTCACTGCAACTTTTAAAGGAAAAGTTTTTGCCTTGGGGTTTATGGTTTATAAAACACTATTTCAACAGTATTTGATTTGATTATTATAGCATCTATTTGAGACAGGTGTCAGTCAGGATCATCTCCAATATACAGATGAATAAACTCAGGTTTAGAGAGAATAAGCACCTTCCTCAATGCCCTATGGTTAGTAAGTATCAGAGGTAGAGTTTATATCTGTGTTTGAATCCAGAAGCCATACTCTTATTTTTGCATGTAAATAAGCATCTCCCCTTAATTAAATGTTGTCTAAATCAGAAAAGTAATACTTGCTTAAGAAATGATAATTAATCTATTTTCAGATCAGAAAAGTGAGTTGCAATGAGCTTAAGTGAACTGCTCAAGGTAAGAAAACTTGTAGACTTGAAGCCAGATTTCTCTGCCTCCAAATCTTATATTTTTCCCCTTAAAAATAAACTCTTTCCTGCATCCTTATACTTTCTCAGTGTCAAATACTTCAGTACCTATCTGTGTGGTTGAGATTGTTGTATGCTTTCATATTTCAGTGATGCTTGTGTCCATGTATTATCTGACATCCATCCAGCATTAGGTAGACTATATTTGCATAGATGCTTCTGTTTTCAGCCTGAGGTTTCTATGTTCATGGTTGCTGTTTTGTTAGGAGATGTTTGTTGAGGCTGGTAGCATAGCGTACTTGGTCGTAGGGTCAAGCCTCAGCCTCTTAATTTGCTGTGATCAAAGGAAAATGGCACAGAAGACAAAATTGAGCTCCTTAGTAATTCTTGGGAGGGTTACAGGATACATACATCCCTGTCATAATGACCAGGCCTCCCTCTCTGGTACTGTGTGTTCAGCTGCCAGAAGACACTGAGGATTTGGCTTGCCTTTTCCTGGCTGTGCCATTTCTGTTGCCTCCTGTGAGCTTACCAAGGGTGACAGGCATCTCTGTTAAAAAGCCTGTATGTAAATATAGCTGTATCTTCCACTATGTTATCCCAAGGACAAAATAGTTGCCGCCCCTGCAAAATGTAGCAGCCTCTGGACTGGATGCCAACAGTAGCAGTATGCCAAGCATGAACTATCCTGTTCCTCTCCTGCCAAATAAACACCAGCTTCCTCTTCAGTGGGGCATTTAAAGAGACAGCCTGCACTTGTCTTGTGTGGCAACAGCAGTGGGGGAGAGCTCTCGCCATGGGCAGTCAGCAGCTTAGATGGTGGCATGGCAGAAGAGGCCGGTAGGAGGCACTTTCTGTAGCAGATGCCTTTTAGACTGTGATTTCCTCCTTTGTGCTGCTAAGCTGCTTTGGAGAACTGCTTGGTTTAATGTGTAATGAAGGAGGAAGGCAGAGCTGGTTAGGAAGAAACAAATGATTTATTCCACTGAGCAGCTGGTATAGTCAAATGTTGCTTGCTTTCTTGGAGAGCACCATTTGGGAATGGAATCATTTTCTCTGACATTCACATGGCTGTTCCCCACATAAACCCAGGTCTTTAGATAACTTCACGTGTTTGTATTCCCATGAGCGGGTGCAACACATTCAGTTTCAAGGCACTGGGTTAATGGCATGAGCAAAGCATGTCTCTGTCCTAACAAAACAATCTGGAAGGTCTTTCCTCAAGGACTGTGGGCTTTGCAGTATAATGTTGGACACTCTAACAAGAACGCACAGAACTAGGCTCCTGGTTCTACCACATTCCCCCTGTGTGACTTTGGGTAGATCTTTCTGCCTTTTGAGATGTCAATTGTCCTAAATGTAGAATGGAGATAATGAACTCTGGGTTGCCCTACCCAGGTTATGTGGTAATTGTGAAGATCAGATGAGGTACAATGTGAAAACATTTAAGTATTAATATAAAGCACTGTAAAAATGTAATAAGCAAAAAATGTAAGAAGTTATTAGTGTTGTTATTCATTCAATAGAAGTTTATTACTTATTACATCCCAGACACTGTTCTTAAACTTGAACTAAACAGAGATCACTGTCTTCATGGAGCTTACTTTCTAGATAGGAGAGCCATAAAATAAATAATCATCATAATAAACAAGTAAATCATCTAATACATAAAGAAGGTGATAAGTTATAAGAAAATTTAAAAAGTAGAGAAGAATAAGAAAAGTCCTAGGAGTGCCAGGTTGGGAGGGGGAGGTTCAGTTTTTAAGAGGGTGGTAAGAGTAGTTCTGGGCTTCCCTGGTAGCTTAGGCAGTAAAGAATCAACCTGAAAACTGGAAATGAAAGAGACACATGTACCCCAATGTTCATTGTAGCAATGTTTACATAGTTAGGACATGGAAGCAACCTAGATGTCCATTGGCAGATGAATGGATAAGGAAGTTGTGGTACATATACACAATGGAATATTACTCAGCTATAAAAAAGAACACATTTGAGTCAGTTCTAATGAGGTGGATGAAACTGGAGCCTATTATACAGAGTGAAGTAAGCCAGAAAGAGAAACACCAATACAGTATATTAATGCATATATATGGAATTTAGAAAGACAGTAATGATGACCCTATATGCAAGACAGCAAAAGAGACACAGATGTAAAGAACAGACTTTTGGACTCTGTGGGGGACCAAAAATGGAAGGCAAGGGTGGGATGATATAAGATAGCACTGAAACATGTATATTACCATATGTAAAATAGATGACCAGTGCAAGTTCAATGCATGAAGCAGGGCACTCAAAGCTGGTGCTCTGGGACAACCCAGAGGGATGGGGTGGGGAGGGAGGTGGGAGGGGGTTCAGGATGGTGGGACACATGTACACCCATGGCTGATTCATGTTGATATATGGCAAAAACCACCACAATATTGTAAAGTAATTAGCCTCCAAATTAAAGAGAAGAAAAAAACAACCAACCTGCAGTGCAGGAGACCCAGGTTTGATCGCTAGGTTGGGAAGATCCCCTGAAGGGAACGGCAACTCACTCCAGTATTCTTGCCTGGAGAATCTCCACAGACAGAGGAGCCTGTTGGGCTACAGTCCATGGGGTTGCAAAGTGTCAGACACAACTGAGTGACTAACACTTAAGTGTAGCTCTCAATGAAAAGTCAAGATATAAGTAAGAGTTTGAAATTGGGGACGGATTTAGCCATTCAGATATCTGAGTAAAGGACATTCCAGGCAGAAACAACAAAAAAATTTTTTAAAGCCTTAGTGTGCTTTTCTAAGTGCCAAGCATATAGGAGATGGGATTCATTCTTTTTAAAAATTTATTTAGCTTTTTGGCTGTGTCATGCCTTCACTGCTGTGTACAGGCCTTCTCTAGTTGCAGGGAGTCAGGGCTAGTCTCCAGTTGCAGTGGATGGGCTTCTCATTGTGGTGGCTTCTCTTGCTTTGGAGCACAGGCTCTAGAGCACAGGCTTCAGTAGTTGTGGTGCATGGGCTTAGTTGCTCCACAGCATGTGGAATCTTCCTGGACCAGGGATCGAACTTGTGTCCCCAGCATTGACAGGAAGGCTTTTTTTTTCAGGCAGACTCTTAGCCACTGGACCACCAGGGAAGTCTGGGATTCATTCTTTACCTATGCTTAAAATGTTAACTGTTGGCTTCTTTATGAACATTGAGAGGTAAAGGAATGAAGTCTTCAGAGGGAAAGGAAGCAAATTCATGGCAAAGGGCAAAGCATTTTCCTTTTTAGGATGTCAGGACAGATTTTTTTCTGTCTCAGTTTCTCCAATTTATTCTGATTATGTTATGTCAGAGATCAAAAATGGAGAAGTCTGAAAACAGGAGACCAAGTACTCTTATTTTTAATTTTCATAGATCAGTGTATGGTCTTAAGGTGATTTAAATGTTCACTGAGGTATTTGGTATCTTTTCTTTTTACTAGAACCTTCTAACCTTGAGAACAGTAGTATGTAGGGAGGAGGACAATGAAATAGTTATCCTTGAGGGGACCTGTGGCCTATGATCCACTTGGTAAGCCACTCAGCACAGTTGTATTGTGTTCTTGTTGACATCTTACCACTGCATCTTATTCTGCTGGTTATTTGGAGCTCCTCATCTTGCCTGGAGATTTCCATGGACAGAGAAACTTGCTGGGCTTATAGTCCATAGGATTGCAGAGAGCTGGACTTGACTAAGTGACTAACACTTTAACTTTCAGAGCATCACTAGGTAGACCACAGTGTAAGGAATACACAGAGGCTTTAAGCAGTAGTCCTCAACATTTTTGGCGCCAGGGACTGGTTTTGTGGAAGACGATTTTTCCTTGGACCAGGGGGCAGAGTGAATGGTTTTGGGATGATTCAAGTGCATTACATTTATTGTGCACTTTATTTCTATTATTATTATATCAGCTCCACCTCAGATCATCAGGCATTAGATTCCAGAGGTTGGGGACCTCTGGCTGAAGAATCATGTTCTTACTCTTGCTCTGCTACTAACCAAGTAGGTAATCTTGGCACATCCCTTATCCTCTTTGGGTCTTCACTTCCTCAGTTGTAAAATAGGGATAATCCTTGCTGAGCAGGATTGTTATAGGATTAAATAAGTTAATGTCTGTGAAGGTACTTGAGGATATAATTAGCAGAAGGAGGAAACTATAAAACAATGGAATGAGTTACCAAGGGAGGTTATGGAATCTTATTCGGAGACATTAAAAACAGAAGTAGTTTTCCTTTGGTGGATAAGCAGTAAGTACATTTGCAGGCAGAGGAAGAGCTCTATGACTTCTGATCTTTCCAGGTGGTAAAATAAAGGAATTGGGTCTCTCCTGGCAAGCTGGCATTTGCCACAAAAACAGAGAGGAGGCTACTACTGGTGTTTGTATGGCTTTTGTCAAATTTCTGAGTGGTGTTCTTAAAGCTCACTTCTACATCTGGGCACAAAGTGTACAATGATATTTGTATGATGCTTCCTTTCTTACCCAAATGATTCACATAGAAAGATCTGAGAATCTGGGTTGGTTTAGGTGAAGTCATTCTAGTCACAGAGTAATGGCCTTCATTATTATGCCAATTACTTCCCTGGTACTGCTGACCCTTGAACACAAGGGTCAACACAAGGTGGGTTTGAACACAGTCCACTTACATGCAGATTTTTTTCAATAGTAAATAACTACAAAACTACATGGTCTGTGGTTGGTTGAAATGGTGCATATGGAGGAGTCATGGATGTGGCGGGCCTACTCTAAGTTATAAGGGGATTCAGTTCAGTTCATTGCTCAGTTGTGTCCGACTGTTTGTGACCCCATGGACTGCAACATGCCAGGCTTCCCTGTCCATCACCAATTCCCGGAGCTTGCTCAAACTCATGTCCATCGAGTCAGTGATGCCATCCAACCATCTCATCCTCTGTCATCCCTTTGTCCTTCTGCACTCAATATTTCCCAGCATCAGGGTTTTTTCAATGAGTCAGTTCTTTGCATCAGGTGGCCAAAGTATTGGAGCTTCAGCTTCAGCATCAGTTCTTCCAATGAATATTCAGGACTGATTTCAGCTTTAGGATTGACTGGTTTGATCTCCTTGCAGTCCAAGGGACTCTCAAGAGTCTTCTCTAACACCACAGTTCAAAAGCATCAATTCTTCAGCATTCAGCTTTCTTTATGGTCCAACTCTCACATCCATACATGACTACTAGAAAAACCATAGCTTTGACTAGATGGACCTTTGTTGGCAAAGTAATGTCTCTGCTTTTTAATATGCTGTCTAGGTTTGTCATAACTTTTCTTCCAAGGAGCAAGCATTTTTTAATTTCATGGCTACAGTCACCATCTGCAGTGATTTTGGAGCTACCCCCCCCCCCCTGGGTTATTCAAGGGTCAATGGGAGATATTTCCAGGGAACAGCTAGTTAATGCTTTAAATCTTGAAAGATTCATTGCCATAATACCAAGTAGAGGGCATTCTCCATGCAGCTTGCAATGTGTTAGAGGAATAACCAATGGGCAGCCCAAAGTGCAGTCATTTTTCACCTGCCAGAGTGAGCAAGGCCTTCAAATGCAAGAGTGAATTAGGCCAGGAAGATGCACTAATACTCAAGGATTCCCTACATGACTGGTCTTAGGTCTTCTGAAAGGGTTATGTGTGAACTAGAGCCACAACACAGTCCAACTCCTGCCATCTTTTTTTTTAATTGGAGGATAATTGTTTTACAATGTTGTGCTGGTTTCTGCATTACAATTCAAATCATATCCCCTCTCTCCTGCACAGTCTTTACAGCACCATGGACTGTAGCCTGCTAGGCTCCTCTGTCCATGGAAATTTCCAGGCAAGAATATTGGAGTGGGTTGTCATTTCCTACTCCAGGGGATCTTCCTGACCAGGGATCAAACCCACATCTCCTACACTGGCAGGTGGATTCTTTACCACTAGTGCCACCTGGGAAGCCCCCTCAAAAGAAAGTATTAGTTGCTCAGTCATGTCTGACTCTTTGTAACCCCATGGACTGTAGCCTGCCAGACTCCTTTGTCCATGGGATTCTCCAGGGATTGAACCCAGGTTTCCTGCATTGCAGGCAGATACTTTACCATGAGCCACCAGAAGAGCCCTAAAGAATTGATGCTTTTGAACTGTAGTGCTGGAGAAGACTCTTGAGAGTCCCTTGGACAGCAAGGAGATCAAATCAGTCAATCCTAAAGGAAATCAACACTGAATATTCATTGGAAGGACTGATGCTGAAGCTCCAATACTTTGGCCACCTGATGCGAAGAGCCAACTCATTGGAAAAGACCCTGATGCTGGGAAAGATTGAGGGCAGGAGGAGAAGGGGGCGACAGAGGATGAGATGGTTGGATGGCATCACCGACTCAATGAACATGAGTTTGAGCAAACTCCAGGAGACAGTGAAGGACAGGAAAGCCTGGCATGCTACAGTCTATGGGGTCACAAAGAGTTGGACATGACTTAGTGACTGAACAACAACTCCCTCTTGAGCCTCTCTCCCCACTCCTGGCCCATCCCTCTAGATCATCCCAGAGCACCAGACTGGGCTCCCTGTGTTATACAGCAGCTTCCTGCTAGTTACCTATTTTACACATGATAGTGTATATGTCAATGCTACTTTCTCAATTAGTCCTACCTTCTCTTTTCCCACTGTGTCCACAAGTCCATTCTCTAAGTCTGTGTCTCCATTTCTTCCCTGTAAATAGGTTCATCAGTACTATTTTTCTAGATTCCATATATATGCATTAATATATGATATTTGTTTTTCTCTTTCTGACTTCTCTCTGTATAACAGGCTCTAGGTTCATCCACCTCACTACAACTGATCAAATTCATTCCCTTCTTATGGCAAAGTAACTTTCCATTGTATATATGTACCACAACTTCTTTATCCATTCATCTGTTGATGGACATCTAGGTTTCTTCCATGTCCTGGCTATCATAAACAGTGCTGCAGTGAACATTGGGGAATGTGTATCCTTTTGAATTGTGGTCCCTGACATCTTCATCCTAGTCCAAAGTTATGTTGGTTCTAACCATGAGATGAAGTATATCTCAGGTACTCCCTTCCAGTTTTTGTAATGCCTGCAGGTGTCTCCCTTACTACCTTCCAGGATCACTAGTCAGTACCCAGGATGCATCACACACTGCTTCCTGGATCCCTGAATTTTCTTCAGAACAATTATATTAGATAGCATTTATTAAGAGCTTACTATATACTAGGGACCATTCTAAACTCATTGTATATGTTAACTTATGTAATTCTCACAATTGTTATTATCTTCATTTTACAGATGAGGAAACAGGCAGAGTAGTTTGGCAGACTTCTAGTTAGTATGTGAAAAAGTTGTAATTCAAATATAGATTTGTTTGCCACAGATCCTACTATTACAACCACTTACATCATTTTACTGTCTCTCTTAAAGAAAATGCACAAACAAAAATATTTTTCTTTTTTCCCTCTCAGAAAGCTGACGGAATATTTGGGAATAAAATCCCTTATCCTATTACCTCCAAATTCTGTTTTTATTTCTCTTATTTTAGACCTCATCATTTGCACTGGTAATATTTAAAAGCCAAGAATCTCTCTAGAAGTTATTACAGCTCTTTTCAGGCTCTCTGGGTGCCTGTGGGCTTCTCATAACAGTCAGGATTCAGGGACAAGCCTCTGCAGTGTTTCACCAAGTCAAGATGGGGTTTCTGTCCTCATGTTTGAAGAGTGTTCTGAGGAAACTATTTGTCTGTCTAGGAAAATAACCAAGAGATATATATTTTCAAAAGTGGTTGTTTTTCTCCACTGACAAAGTTGTTTTTCTGAAAGGTAAGCAAGAATCTGTGATTCTCTCTGCTGCAGTGAACAAATTTGGAGGAAGAAGAAAGAAATTCAGTAGAATTTGGTTTAAATTGACCATAAGGACATTTCCTACCCTCAATTTTTTCAGTTTCTGTTTTGAATTTTTCATATATTTTGAAGAAGTTACCATGTTTAGCTCTTTAGCGACACAATTCTTTCCTTTTTTTCTTGATAAATTAAAGATGGTTCATGGGGATTTTAAATGTCAGATCCTATAACAGGCAAATGCCTTATTGCACACAGGTTTGTTTTTTTTTAATGTAAAGGTTTGTAGCTTTATTTTTTCTTAAAAAAAGTTTGAAGGGCAGATCCTATTGCTTTCTTCATTGTAGCCCCTCAGAGAGCTCCTGCTATGTCAAAATTTTAAAATTTGCCTTTTGGGAATGAAGACGTCTTGATGTTTCCTCAGGGGTGGGGAGGGCAATGACAAGTAGTGTGAAAGTGAAAGTTGCTCAGTCATGTCCAGCTCTTTGCAACCCCATGGACTATACAATCCATGGAATTCTCCAGGTCAGAACACTGGAGTGGGTAGCCTTTCCCTTCTCCAGGGGATCTTCCCAACCCAGGGATCAAACCCAGGTCTCCCACATTGCAGGCAGATTCTTTACCACCTGAGCCACCAGGGAAGCCCAAGAATACTGGAGTGGGTAGCCTATCCCTTCTCCAGTGGATCTTCCCAACCCAGGAATTGAACCAGGATCTCCTGCATTGCAGGCAGATTCTTTACCAACTGAGCTATCATGGAAGCTCTAGAGGTAGTGTATGGGGGTGTTATTTAAAAAACTATGTTAAATGCATGTATCCAAATTCTACTGCTGGCACTGCAGCAGTAGAAAAGGGAGCATTATTAGAACATTTACTGTTTATAAATAGGAAACTGGCACCTATACTCCCAAAAGGAACATTTTTGAGGAGTCTGGGCCACATGGCATCCAGGATCTTAGCTCCCCGACCAGGGATTGAACCTGCATCCCCTGAATTGGAAGCATGGAGTCTTAACCACTGGACTGCCAGGGAAGTCCCTATAAAGGTATGTTTCAATCTCTCTCACATAACTGCCTCTGTTCCTGTTGGATGTGAACTAATTGACCTTGCCTGATGCAGAAAAATTTAATGACTATAAACACAGATCCAGAGGACCTGGATGCCTATGCTCCTTTTCCATCCTACTGTTAGATGCTTACTGGCAGTTTGCCAGCTATGAGCATCACAAAATAGCAGGGTAGGACTATCAGCTAAAGGAAAAATGGTGGCTTTTGATTAGTTATGCTGACAAAACTATCACAAGAATGAGATTAATAAAATCTATGGGGTTAAAGATTCTCATTATCAGATGGACATCATGGCCTGTCCCAGCTGTCTTTCTGAACTTTTTGTAAGATATGGGTTATTTCATCGTCTGTCAATTTGCAATTCCATCCAGCTATACAGGTCTCTTGCTTTACTTAGCCCTGCCATGAAGTAGGCCAAGGATCCTTCTCTGTACCTTCAGACTTCATTCCATTTCTTATTTATTTATTTATTCATTATTTTGGGCTGTGCTGGGTCTTCATTGCTATGGAGGCTTTTCTCTAATTGTGGTGAGCAGGGGCTAATCTCTAGTTGCAGTGCGCAGGCTTCTCATTGTGGTGACTTCTCTTGTTGTGGAGTGCAGGCTCTAGTGTGTATGGATATAGTTGCAGCACGTGGTCTCAGTGGTTGTGGTTCCCAGGCCCTAGAACCCAGGCTCAATATTTGCTGCACTCAGGCCTAGTTGCTCCATGGTATGTGGGATCTTCCCAGTTAAACCTGTGTCCCCTGCATTGGCAGTCAGATTCTTTGCCACTGAGCCACTTGGGGAGCCCCTTCATTCCATTTCTATTGGCTATGATGACTGGCTCTCCGAATCCTGGCAAGACTCTCATCACTGTCTTGCTGTCTTTACTGATTTTATAGGAAGGAAATCCTAAATTTAAAATAACAATTTTGTAAAATATAGCATATATAAGGTGAAGTGCATCAATTATTTTGTACAGCTGAATGCTTTTATCAACAGAACATTTCCAGCATTGCAGAAGGCTTCCCCATATTTCTTCCCAGTCAAAAGCCCACCCCCATTCAGAGGTAGCCACTACATTCACTTTTGTTCTACAGATTCATTTGCCTGTTCTTAAAGTTCATGTAAATGGAATTATACAGTATGTACTTTAAGGCATCTGACTTCTTTCAACTTTCTTGTTCATGCATTTTTGTGGACAGTAGTAATCTTTTATTTTATATATTTAGGAGTAGAATGACAAGGTTGTTCAAGAGAGGCATGTTTAGTTTTAATAGATACTGCCCAACAGTTCCAAGGAAGTTGTACAAGTTAACATTTTCACCAACAATGTATGAGAGTTCTAGTTGCTCCATGTTCTTCTCAATGCTTAGTATTGTCAGTTTTTGTTGTTGTTTTTCAATTTTAGGTATTCTGGTGGGGATTTGTGTGTCTTGGCTGTCAGTTTAATTTGCATTTTCTGAATATCCAATAATGATGAAAATCTATTAATATGCTTGAAGGCCATTTAAAAAGTTCTCATCTGTGAAGTGCCATTCAATTCTTTGTTCCATTTTTAACATTTTTAAAAATTGTGTTGTCGGTTTTTTTTTTTTTACTATTGATTTGAAGAAGTTTAAAATAAATGTTTATACTTGATACAAGTCCCTTGTTAAATATATGTCTTGTGAATATTCTCTCCCAGTCTGTGGTTAGCCTTTTCACCGTCAAAAGGGTCTTTTGATAAATGGGTCACAAAGAGTCGGACACGACTGATCGACTTTCACTTTCACTTTGATAAATGGAAGTTCTTGTGCGTGCTAAGTCGCTTCAATTGCATCTGACTCTTTGCGACCCCACGGACTGGACTGTAACCTGCCAGGCTCCTCTGTCCGTGGGATTCTCCAGGCAAGAATAGTGGAGTGGGTTGCCATTTCCTTCTCCAGGGGATCTTCCCAACCCAGGGATCGAACCCATGTCTCTTATGTCTCCTGCGTTGGCAGGCGGGTTCTTTACCACTAGCGCCACTGGGAAGTCTTAATTTTAATGAAAACCATTGATCAATCTTCTTTCCTAGTTAATGATTTTTGTATAGAGTAAGAAATCTTTACTGAAGATCATGAAGATATTTGTCAATGGCTTGATCTAGAAGATTTACCTTTCACATTTAGGTCTATGAAAGACTGAAAGCTTAGTCGATCAGTCGTGTCCAACTCTTTGCGACCCCATGGATTGTAGACTACCAGGCTCCTCCATCCACGGGATTTTCCAGGCAAGAGTACTGGAGTGGGTTGCCATTTCCTTCTCCAGAGGATCTTCCTGACCCAGGGATCGAACCTGGGTCTCCCACATTGTAGGCAGACACTTTACCATCTGAGCCACCAGGGAAGTCCCAATTAGGTCTATAGTCTGTTTCAAATTATTGTTAGTAGTCATATGTCCAGTGTGAGGTAACAGTCATGTTACATTGATTTGTTTGTTCTTATATTAGTACCATGCTGTCAAATAACTGGAGCTGCATAGCTAGCTAACTTTAGTATCTGATAGTATATGCAGTATATGTCCTCCAATTTTGTTCTGCTTTAAGATGTTTTGGCTATACTAAGCCCTTTATGGCTTCCCTGGTGGCTCAGAGAGTAAAGCGTCTGCCTGCAATGCAGGAGACCTGGGTTCGATCCCTGGGTCAGGGAAGATCCCCTGGAGAAGGAAATGGCAACCCACTCCAGTACTCTTGCCTGGAAAATCCCATGGATGGAGAAGCCTGGTAGACTACAGCTGATGGGGTCACAAAGAGTCAGTCATGACTGAGCGACTTTACTTCACTTCAAGCCCTTTATATATCCTTATACATTTTAGAATCACTTTGTGCCTTCTTGGGATGGTTTTGAGCTTATTAACTCAAGTGAGCCTCCCCATGCCCTCACAACTTCAAAATCTACGTAACATTTGAGGCGGAGACCAGTAGAGTTACCTGTGGGAGGCGCCTCCCTTCTCGCGATAATTTGCCACCGAAGTACCGCGAGACTTGGGAGGTTTTACTTCGCGCGACGGCCACCAAACTCGGTTAACTCAGGTAAGGAAGATTAGCCCAGCATTTCAGGTTTCTCAAATTTCCAATCCAGTATGTTAGCCTCCAAATTTATGCATATTTCTCATTTTCCTCAGTAGAATCCCTCTGCCTTGGTGCCAAGCCTCATCTTTGACTTGTACACGGAATTAGCGAATGTCTCAGTGAAGAAAAAAAGTCGGTGATTATCGCTCACTTAGGAACGACTCTTTACCTCTGAAATTTTAGTTCATCTTGTCCTTTTTTCTATAGATTTCAGGTATTTGAAAAAACTTATTAATTTTACAGTTTATCTTTTGTTGTTGTTGTCGTTGTTTTTAGTTGTGGCGAGAGCATTCACATCCCACTTGAACGTGAAAGTCCAGTGAACATTTGGTTGGCATAACCTTGACCCTCTCACCCATCTTGACTGAATCACGGGTGAGTAGTTTATGAGTGGGCCAATTCAGTAGGTGAGTGGAAGGGCAGGTATTAATAAAATGGACATAGCATTCCTGTCACAGATAATGGGGATTGCTGTGGACTGATGTGGCTCTCTCCATCCTTCTGCCTTGGAACTCACAGTCAACTTGGAATTCAGCCAGTTTCCAGGGATGGGAAATGAGATTAACATCCTCTCCGAGTTCTATTCCTGCTTAGAATGAGATGTCAGTGCTGGATCTGACATCGATAAGGTGTCAGAATAAGGTGCATTTTCCTCCTGTAGGCACCTGAATTTGTACTCTCTGGCATGAGACTTTAGGAATCAGACCTGGACTGACTTCCAATTCAGTATCTTTACTTACCATGTGACTGTGGGCAAGTTACTTGATTTCTCTGTTCCTCAGTTTTTCCATCTGTAACTTCACAGAGTTACTGAGAGGATTAAATGTACTAATAGAAAAAAAAAGTACCTGAAGTATAATAGGTCTTTAATAAATATGAACAGTAATTAGCCTCCAACTAATAAAAATAAATGGAAAAAAAACATTAAAAAAATAAATAAATATAAATAATCTTGTTTCAAAAAAAAAATAAATGTGAACATTTATTAGAATATTTATGGGCATGCCATCTCATCTGATATATAGTTTTTGAGATTGGGGATTATGCTTGATTACTTTTTTGGGGCAAGTAAAATTTACATATAGTGACATGTACAAATATTAAGAGTACCATTCAGTGAGTTTTGAAAAATGCATAATGTTATATAACCCATCACCTCAAAAAGTTCTCTTTAGCTTCTTCCAGTCAGTTTCCACTCCCCAGATGCAATTGCTATTTTTATTTTTCCACCATAGATCGTTTTGCATTTTCTAGAATTGCATATGAATAGAATCATACAATATATATTCTTTTGGGTCTGGCTTCTTTCATAAAGTATGATTTTTTTTGATATCCATCAATATTTTTATCCCTAGCAGCAGTGGCTTTCCTTTTATTGCTGATTAGTATAATGTTGTATGAATAAACCACAGTTGATCCATTCTCCTTTTGATTGACATCTGGGTTCTTTCCAATTTTTTTGGTTACCATGCATAAAGCTGGCTATTTCCATTCTTTTAAAAAGTCTTTTTGTGAACTTTCATTTCTCTTGGATAAATACCTCAGAATGGAATTGCTGGGATTGGATACATGCTTGCCTAGTTTTATAAGAAACTGCAAGACGTTTTCAAAGGGGTTGTATCCTTTCACATTCCCACAAGCAGTGGGTGAGAATTCCAGTTGCTCTACATCTCCGTCAACATTTGGTGTTATCAGTCTTTGATTGTAGCTAGTCTAGTGAGTGTGTTGTGGTATTTCATTGTGATGTTAATTTGCATTTCCCTGATGACTAAGATATGGAATATATTTTCTTGTGCTTATTAGCTGTTTATTTTTCTTCCTTTGTGAAATGTTTGTTAAACTCTCTTGCCCATTTTAAAAATTGTCTTTCTTTTTTTTCTTTTTTTCATTTATTTTTATTAGTTGGAGGCTAATTACTTTACAATAATGTAGTGGTTTTTGTCATACATGTCTTTTTATTTTTGAATTGTTGAAGCTCTTTATATGTCATGGTTACAAGTTCTTTGTCAGATATATGTTTTGTGAATATTTTCAGTCTGTGCATTGCTTGCTCATTTTATTAACCATGTGTTTTGATGAATTGGTTTATCTTTGTACCCCTGCTATTCTTACATATTTGAAACTTGATAATATCTAATGAAAGAGTTAAAAGTTGTCCCTCCCTCCCTTCTTCCTCTCCTTTCTTTGACAACACTTACTGGTTACCTATGTGGCAGCCACTCTTTCTAGTTTGCAGAAAACAGAAGAGTCAAACTTCCTAATTTCATGAAACTCCATTTTAGTCTAAATGTGGGAAGGGGTGAGAGACAGAAAAACAAATGAATAAACAAGAAAATTTGAAGTGATTATAGGCGCTAGAATATAAAAATGTGCTGTATGCATAATGAGAAAGGGATGGTTAAGAGGCTTTTTCAGGTTGGAGGGTCAGAAATTAGATATGATATTTAAACTGAAACCAGAATGACAAGAAATCATTTTTTTCTAAGGGAATGGGATTCTAGGCAGAAGTAACAGCTATTAAGATGGTCCTTACAATGAGTTGGGACTAGGTGCAAACTATCCAAAATACACTGTTAGGCAAACACCTTAGGGTCAGGGGTCGCTTTAGAAATTATCATAACTGGAATAAGCTGATGCTATACTGTTACTACTCTTAGCACTGCAGTATTTGGCAATTTCTCAACACCCTCCCTGCCCTTCCTCCCCACATCCCCAGCTTCTAGGTTCCAAGATGCTTTGAATATAGAAATTGTGGATTAGCTAACATAGTGGTCAACAGGATTAAGGCTAGGTCAGGAAATTTTTTCCCATCAAAGGTAACCATGAGACAGAAAAAATAAATCAAGGGTTACATAAATAATAGGTAACTTCATTTGTCTTTGGGCTTCCCTGGTAGCTCAGCTGGTAAAGAATCTGCCTGCAATGCAGGAGACCCCAGTTTGATTCCTGGGTCAGGAAGATCCACTGGAGAAGGGATAGGCTACCCACTCCAGTATTCTTGGGCTTCCCTGGTGGCTCAGCTGGTAAAGAATCTGCCTGCAATGTGGGAGACCTGGGTTTGATCCCTGGGTTGGGACAGATCCCCTGGAGAAGGGAACAGCTACCCACTCCAGTATTCTGGCCTGGAGAATCCCAGATAGTTTATAAAAGGGCTTCCCTGGTGGCTCAGATGGTAGAGTCTGCCTGCAATGTGGGAGGGCTGTATTCAATCCCTGGGTTGGAAAGAGCCCCTGGAGAAGGAAATGGCAACCCACTCCAGTATTCTTCTGGAGGTGGCTTCCCAGGTGGCACTAGTGGTAAAGAACCCACCTGCCAATGCAGGAGACATAAGAGATGCAGGTTCAATCCCTGGGTTGAGAAGATCCCCTGGAGGAGGGCATGGCAACCCACTCCAGTATTCTTGCCTGGAGAATCCCATGGACAGAGGAGCCTTGTGGGTACAGCCCATGGGGTCACAGAATTGGACATGACTGAGTGACTAACACTTTCACTTTTCATTTGTCTTTATAAAATAGCAACATATGAAAAGTTCTACCTCTGCTTTTTACACTTACATTGTGTCATAAAAAACTCTATGAACAGGATGCCTATTTGATAAATTGACTATACTTTGTTTCTAAATTTTGACCAGTTTCAAGATAGATGGAAGAAAAGATGTGAAGGAATAGTGAAAGATGGCAATACAGAGAGAATGAAATAGAATGAAACACATAGGTGATTAAATGAGGTGTGTTGGCTAAGAGCATTGATTTAAAAAGAGTCCTAGGGGGAGGTAAAGAAGCTGAGAAAAGAAACTGGGTGAAAGGGAAGCCAGGCATTAAATAGGTTTTGTGTGAGTACGTTTTTATCACCCTCTTGTGCCCTTGGGCTATGGGCACCATAGTAGGTTATTGCTTTCTTTGAAAAACGTGATGGGGCTCTCTAGTAGTATTTAATACACTTTATTTCTGTATCTTTCTTCTCATGACCTGATTCATGCTCTACACTTATACCAAATTACTTTTATGATTTTTCCCATTATTTCCTTTCACAAAGCAGAGATTTCTTGTGAGTTAAACTGCCATGTGTCTAATACCCATTCTCCCCTACTTCAGATGGAAAGTTGCCTCCAACAAAAATAGTGTCTTCTGGGTATCACAGTGAAGACCCTCATCACCAGGGAAAACCCTATGGCTACTATCAGGATTTTGGATTAAAAAAAATGTGTGGTTCTGACAGGACTTATGCTAGGTGAAGATACTGTGTAATTGAGTAGGTCAAACCATGCACTGTGGAAACCAGCAAGCTCCATGTGAAATTCACAGACCTGTGAGGCTGTGATGACTTGCAAGGCTGATAACTTGCTTTACTTCAGTAAAGGAAGGCTTTAGGAGTTCAAGTAGCTGGGGTAAAGTCTGAGGCTTGCTGGGCTCCACTGTGGTCAGAACTGCTGGAAACAGGGCAAAGACAGATTATGCAGTATCCTAAAAGAGTGACATGGATGGCTGCTTCCTAATATTCTCCACTAGAAAAAAACTTGACTGAGGCTGGAGAGAGGAAACAAGACCAATTTGCAGGACTGGTAGCTAGAAATTTAATATGTATATATGCCCAAGAAAACAACTGGCCAAAAGTACATAGCTATACTGATCAGCTGTGGACTGGAGATACATATTCTAATAGAAAATTACAGACTTTCCTACTGCAGGAAAAACAATCTGGTGAAAGGAGATATGAAAATAAATCAATGAAAGGAATTTATCAATTCATGTAGGGCATGTGCCAGCTCATCAGAATGGAAAGACAGAATAATTTACTTAGAATGAGAGAGGAGACAATCTGACTGCCCCCCCCAAAGAAAAAAACTAATACAGATTCTACAGTCTTGGGAACCCCAAATCTCAAATCAGGCCCCTTGTCAGTTCAATTTAAGGTTGCAGATTGGGCATGTGGACATGAATATTCTAAGTAGGCAGAGGAGAGAGTGTTAAAAAAAAAACAACCTATGAATCAAACAAACGCATAAGCAATATGAGCTATGTCAAATTACTAAATTTGTTTGTTGCATTCTCAACAAACTCATTTTTAAGGGGAGCAGAGGTTGGTAAGGGCTTCCCTGGTGGCTCAGACGGTAGAGAATCTGCCTGCAGTGCAGGAGACCTGGGTTCGATCCTGGGTTGGGAAGATCCCCTGAAGAAAGAAATAGCTCCCCACTCTAGTATTCTGGCCTGGAGAATTCCATGGACAGAAGAGCCTGGCAGACTACAGTCCATGGGGTCGCAAAGAGTCAGACAAATGTGATAGGTAGATTATATTGGGCTGTTCTCTAGATTTCTAAACAAAGAATATTACCTTGAAGAAGTATAAACTTAGGAATAGGGTTTGTAGAGTATATAAGACATACAGATGAGAATAGTATGACCATGGCTTTAGATAAATTTGGGAGAAATAACAGCTAGATATGGAATAGTGGCAGTGATAGGAAATGACCAAAGAACAAATCTTATAACAGAAGTTACATAAAATTTGGAAAAAGACAGAGAATGTGGGACTTCAATTTGCCATAAATTCCTCAGACTACAGGGGCAATCAAAAACCTTAATGAATGGATTATTAAAAACACAGAATTTAGCAGCACCAGATATAAATGGCAATAAGAGAAAAAGTACTAAGAAAAACATAATTAATTAAAAGACTTAGTATATGTATCTTCCTCAATAGAGATGTTCAAGAAAGATAGACTGCCTGTTCTCACTTTGTTCTCATATCCCATAAGAAGCAGTAACAACCATGAAAAGTATAAAGGGGACTATGAGTAGTAGAGCCTCGTAAGGCCATCCAAAAAGGAGGAACAATAGCTAGCGGCACCCTTTCAACCTTATCCTATAGCCAGAACCTGTATGATAGATAAAAACTCAAGGATACTAACTTTATATTTCTCTTTTCTATTACTAGATCTGCTTTGCTGTTTTCTCTTGGCTGTGACAATCTGTCTTATGGTCATTATAATAGCAGTTCACTACTGATATAGACAAAGTACCATACGTAAATCTTGTGGGAGGTTCACCAACTTTATCAGAAAGTACTGTAGGACCACTGGCCTCATTGCATCATTATAATCATATCAACAGCTTCATTTCTCAACCAAACCAACCACTGCCAGCCCCACAGGATCCATTGTCACCAAGAACCCATTTACTATAGCTTTTAGTAATATTTTACTTAAGAAAGCGTAGAGGCATGGAGTCTGCGTCAGCCCCTGTTATTGGTGGACTTATTGACTGTGTAGCCCAGTTAGTACGAATAGCTGAAGAGCTTTTACGGTTGATCTCACAAGTACAGGTTCCTTGTACGGAGCAAAATGATAAAGCAGAAGAAACAGAAGATGCTTTTGTTTCTGAGGAACCTCCACTACCAGACCTTGCTAATCTCCCAGACTTAGAATCAATACTGACACCAAGAGAAGATGAAGACCTACTCTTTGATGTAGATCAAGTTATGTTAGAAATGAGTGAATTATATGAACAACAACTCAGTAGTGTTAATGACGAGTTCAGAAATGGCTAAGACCTCATGTACCCCCACCAACATGTGAGAACTGTTCATTTATCTGTTTTAAATATATTCAGAGTTTTATGAATGTTAGCAATAAAAGTTTTTCTCCTAGTTCTGCAGTTTCATTACTAATCTTTTATAGCACAAGTTAATATTTTATTTACTTCCGGCAGAGGGTGGTCTCTTTTCTCTTTGTATTTGTGTAAAAAGCTCTGACTTTAGCTTGTGGCTCTGTCTTTACTTGTTCTCTTGCTTGGGTTCCTGATAATAGGAGCAAACAACAGCAAAGAAAAGAATCCCCTTATGTAACAATAGAGTGAAGACCTGATGAACTCTCTCACATCTTGGGACCCACTTTCTACAATGAATGGAAACTAAAAGGAATATTCCCCAGGGTGGCATTACAGTTAATGTATTCACACTAACAAGACAATGAATGAGTGAAAGTCACTCAGTTGTGTCCGACTCTTTGCGACCCCAGTCCATGGAATTCTCCAGGTCAGAATATTGGAGTGGGTAGCTGTTCCCTTCTTCAGGGGATCTTCCCAACTCAGGGATCGAACCCAGTTCATCCGCATTGCAGGCAGATTCTTTATCAGCTGAGAAGCCCAAGGGAAGCCACAAGGGAAGCCCAAGAATACTGGAGTGGGTAGCCTATCCCTTCTCCAGTGGATCTTCCCGACCCAGGAATCGAACCAGGGTCTCCTGCATTGCAGGCGGATTCTTTACTAACTGAGCTATCAGGGAATCCCAGTATTGTGGCACTTTTACTTGAAAAAATATAACTACTTCCTAGGCCATTCAGACAGAATGTGTTAGCTAAAGGATGTTATACCGGCTTGGGAGAAAAAAACTCTGAGAAAATAGCTATCTAACAGAGAATAAAACTTCAGAAAGGTTTACAGATGACTCTTGCCAGGAAGACACCTTTGAAAAAGCTGAGGCCAGGAAGTTCCAATGCAGTACTGACTGTTCCCTCAAATGCTGACCCACATCACAACTACTCTGCAACACTGTTCCTCAAATGGAAATGTCAAGTTACACCAAATAACAAGAGAGAAGTACTAGTACTAGAAGGGCTGGTTAAAGCCCTAATGAGGAGTGTTCACCTATGGAAAAGTCAAACACTTGTGGCATAGGTTTAGAGATGATGGTCCATAAGTAGAAGCGGATAAAGTGTACTTTCTTGGATATAACTGCATTTATAATGAATAGCTGATAGGGTTATTATAAGGGAAACTGCTGCAACTTTGACATGGAAACATTTACTGAGAAATGGGAGCAAATAATAAACAAAATGTACACCTATAGGTATACAATATAGTGATTCCCAATTTTTAAAACTTATGCTCCATTTAGGGTATCCTAGGTAGTGCCATGGTAAAAAATCTGCCTTCCAGTGTAGGAGACCTGGGTTTGATCCCTGGGTCAGGAAGATCCTCTGGAGTAGGAAATGGCAACCTGCTCCAGTATTCTTGCCTGGAAAATTCCATGGACAAAGGAGCCTGGCAGGCTACAGTCCATGGGGTTGCAAAGAGTTGAGACATGACTGAGTGACTGAACACATACACACATACACACACTCCATCTTATAATTATTATAAAATACTGGCTATATTCCTCGTGTTCTACAATATATGCTTGTAGCTTATCTTATTCCTAATAGTTTGTACATATTACTCCTCTGCCCCTATCTTGCCCCTCCCTTCCCCTGTCTCCCCACTGGTAACCATTCTATATTTATGAGTCTACTTCTGTTTTTTTTTTTAATATCCACAAGCTTGTTGTATTTTTTTAGAAACTATTTTGAAAATTAGAAGAACTAGGGAGCTAATGAAATATAACAGTATGAGAAAGAGAAAGTTTCACAGTAGACTGCTATGTGGAAAGATTGATAGAGTAAATAAGGATCCAGGAGACTTAGAGGGGTGATAAAAGACAAAAAGAGGAGAAATAAAAGTTATATTACAAGCAATTACTGGGGATAATTACAAACCATATCAGACAGCAGATTGAGGGGCTATTCTGTTGCAATAACTGGACAAACTGAGCCTTACTTACCCGGAGTAGGTGACTCTATACACTGTATGCAACATGGTAAATAACAGATGCAGTGCAATGGCATTCTGCCACATTAACCTAAACAGAACAGTGGGAAAGCAAGAAGTAGCCATTTATCCCCACCATTCCAATAAGAGCAGTTTTATAAGGAAAAATTAGTGATTAGAGTTAAATAAAGAAATCTATATATGTAGCAACCAAGAAGAAGAATAAGAGAGGAACTGAATAGAAGCTAAAAGATAGAATCTATGCTTTAATAAAAGACTTAGAAACAGTCAGGGAAGAGATACACTCTCCACTAGAAATTTCGACTTTAGAAAATTGGGCTATAATTTTGTGTCACAGTAAATCTTAAGGCATGAATACTTGCACAAGATCAGGAAACATATCCAAGGAGAGACCATCAATCTGCTATGAATTATATTTGGTGAGCAATTTAACTATAAATGGAAAGACCTGGTGCTCCTCAAGTATGATCGATACTGAAGGGTAGCTATTCTTCCAAGTAGAACTTTGGAATATGAACTTTATGATGATTCCACAGCAGATTAGTGTAAGTCTGTTAAAATTGTTAGTTGTAATGAAAGAACACAATCAAGCATACTTACTCAGGCAAGTCATCAAAATACATCAAGTGAAATCTATGAGACTACTCCAGACATTGAAACAAGATAAACCTTGAACCAGCCTATAAAACAATAGTCAAACATGGTCCTTAAGTGTCAAACAAGAAGTTGCTACAACCTTGTAATATGTGGAACTGTCTAGCCTCCTGGCTACATGGGTCACCTGTAAAGATTATACCACAATGGCACCTCAAGATTAGATTAAAATATACTGCAATGTTTGCTTTGGTTGTGTGATTATATGTGTTAAGATGTGGGCTTCCCTGGTGGCTCAAGACGGTAAAGAATCCGCATGCAATACGAAAGACCTGAGTTGAATCCCTGTGTTCGGAAGATCCCTTGGATGAGGCAACGGCTACCCACTCCAGTATTCTAGTTTGGAGAATTCCATGAACAGAGGAACCTGGCAGGCTCCATGGGGTCACAAAGAATTGGACACAACTAAGAGACTCACTTTTTTTTCAACCCTGCTCCAAGCAATGGATTGTTGTATTAAGTATGTTTGCTCTTATGGGGCAGAATTAGAATTAAAGTTAATAGTGATAAGAAGTGAGTAAGAAGTAAGAACACACTTAAGAATAAGAACTAGTAGGGAAGATATTTTCGGGAGAGAGAATAAGTAACAAGTTGTCAACAGTTATGCAGCTCTTTGGGCTTCCCAGGTGGTGCTAGTAGTAAAGAACCTGCCTGCAATGCAGGAGACACAAGAGATACGGGTTCAATCCCTGGGTTGGGAAGATCCCCTGGAGAAGGAAATGGCAACCTGCTCCAGTATTTTTGCCTGGAGAATCCCATGGACAGAGGAGCCTGGTGCGGTACAGTTCATAGTGTTGCAGGGTTGGACACGACTGAAGCAGCTTAGCATGCATGCAGCAGTTTATGGTGGCTTTGTCAGATAGTCCTCAACAAATCTCTGAAATATAGTCCATTCTTGTTTGTGAAATGATAGTTGTAATAACTTTTTTGCCTACCTTCAATGATAATAAGGAACACATAAAATGATACATTTTTCAAAGTTTTGGTTGATATATCTGACAATGGGAAAGGACTTTTTAGGAAGAGTTACAAAATGTCTATATGAAAATACCTAAAAGTCTATGTGATATGTAAAGATTATCCAATAGTTTTACATTCAAATTTTCAAAGAGATTAGAGCTTTCTCATTTCACTGCTGCTGCTGCTAAGTCGCTTCAGTCGTGTCCGACTCTGCAACACTATGGACTGTAGCCCACCAGGCTCCTCTGTCCCTGGGATTCTCCAGGCAAGAACACTGGAGTGGGTTGCCATTTCATTCTCCAATGCATGAAAGTGAAAAGTGAAAGTGAAGTCGCTCAGTCGTGCCTGACTCTTAGCGACCCCTGTGGACTGCAGCCTACCAGGCTCCTCCATCCATGGGATTTTCCAGGCAAGAGTACTGGAGTGGGGTGCCATTGCCTTCTCTGTCTCATTTCACTGGACGTCAGTAAATATACTGTTATAGTTGGAATAAGTTTTTGTTTCAGTTTTTTGAGCTTTTTCTTCACCAAATTAAATTCTTCTTGGGAGTCTACTCAGTGCTGCTAGGAATAGTAATGAGGGAAAAAACAACAATGAAAAAGCAGCCTTTCAAGAAATAGTGAATTATATTCCATTTAAGGCTAAGATTTTGTTCCCAAGGGAGTTATGTAACTCTGCGCATTATTAACCCACTACTGTCCCAACTAGATTCATTTTTTACATCAAAGCTGACTATTCTTGTATGGACAATCTTTATACACTAGAGATATTTAGCCATTTTCTCTAGGGTATACTTCTTATTTTCTCAAGGCTCCTATCCCTCCAGGTGCCCTGGAGGAGGGCATGGCAACCCACTCCAGTATTCTTGCCTGGAGAATCCCCATGGACAGAGGAGCCTGGCGGGCTACAGTCCATGGGGTCACAAAGAGTCGGACACGACTGAGTGACTAAGCACAGCACAGCACATTCCTCCAGATCACATTTAAAACTTGTTTTTCTCCTAACAATAACCCTTAGCTCACAAACCAACCAACCAACCAACCAACAAAATTGTCCAAAAAGAAAAAATAACCTCTAGTTCCTGACATTACTTGGGAGTTATTTGTATTGACAGATATACAACTGTTGGTCTCAAGGGTCAAATCTCTTCAGGGTAATAGTTTTTGAAGGTGATCTCCATTTATACCCCTGAAGAATGAAACTGCATTTTAGCAAGGTAAGGAAAACCACTGAACTCTCTACCGCTTGTCACAGTTCCATCTTAATGACCCTAGTAAAATGCTGAAAGCATCTCCAGAAGTATTGTTTAGTTTAACACAAGTATTCATATAAAGTAGACCAGGCAGTCACAGGAAACACAACTTCAGTGTTTCAGATTCCTTTAATCAAAGATGCCATTGACAAAATGTGTTGTTTAAAACACATGAATACACATGTCTCTAGATAAATTCTGGTAATACTAATCATTTTTAAATAGTTTTATTCTTAGTTAAACTTGGGGAAACTGGCCTTTCTTGAAACCATTATCTTCTCAATTTTTACCGTTGGCAACTCCTAACTTCCGGTTTTGGAAAATCAGTTGTGTTACACCTTATTTTATAGAGAAAAAATAATTTTTTTTAAATAAAGCTTTTTTGGCTCCAGGTTTAAGAGACATAGAAACATATTTTCTGTTTGAAACTTTTGATGTGAGCAGGCTTATCTTTGGGTACTTTTTCCTGGTACATGAGTCTCTGATACGACTCCCTTATCATACCTCTACGTGTTGAGAAAATTTCCATTAATACTGGGAATTTCTGCCCTCTTGGAACCACAGCATGCTTTGAAAGAAGACTGAACAAGGTGTCAGCAGGCATGACACTACAAAGTGGAGAAGTGGTAGATCTGCTTTTTCCTACGCTTGAATATAGAGACTGAGAAGTAACCTACCTGTTCTTAGACTCCCCATGGTCCAACTGGAGTCAAGCATGGAATCAAGTATGAAAAAGAAGACAAAATTTCTCTTTTAGCTCAGTTGTCCCATTCCCATTTAGAGGTTGTCTCTCCTTTGAATAATTCTGGTCCTGGGAGATAATTCTTGTCTAGCCTTCTTCAGAGCCTCAAGGTCATCTCAAAAAACTGGTCTTTATTTTTATTTTTATTTTTTTTGAAAAAACTGGTCTTTAAAAAAATGTCAATTTGTTTGGGGACTTGCAACATGCAACTCTCAAATTGAATGTGTTCCATCAGACCCTGGAGGGTGACTCACTTAAGATATGAATATATTTTTCTTCTTGATGAGTAAGCATATATAAACTGTATGCCTCCAAGGAATTTGAGGAATTTTATACAACCTAAAAAAGCTGAATTTTCATTTGCTATAGATATAATAGAAGGGTAAAGTTTACATTCGTTTATGTCCATCGCATTCTGCATAAGGAGAATTTGTATGATGAAAATTGGTGATCAAGTGTAGTGTATAATGTGATAAATTATCAAGACCATGACCTTTTTTATGCTTGCGGCCTTAAGCACTGTATGTTTCACTGTTGTAATGACTAGATTATGGATATTTATTGAACCAATTTATCAGTCTTCTTCCTTAGATCAAGAGCTTTTAAGAATGTAGTGCTCACTGACACCTGAATTATTAGAACCTCAGTAGCTCACCAGGTCTGTGTTCCTTATGAAACACACTAAACTTGAAATTATAAAAACACCCCAAAAATAAAGCCATTGCTGATTTGTTCAAGGTGAGAGTATACAGTCTTAAAATAGACATTGGATTTGAATAGAAAACAATTAGAGACTATACTCACTTGAGGCTCAATGGAACTGCAGATTAAGAAAAAAAAACTTTATTTCACAGATTGGGAAGGATTATGGAGTTGTTTAGTGGAAATCACAACTCAGAAGAGGTTTCTAGATTTTGATGAGTATAAATCATGTTTTACATTCTGGAAGCAGTGTCTTTAGAGTGCAAACCTTAAAATATATCTGAATTCTCAAGCTTACCCTGCTTTTGTAACTTAGTTTGAAAAGAAACTAAAGTAAAACTTATCTATGACCATTGTTAAGATAACTTACCTTTGAAAATGTGGAGCCAAGTATATAAATTCTAAATTCTGAAGTCTCTGGCCATGGGACTAAATTTTGGGCTATATTTGAGTTTATATGACTCTATGAGGGTATATTTTTCATGATATCATTGACATTGAAGTTGAGAGTCACTCACTATCCTTGCTTTATTTGCCACAAGCCTGGAATTGGGGTTTGACGTGTTCTGACTGATATAGTTCAGTCTATCAAATTCCAAAGTTCTCACTGATTTGATTCACAATGATGAGCGAGTATCACCAGACCTAAAATTGTTTATCTTTGCAAAAATACAGTGCTTTTTGGATTACCTTTGTATTACTGCTGAATATCCATAATTTTAATAGCTAAAAGATGCTACTTTGCCAGTGTTATGAATGAAAACTAATGTGGTCTGCAAAATATGAAACTCTGTATGGGCTCACTATCGAAAGAAAAAGTAGACACCCCTAAACTTGTCCATCTTCAAAAACTGACTTGTAATGGTCATGATTGCACAACAACCTGAATGTACTTAATGTCACTGAACTGTAAAGTTAAAAACTTGTTAAAGTGGTAAATTTTGTTATGGATATTTTACCACAGTAAACAAATGATACTTTCTACTTTAATGTACATAGCAAATAGACCCTGCGAACAATTCTGGGTTCTCTGATGCTTAACTGAGAGAGTGAAAAGAAATGTAACCTTTTGTCATATTCAGGTTGGTATAAAGATAGTTGAGAAATATATCATATGAATGTATAGAAACATGGAGGTATTCTGTAGTAATTTAATAGTAATAAGCGAAATTATGAAATAAGGGATATAGGGGACAAAGTTTTAGAAAAGAAAAAGGACTAAAACATGAGGGAAAAAATGATGAGAAGGTTAATAAGGACTGGAGGACAGTGAATGTAGAACCCAAGGGTGATTCCATGGGCATATGCTAAGAAGATCCCCAGAAGAGTGAGGAACTCATCACAATGGTTTCCAAATAGAGCAGTAACTAAAATTGGCAATGAAGATAATTATATGAGCAGAATGGATCAAGTGATAAAATAGTTGGGAGATGATCTACCAATACAAAATTGATAAAATGTTGTAATGAAACTGAAAATGCTTTGTCAATTTTCAGGCATATGAGGGCCTAAAATTATGAAGTTTATCTGTTATCTAGTGAGGTAAGGAGTGCAAACTTTAGGTATATTCTGCAATATCCGTTTTTAATACTTCTATTCCCACTATCCCTTTTGCTATCTGGAAGCAATTCATACTCCAAAAGTACTTGTGGTTTTTCTTCTTAAAGTATTATAGCAATTTATGTAAAGTGAAAACTACACTGAAACCGTAATGTACATCATTAATGGAAAAACATATATAAAAGTGAAGAAAAGCCAATTAGACCTTACAGCAGACAACTGCTATTTCATATCAATAGTAGGGCAATGAGAGGGAGGGGTAAGGGAGAGGATGGCCATTGCTATATCTATTACCTACAATTTTAGTACATAGAATCAGATCATATACCATGGGTACACAGTGTGTAACAATGAAAATTAATAATAATATTTATTGAATGCCTAATATATACTGAATTTTGTACTATGCATGAGTACATTACCTGTTTTATTTTACTTAAACTTTATATTTCTCCAGGGAGGTAAGTAATCTATTATCCTGTTTTTCGGAAGAGAAAAGTGAGGTTGAGTCACTTCAGGCTTAACGAAATAACTTAAAGCAAGTAGTTGCAAAAACAGGATAAGGAGACTCAGGGTGGGTCTATCCCATTTACTATCCCCCCCAGTGCAGCTGTCAATCTCCATGTTGCTCTTTTGTCATATCTTATTCCCTTCAAGATCACCCTGGTACTCTGCCTCATTTCAGAGGGAGAGTATCTTTTTTTCTTGTCTGAGAGAAAGGGACCAAGTGAGCACACATGTAATTTGCCTCAAAGCCCAGACACATGAAGGGATGGCTCTACTGACTGCCCTTCAGATAAGCACTTCTTGGTTCAACCCAGTTGAATATGACTCCAGGAACCATTGGAAGAGAGAGAGAACTGGACATTAAAGTAGATTTATTTTCACAATAGCCCTGTGAAATGGAGGAACAATCGTCACCTCCATTTTACTAGAAAACTAATGTCCTGAAATTTGAAAGACTTTCTTCAGGTCATAGAGCTGAAGGCCACTCCATCCTCAGCTGCTCTGGTTACAAAGTCCCTGCTCTTTCTACCATGCTTCCTCCTTAAAGAGCTAAATGAAGCCTGCTAGAAGTCTTCCCCAAATTGTTTGATAAGATGGCAAAGATCCGCACTGGCTTGACTGTGAATGTGGCCAAGCTGGAAAGCAAAGCATCTCCTGATGTGATCTGCTTGACCTGACCTGCCTCAAAGAGGTCAACCCTAACAGTTTGGATGTCACACCATCACAGATGGCACTCAGCCTTTTGTAGAACCACACATTCTGAGTGTGACTTCATCTTTCAAATGTGGATCTCAGTTTTCTTGCCAAAGGGCTGCCAAGGACTTAGTTCTGTTAACAACTAGCAGCATGCAGACAGTGAGCCCTCTGTGATGACTGTTGCCCTGGTCCCAGTATATAGGGTAGGGTCCTTTTTGTGTGTTCTCAGAAGTTCTTCCTCAGAGCCCTTATGTTAGTTTGTAATTATATATTCACTAACATGATCATTTACATACTGTCTACTGCTAGCTTGTAAGTTCTATGAAGGTAGGGTTGTGCTTGTTTTCTGTATCCTGAACCCCTAAAATAGTGCTGAATAACTATTTGTTGAATGAATGAGTGCTTTCCCATCATAGAATCAGATTTTCCCCTAATTATCTGGTCATAAAGAAAATACTCAGAGATTGTATGTGCCTTGGATAAATATGGACCTCACTGTTTTTGAAGCCTGTCTAACCATTTGTTTGGTGGAGAGCAAAGCGATAGGACAATGCTTATTCTTTCTCTGCCACTCTGAACTCTGGAGAACTTAAGCTTCTCCAAAAGCAGAGAAGAGCTCAGCTTACCTCTTTCTGGTGGTATTTGATGGCCACCTTCAGTTTGGCTAGGTCATGGTACTTTTGAGGGTCAAGCTCTTCACTGTGGTCATCTCGATGGTTGAGGATGATCTCCAGTTCCCGGGAGCTCCGAGCCTGGTCCAGCAGGTCTTTGGCAAAGAGCTTGCACTGCTGGGAGAGCTCCTCGTACTCAGCCTTGAACTCATTCTCCACCTTGCTAAGCTCCTTGAGCTCCCAGCCCAGGCGGAAGGCAGTTAGGATGGGGTCCTCGCTTGATAAGGCGATGAGTGAGGGACTTGCCAGGGCTTTATAGATGTTCAGTCGGGAGCGGGAGTGGCGCAGGCTGTCTACCTCTGAACTGGACACACACTCCACACAGTTGCAGCGAATCTGGTGGGGCCGGGGAATAGTGACCCGTTTTTGGACAAGCAGTTTGATGATTTCATAGTTGTTGGTGTGGGCAGCCAGCATGATGGGAGTAATGTCTGGTGTGAACTCAGAGAATTGAGTGTCCATCATAAGAGTGGGGACCTAGGTACATGAAAATGAAAAAAAAAACCACATAAACATGTAAGATTAAAGCTTGGAGCATAGAGCCCATCAAATGTTAATGATTCAGGAACTGGGGTCATCAGTTTTTCGGACAGTTCTTCTTATAATAGCTAGTTGTGAAATCCTTACCTGGTGGCTCAGATGGTAAAGAATCTGCCTGTAATGCAGGAGACCTGGGTTCGACCCCTGGGCTGGGAAGATCCCCTGGAGAAGGGAATGGCAACCCACTCCAGTATTCTTGTCTATGAATTCCACAGACAGATGAGCCTGGCAGGCTACAGTCCATAGGGTCGCAAAGAGTTGGACACAACTGAGTGACTAACACACACACACATGCCAGGCATACTTTGCGTATATTTACTAATTTAATCCCCACAACAACCTTATGAGGTAAATATTCTCCCCAAATGAAAAGTTTGAGGCACACAGAGTTTAAAGAACATACCTAAGGTTATTCAGCTTTACATGTAGAGCCAGGATTCAACCTCAGACAATATGATCCTAGAGCTTGGCTCTTAAAATATGCCAGTTCTGTCTGAGGCACAATGAGAGATGGTACAGAGAAGTGGGGTTTCTCAGGTGGCACTAGTGGTAAAGAACCCACCTGCCAATGCAGGAGATGTAAGAGACGTGGGTTCAATCCCTGGGTTGGGAAGATCCCCTGGAGGAGGGCATGGCAACCCACTCCAGTATTCTTGCCTGGAGAATCTCATGGACAGAGGAGCCTGGTGGTTTATGGTGTCCATGGAGTCACAAAGAGTTGGACATGACTGATGTGATTTAGCATACACATGCATGCGCAGAGAAGTGAAGGACATTTTTCTTGGAACTTGGTTAGGTAGATCAGACTTACATAAATTGGTAAGGAAGAGTATGTGTTCATTCCAAATGAGCAGTAGAGACTGCAGAAATATTTGTTTGAAAGGTTAATGACAACCAGTGATCTTAAAGACTATGCCACTAAATCAAGCCCTGGGGGCTGAAGAGAAGACATCCCAAATTGTGTCCCTGACTTTGTGTCCCTGGTCTTTGAGTGGATCAAAGACCAAGGCCAGACAGTGTTCCTCCAGCTTCCTGTAGATCCCAGCAGAATAGAGAGAATCTGTTATTATCAGGAAGAATTACTTACTCTGTAAATGAGGGCGTCTAGGCTCGAGGGATGGGATGAAAGTGAAAGCCGCACAGTCGTGTCTGATTCTTTGCTACCCCATGGACTGTAGCCCTCCAGGCTGCCTCTGTCCATGGACTTTTTCAGGCAAGAGTACTGGAATGGGTCGCCATTCCCATTTCCTTCTCCAGGGGATCTTCCCAACCCAGGGATTGAACCTGGGCCTCCTGCATTGCAGGCAGATTCTTTACCATCTGAGGGATGAGTTACCAAGAGCAAAAAGACATCTGATAAAATTGGTATGTCCATGATGTGATGCTTGGTGTAAATAGCAGCTATAGGTGAAAGGCATGGGGTTCTTTGGGTATTCATGATCATATACTTCTGGGTGAGTGTACAGATCCCAATCAGTGAATTAAAAAAAATCTTTCAACTTGAAAATGTGCCTTTTGGGATATGCTACACCCAACAGAAGAGTCTCAGTGTGGTAGAATCTGGATCTAGATCATGAGGAGGACTGGAATAGTCTGAGAACATTTCATGGAGGGGTGGAGGGTCTGAGGATGCAAAGCATGGATAAAATACCAGGAGATTATAAAATACTGATCTGAATACATTTTTTTTTAAAAAAGCAAAGCTCCAAATACTCAGTTTAACTGCGGAGAACAAAAGAATGTGGATAATGGAGATTCTCACAGAATAGACAGATACTATTTTAATTGCTAGTTTCTTTTGACTCTTAAAAAAATAATTTTGGAAACCCATGGTTGCTGGCAAACTGACAAAAAGATGAGTTGTAAGTTTCATCATCTTTGCCTCCTTCCCACCTTGGATGAGGCTTTCCCAAACAGGGCAGCGGCCAGAAACCTGGGAGTGGGAGAAAGGTGGTGGAGAAGTTTGCCAGGAATCTGTTTCCTTCATGGGGTGGTTGCATCAGCCTTTGAATAGTCAAGAATTGGCTGCACATTGGTCATCAATTGCTTGGATAGAGCAGCAAGTAAACATTGTTAAACATTTAGAGGGAGCAGCTACCAACAAGACAGCAGGAAGTGAGCAACTGGCTCATAAAGTAAATTGGACACAGGAAAGAATAATCTCAGAAATTAACATAAGCCTGCAGGCTAAGGAAGAAGTAGGTCTGAGTGGGCCTAGTAATGAACGTAAACACAAACAACCGCATAAAGCCTAGAATTGGGCGAGATGACAAGTGAGCCATGTATCATAGACTGCCGGGGAAGAAAGGAACTCAGACCCAGAATCTGTCCCTCCTTGGTGCACAGGGGAATTTCTTAATCTCTTTCATCATCTCAAGGCTGGAGGTTGGGGGTGGAGGGAAGATGGCTGGCAGCACAGGATTCCCTGGGTTAGACTGGAGGTACGAGTCTATTCCTTCTCACAATATTCTTCCTATCCACTCCCTCTACCCACTTCCTTGCTCTTTCTTTTCTTAATCTTGTTCCTTCTTCTCCTTTATGTCAATGCTGACAGACCTGTCCAAGACACACAATGGTACTTGTGAATAATGCTTAGCCCCATTTGTGTCATGGAGCTGAAAGGTTGCTGTCTATGCCTAGAGTATGATGTGCTTTCCAGAGCCATCTGAATCCATTGTCTTTGACTGGGCACTCAACAAAGAGCCTCTGATTATCCATTTGTCTCTCTGGGTACAAAACACCAGAGAGTAAGTTTTTTCAAAAGAAATTGGTCTGCAGTGGCCAACCATGTCCTCCTACCAAGAATGCCTTTTCTCCTCCAGTCAGCCTTATCATTCACAGATTGCCATACCCATATCCTTGGGGGATCCCCTGTGTGGATCCCCACTTCTCTGCTAGTGAAGGGCCATTGTAAGCCCTAACTTCTTCCATAGATCTCCCCCTTAACTTGATCCCATCCCTCATTGACCACCCAGATGTTGTGGACACTAGGTTACATCCAAGATACCACTCTTCTGAGGTGGGCTTATATTTGTCTTTATTTCATATATGTGTTTCTTGCTTCCTCAATAAGGTTGTGAGGTCTCCAAAGGCAGAGCTATCTTAGTCTGCTCTTGTTTTTCCCATAGCATCTAGAACAGTACTAGACATACAGCAGGCACTCAGCTAAAAGGAAACTCAGAATCCTATTCTCAAATTAAGAAGCCGACTTTTGTTTATAAGCCTGGCTCCCACAATTGGAATCAAAGTGAGCTAGTGTCCTTGGGTCTTTTCTTTCTATGTTCAGCTAAGAAGGAAGATATTTCAAGACTCTAAGGAAGGTTAGTAGATAGGCTCTATATGGATGAGTCCATGACTTTCTATATGAATACCCTGAGGTTACAAACACCTAGGACAATCCCCACTTGTCATTTTCACAATGCTATTACTTTAAGATGGAGCCTCTGATCCAAAGACTACAGATTTCTACTCCTCTTCCCCCCTCTGCGTCTTCTCATTCTGCTACTCGTCCCTCTCTAGACTGTGCAGGGACCATGGATTATCACCAGGACAACCACGTAGAGAGAGTCTATAATTAGGATCAGAGGTTTCTGATAATAATCAGGACTTTGTAATATGGTCTGCAACAAGGGCCAAAGAGATAACAGGTAACAGAATTAAGAGCTAAGTGAGGGTGCAGGTGCATAATTTGTGTGAGTGAATGGTAGAAATGGGTGAGCTGTGGTGCACGTGCCCTCTCAAAGGGGGCATCTGCTGCTCCGTTCCTTGCTCCCATATGCATGAATGAAGGGCTGGTGTAATTTTTCAAGAGAAGTCAGAAATGTGGATTTGGAGGTAGCTTTTCCTATAGTGTTCAATGTTAGCTCAAAAAAGTTAAAGATAGTGTTCAGGCCAAACAAAATACATGTATGAGGCAATTTAGGCCAGAGTGAGCCAGTGTATGACCTTTAAGCTAGCAGAGAAGTTATGAGACTAAGGAGGGATGGGAGAGAAAAAGGCCTCATATGCTATGAGAAGGAACTTAATGTGATCTGTTGACAATAGGGAGCCATTGAAGAGTTTTAATCAGGAAAGTAGCATGGTTGAACAAGTGTTTTACAAAGATCAGTTTGGCTAAAGTGTGGGAAATTGGCAGAGGTGTCTGTGCTGATAAATGTTTAACAAGTAGCTTTCTACTTTAAAAAATCTTGATTTATAGTGTTTGCCAATTTTTGTGGTGTAAATACTCCCACTGTGGCCAATTTCAAGCCACCAATATGACATCCTGGAAAATAGAGTTGGGAAGAGATGCACACAACCAATTCTTACCAGCTGGTATAAGCCAGCTCCAGCAAATCATTGGATAAGTTTCAGAAAGATAGGACTAGTTAAAAGATATCCACAGACCAGGTGAAAAGATGGCAAGATTTTAAACTAGACCGTGATTCCAGAGATAGAAGAGATTTTAAGACATTCATTGGATGTGTCAGGCAATACTGCAGGGAGCAGAAATCAAGGATGTCCGGTTCAGCATTGCGTGCCTGATTGAATGGTGGTGTCACCATTGGAGATAGTGAATACAGGAAGAAAAACAGGTTTAAGGTTTAAAGAAAGTTCAGTTTTAGACATGTTCAGTATGAAATACCTATTGGGAGAGTTGCAGGGAATTGTATAACTGTAGCATGAATGTTGAAGGAAAAAGGTCAGGGCTGAAAATGTAGATGTGACAGTTTTCAGCCTATAATAGTAGTTGAAACCAAGAGTGTGGGGGTTGACCTCTGCCCACCTTGGCTCATTTACACCTGAGCCCATTGGTCTTCCCCAAGTTTCAGCCCTGCCCCAGTTTCCAGAGCAACCAAGGCCTAAGATCGGAAGCTTCCAAGTAACCAACCTCAGCCGCCTCCATTCCAACTGCCAATCTTTAAGGCTCTGCACTAGGGTACTTTCCCTTTCTGGATAGTTTCTGATTTCCAGTTTCTTCTCTACCTGTTCATAAAACAAGATTTCTCCCTAGATCCCTAGTCTTGAGTTTCTGTTTATATAACTGACCTAATAGCTCAGGTCTACTATATTTTCTGGATTATCTGTGTTGTTTTTGACTTATTTTACAACTCTGTAAATTGTAATGAAAATAATTTTTGCCTGGCAAAATGCAATTGACCTGTACATCTATATGCAAATTTCTTTGCATCTGTTTATAAATTTCTTTCAGCATTCCCAATGGCTTATATCCGGGGTGACTTTTCTCAGTAAAAAAACCAGATAGTAAATATGTTAGGGTCTGTGGACCTTACAACTCTGCCAACCAAAGGCAATATGCAAATTAATGGGTGTAGCTGTACTCCATAAAATTAACTCACTAAAACAGGTGACAGGTTGGATTTATCTTGCAGGGCATAGTTTGCAGACTCCTGAATTCCTGGTTTCCTCACTAATTAATGAATTAAATAAAATCTTAGACATGTGTCCACTTGTGTTACCTTTAAATTTGTATGAGGATCATGATTTAACTTTTTGTATTTTTAAATTATCCTTTAACAGTCATTTTGTGTTCAGATTGAGGTCAGGTGGAAAATTGAATTTTATTCTTATCAAGTTTTGCCTTTGCTATGAACTCCAAAATTATACTGAATGATCTTGAGCTTCCCATTAAAAATCATGTATTTTTTAACAAGGTGAAGAAGGGCAGGGGTGGGGGGAGAAAGAAGAAGGACATTAACACACCAAGAAATTAGATTTGGTTCATATTATCTACAACTGTACTTCTAATGAAACCTGGTACATGAACTGACTGGATTGAATTTTTAAATTTGTAATGATGTGGGCTTAGGGCATGGCCACTAAAGCAGTTACATTGCCTGCATCTCCCTGGGGCTTTACCTTCACGCCCTAATGAGTTTGCTCCTGGATTTGCCCTAGGTCTTCCAGTTGAGAAGCTGATGTTATAGTCTAGGACCCTTCTGGATTAATGAGCATGAGACAGAGTCACTCGGCTCAGAGCTCATCACACAAAACACTTGCAGTGTGCAGTGCACACTGAGAAAAAGCCAGCTTCTTTATATTTTCAGCTAAATTCCATTGCCAGAGGACACAACAGAGAAACAGCTGATGCTCTACTTTACCCACTCCCAGGACTGGCTAGGACTTTTGCAAGGTTATTGTTCTCAAGGGACCCAAATGATACATTCATTTCCATTAACCTCATCACTGGACACAATCTGCTAATTGGAATTTCTGATTCCTATTGTTACCAGCTTTAAGCGGGAGCCCTTGCTGGAGTTTATCACAGGCTTCTGAAATTAAACCCCCCATTTGTAATTAATGGGCAGACCCTTATCAGGAGCCACCTCATTCATACCTACAGTGCTGTCTGGTCATAGGCTGAACCTCTTAAATTGGCACTTCCTCACACTGCTGGCCTGATAGCATCATGTTGGAAATGAATCTCCCATCTTGTGCCAGGATTTAGTGAAACTGCAATACTTCTCTTCCACCTGCTAGGTCTCCTCCTCACCCTAACATGCCAGTTAAAAATCAATGTTCAGTCTTTTTCGGTCCAAGGGACTGTTGAAAATGAATTTCGTTTCCTTGTATTACTCAGAAATGAAGAACACTAGCATTTAATCACGTCACATTACCAGCTGCCCACTCTGCTGTACCTACAAGGTCAGTTAGCTAAGTAGTGGTGATGCATGAGCTACTTTGGAGCAGCCATTGGCATCAGATGAGAAACAATTTGTTTCCCAGACTGTGGTAAAAACAGAACCATTATAATTGGAATTTTCTGGATCATCTCAGCTGATTTCAAGGCCAAAGTGTATCATCTCAGCTGATTTCAAGGCCAAAGTGTATATAGATTGGAAGGCTAAAATGGACAAAACTTATTTGGGGACAATGTCACAGAATCCACCTAATGTTTTTTAAAAAGTCAATATTTATATGTAAAAATAAATAATATATATAAAAATGGCCAGCATTAGCCTGATGATTCTAAATGGCTAAATTTAGATAAATTCTAATGGCTATTAGTTACTGAGCACTTTTCATATGCTAGGCATCATGCTGGAGTATCTCATTTAGTCCTCACCATGGCTCTATGCTGTGGGCTTCCCAGGTGGCGCTAGTGGTAAAGAACCCATCTGCCAATGCAGGAGACATGAGATGCAGGTTCGATCCCTGGGTCAGGAAGATCCCCTGGAGGAGGGCATGGCAACCCTTCTCCAGTATTCTTGCCTGGAAAATCCTGTGGACAGAAGAGCCTGGTGGGCTGCAATCTATGGGGTTTCACAGAGTTGGACTGGACTGAGCAACAACATGCATGCATGGCTCTATGCTATAGGCATAATAATTATCCTCATTTTACACCTGAGGAAATAGCCTTGGTGAAGCTAAGTACCTTGTCCAAGGTCACATATCTAGGAAGTAGGGTGACCAGAACTTGAACACAGGCAGTTTGGCTCCAAAGCCTGTACTGTTAACTATTATACTACTTGACCTCCAACCAGCAAAATACCATTTATTACATCAATAAACAAATCTACAATCCCAACACTGCATATTCAGACACATAAAATTGCAGGTTTTATTGGATATTAATTAACCTCATCAACTAATGTTCTACCTTGTTTACGTGCTAAGTCACTTCAGTTGTGTCCAACTCTTTGTGACCCTGTGGACTATAGCCCGCCAGGCTCCTCTGTCCATGGGATTCTCCAGGACAAGAATACTGGAGTGGGTTTGCCATGCCCTCCTCCAGGGGATCTTCCTGACCCAGGGATTGAACTGGAGTCTCTTATGTCTCCTGCATTGGCAGTCAGGTTCTTTACCACTAGCACCACCTGGGAAGCCCAATTTTCTACCTTAAACCCAGATAAACATCATATAGTACTGCTCAAGGTTTGTTGTTGTTCAGTCGCTAAGTTGTGTCCTACTCTTTGTGACCCCATGAACTGCAGCACACCAGAGTTCCCTGTCCTTCACTATCTCCTGGAGTTTGCTCAAACTCATGTCCATTGAGTCGGTGATGCTATCTAACCATCTTATCCTCTGTCACCCTCTTCTCCTCCTGCCCTCAATCTTTCCCAGCATCAGGATCTTTTCCAGTGAGTCAGCTCTTTGCATCAGGTGGCCAAAGTATTGGAGCTTCAGCTTCAGCATTTATACAGTGAAGATATGTAAGAAATTGTGAAAATGATGTAATGGTTTGAAAATCAAGTAAACCAGAGGATATGGAATATTATTTTTTAAATTGGGGTGTAGTTGCTTTACAATGTTGTGTTAGTTTCTGCTCTACAGCAAAGTGAATCAGCTATACTTAAACATGAAGATATGGGTTATTATGGAGGTGGGAAAATGTCAGAATTAAAGTTCTGGTCCTTGTGTCTGTAGGGCTACAGAGAGGAATGGAGCCCCAATGTGCCAGTTTGAGTGTAGTTAGCTTTGCAGGTAGCCCCCTGGTGGAACTTGAAATATAAAACACTTTAAGAAAGCTATTGTTCTTGCTTCTTTTTTTTTAATATAGGTCATCATGTAATTTTTAAATTAAATTTCTCTTATAGATGGCTTTACTGAAAAGAGGATGCTGCCAAGCTGGTTTGCAGTTTTCCATGTCATTGTTCATCACATGACTAGGGGGAGTTCAATAAAGATTTATGGAAAGGGCTAAGAACACATATGCAGAAACCACATTGATCCAACCGGGGCACAGGACCATGTGAGGGCTAGGGTGACCAGACTGACATCAAATCTATTGTGGGATTCAATAAAAATGAAGTCTTATTATTGTATACTTTTTCTAGTGGGTAACAATCTTGCTAGGAGCACATTTTCCAGCAACACAAAATCAGAAGGAGCAAAAAGAGGATCTTTCATGTAAAAAGAGGAGTTGAGAACCTCTGTTTTAAGTAGTTCATAGCCATAGTCCAATGAAAGTTCATATTTTTCAATTGAAAACTATATTCATTGCCATAAATTAAAAATTGATAGGTATTACCATGAGTCTCGGTTTAGGTCTAGAAGAGCTTGAGTGATAAAAATTAAGCTCACCTGGTTCTCAGTGTTAAAGGAAAGTTAGAAAAGGGTAATTCTCACCATTATTCTCAAAAGCTGAGTGAGATAATCTTGAATAAATAAAATGACCTAAAGTTAGCTAGTAGTAGGTGAGAGACCTTTTAAAAAGACATAAAGAAAACCAGACCAGAAATCTAGAAGCAGAATTAAACAATGTCGAGTATTTCCTTTGCTCATCATGATTTTCATTTCACGCTCCATACACATGCCAAATGTTGCTTTGTTTTAAAGTTGCTCAGCTCATATGCAAGTGTCGGACTGAAGGGTTATATGACTGCAGGATGAGGCTTGAGGGAGGAGATTGTGTCATATTCATAAAGCAGTTATTGAGCCCTGCCTTCCTGCTTCTCTCAGTTATCCATACCCTCGGCAAGCCAAGTGGCTGGCACCAGCCTCCAGAAGTAGACTGCTACTACTCAACAGCTATTTAAACTGTGAGCATAGTCCCTGAGGAGGGAGGAAGTTAATTTTTCTTTACATGAGTATCCTTGATCTTTTCAGCAAAGGAAACAGTATAAGGTCATCAACTATCTTCCATTTTCCAAATCTCCAGATAGGGGTAAATCATATATCAGTTCAGTTCAGTCACTCAGTCGTGTCTGACTCTTTGTGACCCCATGGACTGCAGCATGCCAGGATTCCCTGTCCATTCACCAATTCCTGAAGCTTGCTCAAACTCATGTCCATTGAGTTGGTGATGTCATCCAACAATTTCATCCTCTGTCGACCCCTTCTCCTTCTGCCTTCAATCATCTATCTGCAGAGCTGAATTTTGCATGTCTGGTCCTGCTGTTTGCTGCTACATAGGGGCACTTGGTGAATAGTCAGACAAAGGGCAGTGAAAAGTAGGGGTTCATTATGTAGGCTCTTTAGAGTTTTCCCAAGCTCAGAGTTAGGAGAAGGGATATTGGTTTAGGATCTGAATTTTCCAGTTTGGATTTCTGGAATGACCAGATTGGATTTTCATCTTTTCTCCCGAAGACAAGACATAAGAAAATGTACCAAAATTGCAGCACTGAGAAATTTTAGGAGACCTGAAATATAAAATACAAGCTCTAGCCCAGTGACTGACTCAGGCCTATGGGCCTCACAGCCCATATTTCTGTCTCTGAGGCTCAGGAAGTGTGGTTGGGGGAGAACATGAGTTCCTTCCATGCTATCGATTTCAAAGAAGCATGGCCCTAATATTTCTGGCTCTTCTAAATAGTCCTTATGGTTTTGGAAGCTGTATACACACCTAAATTTAATTCCTTTTGAGAATGCCTTTAGTTTTTACACTGTACCACCTTTAGGGATAATGAGGTCAGCTACTTTATTATACTCTGTGGAAATCATAACCTATCATTCATCCTAAAACTTGGGCAGTTTCAAAGACTCTTCTTTCAGACATCCTAGCAATTGGTGAACTAGATCTAGTTCTCCTTCTATGGAGCCTACATCATCTTAGAGATTTCTCTTCTTTGCATTTTTTTTCCAGAGTAAAAACTTGTCTTAAAAAATTCTATCCCAAATTTGGAAATGAACTGTTTCCTTCCAGGTGATTTAAAGGGAGTAAACTGGGGGTAGTGTAAACATTGTACTGAATTCTTCAGGGAGGTTAGAGACTCTCTGCATTTGGAGGCTTGTAAGGGGGTGACAGAGGATGAGATGGTTGGATAGCATCACCAACTCAATGAACATGAGTTTGAGCAAACCCTGGGAGATAGTGAAGGACAGGGAAGCCTGGCATGCTGCAGTCCATGGGGTCACAAAGAGTCAGACATGACTGAGTGACTGAACAACAAAGAGCATGACAGATGCTTCCTTGTCTAACATTGTTTAAGAATCCCTCCAGGGCAGAATCTCTCGACATTTGGGGCCAGATAATTCTTTATTGTGGGGTGCTAACCTGTGCACTGTAGCATGTTTAGCAGCACCTATTAGCTCTCCCTTTCCACAGTTTTCACAACCAAAAATATCTCCAGACATTGCCAAATGTCCCCTGGGGATATGAGGCTTGTATGGCAGTGGGTAGACTGGAGCAAGGAGAGACAGAAGTAGCTAGAGTTAGTTGTGCCTGTTTTAGGCTTGTCTTCTACCTGGGGATTGTGACACAATCCCATCAGTACACTGACCCACAGGGACAATGATTCTCAACCTCTGGAAGGGAAGGAGTAGAAATGCTCTTCCTTTCCCCAGGAGAGTGTATTGATATTGAATTTTTGTTGAAGTATTAATTTTTAGCAAGTCTAGAATTCTGAATTATAAGAACTAATAACCATATTTAATTATTTAATTTGTATTTATTTATTAAAACTATTCATTTATTCATTTGGCTGTGCTGATTCTTGGTTGCAGCATGCAGGATTTTTAGTTGCAGCATGTGAACTCTTAGTTGTGGCATGTGGGATTTAGTTCCCTGACCAGGGATCAAACCCAGGGCCCCTGCATTGGGAGCACAGAGTCTTAGCCACTGGACCACCAGGGAAGTCCCCATTTGGCTATTTGTTTTAAACATTTATTTTATTTTTTAAATTTATTTTATGATTAAAGTTAAATGATATTTAAAAATTCAGTTCCTCAGTCACTCTGTCTGTCTACATTTCAACTACTCCCTAGCCATATGATGGCTACCTTATTGGATGGTATAGATAGAAAACATTTCCATTATGGCAGAAAGTCCTGTTGGATAGTGCTGCTCTAGGAGGTTGATAATCACTGTACAAGAGATCCCCACTGAAGTCTCTCGAGATGCCTTAGCAGTGGGTAATAGTTAACATTTGCCAAATACTTTAAAATGTGCTAGGAACTTTGCTAAGCATTTGACATGTATTATCTCTTGTTTTCTTTCCATCTCTTCTTGATCTCTTCAGTGTCTACTAGGTCTCTACCATTTTTATCCTTTATTGTGCCCATCTTTGGGCAGAATGCTCCCTTGATGTTTCCAATTTTCCTGAAGAGATCTCTAGTCTTTCCCCTTTTGTTGTTTTCTTCTATTATTAAGCACTGTTCATTGAAGAAGGCCTTCTTGTCTCTTCTAGCTATTCTTTGAAACTCTGCATTTAATTGGATGTACCTTTCCCTCTCTCCCTTGCTTTTCACTTCTCTTCATTCTTCTGCTATTTGTAAAGCCTCCTCAGATAACCACTTTGCCTTCTTGCTTTTCTTTTTCTTTGGGGATGGTTTTGTTTGCTGCCTCCTGTACAATATTACAGACCTCTGTCCATAGTTCTTCAGGCACACTGTTACTAGATCTAGTCCCTTGAATCTATTTGTTACCTCTACTGCAAATTCATACAGGATTTGATTTAAGTCATACCTGGCTGGCCTAGTGTTTTTCTGGTTTTCTTTAGTTTAATCCTGATTTTTGCTATGAGAAGCTAATGATCTGAGCCACAGGCAGCTGCAGATATTGTTTTTGCTGACCGTATACAGCTTCTCCATCTTCGGCTACAAAGAATGTAATCAATTTGATTTTGGCAACAGTTAGAACCCTGTATGGAACAATCATTAGTTCAAGATGGAGAAAGGAGTATGACAGGGCTGTCTGCTATCACCTTGTTTGCTTAACCTATATGATGAGTACATGAGAAATGCTGGGCTGGATGAGTTACAAGCCGGAATCAAGATGGCAGAGTAGAAGGATGTGTGCTCATCTTCTCCTGCAAGAACTCCAAAATTACAACTTGCTGCTGACAACCATCAACAGGAGAATGTTGGATCCCACCAAAAAAAGATACCCCACATCCAAGGGCAAAGGAGAAGCCCCAGCAAGACAGTAGGAGGGGTGAAATCATGTTTAGAATCAAACCCCATACCCGCCAGAGATGCTTGGAGGGCTCAAACAAAACCTTGTGTGCACCAGGACCCAGAGACCCCACAGAGACTGAGCCAGACCTGCCTTTGAGTGTTTGAGTGTCTCCTGCAGAGGTATGGGTCAGCAGTGGCCTGCCGCAGGGGCAGGGGCTCTGGGTGCAGCAGACTTGGATGTGGCATAAGGGCTCTTGGAAGAGAGCCCATCATTCCATCATAGAGCTGCCAAGCAGACAACCCACAAACTGCAGAACAATTATACCAAAGAAATTCTCACACTGTTAAGAAAGTTCTAGGATTTCCCAACCTGGGGATCTGGCAAAGGGACTGAGAACCCCCAGGGAATTTGACTTTGGAGGCCAGTGGGATTTGATTACAGAACTTACACAGGACTGGGGAAACAGACTCTTGGAGGGCACAAACAAAACCTTGTGCACACCAGGACCCAGGAGAAAGGAGCAGTGACCCCACAAGAGACTGACCCAGACTTGCCTGTGAGTGTCCAGGAGTCTCTGGTGGAGGTGTGGGTTGGCAGTGGCCTGCTGCAGGGTTGGGGGCACTGAGTGCAGCAGTGCATGCATGGGACCTTTTGAAGGAGGTCACCATTATCTTCATTACCTCCACCATAGTTTGGTCTCAGGTCAAACAACAGGGAGGGAACACAGCCCCACCCATCAACAGAAAATTGGATTAAAGATTTACTGAGCATGGCCCTGCCCATCAGAACAAGACCCAGTTTCCCCCACAGTCAGTCTCTCCCATCAGGAAGCTTCCATAAGCCTCTTATCCTTATCCATCAGAGGGCAGACAGAATGAAAACCACAATCACAGAAAACTAATCAAACTGATCACATGGACCACAGCCTTGTCTAACTCAATGAAACAATGTAGGGCCACCCACAATGGTTGAATCATGGTGGAGAGTTCTGACAAAAAGTGGTCCACTGGAGAAGGGAATGGCAAACCACTTCAATATTCTTGCCTTGAGAACCCCATGAACAGTATGAAAAGGCAAAAAGATAGGACACTGAAAGATGAACTCCCCACATCAGTAGGTGCCCAATATGCTAATGGAGAAGAATGGAGAAATAATTCCAGAAAGAATGAGGAGACGGAGCAAAGAGAAAACAATGCCCAGATGTGAAGGTGACTGGTGATGGAAGTAAAGTCCAATGCTGTAAAGAACAATACTGCATAGGAACCTGGAATGTTAGGTCCATGAATCAAGGTAAATTAGAAGTGGTCAAATAGGAGATGGCAAGAGTGAACATTGACATTTTAGGAATCAGTGAACTAAAATGGACTGGAATGGATGAATTTAACTCAGATGACCATTGTATCTACTACTGTGGGCAAGAATCCCTTAGAAGAAATGGAGTAGTAGCCCTCATAGTCAACAAAAGAGTCCAAAATGCAGTACTTGGGTGCAATCTCAAAAATGACAGAATGATCTCTGTTTGTTTCCAAGGCAAACCATTCAATATCACAGTAATCCAAGTCTATGCCCCAACCACTAATGCTGAAGAAGCTGAAGTTGAATGGTTCTATGAAGACCTACAAGACCTTCTAGAACTAACACAAAAAAAAAGATGTCCTTTTCATCATAGGGGACTGGAATGCAAAAGTAGGAAGTCAAGAGATACCTGGAGTAACAGGCAAATTTGGCCTTGGAGTACAAAATGAAGCAGGGCAAAGGCTAACAGAGTTTTGCCAAGAGAATGCACTGGTCATAGCAAACACCCTCTTCAACACAAGAGAAGACTCTACACATGGACATCACCAGATGGTCAACACTGAAATCAGATTGATTATATTCCTTGCAGCCAAAGATAGAGAAGCTCTATACAGTCAGCAAAAACAAGACTGGGAGCTGATCTGTGGCTCAGATCATGAACTCCTTATTGCCAAATTCAGATTTAAATTGAAGAAAGTAGGGAAAACCACTAGATCATTCAGGTATGACCTAAATCAAATCCCTTACAATTATACAGTAGAAGTGACAGATTCAAGGGATTAGATCTGATAGAGTGCCTGAAGAACTATGGATGGAGGTTCGTGACATTGTTCAGGAGGCAGTGATCAAGACATCCCCAAGAAAAAGAAATGCAAAAAAGCAAAATGGTTGTCTGAGGAGGCCTTACAAATAGCTGAGAAAAGAAGAGAAGCTAAAGGCAAAGGAGAAAAGGAAAGATATACCCATCTGAATGCAGAGTTCCAAAGAATAGCAAGGAGAGATAAGAAAGCCTTCCTCAGTGATCAATGCAAAGAAATAGAGGAAAACAATAGACTGAGAAAGACTAGAAATCTCTTCAAGGAAATTAGAGATACCAAGGGAACATTTCATGTAAAGATGGGCACAATAAAGGACAGAAATGTTATGAACCTAACAGAGGCAGAAGAGATTAAGAAGTGGTGGCAAGAATACTCAGAAGAACTATACAAAAAACATCGTCATGACCCAGATAATCACGATTATGTGATCACTCACCTAGAGCCAGACATCCTAGAAGTGTGAAGTCAAGTGGGCCTTAGGAAGCATCACTATGAACAAAGCTAATGGAGGTGATGGAATTCCAGCTGAGCTATTTCAAATCCTAAAAGATGATGCTGTGAAAGTATGCCAGCAAATCTGGAAAACTTAGCAGTGGCCACAGGACTGGAAAAAGCCAGTTTTCATTCCAATCCCAAAGAACGGCAATGCCAAAGAATGTTCAAACTACCACACAACTGGACTCATTTCACATGCTAGCAAAGTAATGCTCAAAATTCTCCAACTGAGGCTTCAACAGTACATGAACCAAGAACTTCCAGATGTTCAAGCTGGATTTAGAAAAGGCAGAGGAACCAGAGATCAAATTGCCAACATCTGTTGGATCTATATAGAAAAAGCAAGAGAATTCCAGAAAAACATCTACTTCTGCTTTATTGATTATGCCAAAGACTTTGACTGTGTAGATCACAACAAACTGTGGAAAATTCTTAAAGAGATGGGAATACCAGACCACCTTACCTACCTCCTGAGAAATCTGTATGCAGGTGAAAAAGCAAGAATTGAATTGGACATGGAACAACAGACTGGTTCCAAATTGGGAAAGGAGTACGTCAAGACTGTATATTATCACCCTGCTTATTTAACTTACATACAGAGTACATCATGCGAAATGCTGGGCTGGATGAAGTACAAGCTGGAATCAAGATTGCTGGGAGAAATATCAATAACCTCAGATACGTAGATGACACCACCCTTACAGCAGAAAGTGAAGAGGAACTGAAGAGCCTCTTGATGAAAGTGAAAGAGGAGAGTGAAAAAGTTGGCTTAAAATTCAACATTCAAAAAACTAAGATCATGGCATCCAGTCCCATCACTTCATTGCAAATAGATGGAGAAACAATGGAAACAGTGAGAGACTTTATTTTTTTGGTGGGGGGGGGGAGCTCCAAAATCACTGCAAATGGTGACTGCACATGAAATTAAAAGACGCTTGCTCCTTGGAAGAAAAGCTATGACAAACCTAGAGAGCATATTAAAAAACAGAGACATTACTTTGCCAACAAAGGTCTGTATAGTCAAAGCTATGGTTTTTTCAGTAGTCATGTATGGATGTGAGAGTTGGACTGTAAAGAAAGCTGAGTGCCGAAGAATTGATGCTTTTGAACTGTGATGTTGGAGAAGAGTCCTTGGACTGAAAGGAGATCAAACCAGTCAGTCCTAAAGGAAATCAGTCCTGAATATTCATTGGAAGGACTGATGCTGAAACTGAAACTCCAATACTTTGGCCACCTGATGTGAAGAACCAACTCATTTGAAAAGACCCTGATGCTGGAAAGATTGAAGGCAGGAGGAGAAGGGGATGACAGAGGATGAGATGGTTGGATGGCATCACTGATCAATGGACATGAGTTTGAGTAGGCTCCAGGAGTTGGTGATGGACAGGGAAGCCTGGTGTGCTGTGGTCCATGGGGTTGCAAAGAGTCAGACACGACTGAGCGACTGAACTGAAGTGAATCAAGATAGGTGGGAGAAACATCAACAACCTCAGATATGTGGATGATACCACTCTAATGGCAGAAAGCAAAGAGGAACTAAAGAGCCTCTTGATGAGGGTGAAGGAGGAGAGTGAAAGAGCTGGCTTAAGACTAAATATTAAAAAAAAAAAAAAAAAAACTAAGATCATGGCATCTGGCCCCATTACTGCATGGCAAATAGAAGGGGAAAAGGTGGAAGTAGTGACAGATTTCCTCTTCTTGGGCTCCAAAATCACTGTGGATGGTGACTGCAGCCATGAAATCAGAAGATGATTGCTTCTTGGCAGGAAAGTGATGACAAACCTAGACAGTGTGTTGAAAAGCAGAGACATTACTCTGCTGACAAAGGTCCGTATAGTCAAGGCTGTGGTCTTCCCAGTGGTCATGTACGGTTGTGAGAGCTGGACTGTAAAGAAGGCAGACTGAACTGTGGTGCTGGAGAAGACTCCTGAAAGTCCCTTGGATAGCATGGAGATCAAACCAGTCAATCTTAAGGGAGATCAACCCTGAATATTCACTGGGATGATTGGCACTGAAGCTGAAGTTCCAATATGGTCATCAAGTTGGTTGACATAGGTAGGAGAAACATCAAGTTAGTCATCTGATGCACATAGATGACTCATTGGAAAAGTCCCTGATGCTGGGAAAGATTGAGGGCAGAAGGAGAAGAGGGCATCAGAGGATGAGATGGCTGGATGGCATCACCAATGCAATGAACATGAACTTGGGCAAACTTTGGGAGATGGTGAGGGACAGGGAGGCCTGGTGTGCTGCAGTCCATGGGGTTGCAAAGAGTCCAGTGACTGAATAACAACAACACTTTCATATATGAGGTAGGAAATGCCACTATTTGTATTTTATAGATAAGAAAACTGAGGCTCAGAAAGGTAAAGTAACTTGTCTAAGGTTACACTGCTACCAAATGGAGGAGCCAGGACTTTTATGCAAGCACTTTGGATCCAGATCTTGGGTTTGTTAACGAGCATGTGGTATGGACTCAAGTGGTCAGGTGGAATTATGGCTTTCTGGCATCAGAATCAGCTTAGACATGCTGCTAGTGGATAAGAGAGAAGTTTCTTAATGTGTGGGTAGAACACAGTATCTGGAGAAGGTGGATGTACAGAGGTCTAGAAAGCAGGTAGAGGTTTGGCAAACTGAATAGGGATGCTGGGCAGGATATAAGACAGGGACTCAGTTACTGGAATTAGTCTAGGATATCTCAACCTTGGCACTCTTGATATTTTGGCCCAGATGATTTGTTGTTGTCGTTGTTGTTGTGGGGGACTATCCTGTTCATTGTAGGATGTTTAACATTATTTCTGATCTCTACCTGCCTAATACAGGTAGCACCCCCTCCAGAAGTGTGACAGCCAAAAACATCCCTAGACATTGCCAAATGATTCCCCTGGGGTGCAAAATTTAGAACCATTACACTAGAATGTAAAGCAGAGGTTTGGATACATGGCAACAAGTCAGGGGTTTAGGCATAACTACCAACATGCAAGACTCAGAGGGGACCAGCAGCTTGGCGGACTGGATACTGAAGTGCTGAGCTGCTGGCCTCCAGTTCTGAGAGTCCCTGTGACTAGGAACAGGATTAGTCCCAGAGCCAGAACTAGAAGAGTCATCCCATGGGAATGAAGGGTCTTCATCTGGGGGTGGCTGTACTGAATGGCTACAGTGGCAGGAAACTGGGCAGGTCTTCATGGAGATGACCTTCCCATGGTATGGTGCTATTATTCTGTTATTTTCAATCCCACTGAAAAGGAGTCAAGGCATGTGCACCTCATGGAAGTAACACAGTTCCCTTGGTTATCATCAGAATGCAAATTCTATGAGTTATGGATGTTTTGGGCAAATATGAGACATCTACCATGACCACTCATGGCAGGAAACATGTTTTATTGGTTGGCACTGCTAGAGGCACCTTGGAGGGACTTTGTATTTAAGTTCCTTCTTCTTGAACTCTCTACTTGGAATTTCTGAGTGGTTTCTCTAAGAGAAACCCATGCAACAAGGAGCCTCTTGCTCTGTAAAAGGACTTGACTAGAGTTGGGAAGCCTTTGAGAAAAAGAAGCTTGAGACCAGACAGTGCCAAGAAGCTTAAGATCAACTAGCACAGACATCTCACTAGGAAGTCTTTCTTATTTAGCAGAAAAACAGGCACCTTGATAGCACACTTCATAACGAGCAGTTGATTTTTCAGTATTCAATGGCCAGGAATAAATTCCTGGGTCATAATAATAAATGGGGCATATTAAAAAAATACATAACTTTCAATTGACAGGAAAAGTAGCTTAGATCATTTTGTGATTGAACCTATATCTAGCATGTGAATATCATCAATTGCAAGGAAGTTTTTTCCAAATACAGTCTTTGATGAGTGAAGTTTAATGCCCATACAATGTAGTGCGTTTATTCATATATTTCCCCTCTATTACATTTTGAGAGGAAAAAACTTAAGAAAAATGCCACCCCCCACCATAATTTCTCCCTCTTTCAGACATTTCTTTGAATTGTTTTGCTTTGAACTGGCAGCTGCATTGTCAATTGTGTCTTCTCAAGTGGAATGCCTTTTGTTCTTATCAGAACAGACCAAGTGTTAAAAAGAAGGAGCAGGAGCCTGGTTGCCTCCAGCTGGAAATGGGAGAAGGGAGAGCTACTTTGGGATCCTTTTTTTAAAAGATTTTTTTGATGTGGATGATTTTTAAAGGCTTTATTTAATTTGTTATAATATTGCTTGTTTTAGGTTTTGGTTTTTTAGCCATTTGGCATGTGGAATATTAGTTCTCTGACCAGGGACTGAACCTGCAACCCCTGCATTTGAAAGGGGAGTCTTAACCACTGGATTGCCAGGGAAGTCCCTACTTTGGGTTTCTAACCCTACTGCTACTGCCTCTTGCCTCTCATTCTTCCAAGTATGCGCACAGGCTGAGTGTGGGCTGTTATCTTCCCTCGAGAAGAGTGAGCTGTATGCTGCTCACTGCTGAATTAGCAAAACATCAGCTGTCTTGTCCTTATTTTCCTAAAGTCAAACATGCCCCAAATCTGAAACTTGGAAAGGCAAAGACATTTTCCATGGCAGGATGACCTTTCAATCACTTGCCAAACATCGCCCTCTCTTTGAAAGACACACATAACCAGATTACTTTAGTGTTTCAATGAAGTCTTTTACTCTGTAGCACTTTTTCAGGAATGCAGGCCAGGGCTAATGGAAAGGAGGCCTTAGAAGGGACAGTGTTCCAAACTAAATTTGCTACTGCTTAGTTTTCGCTTTCATATTCAATCAACAGGGACTGAGAGTCTTGGAGTGATGAAAAGTTGCAAGAGTGGTAGTGTTCGAGGTTCACAGATGCTTGCTGATTCTACCACCACTTTCCAGTTGGGAGGAAACAGGACCCAGCTCTTGGAGGGCTCCATAGACCTGGAGGATTGTTTGTCTATTGTCAGAAAAGAGCAGCAAAGGTGATCAGGTATGCAAGGAGGAGGCTTAGCTTTCAGCAAACTCTCCTTTACCTGTGGTCTCTCATAACATCATTTGTTCGTAAACTCGAGACTCCCTGGAGGCTCCAGAAACATATTTGAGAATTTGGGGCAACTGACACTTGCACAGAATTGTGTTGGGACTTCTTTCAGACCTTTCAAAACCAAGGTTCTGTTCCATCAAATTAACATAGGGATGTTTAACTCTTTTGAAGCCTAGAGGTTACTATGCTTTGGATTGGTTGCAGTGACAAAAGAATGACTAGATTGCCACTGTGTTGCATTTAATCCTGAGGATTCTATGATTAAGTGGACCACAGCCAAACAGATATCCACCAGAACTCCAGAGGTTTTTTTTTTCTTCTAGAAATGCATCAATGGCATCACTCCCTGTGGAGTTATTAGTGAACTCCTCTGTGGTTTTTATATATACTGGGGCTTTGTATTCTTGCCTCTCTACTAAACCATTTAGGGTCAGATACCGTACCTATTTAATGTGGTTTTGTAATGTAGTTTTTGAATAATTTAAAAATACTTTTCGTTTCTTTAGAGCATCCCTGTGAGATTATTTAGCATTATCCTTTTGCTTTTCAATGGTAAAAGGCTAAACTATGAAGATGTTGAGTAATTTGCCTAAGGCTACATAACAGTTGGGGCTTCCCTGGTGACTCAGATGGTAAAGAATCTGCCTGCAATGCAGGAGACCTGGGTTTGATCCCTGGGTCAGGAAGATCTCCTGGAGAAGGGAATGGCAACCCACTCCAGTATTCTTGCCTGGAGAATTCCATGGACAGAGGAGCTTGGTGGGCTACAGTCCACAGGGTTGCAGAGTCAGATATGACTGAGCAATTAACATGAGAACTCTGCTCTCATTTTTTTTTTTTTTTTTTCCATTTATTTTTATTAGTTGGAGGCTAATTACTTTACATCATTGCAGTGGTTTTTGTCATACATTGAAATGAATTAGCCATGGATTTACATGTATTCCCCATCCTGGTCCCCCCTCCCACCTCCCTCTCCGAATTCTTTATTAAGAATGCTTTCCTAGGTAGTGGCATGGCTCACAGCAAGCTGTAAAGATGTACTCCTTCCTATTTATGACTCCATCTTTGTGGCAGCAGTAGTGGTGGCTGCAGTGGTTTCAGTAACCAGTATACAGTTCTCTGTCCATGTCCAGGAGCTACATGCCCTAGAGTGGACTGGCCAGGAGACAGTTACTCAGATCAAAGCTTGTGGAGGCTCACTGGAGCCTCCTGGAGGCCTCACTGTTGCCCACTGGAGGGCAACTCCCTGGAAAATCAAGCAGTGCTCCCGGCAGGCATGCCTATGGAGGCGACTCTTGGCCAGTGTGGGGTGAAGACCTTGACCACTCTGGAAGTAGCTGGCCACATGCTTGGAGGTAAAGTCCATTGTACTGTATATTCCTGTTTGCTGGGAATACAGACTCTCAAAGTGGCCAGAAAGTATGAAAAGGAGGGGTAGTGAGAGGAGGAGGAGACACTGATGGCTGAGTTAAGTGGCAGATGTAGGACAACTGTCACTTCATGAATGTTGTACCCATTTTGGGCAAGAAGAAGCGTGCCAATTTTAACTCTTAAATCCTTTGTGATACTGTTTTTTTTTTTTTCTAATAAAGTCACTTGATGCCTGCTAAGTCACTTCAGTCATGTCTGACTCTTTGTGACCCTATGGACTGTAGCCCGCCAGGCTCCTCTGTCCATGGGATTCTCTAGGCAAGAATATTGGAGTGGGTTGCCATTTCCTCCTCTGGGGATCTTCCTGACCCAGGGATTGAACCTGTATCTCCTGTGTCTCCTACATTGGCAGGTAGGTTCTTTACCACTAGCATCACTTGGGGAGCACAATAAAGCCACTTGGTCTGTTTAAAAAAATGCTTTACTATCTTACAGTTCATTCCCTCTAGTTACAAGGTGGCTCCTCACTCATCTGGCCAACTTATGGATAGCAGGCTCAAGGGTCTTTCAAGATATATTTCAATCTGGTTTTAAAGAAGCAGTTCAGGATTGAGAGGGCTATCTCAGTGTTCTCATTACACCACAGTTTTCTGTCTGGTTGCCAGATCTCTAATCCTGAAGACCACGGGGCATGGAAATGCCTTGGAAGACCAAGGCTACCACCTGAACTGTTTAGTTGAATTTATTCAGGCTTCCTCCTAGGTAGTTTAAATACAAAGTAGTGGAAATGACCAAATAATGATCTCCAGTTAAAGACAGCTTAGCTCATTCAAGTATCTCCTTCCAAACAAGACCTATGGTATTATCTCCTAAGCAAGTTCAGGGATCCAGAGAACACTTCCTGTTCTAATCTGACAAGCTATTACCCAGACAAGCAGAATGTGACACTGAGAGCAGAATATGCAAGCCCACCTTGTTGAAATTACTGGTTTGCCAGTGGGAACCAGCTAATTTAGAAATCAGCAGTCTCTTATTATATAAAATGATGGGGACTTTAATACTGGAGGAAAGAAATCAGGTTCCCAATAGGGACGGCAGAAAAATAATGACACCAGGGACAAGTCAGGGCTCACCACTGTGTACCTCCTCAGAAGTCCAAGATAAGGCTATTTGGCTAGTGAAAGCTGTGAACTATAACCACATAATAATAGTTAGAGGGTGTTAGTTACAAACTAAATAGGTTTGGTTTTTAGACACATGTGTTTCATTTATAGAAGACATTTTAATGTTCTCCTGTCTATGGTGCACTAACCTGGAGTCGAAGATATTGTCACTTAGACACTCATGTGACCTTCCTACCTTGAATCTCTAGATCCCTGTCATCTAAAAAGAGAGACGTGTTTCATGGGGTAGTGATGGAAGTCTTTTGGGGCCCCTTGGATCAGAAACCTTGCCTGGGTTTTTGTTTAGAGCAAATATCAGCTCCTTAAAGTAGACAATATTTGATTGAAAGAAGGTTTGTAAATCTTTAGACTGTCTTTCCTCTCTACTAAGAGCTGAAGTAGAGGTAATTATTTAGTCTATAACATGCAAGATTTAGGTTAGATGCAAGGAAAACAGTTCAGAATGGGTGACTATGGGTTGTCACAGAATTCACTCTGTGTGGCTTTCAAGACAGAAGAACTAAATTTTAATGTATTGATAGTAGAAGTGACAACTGAAAGTCAGAAGTTGGCTCTGCTGTAAAAGTCACTCCATTGAGCCTGGACAAATCACTTCCCCTTTGTGAGTCTCACTGTCCCCATCTATAAATTGGGAGGAAATGGAGTAGACAATCTTTTCAGGTTTGACATTCTGTGAATTTCACTTATTCATGTGACAGCCTGGCTGGCTGGACCTTGAGGACGTTATGCTAAGTGAAATAAATCAGACAGAAAAAACAAATATTGTGTGATCTCACTTATAAGTGGAATGAAAAAAAAACAAAACTCAACTTCATAATACAGAGACTGGATTGGTGGATGCCAGAGGTGGAAGTAGGGGAATAAGGGGGAAAAGTGAAGAGGGTCAAAGGGTACAAACTTCCAGGTATAAAATAAATAGGTCCTGGGGATGGAATGTACAACATGATTATTATATAACAGTTAATAATATTGTGTTGAATATTTGAAAGTTGTTAAGAGAGTAGTCTTAAATTTTTCATCACAGAAAGAAAAGCAATTGTATATAATTATGTGTGGTGATGGATAAATTGGGGCTTCCCAGGTAGCGCTAGTGGTAAAGAACCACCTGCCAATGCAGAAGACACAGAAGATGCAGGTTTGATCCCTGGATCAGGAAGATTCCCCCAGAGGCTGGCATAGCAACCCACTCCAGAATTCTTGCTGGGAGAATCCCACGGACAGAGGAGCCTGGTGGACTTCAGGCTACAGTCCATAGGGTCACAAAGATAATATTGTGTTGAATATTTGAAAGTTGTTAGAGTAGATCTTAAAATTTTCATCACAAGAAAGAAAAACAATTGCATATAATTATGTGTGGTGATGGGTGTTAACTAGACTAACTGTGGCGATCATTTCACAATGTATACAAATAACAAATCACTGTTTTCTGTACCTGAAACTAATACATTATTATAAATCAATCATATCTCAATAAAATTACAGGGTACCTACTGTGTTCCAAAAGCTGTTGTGAGGATTCAAAAATGAGTAAAAAAGGCAAAGTCCTGTGGAGAGGTGACACAGACAACAAACATATATGTCAGGAGGTGCTCAGTGCTATGAAGAATCTTGATGCTCAGCAAGAGGTAGGGAGCAATGTGGAGGAACTATTTTTATACAGAGTGATCAAGAAGACCTGCCTGATAAGGTAGCATTGAAGCAGATAGCTAAAGGAAGGAAGGGAGCCAGGCATGCAGCTTTGGGTTGACCAAAAAGTTCATTTGGATTTTTCCATTTTGGCCAACCCAATGCTTGAATGAGGAATATTTCAGGCAAAAGCACTGAGGCTAGATCATTCCTGTAAGAGGTGAGTGTGGCTGGAGCAATCGAGTGAGGTGAGAGAGGTAGATGAGGGGAAAGAACAGGAGCCTAGGTCATACAGGGCCTTGAAGGCTTTGGAAAGGGGTTTTGGAGGGCTTTGGGCAGGTTGACATGGTCTGACTTAGGTTTTAAAAGAGTGACTCTGGCTGTTCAGTTCAGTTCAGTTGCTCAGTTGTGTCCGACTCTGCGACCCCATGGACAGCAGCACACCAGGCTTCCTTGTTCATCACCAACTCCTGGAGCCTACTCAAACTCATGTCCATTGTATCGGTGATGCCATCCAACCATCTCATCCCCTGTCATCCCCTTCTCCTCCTGCCTTCAATCTTTCCCAGCATCAGGGTCTTTTCAAATGAGTCAGTTCTTCACATCAGGTGGCCAAAGTATTGGAGTTTCAGCTTCAGCATCAGTCCTTCCAATGAATATTCAGGACTGATTTCCTTTAGGATGGACTGGTTGGATCTCCTTGCAGTCCAAGGAACTCTCAAGAGTCTTCTCCAACACCACAGTTCAAAAGCATCAATTCTTCGGTGCTCAGCTTTCTTTATAGTCCAACTCTCCAACTCTCATACATACTGGAAAAACCATAGCTTTGACTAGACAGACCTTTGTTGGTAAAGTAATGTCTCTGCTTTTTAATATGCTGTCTAGGTTTGTCATAGCTTTTCTTCCAAGGAGCAAGTGTCTTTTAATTTCATGGCTGCAGTCACCATCTGCAGTGATTTTGGAGCCCCCCAAAAATAAAGTCTGTCACTGTTTCCATTGTTTCCCCATCTATTTGCCATGAAGTGATGGGACTGGATGCCATGATCTTAGGTTTTAAAAGAATGACTCTGGCTGTTAAAATACTAGATTATATGGGAGATCAGTTAGAAGGCAGCTACAATCATCTGGGTAAGAGGTAACTGTGGCTTTGACTAGGGGGAGATGGTGATGATGAGAGGTGGTGGTGGTGAGATGTGGTCATATTCTAGGGTGGTCTGGAATGATTCAAGGCTTGAAGTCTCTTCTCATGGACATCTCATGGTTTCCTCTATTCATTTAGCCTCCTTTAAACATTATGAGTCTCTAATTGCAGTTCACCTACTTCAAACAGAGGAAAGCTTGATTTATCCTTTTTGTGAATTCTCCAAATGATCAGCCCTTCTCAAATCAAAGCGGGAAAAAATAACCTAAACAGGCAATTGATAAGAGAAGGCATATCCTCTTTGAGCTTGTTAAGGCTGTTCTATTCCAAGGCTTAATGCCATTTTATTGGGTGCTGGACAAGAAGACACTAAAAGCCTCTGCATTATCAAGAATCTTTCTGGCATATCAGTCAGGGCTGTCTGATCATCCTACTTGACACTGGTCTTAGACTACTCTCTCAGCATCCCAAACACATTCTCAATCTAGAGGATTATGTTAGCACAATGTCAAACCAAGTTAAGTGTTTGGAAAATATCCTATGTATCAGATCAATGTAGACAATTTGGAGAGTTTAGATCAGAAGGAGTATATATAGACTTGTCATGTCACATTTCCTCCCTCTTATATGTTTCCTCCCTACTAAGGTAATCTAGGAAAATGATTTGCCATATAATTTGATACTTGCCATCTTTTCTGAAGTAACAACTTTGCTGCCAACAAAGTCAGGGCAAAGGATGAATTTTATGGATTTTTGCCATTGTCTCGATAATAGAACTCACTCCTCTGCTAAAGACCAACCCCTCTTCCTGTTTCTGTCACCTTTCTACTTCTCTTGTACATAAAGTGTAGGCCTATCTCATTCTTTTCTGTGCCTCCAACTTGTCAAACTCTAGCTAAAACAGCCATATAGACTTTTCTTCCTTTGAACAAAGATACTTAAGCACTAAACTGGAAACTTATGAATAAAAGTGATGAAGCATAAATACCCTTTCATACAAGCTCTCTTACAACAGAGACAGACACTAAGACATTTAAAGCATCACTTAAAACAACCCTATACTTCTATGCAGAAAAGTTAAATTGAGAGTAGAAACAAGCTCTGCTCTTTGCTCCAGAGTTGCTGTAAAACTCAGGGTAGATTGTTTTTTAATAAATCAAGGTGAACATTTTTGAAGAATGAATAAATTGCTAATGACCTTAATATACAAAGAGTTTAGATAAAAACAGTAAGAAAAAAATGACTCTAGTAGAAGAATGGGCTAAAAAATATTAACAGTTGATTCACAGAATACAAATTTCTTATCATATGAAAGGATATAAAACACCACTTACTTGAAAAAGAAATTCCAAAGTAAAATAGTAATGAGATAGTAGTTTTTACCTGTCAGATTAGCAAAGATTTTTTAAAATCTTTGATTTTTTTTTCAGTCTGTGATTGTAAGGATGTGCAAACCAAGCACTTTCACATGATGTTGGTAGGAGAGCAGTTTGGCAATATGTATAAAATTAAATAATGCACATACTCTGTGATTCCAAAATCTTATTACTATGAATTTACAGATATAATCACACAACACAAACACATAGAGAGGATATTCGTTACAGCATTGTTTAGAAAAGTAAAAACCAAAACCTAAATACCCTTGAAACAATTTAAATGTTCATTAAGAAAGGACTGTTTAAATAAATAAGGTACATTTTTTTTTGGCCAGTCACATGGCTTATAAGACCTTAGGTCCCCAACCAGGGGTTGAACCTTCACCCTCAGTAGTGAAAGAATCAAGCTCTAACCACTGAACCACCCAGGAGTTCCCAATAAGGCAACTTTGTATTGAAAGTGAAAGTCGCTCAGTCATGTCCCACTCTTTGTGACCCTATGGACTATACAGTCCATGGAATTCTCCAGGCCAGAATACTGGGGTGGGTAGCCTTTCCCTTCTCCAGGGGATCTTCCCAACCCAGGCATTGAACCCAGGTCTCCTGCATTGCAGGAGGATTCTTTACCAGCTGAGCCACCAGAGAAGTGAAAGTGAAGTTGCTCAGTTATGTCCAACTCTTTGCAACCCCATGGATTGTAGCCTACCAGGCTCCTCTGTCCATAGGATTTTTCAGGCAAGAATACTGGAGTGGGTTGCCATTTCCTTCTCCAGGAGATCTTCCCGACCCAGGGATTGAACCCAGGTCTCCCAGCATTGTAGGCAGATGCTTTACCGTCTGAGCCACCAGGGAAGTCTGAGCCACCAGGGAAGCCCGTATAATATAATATTGTCATTAAAAGAATACAATAAAGATAAACATCCTCATAGGAAATGATGCCACAATGTATTGTTAAGGAAAAAGAAACCAATTGCACAACATTTGTGAAGAGAAGTCTGTGTGTGTTTGTGTATATTTGTTTCTGCTTAATATGCACAAATACCTAGGAGGACACAGCTATATCATTCATAGTGGACTTGTGAGAGTGGGAAATGGGATGTTTTCCTTCACATGTTTTTATACTGTTCTAATTCTTACATTATTACTTTTATAGAAAAGGTTGGGTAGACAAAGCCTAAACTGTCTTAAACACCAGCTGTCTCAGCAGGGTCAGAAGCCTTCCCCGTGCAGGCCCACTGGAAGGAAGGGAGACAACAATCTGCCTATTTGATGGCAACAGGATGGATTGGAACATCGGGAGAGGTCGTTTCTAGCCCCCCAATTCTATCCACTATTCCATTATGGAAGATGGAGCTGATGGAGTTACAGACATCAAATCACTCCAGGTTGTCCTTGAAGATCAGAACGGGACTTAGAAATTACACCCTCCAGCTTCAGAGGTGTTTGTTATGGGTCATAACATATTTTTCTTTTCTTTTTTCTTTCTTTTCTTGGGGAACAGGTGAAAGTGGGACCAACTTCTTCTCCCTCTCTGATCTGACTTTCTTTGGAAGGTTCTTTCAATGCCTTTTTCTCATCTGGCTTGCAGCCCTCCTTTACTAAGGGACAGGTAATAACAATTTACTTGATAGCGAGGGGAACCAGGAAGATTTCCCTCATCCAAGCTCCTGGTAATCATGTGCTGATTACCTTCCGTCTACCAAGGACTTCAAAGGGCTGACATACTTCTTAGAATAGAGACCAACTGCTAGATTGGGGTCACTTAATCCTGCCAGAGGTCACGAAGTGTGCATTTATCGCTACGTCCCTGAATCTGGGATGAATCACCTGAATCACTGAGGTGACTCTTCTTCTGACTCCAGAGGCTTTCTGCTGATACAAAAAACCATTTTCCTTATCCTGTTTTGTCTGGTGGCTTCACTATCCTTCCAAGCCTAGGGCTCAATTTATCAGTGATAATTCGGCATGGTGTGAGAGGGTCATTAACCAGCCCTCTTTTCTTAAGCTATCAACCCTGTGCCTGTATTTTGAACTTTATTCTACAGGAAATAAAGAGCAAGTGTGGTCATTTGAGTGAGGTGATTAGATACCTCTATTCCCTCATATACAGCACTTTCTTCTCTCTCACAGCATGATGTTGCATTGGCCAAAAAGTTCTTTCAAGGTTTCCCTTAACATCTTTCCGAAAAACCTGAAATAACTTTTTTGGCCAACCCAGTACTTTGACTCATTGTTTATATGTTTGCCTCCTCACTGCAATTAAGTTATTCGAAGGGACTTTATAACCAACTGTGTGTGGATGGCTGAAGGAGAGAATGAAGACATTTGCACATTTCAAATCTAGATAATTGAATGGATAAATGGAAGGGTAAAGGTTCCATCCAGAAAGGATACACTGAATGAGGAAGAGGATTTGGAGGGCAAAATGAGGCTGGTCAAGGATTAAGAACACAGGGTCTGCTGCCAGACTGCCTAGGTTTGAATCCTGGTTTGCACTTACTAGCTGTATGAACTTGGGAAAGTCATTTAACTTCTTTATGCCTTGATATCCCCATTTGTAAGAATGGATAATAGTATTATCCTGTACCACAGGATGGTTGTATTGAATAAGTTAATGTAGGTTATGTACTTAGATTCATGCCTGGCACATAGTAAGTGCTAAATTAGTGTTTTTATTTTATTATTTGATATAGGGTATTTAAATGTTTGTGGTACATTTAAAATGTATACTGAAATTTGGAAAATAAATTACAGGTCTCCTAATAGATAATGAGCTAGAAAGGGAAAAGTCACAGAACTGTGGACAGCATCGATATCAAAGGGATAAAAAGAAGGATTTTGTAAAAGAGACTGAATGACAGTGGTCAGAGAGGGAGGGGGAATCAGGTAGGCATTCTATCCTGGAAACCAAGAGAGTTGTCAAGCTAAGAGATTAAAGTGGGACATAGACATTGGACCTGCAAGTACAGGGAGGGTTTGGAAGAGAGGAGGGAGAGAGTGCCATTTGGGGAAGAAGATAAAAGAAGAGAGCTAAAGATCAGTATAGCCAGCTCCTCACAAATATTTGTTGAGGGGCAGCCCTGTCCAAAAGGCCCCTGGGGGGCCATAGACTCATTCTCCTTGACTACAACTAGGATCAGAGGATAAAGAAGGAGGGTAGATGAACAGGAATCAAGAACTACCATATCTGATAAGATTGAAGACCCACCTGGCCAAGTGTCCTGACTCTGAGTGAGGTATCTGGGGCCTTCCCCCATGAGGTTAATCTCATGAGGTTAACGGGAGACCCAGGCATGGCTTTCATCACCAGCCCTTCACTCCAGAACCCACTGTGAACTGGCCAGCATCATTCCCACTACTCACGTCATTGCTCATTCACTTCTTTGACAAGTATCCCATCCCCTTCTTTCTTCCTTTCCAGCTTAAAGCCTATTTATTTTCTGAAGTGCTCCTCCCCTGAAACCTCTCTGTCTACTTGTAACCAGATTGGCCTTCCGTGTCATCCACATCACACATTTTAGATAATGTAACACACGTTTACTTGCCCCATTCTATTTCTGTGCCATGTTTGTTGTTGGCGTATGGAAAGGAATCAGTACAATGCAATGTTCGGTGCTCTGGGATAGGATAGCTGGGAGGAGAGTGCTGAGTTTTGTGCTGATATTTCACACTTGAACTGCATTTGTGACAAGAACCATAAGTTGAAAAAAATGAATAACAGTGAGGAACCTGGGGTGCAAAGGAGACAGAAGATGGCTGTCCTCTAGATAACTGTGCATGTGATATGAAGGAGGAGGTGCGGGATAATATTACACATGTATGAGACACAGCCCAGGGACAGAGGAGAACAGGAAAGTCCCTAATTAGACATGTGTATGTGGGCCACATACAACCATGAGCTTGAGGCTACAGAACGAAGACCTGAGTTGGTGGGAACCCTGAAAAGGATGGGACAGGGGGTGTTAGTCATGGCTAAAAAAACCTCATGTGTTTTTATTTAGTGACTTGCTCTTGAGATACTTTCAAAGTTCTTCCTTGTGAAGCTAGCTCCCTTGGCTTACTTGGGACCAAGTTTAATTACATTTTTCTTTCTGATCACTAGATTAAGTCTTTTGTGTCCCTTGGAACACAGGAGGCCAGGCCCACTGGGAGGGGTGGATGGGTTGGACAGCCTGTGCATATCTTTTCTCCCCATGAGACTATCCATTTCTTGAGTGCACTCACTGTGTCTTTCAGTTTTATGGTGAGGCATATGATTAGTACTCAGACATACTTAGAAACTTGAATCGAACTAAAGAGAATGAATCATTCGCTGGAATTCTGTCATGAATGAGTTGTTTTAGATAGACACTACGTGCAGCTGTTTTGGTGATTTTCAGCTTTGTTGTAAATGTTACTGTTTCTGATCATTCCTTGGTGGTAGCATGGGGGAGTAGAAATAGTGGCTTGGGAGACAGGAAGCTTTTGTGCCAGTTTTGGCTCAGCTGAGGGACCCTGGGCACATCACTTCAGACCAAATGATCTCTAAACTCTATGATTCTGCTCTGTGAGTAAGTCAGCACAGATATGGGAGAGGAGAGAATTCACTTCATCAGTTTGGTTAATATGCTGCCATGCGGTCATTCTGACATTTTCTTCCAATGAAGTGGCTGATTTATTTTCTTGACTTGATTGACAAAACCCAGGTTTCTGGCCTAGCTCTTTGACCCTGGAATGAGACTCACAGAATTAAAGCTGTAACTCAGATTATTATAGTGATAAATACCTACTATTATATTGGGCAATTCAGGTACCAAAGGGTTAATAATATTTTGTATTAATTCTAATGATATGAGTATCATTATTGAATGCTATGTGCCACAAAGTGTATCAGATGTTAAAAAATAATTCTCATTTAAATCTTACAACAACTGATAAGGTAGGTAATATTAATCTCATTACACAGATAAGGAAACATGCTTGATTAGGCCAAGCAACTTTCCTAAAGTCTTGCAGTCTGAACTTTTAGCCACTGTGTGCTCATATGTGCTTTATATATATTTAAAAATGAATAAATGAGGCACTTCCCTGGTGATCCAGTGTCTGAGACTCTACACTCCAAATGCAGGGGGCCTGGGTAAGATCCCTGATCAGGGAACTAGATCCCACATGCCACAACTAAGAGTTTGCATGCCACAACTAAGACATGGAGCAGCAAAATAAATAAATATTAAAAATGAATAAATGATATTAGCCAGTAGAAAATATCAGCATAGTTTCAACTAGTAGGAATAGGAATAGTACAACTGCCCATATATTGAGTATTCACTATGTCAAACATTGTTCTAAGTAATATACATGGATTATTTCCTTTAGTTTTCACTAGAACTCTATGAAGTAGGCTCCATCATCGTTCCCATTTACAGATGAAGAAACTGAGATTTGGTGAGATTAAGCAACTTGTCCAAGGAAGCACACCTACTAAAACAACTAAGACTCCAAAGCTTCTGATCCTTCTACCACTCCAAGCTGCCTGTAAATAGCAGGGTGACATTTGCCATTTTCTCCTTTCCTTTCTTCTCTCATATTGAGTGTTGAGATTTATAGGTCAGAAACTGTAGGGCCCCTCTCTATGCATCAGTCACCTTTTCCCAGGCCCTCAGTGTCCTTTCTACGCTCTGCGATCTCTCCATGGGACCAAGGGTCAGATAGGGGAAGGGAGAAGCGGAGTGCTTTGTTGCTGATTTTCTACAGTCTCAACACAAACAACTTATCATGTTGTTGAGACTTAATCTTGCTAACTCATCTGTGAGACCAATTTTAATTTGAAGCCATCTGCCACAGACAAATGAGTAATTATGGCAGAGCCCAGAGGGGTGGGCCATGGGGAGAAGGTTGGCTTGGCCTCTTTCCACCTGCCTGCATTGACGCAAGTGACCAAGAAAGAAAATGACTTGGGTGGACTGTTGAGGCAGAGGACAGCAGCTCAAACCCATAGACTCCAGTGAATGAGGAGTGATGACTGTGAGGTCATGGCAGCAGAAGGGAGACCACTGTCATCAAGGCCAGGCAGAAGGAGGTAATCTGTGAGCTGGGCCAGCTCGCTCACCAGCCTCTCCTTTTCGCTGTAGTACTGGCAGTGCCTAGTGGTGAATGCCACTTGCCAGCTGGTCTCTCCACACAACATCACAGGCTAAGTCAAACTGATGGAGTGAAGCTGGAAATAATAGTCACTGAGCTCTATCTAGCATGAAATTTTGTTTCAAAAAGCTTTAATGTATCTTTATCTTATTTCTTCCTCACAACAGGCCCCTATATTAAGTAGGCATGGATATTATTAGCTTCATTTTATAGATGAGGAAATTGAGCTATAGAGTGTTTCCGTAACTGGACACTTGGAAAAGACCTTAGGACTTGCCCAAGGTCAGTCAATCTGTTAGGTATAAGCTGGCTAACATCTCAAACTCAGGAATAGAATCTGTTATTCTGTCTTCTAGAGCAGTGGTTTTCTAGTTATGCTTGATCTTCAGGGCCAAGGAGTTACGGGGGAGAGAGCGAGAGGGGGAGGGGGAGGGGGGAGGGAGAATGTGTGTGTGAACAAATGGGCTTTGGGGCCCTGACCTGTACTCTGCTTAGGTCTGTTTTACATCTGGGCAGGATTTCATTTAATGAAAGACTCTGCTACTGAAAATGTTTGAAAGCCACTTGTCTAGACTAATATTTCTCATTGAAAGTGTAGTGGGTTGGATTGTATCCCCCTCAAAAGATATGTTTGAGTCTTAATACCTGGCACCTGTGAATGTGACCTTCTATGGAAAAAAGGGTCTTTGCAGAGGGGGAAGGGATAGTTAGGGGAGTTTGGGATGGACATGTACACACTGCTATATTTAAAATGGATAACCAACAAGGACCTACTGTATAGCACAGGGAACTCTGCTCAATGTTATGTGGCAGCCTGGATGGGAGGGGAGTTTGGGGGAGAATGGATACATGTATATGTATGGCTGAGTCCCTTTGCTGTCCACCTGAAACTATCACAACATTGTTTGTTAATCAGCTATACCCCAATACAAAATAAAAAGTTAAAAATGCTGATTCCAGGCCCAAAACCCCAAGATTATGATTCTGTATTTATGCAACAGGGCTTAGGCATCTTCACTTTGACATTTTCCATATGCACAAAGTTTGATCTTTGAGCCAGTTTTAACCATAGACAGATTCAAGGCTCCTCTTGGGACTGGAACTGGATTGGCTTCCCCTGCTGATGATGCTCCCCTGTTGGTTCCAAGATTCAGTGGGTAAAGGGAGCAGGTTTGATGGACAAGAAATAGGTTGGATTAAACCTTCTGTTACACACGCACACACACACACACACACACACACACACACAGACACACACACACACACACACACACAGACACACACACAGAGTCTTCTACTTATTGTCTGCTTCAGGAAATTCTATCTGATAGAGCATTACCATTTTAACTTTAAGATTTAGTCCTTATTAAAGATGCAGGTGTCCATGTGAGTGTCAATATGTGAAGCCAGTATCAGCCATTTACTCCCAGCCTCTGGTCTTTATTTGAGAGCAGTTTTTGATAAGCTAGAAGAGGAAGAAGAGCATGATGGTCTGGGGCTAGGGCTGAGCAAAGGGGGTCTGGTTGCCAGCCTGAAGGCAAACTTCTTTGTCAGTAAATCCATAGAGGGCACTAGTTTATCCAGCCAAGACTGAGGGAGCTCAGCTGTTCCCAGTCCTTTAGTGAGCTAGGGGAGGGCCTCTGGGTCAGGTGTTTGGATTCTGTGTATAGGAGAAGTGCCTTCCTGAGAGTCGCCTGCCCAGCTGGACCTGAGGCCCTTCAGGAGTTCTGTGTTTGCTCACATCCCTGACTGCTCCCAGGTAAACAAATCTTCTTTCTGTCTCCCAGAAAGGCAGAGCTCCAGCACTGTGGCAGGCTGTTGTTATAGTTACTGATATATGACTTATCGCAGCAATTGTCAGAGCGATGGAATAAAATGCAATTTAGCACCAGCTGCTCGTAGGGGTTGTGCGAGAAGAGAGAGGGAAGAGAAAGCTGCTCAAGAGACCTGGGGAGGGAGCTGGCTTTGTGGGTTTATATATATGGTATGATATTCGAGTGTGGACAAAGGAGGTCTTATATTCTCAGTGAGTCGGGAAGAACCTTGGTGAAAATCAGCCCATCTCAAATAGCTTCATCTAGGTTTCATATCCCTGACATTCCACCAGCAATGCTTCATTCCTGTGAGTTAAGCACTGCTTTTATGAAGGGGAAGATCATGCCTCTTAAATTGTATTGGGTTGGTCAAAATGTTTGTTTGTTCAATGAATACATTGTTCAATACATTTCTTGAAAAGGAAAATATGTCTTTTATTTTAACTTAAAACTAATGAACTTTTTGGCTAACCCAATACTTCAGAATGAGTTTGCCAGGTGCCTTTCTTCCTCAGGTTTTCTAGAGCAATGGGGACAGATGGGAAAAGGGAAAGTGAAAGTGTTAATCTCTCAGTCATGTCTGACTCTCTGTGACCCTATGAACTGTAGCCCACCAGGCTCCTCTGTCCATGGAATTCTTCAGGCAAGAATACTGGAGTGGGTTGCCATTCCCTTCTCTAGGGGATCTTCTCAATCCAGGGATCGAACCCAGGCCTCATGCACTGGCAGGTGGATTCTTTACCATCTGAGCCACCAGGATGAAGAGGAGTACATCAAGTAAAGATTTGACCTACTTTCCAAACTCAGGAATAGGGCTGCTATTGGTAGTGTCCTCTTTGGAAACTCTTCTGTGCTCTGCACTCTTTCAAAACAGTTATGATGCTAAATGGGATTGAATATGAAAGTCCAGGATGTCTTGTTCAAGCAGCTAGCTATGTGCTTTTCCAAGAGATACACACAAGCCCTTCTTACTCATCGCAAGTATTTATCTGTCACCCATTATATACTAGGCACCAGGTCAGGTGCAGATGGCAGATACATGAAAACATGAAAAGTGGGGCATTAGATTATGCTTCCCATTTAAGAAATCATATAATTACAAAGTCTAGTAAGGCTAGCTTCTTTCCACAAATAAGGCTGACCTTACATATTTACTATGTGCTTGGTGTCAAGTGAAGGGTAGAGTCAATGGCTATATCATCCCAGAGGTGGGTGTGTGTGTGTGTGTGTGTGTTAGTCACTCAGTTGTGTCTGACTCTTTGAGACCCCATGGACTCCTCTGTCCATAGGATTCTCAAGGCAAGAATACTGGAGTGGATTGCCATTTCCTTTGTCTCAAAGATCCTGTGCTGGGAGTTCTCAGATTTCACTCAGACAGCCAGGGGAGCAGTATAGCCTAGTGCTTAAGAGGGTGGTTTTAGGGGCCAGGCAGCCTGGGTTTGAATGCTGGCTCTGACATTTATACCATCCTGTGGCTCAATTTTTCTCATCAGTATCATGGGGGCAATCTGAATAGTGCCTGCCTCCCAGAGTAGCTGGGAGGATTAAATGGTGTGAGATGCTTAGCACAGTGCAGTTGCATGTGATTCATTCATAAAATAAATATTTATTGAGTGCCTTTGATATTGCAGGCACTCTCCCAGTGCTGGGATACAGCAGTGGAGAAGAGAGATAAGGCCCCTTCTCTCTTGGCACCGTATTAAATGTTGATTCAGGCCCTTTACCCAAGGAACTTTTAATCTAGTATCTTGTTTTCTGCTCTGTCAGTTCCAATTCCTGGTCTGTGAGTTATCAGTTAGCTTATTTTCATTCCTTTTTGTTTAACTAGGCAAGTATTAAAGCTATGAATTCCCTTTAAACTCAGCTTTGGTCATGTCCCATAAGATTTGATGTTAAGTCTTTTCATTATCAGTATTTTTTAAGCACCTTGCAAGTTGGGTTTCGGTTTGTGCTATTTGTACTTTTTAGTGTATTGTGGTATTCCATGTTGATGACTCTGTATTCTCTTTGTTCCTACTACATGCCTCTATGTACATATGTGCTCAGTCATGTCCAGCTCTTTGCAATCCCATGGACTGTAGCCCGCCAGGCTCCTCTGTCCATGGGATTATCCAGGCAAGAATACTGGAGTGGGTTGCCATTTCCTCCTCCAGGGGATCTTCCTGACCCAGGGATCGACCAGGGACCGACCCAGGTCTTCTGCATTGGCAGATGGATTCTTTACAACTGTGCCACCTGGGAAGTCCACTGCATACCCCTACTATGCTCTGAAAGAAGAGAGACAGTGGAGACCTTCCTGACTTGTGGGGTTTAGAAGGGCCCAGAGGGAAGCAAGACTAGAAAAGCTCATTAATGAAGGGTACTGAGTGCTAGGCTTTATGGGTTGGCGTCTCTTCTAGGGAAGAGCCATTGGAGTCACTGAAAGGATGAAAAGGAATGAGAAGATTGTTATGTTATTTGGGGAAGAATAAGCCATGTCATTGCTGAGGACAGTTTGAGAGGAAGAAAGAGAGTAGAAGCAGGGAGTCCAGATAGAAGCTTTCATGCTAGTCGAGTGCAGGGATTCTCAAACATGAGCGGCATCGCAGTCCCCTGGAGGGCTTGCTGGGCCCCATCCCCAGAGTGTCTGATCCAGTCTGATCCAGATCCAGTCTGATCTGGAGGCTTTCACATTTGCATTTTCTAACAAGTTCCCCTGGTGATGCTAATGCTGATGGTCCCGGAAGCACACTTGGGGAATTACTCATCTAGGAGAGAGATGATGAGAACCTGAGGCAGAGTGGCAGGAGATGGGTTAGAGAGGAAAAAAAGCACATAAAAGATATTGGGAAGGAAAAACTCACTGGGCTTGGGGATTGAACATGAAGACAAGGGAAAGGAAGAACTCAAAGATAACTCCTGAGTATTAAACTTTGGTTCCTCGGAAGATAGGAGAAACGCAGAGGCAAAACTCCAAACATCTAGGGGTGGAATGTAGTCACATGAATGAAACTAAGAGATATGTGTAAGTTCCTGGATCCATCTGCATCTGTGCCACAGCACTAAAGTTTAAAGGCCTCCTGTCCTTCAGGAAAGAGCAGGTGAGGAGAAAACTCAGGTCTGTGTTTCATCTCCCCTTCTCTCAAAAGTGACCTTTGAGTAGACAAAGGAAATGAAGATATAGAGCAGGAGGTAGGGAGCATAGAAAGAGTTAGAATATTCTGGAAATGGAGAGCACAATTTTAGGTTGTGTGGACACTTAGTTGCTCAGTCCTGTCCTACTCTTTGTGACCCCAAGGACTGTAGCCCACCAGGCTCCTCTCCATGGGATTTCCCAGGCATGAATACTGGAGTGGGTTGCCATTTCCTCCTCCAGGGGCTCTTCCCTACCCTTCCCTACAGGGATCAAACCCATGTATCTTGCATCTCAAGCACTGGCAGGCAGATTCTTTACCACTATGCTACCTGGGAAGCCTGAGCATTGAATATATGTCAGCAAATGTTAATAAGGAAAAAGCAAATGAGTAAAGCTCAGTATGGGCCATGCAGGGTAGCTCTAGGATCCCACGTGAGATCACTGGTGCTATTTTGGAGAGGAGAGGGTTGCCATTATAGGGCTTCTCAACTCCAGCCTACCTAACCTTCCTTAGTTTCATGGCTTCTGACCCTGTGATGCTATGTTGTCCCTGGTTATTTCCCAGGCTGTAGGGAATTCTTACCTGCTTCTCTCCACTGGGCCGCCTGTAGCTGAGCAGGAGCTCCACAGCACCCACAACTTCCTTGCGGATGGCGTAGAGCAGTGCATCACCGACGTACACGCTGTGGTTCAGCAGGAGCTCCATGATCTCCAAGTTCTCATTCTCAATGGCAATGAGCAGGGCGCTCCGGCCCAGTGGGTCCATGCAGTTGATGTTGACATTGTAGTAGATCTCAGCCTCCTGGAGGGCCTGCTTCACAGTGGCGTAGTCCCCCTTCTCCACAGCATTGAGGAAGGCCTTCTCCTCAGCAGAGAGCTCTGTCTCTGCCCTCACAATCTGTAGGGGGATGCGGTCTCTGTATGGTGAGTAGTTGACCTTTTTGTAGTACAGTTGTGCCATGGTTCATAGCAATTTTGAAACCTAAATGAGGAGACAGAGGGAGATCAAAGATATTGTTAGATACCTGCAGCTCTCAAGTGGTCAGTTATGGAGGCAGCCTTGCTAGGGACTTGAAAAATCCTTAGCTGTTTTAAAGCTACAATCTTTCTCCTCTTGCAAAGGAGTATATAGAAGAAAGAGCCGGGCTTTTGGGTCAGAAAGACCTGGGTTCAATCTCTGGCTTTACCAGGTCTGTGACCTTAGAGAAGTTACTCAAGCTCACTGTGCTTCAGTTTCTTATTATTAAGCTTGTTTGTGTAAGTCACTCAGTTGTGTCCAACTCTTTGCAACCCCATGGACTGTATCCTGGTGGGAAATAATTCCCCAGGCAAGAATACTGGAGTGGGCTGCCTTGCCCTCCTCCAGGGGATCCTCCTGACCCAGGGACTTGAACTGGGTCTTCTGCATTGCAGGCAGACTCTTTACCGTCTGAGCCATTAGGGAAGCCCTGTTAAGCTTATCAATATTAATAGCATTAACAGCAGCAGGCCCCACGCTAAAGACTAATTCCTATCTCATAAAGCTATTGTGAGAGTTAAATGAGATAATGACTGATCACAGTAACTGGTAAAGAGCAAACCTCCTGAGACATGGCACAAGTTAGTTTTTTCCTTCCCTTCTGCTGTCTGGAGATACTCATGATAATACTTCTGATTGCTGATGCAAAGTTGGATCTCATTTTTGGCTACTTTTATCTGGACCGTGGGCCTCTGATAATTTGTAGGATTACATTTGCAGCTGCCCTGGATGCAGATCCTGGATTGAAATCCTGTCAGAGTGCTAACTGAAGCCGCCTTCTGACTGCTGCTCACTGGGGAAGGGGGTACTGACTCCAACAGACTACAGTCATGTACCGCCTCTAGCCCCTCCTGATGTTTTTCCTCCACCACCTAAACCAAGCAGCTGACATATCTGAGAATCTATCTGGTTCAATTCTGAGAAGTGACTGGTCTGCTTTACATGCACTACATCTAAAGCCTGATTGTAATAGAAGTGATTTCAAAGCAAAACCTATTGAGTTCTTACAATATGTTTAACTTTCTCTGGGAGAACAAGAATAAAAGATAATCTTTGCTTTTAATTGCATAGAATGAATCACAATATAGAGCTCTGCCTTGTAGTTTACAGACTGAATTCATGCACATTTCTCATTGACTCTTGTACTAGCCCTATGAGATGGGAATGCCTATCCTCCCCAGGGCAGATGAGGCTCAGATCCATGAGGTGACTGACTCCCCTTTCCCTACTATCCCTGGGACCTCCAAGACTCTGGAGGCTGAGGTTGGATGAACTTATTTAAGTGTCTTTCATTACTGAAATGTTTTGCCAGCAAAAAAGAAATGGAAATGTGATAAAGGGCCTCTTGTCTCATCTTCTGGATGTAAGAGATGATGAAGACATGTGGCTTCCACAAACATTTGCCTTACTCTTCCAGGTAATTACATCTCTGCTTTGGCAGAGTGAGCGGCATATTTTATACCAAGTGGTATTTGCAATTCATGCGTTTGTGATCTTCTGGGAAGTTAGTGTTTGAAGGTTAGTGTTGCCTCTTGCCCTGAACAGGCCCAGATGACAAATTTCTCTCTGCATCCAAATCTCAGGAGAGCAGACTGCTGCTTGGCTGTCTTGAGAAGCACTGATATTTTCTTGTGCTACTTTCAAGTAACTCAGCAATGACTAAAGAAAAGTGGCATTTAGAGGAAGCATTTGTCACTAAACAGCAAATTACTTTAATAATACTAATTGTAGAACGCCTCCCTGACTCTCTGTCTCCATTATAAAGAAAAAAGGGAGGAGAAAGAAGAGAGTGAGATCTCTTCAAAAGAGACTCAACAGCCCAATTCAGTTTACATTTTTTAATTAATCAACATGAACACACTGGAAGCCTTCAGCATGCCTAGCACTGTGCTAGTCATTTTTGGAACAGAAGAAAGAAAAAGGTCCCTGCCTTCATCATCTCCCATTTGGACCATTCCACACACTTATAATGAGTCATCCTGACTCCATTCTCTCCCCTTCCAGAATGTCTTCCATACCATCCCCAAGTTATCCTGTGAAACATAAAGCTGATCCTATTTCACTCTCCTTGGTTAGTATCCTGCTGCTTTTGTAATGAAATCAACACTCCTTTCTGAGATCTACTTACTAGGTCTTGGCTTGTGTTTGTTTACCTCTCTAATGTCATTTGAAAGCACTCTCTCACCTTCATCCACTGTTCTTTAGTCCTGTAAAACTTCGTTTGATTCTTCCAACATGCCAAGTTTTTTCCTACCTCAAGACCTTCGATCATCTCCTGGAACACTCTCCTCCAACTCTTCATTTTTCAAGCCTCAACTAAATGTCACCTCTTCAGAGATGCCCTCACCAACTGCTCTCTATAAAGTAGTTCCTTCATATTCTTCTCTCCATCATAGCCATAGCCTTTTCTCTTCTTTCTTGACATTAATCAAAATTTCTAGTAACACAGACATATGTCTTTGTCTTCCTGAGTAATCGTCTGTTCAGTCCAATTTGCTTTAAAGCTCAAGTGCAGAGGTTGCATCTGTCCTGTTTTTCTAGCATTCATCCAAGCCCAGTTCCTGGCATACCGTGGATGCTGGATATATGTGTGATGAATGAATGAGTAAACCTTCCATGATATTCTCTCATCTCTCTCCTTCTCACCCCAAGTTCTAGCCTACTGAGCCATGTTCTCTGAGTTACCTTTTCACGATCATGTGTTTGCACATGGCTCCATCCTACTTTTTCCATTTAACAAATTCCTCTCTACTTCAGCACCTTGCTCATAGGTCCCACCCTTCTCTGTGAAGCCTTCCCCTGATGCCCTCAGAATCTCCCCCTGGGTTCCCCACTGGCACTCAGATCACATTTGTTCTACATCACTCAACTACATCTTTGTCTTCCTGCTGTTTGTGTAGGGATACCTTGATTCTTGCCTTCCTAGCACTTACACAGGGTCAGAAACATGACGAGTGCTCAACAAATAGATGTTTAATGAACAAATACAATCTAGCTGAGGGGGTCAGCACAGTCACAAATGAGTACTAGATTTTGTGGTACTGATTTGATGCTTGGGGTTTTCAGAAAGGGCTCTGTGAGGCTGAAGTCTCAGAGGTTTCATGGAGAAGATAGCTGTTATCCAGTCCTTGAAGAATTAATTTAGTGTGAAAATATTAGGGTAATTCAGGTATCACAAGAACAAATGTGGTGGGCTTGATCATAGTCTAGTTGGGATAGTGTTGGGGGCATATTTTTAAGGCTATAATAGAATACAGGGATAAGAGATAAACTAAAATTATAAGGCAACAGCTCAAAACTTGTTTGACTATATTAAAATGATCTTAAACACTTGACATATATACACTACCATGTGTAAAATAGATAGCTATGTGGGAAGCTGCTGTATAGCACAGGGAGCTCAGCTTGGTGCTCTGTGATGACCTAGAGGGGTGGGATGAGGGGGGGGTGGGAGGGAGGTCCAAGAGTGAGGGGATATATGTATACATATAGCTGATTCATTTCAGTATACAGCAGAAGTTAATACAACATTGTAAAGCAATTATACTCAAACAAACAAACACACACACACACAAACCAAAAAAAAGAAAATCCACTTGCTGCCCATTTGCCACTTAAGAGGCTGTGCTATCATGTGCTTAGTTGCTCAGTTGTGTCTGACTCTTTGTGACCCCATAGACTGTAGCCCATCAGGCTCCTCTGTCCATGGGGATTCTCTAGGCAAGAATACTAGAGTGGGTTGCCATGCCCTCCTCCAGGGGATCTTCCCAACCCAGGGATCAAACCCAGATCTCCTGCATTGCAGGTGGATTCTACCATCTGAGCCACCAGGAAAACTCCTTAAGAGACTACTATGGAAGAAAAGGCTAGATGTCTTTTCAGATGGTGTGGCTGGTGGTTCTGGACTAAGTATTACTGCCACAGGAAGGTCTGTGTCCACGTTAGCAAGACACAGCTTTAAGGGAAACTGAAGACAAATGTGTCCCAGGAAAAGGTGAGAACACAGGGAACTAATTCAGTCAAAGCCCTGTTGAGTGCCAGGCACTATGCCAGGAGCCAGAGTGATAAATTGTTCCACTTTGGGGATAATTCATATGTCCTGGGCACTGTGCCAGGTACTGGGGCAGCATTAATACTACTCCTGCTTCTAGTATTAATAACAATGAAAGCAACAAGAAGTACATTCACTGAACTCTCACTCTATGCCAGATGTGTGAGTTATAGTAGTAAAGAGAGAGGACAGTACAATCATGGTCAATTTGCAACTTGAAGTAAGTATAATTGGATGATCTATAGTCAATTCAGAGTCTAGTGTTACTTTTCATCTCTTGCGTTTGAAATTAATCTGGTCTATTGCATTTCCAGTGGGCTGTGTTATAAGAAGCTTTGTGGTATTCCCCTGTAGAGAAAAAAACCTCTCCTCCAGAGGTTGCCTGAGAAATACTACTAGAGGGTGATTCCTTCACTTTAAGGCACTCTATTCTTAAAAACTACCCCTGGAAGGGATAATAAATTACATGGCCAATAGCCAGTAACACTTTAAGGTGAATTCCTTGATTAGGAAAGTTGCTGTGGCCTTGGGAGTAAAGAGATGTATGTTTAGAAGGACAGGGAAGATGTGATGTAGGGGAAAGAAGAGGCCTGGATGTCTCTTTTATGTACCCATGCCCACCTCTATACTACACAGGATATAAAATGGGTTCCCCATATAGTCTGAAAAATTGATGCTTTTGAATGGTAGTGCTGGAGAAGACTCTTGAGAGTCCCTTGAAAAGCAAGGGGATTAAACCAGTTATTATTAATTAATTATTATTATTTATCCTTCATTATTATTAATCCTAAAGGAAATCAACCCTGAGTATTCATTGGGAAGGACTGATGCTGAAGCTCCAATACTTTGGCCACCTGATGCGAAGAGCCAACTCACTGGAAAAGACCCTGATGCTGGGAAAGATTGAGGGCAAGAGGAGAAGGGGGCGGCAGAGGATGAGATGGTTGGATGGCATCACTGACTCAATGGACATGAGTTTGAGCAAACTCCAGGAGATAGCAGAGGACAGAGGAACCTGGTGTGCTACAGTCCATGGGGTCACAGAGTTGGACATGACTTAGCAACTGAACAACATGTTGTGTGTCTACCTGTAAGCTTATAATATATCTAATGACTTTCCTAGTTCACTGCCCTCTGCCAGTCCTCAAAGCTGGTGCCATTTGACCCTCATTGACAGCTTTTAGTTTCATTCTCACTCTAAACTCTGAGATCAATTCTTTCTCCATATGCTTGCTGTTAGTCCTACTCTGCCATTATTCTGGGAATAAGTAACTAATGATGGAATTTCTGGCATCTCTTGAAGATGGATTATAGGGAAGGTTCCTTTCCATAACCCTTCACTTTTATAGTTATGCTTGGCAGATTGTACTCATTTGCTACTAACCTAAGCCAGGAAGTGAGGTTTGTGTTCCCATTATTAGGCACTGGTCTTGAGGTGTATCCTTAACTGAATGAAATAAAACCAGCCAGCACTTCATCCTATTCTACAAGTGAACTCCCACTGTAGTCTCCCAAGCATGAAAGATTAGGAATGGTCAATCAGGCTGTCTCAGGGGGCTTATCATGTTCCCTCTTGCTGGTACTGCTTAGCCAGAGGAGTTTGTCTAAAGGAATCTGTGACATTTGTGGGTTCAAATGATGCAATTTAAAGAGCTAAATCAATGGGCTGGGCAGAAGAGCAGGACACAAAGTGGTCTCACCAAATCCCAGCCCAGATCATTGCCCAGCTCAGGCCTTTGTGAGGAGGAAAGCTTTCCATCTCACTAAAATATAGTGTCTTTGGGGGGACAGGGTATCTGTGTGTGGCTTGCACTCTGTGCCATAAGTATTGGGCTTGAATGGTGAAATCCTTGTGACCTCTTACCCTTCTCCTTATCTGTCTAGCTGTCCATCTTTTCAGAGCCCTTTAAGTAAAGTAGGTTTAATTTGATAAACTTATACAACCTCAAGGGTAAATGGTAGATAATAAATACATTCAATGAATATGTACCAGGCACTGTGATAGAAGCTGATTGTAACAGCTGAGTGGCTTAAAGCCATACCTCATCTAGAGAAAAATTGCATTTGAACAGGAACCTTGAATGCCCAATCCAATGAGTGACTAGAATGGAAATTTCATGTACATAGCCACAGAGGTGAGCTAGTCAGAGGAAGCTTGTGTGTGTGTACATGTATATGTACATACGCGTGTGTGTGTGTGTGCTTGTTGATTTTGAGAGCATTTTGACTCCTTTAAGAGAACTGCTTATAGAACTTCCTAATTTTAACCTAGTTACACTAATCTTTCCCAGAAAAGTCCCTCCTACAAGGGACATCAAAATTCATCTAGCATAACCCCCTGCTCAGTGAAAAAGACTCCCTGACAATATCCTTGTTAAGTGATTGTTCAGTTAATGAGCACCTCCACTGATGAAAACCTCACCCCTTTCTCACCTTTATGGTGAGTGCTGATATTCAGCAAAGGTGTCTCTATGTCTATCCAAAATCACCTGTTTCCAGCTTCTATTCCATGGCCCCAGTTCTGCTCTATAGAGCAGTATCAAGCAAATATGTCTTTTGTCCTGCATGACAACCCTTCATGTATTTGATTTCAGTTCTTGTGTCTCTCTCTGCCCCAGGAGTCTCTCTTTCTGTAGAATTATGAGCATTCTAGTGGTCTGCTTCTAGTTATACTATACTTTGTTTTTCTTAAAGTATTCTGTTCAGAAGTGAACACATTCTCTAGAATGGTCAGGCCAGCACAGGTTACACCATGGCTATTTATTCTTCATTTCTCATTCAGCAATGCTTTGCTGGGGTCAAGACACCATACTGTCTTGTCTCAAAAAGTACTTTAGACCATCCTGCATAGTTGTACATTATGCTTTTCATTTGTACAAATCATACCAATCCAACAATTTCATTGATTTATAAATAGTAATAAATTAACATTAAGCACTTATGTGCCAGATACTGTATATGCTAAATGCTTCACATACATTATTTAAATTATTCTTTACTTTCAGACAGTTATGATTAGCATCTCTCTCCTCCCAGATAAGGAACCTGAGACACAGAGAGGTTAAGTAATTTGCTTAAGTTCACACACAGTGGTGGGAATGGGGTAAGAGTCAAGCTCTGACGCTAGAGTCTACATTTTGAACTACTTCAATGAAAGTAGATTCTTTTGTAAGCTCCATAATGCCTATAATAGTGCTAGACACAGTGCTGCAATTCAGTACTTGTTATGTACCTAGTATTTGTCATGGCCAGGACATTTGGCGGTAGGGAATACAAATATACGTATATAAATGACATAGCTCTTGTCTTCAAACAATTCCAGGTCCAGAGAGAGAAAAAAATTAAAATAAGTTAAATTTACTACAGTCTGATATAGAGTCTAATATATAATAGGGACAAAGGGAGGAAGTGTTTAACTCTACTTGGGGAGATAATTGAAAAGAAAGCAATACTTGAGCTATGTCTTTTTTTTTTTTTTTTAGAAAAACTTTTTATTGTTTATTAGGGTATATCCAGTTAAATGATGTTGTCATAGTTTCAAGTGAATAGCAAAGGAATTCAGCCATACATATACATGTATCCACTCTCCCTCAAATCCCTGTCTCATCCAGGCTGCCACATAACACAGAGCAGAGTTTCATGTGCTATACAGTAGGTTCTTGCTGGTTATCCATTTTTTTTCCATTTATTTTTATTAGTTGGAGGCTAATTACTTTACATCATTACAGTAGTTTTTGTTATACATTGAAATGAATTAGCCATGGATTTACATGTATTCCCCATCACAGTCCCCCCTCCCACCTCCCTCTCCACCCAATCCCTCTGGGTCTTCCCAGTGCACCAGGCCCGAGCACTTGTCTCATGTACCCAACCTGAGCTGGTTATCTGTTTCACCCTAGATAATATACATGTTTCAATGCTGTTCTCTTGAAACATCCCACCCTCGCCTTCTCCCAGAGTCCACAAGTCTGTTCTATACATCTGAGTCTCTTTTTCTGTTTTCCATATAGGGCTATTGTTCCCATCTTTCTAAAGTCCATATATATGTGTTAGTATACTGTAATGGTCTTTATCTTTCTGGCTTACTTCGCTCTGTATAATGGGCTCCAGTTTCATCCATCTCATTAGAACTGATTCAAATGAATTCTCTTTAATGGCTGAGTAATATTCCATGGTGTATATGTACCACAGCTTCCTCATCCATGCGTCTGCTGATGGGCATCTGGGTTGCTTCCATGTCCTGGCTATTATAAACAGTGCTGCGATGAACATTGGGGTGCACGTGTCTCTTTCAGATCTGGTTTCCTTGGTGTGTATGCCCAGAAGTGGGATTGCTGGGTCATATGGCAGTTCTATTTCCAGCTTTTTAAGAAATCTCCACACTGTTTTCCATAGTGGCTGTCCTAATTTGCATTCCCACCAACAGTGTAAGAGGGTTCCCTCTTCTCCACACCCTCTCCAGCATTTATTGCTTGTAGACTTTTGGATAGCAGCCATCCTGACTGGCGTATAATGGTACCTCATTGTGGTTTTGATTTGCATTTCTCTGATCATGAGTGATGTTGAGCATCTTTTCATGTGTTTGTTAGCCATCTGTATGTCTTCCTTGGAGAAATGTCTGTTGAGTTCTTTGGCCCATTTTTTGACTGGGTCATTTATTTTTCTGGAGTTGAGCTGGAGGAGTTGCTTGTATATTTTTGAGATTAATCCTTTGTCTGTTGCTTCATTTGCTATTATTTTCTCCCAATCTGAGGGCTGTCTTTTCACCTTGCTTATAGTTTCCTTTGTTGTGCAAAAGCTTTTAAGTTTCATTAGGTCCCATTTGTTTATTTTTGCTTTTATTTCTAAAATTCTGGGATGTGGGTCATAGAGGATCCTGCTGTGATTTATGTCGGAGAGTGTTTTGCCTATGTTCTCCTCTAGGAGTTTGATAGTTTCTGGTCTTACATTTAGATCTTTAATCCATTTTGAGTTTATTTTTGTGTATGGTGTTAGAAAGTGTTCTAGTTTCATTCTTTTACAGGTGGTTGACCAGTTTTCCCAGCATCACTTGTTAAAGAGGTTATCTTTTTCCCATTGTATATCCTTGCATCCTTTGTCGAAGATAAGGTGACCATAGGTTCGTGGATATATCTCTGGGCTTTCTATTCTGTTCCATTGATCTATATTTCTGTCCTTGTGCCAGTACCATACTGTCTTGATGAATGTGGCTTTGTAGTAGAGTCTGAAGTCAGGCAGGTTGATTCCTCCAGTTCCATTCTTCTTTCTCAGGATTACTTTGGCTATTCGAGGTTTTTTGTATTTCCATACAAATTGTGAAATTATTTGTTCTAGTTCTGTGAAAAATACCGTTGGTAGTTTGATAGGGATTGCATTGAATCTATAGATTGCTTTGGGTAGTATAGCCATTTTGACAATATTGATTCTTCCAATCCATGAACACGGTATATTTCTCCATCTGTTTGTGTCCTCTTTGATTTCTTTCATCAGTGTTTTATAGTTTTCTATGTATAGGTCTTTTGTTTCTTTAGGTAGATATACTCCTAAGTATTTTATTCTTTTTGTTGCAATGGCGAATGGTATTGTTTCCTTAATTTCTCTTTCTGTTTTCTCATTGTTAGTGTATAGGAATGCAAGAGATTTCTGTGTGTTAATTTTATATCCTGCAACTTGACTGTATTCATTAATTAGCTCTAGTAATTTTCTGGTAGAGTCTTTAGGGTTTTCTATGTAGAGGATCATGTCATCTGCAAACAGAGAGAGTTTCACTTCTTCTTTTCCTATCTGGATTCCTTTTACTTCTTTTTCTGCCCTGATTGCTGTGGCCAACACTTCCAAAACTATGTTGAATAGTAGTGGTGAGAGTGGGCACCCTTGTCTTGTTCCTGATTTCAGGGGAAATGCTTTCAATTTTTCACCATTGAGGGTGATGCTTGCTGTGGGTTTGTCATATATAGCTTTTATTATGTTGAGGTATGCTCCTTCTATTCCTGCTTTCTGGAGAGTTTTAATCATAAATGGATGTTGAATTTTGTCAAAGGCTTTTTCTGCATCTATTGAGATAATCATATGGTTTTTATCTTTCAATTTGTTAATGTGGTGTATTACATTGATTGACTTGCGGATATTAAAGAATCCTTGCATTCCTGGGATAAAGCCCACTTGGTCATGATGAGTGATTTTTTTAATATGTTGTTGGATTCTGTTTGCTAGAATTTTGTTAAGGATTTTTGCATCTATGTTCATCAGTGATATTGGCCTGTAGTTTTCTTTTTTTGTGGCATCTTTGTCTGGTTTTGGAATTAGGGTGATGGTGGCCTCATAGAATGAGTTTGGAAGTTTACCTTCTTCTGCAATTTTCTGGAAGAGTTTGAGTAAGATAGGTGTTAGCTCTTCTCTAAATTTTTGGTAGAATTCAGCTGTGAAGCCATCTGGTCCTGGGCTTTTGTTTGCTGGAAGATTTCTGATTACAGTTTCGATTTCCTTGCTTGTGATCGTTTTGTTAAGATCTTCTATTTCTTCCTGATTCAGTTTTGGAAAGTTATACTTCTCTAAGAACTTGTCCATTTCTTCCAAGTTGTCCATTTTATTGGCATAGAGCTGCCGGTAGTAGTCTCTTATGATCCTTTGTATTTCAGTGTTGTCTGTTGTGATCTCTCCATTTTCATTTCTAATTTTGTTAATTTGGTTCTTCTCCCTTTGTTTCTTAATGAGTCTTGCTAATCATTTGTCAATTTTGTTTATTTTTTCAAAAAACCAGCTTTTAGCTTTGTTAATTTTTGCTATGATCTCTTTAGTTTCTTTTGCATTTATTTCTGCCCTAATTTTTAAGATTTCTTTCCTTCTACTAACCCTGGGGTTCTTCATTTCTTCTTCCTCTAGTTGCTTTAGGTGTAGAGTTAGGTTATTTATTTGACTTTTTTCTTGTTTCTTGAGGTAGGCCTGTAATGCTATGAATCTTCCCCTTAGCACTGCTTTTACAGTGTCCCATAGGTTTTGGGTTGTTGTGTTTTCATTTTCATTCATTTCTATGCATATTTTGATTTCTTTTTTGATTTCTTCTATGATTTGTTGGTTATTCAGAAGCATGTTATTTAGCCTCCATATGTTTGAATTTTTAATAATTTTTTTCCTGTAATTGAGATCTAATCTTAGTGCACTGTGGTCAGAAAAGATGACTGGAATGATTTCAATCTTTTTGAATTTACCCAGACTAGATTTATGGCCCAGGATGTGATCTCTTCTGGAGAAGGTTCTGTGTGCACTTGAGAAAAAGGTGAAGCTGATTGTTTTGGGGTGAAATGTCCTATAGATGTCAATTAGGTCTAGCTGGTCCACTGTGTCCGTTAAAGTTTGTGTTTCCTTGTTCATTTTCTGTTTAGTTGATCTATCCATAGTTGTGAGTGGGGTATTAAAGTCTCCTACTATTATTGTGTTACTATTAATTTCCTCTTTCATACTCGTTAGCGTTTGCCTTACATATTGCGGTGCTCCTATGTTGGGTGCATATATATTTATAATTGTTATATCGTACAACCAGAGAGGTTCACAGAGTTACATGAAGAATAGGAGAGGGAGGAAGGAGACAGAGGTGAGCAGGAGGAGAAAAAGGGGACTCAAGAGGAGAGAGACAGATCTACGCAGTTATCTGTTCCCAAAGTGTTCTCCGTAGCCCAGACACCCACAAAGATTCACAGAGTTGGATTGGGAAGAGAAGGGGAATGGAGGAAATAGAGGTGTTCTGAGGTAGAAAACAGAGAGTCAAAAGTGGGAGAGTATCACCACACTCCTGAATAGAAATGGGAACTGAATATTGGATTCTTAAATGACCAAAATTTATATCACATACTACTGAAAAACAAAGATTGAAAATCTAGTGTAGAGGTTAGACTCTTTGAAATACAATATTTAAAAACAAAAACAAAAACACACAAAAAATTTAGAACTGTATATGAAGTTCAGTTTAAAAATAGGGTCTCTCTCTCTCTTTTTTTTTTTTTGGCAAGGTTATAGTGAAATGAAAATGAAAGTTAAGGAATAATAGAGGAGTATTAGAGGACTTTAAAAGGAAATAGGAGAGAAAAACAAGAAAAAGAAAAAAAAATTTTTTTCCCCTAATTAAAAAAATTGTAAAAATATATGAAAATGAAAGTTGAGGAGTAATGGGGGAGTAATAGGGAATTTTAAAAGAAAATAAAAGAGAAAAAATAAAAAAGAAAAAAAAATTTTTTTTTAATTAAAAAAAATATACATATATATCTAGGAATTTCTCTGGGGTTGTTGCGGTCAGCGTAGGTTCAGTTCAATTTCAGATAGCTCCTCTTTCCAGCTTACACTTCTCGATATCTGTAGGCCCCTTCCCGTGTAGTCGGTGTTACCTTCAGGGATTTTAATCTGTTGCACCGGTCCTTTCTGAAGCGGTTCCCTTTGTTTATTTGGCTTCTGTTTGCCGTCTCTTTGGTGTCTAATTTCCGCCCTGACACAGGCGGGCGGAGGTGATCTCTTATTTAGGTTCTCTAGTTCAGTTCAGTCCTGCTACGGGGAGGGCGGGGCGCTGCAGACAGATACCGCTCTGTGTGGATAGCACTCACCGTGTTCCGGTCACACTGGGTTTGCCCCACTCACGGGTGTCAGTGCTTTCGCCGTCTACACTGCTCAGGCTCCCGGCTGCTCTATATGGAGCGGGCCCTGCGGTTCCAGTTTTCGGGTACTCCACAAAAGCGCAGATTCAGTTGCGCCTGCGTTTTGTGCCTTCCCCAGCCTGAGCGGTTCAGGCAGCCAGAGGCTTGGGCGCAATCTCCCCGGGTACGGCGCGCTTTTTCCCTCCGCGGCCCCAGCACGCACCGCCAGTCGGGTCTCAGGAAGTCTTTAGATAGGAACCGGAGGCCTGTTTGCAGTGTGGGAGGGGGTGGCTTCTCAGGGGCTGAGTTTGCCCTTTTCCCCTCCCCCCTGCCTCCTACCTCCAGCGGGGATGGGCCGGCTCTTCTCTGGAGATTCTCAGTCCCTTTGTTTTGTGAACCACCGGCAGTGTGTTTGGGCCAGCTAATTTTGTCCCTTGCTATCCCACAGTTTAAAAAAGCTCCCTCCAATTGCTCTCAGGGTCTTCGGGCCGGTCCTCACCCTAAGCAATGCCGCCCGCTCCTCTCCGGTCCGCCCCGCTTGTTGCTGGCAGGTACGGGCGTCTGGGGTACTTTTCTGCTGGGAGTTGCTTTTAGGCACGTAATCTGTGGGCCTTGTTTAATTTTTCCTCCCAGTTAGAATGCAGAAAACTTCCCCCAGTCCCGCCAGTGAGAGGGTTTCCTGGTGATTGGAAACTTCCTCTATTAAGACTCCCTTCCCGGGACGGGTCTCCATCCGTAGCTCTTTTGACTCCCTTATTATCGTTTATATTTTGTCCTACCTCCCTTCGAAGACAATGGGCTGCTTTTCTGGGCACCTGATGTCCTCTGCTAGCGATCAGAAGTTGTTTTGTGAAATTTGCTCAGCATTCAAATGTTCTTTCGATGAATTTGTAGGAGAGAAAGTGGTCTCTCCGTCCTATTCCTCCGCCATCTTGGCTCCTCCCTCCTTGAGCTATGTCTTATCATGATGGTGTGATCATTCACCTAGAGCCAGACATTCTGGAATGTGAAGTCAAGTGGGCCTTAGGAAGCATCACTACAAACAAAGTTAGTGGAGGTGATGGAATTCCAGTTGAGCTATTTCAAATCCTAAAAGATGATGCTGTGAAAGTGCTGCACTCAATATGTCAGCAAATTTGGAAAACTCAGCAGTGGCCACAGGACTGGAAAAGGTCAGTTTTCATTCCAATCCCAAAGAAATGCAAGAACAAAGAACACTCAAACTACTGCACAATTGCACTCATCTCACACACTAGTAAAGTAATGCTCAAAATTCTCCAAGCCAGGCTTCAGCAATACATGAACTGTGAACTTCCAGATGTTCAAGCTGGTTTTAGAAAAGGTAGAGGAACCAGAGATCAAATTGCCAACATCCGTTGGATCATAGAAAAAACAAGAGAGTTCCAAAAAAAACATCTATTTCTGCTTTATTGACTATGCCAAAGCCTTTGACTGTGTGGATCACAATAAACTGTGGAAAATTCTGAAAGAGATGGGAATACCAGACCACCTGACCTGCCTCCTGAGAAACCTGTATGCAGGTCAGGAAGCAACAGAACTGGACATGGAACAACAGACTGGTTCCAAATAGGAAAAGGAGTATGTCAAGGCTGTATATTGTCACCCTGCTTAGTTAACTTATATGCAGAGTACGTCATGAGAAATGCTGGCCTGGAAGAAGCACAAGCTGGAATCAAGATTGCCAGGAAAACCTCAGATATGCAAATGACACCACCCTTATGGCAGAAAGTGAAGAAGAACTAAAGGGCCTCTTGATGAAAGTGAAAGAGGAGAGTGAAAAAGTTGACTTAAAGCTCAACATTCAGAAAACTAAGATCATGGCATCCAGTCCCACCACTTCATGGCAAATAGATGGGGAAACAGTGGAAACAGTGGCTGACTTTATTTTTCTGGGCTCCAAAATCATTGCAGATGGTGATTGCAACCATGAAATTAAAAGATGCTTACTCCTTGGAAGAAAAGCTATGACCAACCTAGACAGCATATTAAAAAGCAGAGACATTACTTTGTCAACAAAGATTCGTTTAGTCAAGGCTATGGTTTTTCCAGTAGTCGTGTATGGATGTGAGAGTTGGATTATAAAGAAAGCTGAGAGCTGAAGAATTGATGCTTTTGAACTGTGGTGTTGGAAAAGACTCTTGAGAGTCCCTAGGACTGCAAGGAGATCCAACCAGTCCATCCTAAAGGAGATCAGTCCTGGGTGTTCATTGGAAGGACTGATGTTGAATCTGAAACTCCAATACTTTGGCCACCTGATGTGAAGAGCTGACTCATTTGAAAAGACCCTGATGCTGGGAAAGATTGAGGGCAGGAGGAGAAGGGGATGACAGAGGATGAGATGGTTGGATGGCATCACCGACTCAATGGACATGGGTTTGGGTAGACTCCGGGAGTTGGTGATGGACAGGGAGGCCTGGCATGCTGCGGTTCATGGGGTCACAAAGAGTCGGACATGACTAAGCAATTGAACTGAACTGAAGAGTTTGTTAGACAGCAATGTAGGTATGATCATTCTAGATAAGGAACACAGCAGGTGCTCAGGTGTGGGTATATAAATCATAGTGGTATTTTAGAGAACATTAGCACTCTTCCTATTCTTCAAACTTCTCAAGCATGTGACCACCTTGGGATCTTATTACATGTGGTTCACTGCCTATAATCCTATTCTACAAGATCATCAGTTTTCTTCTTATGATGTAAATTTCAGATCAAATGTCATCTCTTCAGTAAGCCTCCCAAGAACACATTTCCAATGGAGCAAGCTCCTTTGTGTCACACTCTATCTCATTATCCAGAGTTGCTTTTCTTGAAGAACTTATTACTACTTGAAATGTTCATATTTTTGTTTAGTATTTTAATACCTAGCTCCCCCAAACAGACTGTAAACTCCATAATAGCAAAAACATCTGTCATGTTTACTACCCTATATCCACAACCTGGCACATAGTAGGTTCTCAGTAGATATGTATTAAATTGCTACATGAAATAGTGGTAGGGGTAGAGATGGAGGGATGCTCTGTGAGTAGAGCTATGCTTTTTTCTTGTGTGTTTAACCGCCTCCTCTTCATGCAGCTAAGTGCTTAAGCAAGAAGCCTCCCTTTTACCAAAAAAAAAAAAAAAAAAAAAAAGAGTCTTAATTAGTCTAAGGTGGCTCAAATGGTAAAGCATCTGCCTACAATGTGGGAGACCTGGGTTCAATCCCTGGGTCAGGAAGATCCCCTGGAGAAGGAAATGGCAACCCACTCCAGTATTCTTGCTTGGAAAATCCCATGGATGGAGGAGCCTGGTAGGCTACAGTCCACAGGGTCACAAAGAGTCGGACACGACTGAACGACTTCACTTTCTTTTCGAGTAAATATTGGTAATTCCATTTCTTTGATTGGCCTAGATTTGAGCATTTGGTACAGTTCTGCCCAGTGAGATGTGCTAGAGGGCTTCTGGGAAAAGTTTCTTTGTTCTTAAAAAGAGATGTAAAAATAAGAAATATTTCCCCGTTTTTGCCTCTGAATGATGTCATTTGCATATGACACCAAACTTTGGTAGCCTTTTTGAGACTATGAAGAGAGCCAGCCTAAAAGACTCAGCTTCCATGCTAAGGATGGCATAAACTGGGTCCTTTATGATGTCTCTGAGCCATTGAATTAATTAATCTGGAAGCTGCTCTACCTCTAGACTTCTAGTTGTGTGAGATGAAAAGTTACTTTTTGTTAACCTACTTTTAGGCATGCTTCTCTGTTATAAGAAGCTGAAGACAAAAAAAAAAGTTGAAGACATCCTAAGTGATAGCATTTTTGGGAAAATTAGCAAAATTAAACCACAAACAAATAGAAAACTTGAGCAGCTTAATAATCATAGAGGAAATTAAAATAGTTTGAAATGTCTACCAATTAAAAGTCACTCGGCTCAAGTGGTTTCACATTTGTGTATATCAATAGAACTTAAAAAATGCAGATGGTTATCTTGATATTAAAATTATTTTCAGATTATAGATCAAGGAAGAACACTCATGAATTCATTCTACAAAGCTAGCATAATCTTAATGCCAAAACCTGATAATGCTGCTCTAAAATGAAAACTATAGACCAATTTCAACCATGAAAATCATTCTAAAAAACTCTAAATAAAATATTAGCAAATGAAAACCAGAAGTGAATTTGAAGAATAATACATTATGACCAAGTGGAACTTATCCTAAGAGCAAGCAGGGTTCAATATGAGAAAAATTTCAATACAATTAGTAAGTAACTGTCAACCACTTAAAGGAAAGAAGACATGATTATATCAATAGATGAAAAAATTGGTATTAACTCAGAACCTATTTATTTAAAAAATGAAGTAAAACTGGAACAGAAATAAATTACCTATATACACACAAAAAAATTATTTACCTCAAATCAGTAATAAATATCATAATAAATTGTGAAATACTGGACCCATTGTCATTAAAATCAAGAATGCCATTATCAGCTCTATTATTCAATTTTAATGCAATAAGAGAAGGATGTGAAAATATTACAAATATTTAACAAATTACCTTTATAGGCATATAATGGTATAATAGAATATCCAAGAAACTTTTCAAAAATCTGTTAAAAAGCTGACAAGAAACTTTGGTAAGGTGACAGAATGTAAGAAAAAAATACAGTTATCAATAGCTTTAAAAATTTATATCAGTAATAATCATCATCACTCAGAAATTATAAAGGAAAAATTCAATGCAGAATAGTGATAACATCTGAAGACATCCAGGAATAAATTTACCTAGAAAGGAACAGGATTCATGTAAGAGAAGTTACTGATGGGGTTAAAATAAGACAGAGAGAACAGGGAAGCAAACTATGTTGCTGAATAGAAAGAACCTAATAAAAATACAACTTCTCCCAAATTAAGATGTAAATTACAAAAAGTATGTCTTTTGAGTTTTATATAGACCTGGGAAAATTAAAGTTAAATGAAATGATAAATGTATTAAAATTCCACAAAATTTTTGATTAAAAAAAGGACATAAAAATTGGCAGAGTAGGGAACTTCAAAAATCCATCTCTGCACTAATGCAATGATTTAACCTAGCAACATCCATCAGTTCAAATCAATCTTTTCTGAACTCTGGACTCTAATAAAAACACTGATCAAAATAGTTCTTAATGAAGAAATAAGCTATTAAATTTTGGTAAGAGCGTTTTGTGGAATTTTTACTGAACTGCTTACAAGCCCCAACTTCTTAGCTTGGAGATAGCCATGGGGACTGTAACTCATATTGCTAGTTAGTGTGGCTTGCTGATGCTGGGAAGGGGGAAATGTGAATTTTGTTCTCAAAGAATTGTGATTATATGTTTTGACTGGTCAATACATAGATATTAAATTTCTTCATGATAAAGAGGAATCAGCACAGAGGATCGATTGCCTTTTTTTAAAACCCACCTTGGAATTTTCTCAGGGTTGGAGTTAGCCTCCCTAGCAGTGTTAGCCAAATGTGAAACAGCAGATTTGAGAAGATAGAAAAAAGAACTGCTGAGACAGAAAATATATACATTGAAATCATCTAGTCTGTCTCACAGTCACAGAGAACAAAGTTATGGTTACCAAAGGGGAAAGGGGGTGGGAGAGGGATAAATTCGGAGTTTGGGATTAGCAGATACACACTACTATATATAAAATAGATGAACAACAAGGTCCTACTGTATAGCACAGGGAACCATATTCAATATCCTGTAATAAACCATAATGGAAAAGAATATGAAAAATAAATGCATATAACTGAATTACTTTGCTGTATACCAGAAACTAATACAACATTGTAAGTCAACTATACTTCAGTAAAAAAAAATCAAAATCTAAATTAAAAAAAAAGAAATTATCTAGTCTAAGAGGTAGAAAATAAAAAACAATGAAGAGGAATGAATAGGGCATCAGAGGTATGTGAGACACTAACAAGTGTACCAAAAGATACATATTGGTAGTCCTAGAAGGAGAGGAAAGAGAAAGTGGTGGAAAGTACATTTGAGGAAATAATGGCCAAAAAAATTTGAGGAAATGCATGAATCTGCATATCCAAGAAGGTGAACAAGCTCCAAGAAGGCTAAACTCAAAGAGATTCCACACTGAGACACATAATCAAACTGTCAAAAGACAAAGATAAAGAGGAAATCAGGAAAGCAGAAAAGCAACTTGTCACAGACAAGGGATCCTCAATAAAAATTAACAGCCAATTTCTCTTCAGAAACCATGGAGGCCAGGAGGCAGTGGGTTGATAAATATGAAGTGCTGAAAGAAATAAAACCCATCTCAATCAAAATTTGATATTCTGCAAAACTACCCTTTGAAAATTAAGGTAAACTTAAAACATTCCCAAATAAACAACAATTGAGCAACTTCATTGCCGGTAAACCTGCCTTATAAGAAATCATAAAGGGAGTCCTTCAGGCTAGATAGTAATTCAAAGTCATATGAAGAAATAAAGAATATGGGTGAAGGTAACTATATAGATAAATATAAAAGCCACAATTATTGTACTTATGGTTTGTAAGCTTTTGTCTATATGATTTAGAATACAAATGCATAGAACAAAAATTATAATTCTATGTTAGTGGGCATACAATATATAGACATGTAAGTTGTGATAATAACAACATAGAGGAGGAGGGATGGAGCTGCATAGGAAAAGAATTTTTTAGACTATTGAAGCTAAGTTATCAATTCAAATTAGCTTGCTATAAACTGAAGATGTTAGTTGTAATCCTCAGGGTAACCACTAAGAAAATAACTAAAAGCATATATAGAATGAGAAATGAAAAGTAAATAAAAATTATACACTACAGAAAAAAATCAGACACAAAAGAAGGGCATAATGAATGAACTGGGGAACAAATATATATAAATATAAATATATATTATATATATATATATATATATAGCATATAGAAAACAGCAAAATGACAGAAGTCAAGTAATTATAGTTTGAAGGATTAGGGTAAAGGCAATGGAGATAATGATGTCCCATTTTGATATGTTGATATCTGAGGTGTTTTTTTTTTATTTCTATAGACGTCTGGAAGGAAAGATCCAGTCAGCATGTGGAGTTCAGCATTGAGATCTAATGATACAGAATTGGAAGTCATCGACATATTGATTGAAGGTTCTCGACCCTTGACTGCATATTAGAGTCACTTGTAGAGTTTTTAAAAACCACTCATGCTTGGTCACAGTACCTCCCACCTCTCCCCACATGCACACTGACATTTAAAAACAGTTCCCCAGGTGAATGTAACATGCAGCCAAGATTGAGTACCATCATCATAAGTGGTAACTGGAGCTGTTAGGAGTGGATGTGATTATCAGGGAGAGTGCAAAAAGATCAGGGGAACTGCTTAGAGTGATAAAGGGTCTACATCTCCACTGTCCAGTATAGTAACCACTAGCCACATGTGGCTCTTTCAATTTAGATGAATTAAAATGAAATAAAACAAAATTCAAAAAAAAAACCAAAATTCAGTTCTGCAGTTGCATCAGGTACATTTCAAGCACTTAATAACCACAGATGACTCATGACTACCTTATTGGACAGCACAAATACAAAATATTTTAATCATTACAGAAAGTTCTATTGGACAGTGCTGGATAACCCAAATGTCTCTTCCACCTCTAAACTGTCTGTAATGTGGAGAATTCTTCCAAATTCAGGGTAGAAATATACAGTATCTATGCTAAAATATGGGTACTTTCATTTGCATAATGCATTTTCATGGCTATGGACACATGGTGTTTTTATTTTTGTAAGGTCTTCAACTCTTTTTCACTTCTCTTTGAAGTCCAGGCAAGTTATGTAGAACCACTGGCAGCTGGATTAAATCAATGCTTTTCATTTTCTCTAGAGTGAAGACACAAGTGAAAAATATATATTTGTCTTTCTCAAGTCACTCAGCTGCATGGGAGAGTTTAAATCTGTTGTTCAACACTCATTATCACATTGTCTGCCTGATGTTCCTTGAAGTAGTCAAGGGAAAGGCAGGATGGGATGACACTGATTATAGCAAATTATACACAGTGTAATTGGTTAAAAGTCTTGCATCTGATTATTAGTCTTGGGGTTGGCTTTCATTCTAGATCCCATAGGCTGTCAGAAATGAGTGTTTGTCCCCTTGCTGTTTCCCTTTCACTGTAGAATCCAAAGTGACAACGTACATAGGAACTTATTGAACAAAGCCTCTTTAAATGGGACAGAGGGACGTTTTAAAGAAGTTTTTTATGCTAACAATTAGGGAATCTGGGTGAAGAGTACACAGGAGCTCATTGTACTGTTTGTACAGCTTTTCTATGTGTCTGAAATTATTTTAAAATAAAAATTGCAAAAAAAATTACTTAAACTAGCAAATCATGAATTCTCATAAAAAAAATCAAACAATCTGGCTTAAAAAGAATGAAAAATTTCATCTTTTACCTTCATGCATTTGAAATGATTTGTGTTTTATATATATTTTCTATCCAATTTTCTTCAGTTAATATTTTGTAAGAATTTCCTACACATCATTATTTGTAATAACACTTTTTTTAAACTTTCTTCCTTTTATTTTTTTTAAATCTTAATTGGAGGCTAATTACTTTACAACTTTACAATATTATGGTGGTTTTTGCCATACACTCACATGATTTTAAATCTGCCCTTCCCACCACCAGTTTCCCTGGTGGGGAAGTGGATCTGCTAGGTGACACTGACACAATATGTTTCATGCCATCATATGTTAAAATATCTAGTTAAATAGCTACATAATATTTTATTAGATCAAATCAGGTACACCACAGTCTCCAGTTTGGGAATATTTAGGCTTTCTTCCATTTATTTCTACTATTAGAAATAAGGTTGTGATAGATTTTTTTTGGTACACAAACATACAAAAAATAGTCTTCCCTGGTAGCTTAGTTGGTAAAGAATCTGCCTGCAATGCAGGAGACCCCAGTTTGATTCCTGGGTCAGGAAGATGCCCTGGAGAAGGGATAGGCTACCCACTCCAGTATTCTTGGACTTTCCTGGTGGCTCAGACAGTAAAGAATCTGCCTGCAATGAGGGAGACCTGGGTTCAATCCCTGGGTTGGGAAGATCCCCCTGGAGGAGGGCATGGCAACCTACTCCAGTATTCTTGCCTGGAGAATTCCCATGGACAGAGGAGCCTGGTGGGCTACAGTCCATGGGGTCACAAAGAGTTGGACATGACTGAGCGACTAAGCATAGCACAGCATATATATATATATATATATATATACACACACACACACACACACACACACACACACACACACACATATGTATATATGTATATTCAAGGTTATTTGTTCAACTTCTCAGAAGTCAAATTAATGGGTCAAAAAACCAGGAGCATTTTTAAAGATACATACTGCTGAACTTTCTAAAATTGTTTCATTGATTTTTTATCAATTTCTAAAGGGATTTCTAAAGGGATTTCTAAAGGGAAAGAAAACATCAGAAAGCCCAAGGGATAGAAATAGATCTCAGTTTTCTCAGATATAATGTATATTTGATGATCCAAAGTCTTTTACCTCTCACATATTCTAAAATTCTGTAGTGTAGCAAATGGGTAATGTGACATGAATAGAATGCATTTCAGATGTTCCAATAGATGTTACTTTCATCTTGGGAGGAAGAAAGCTTGGTGAACTCTTCAACTGATAGTTTGGCATTCTCCACAGTAACAGACATCAGAAGCTATATGAACATTTGTCCCTCTCTCTGTTTCAGAGTAGGATTTTATTAAATGGGTTCAAATTTTACCTATTAGTTTTCTCCATTTCTAGAGAAGTGAGATCAGTGCCTTGAGTATAGCTGGTGCTAATTAAAATTGTAAATATCAAGAGTAGCTGGAATTATTGTGAGGTGGTTAGGAAAGGTATGTATAAGAGGTAGAACCTGAGCTGATCTTAAAAGCTGGGTGGGATTTAGATAGGCAGATGCAGGAGTTGGGAGAATACCTCTTTTACTTGTGGGATGGACATAGAAGCCAAGGGTGGGAAGTGGCACTGTCTTAGGCATCGCAGTATTTAGGATGAGAAAGAAGTATGTAGAGTAGGAAAACTGGACTTGGTTGTTGGGGGATATTGAGCATATGGTTGAGAAGCTAGGACTTGATCTTATAGGCATTGAGTAGTTCGTCATGGTTTTTTAAACAGAACATGATCAAGAAAGCTGTATTTTGTAAGGTGACTCTTATGGCTGTACAGATGGTAAATTAGAGAAGCAGAGAATGGGACTACTTCCATAAGAAAATGGTGCTCCATGTAGATTGATGGGCTTCCCAGGTGGCACTAGTGGTAAAGAACCTGCCTGCCAATGCAGGAGATGTAAGAGATGTGGGTTCGATCCCTGGGTCAGGAAGATCCCCTGGAGGAGGGCATGGCAACCCACTCCAGTATTCTTGCCTGGAGAATCCCATGGACAGAGGAGCCTGGTGGGCTACAGTCCATAGGACTGCAAAGAGTTAGAAACAACCGTAGATTGTTGGCAGTCAAATGGAGAAGAGAAGAATGTTAGAATTCTTTCAAAGGAAGAAAAAACAGGACTTGGTAGTAGATAGACTATAGGAGGTTAGGTAGAAAGAACCTTGATAATATCCAAGTTTAAGCCCAAGTGACTAGAAAAAGTGGCAGTGCTTCTCTCCATGTGATTGAGGCGAGCTCTTCACTAGACTGGTTACTAGGGCCATGATATTTTCATGGTAAACCAAGTTTCTGTCAAACAGACCCTATTTCTTCATGACTTCCATTTTACTTCAAAGATGCTTATTTTTCCTTCATCTTCATCTGCCACGGGCTCTTAACATTTTAACTTTCTCTGCCCCAGAGGGTTCTGACAAGTAATAATCTTAAAGGCTTAAACGCACTCAAGAAGTTCTGTTGAGTATCCCCTTACAACGCAATCTCCTTCAGTGTGACTGTTTTGTTACTTTCTCCTTTTGCATATTGGGATCCATAAAATCAAATTACCCTTGTTGTTACTGAGAGGGTTTTACTCTTGCACAACGATCTATTTCCTGCAAATTTGATTAGTTCTCCACCTCCCTGATTATGCCAACATGCAAGATTAGAACTTGAAATATTACAAGAGTTCAGTTTCAAAACAAAAAATAAAAGCTGTCATGGACTTACTGGAAATAATGGTACATACCTCTATGTTTAAAATGGTGCAGTGTAAAGAATTAGGAGACCTGGATTCTAACCTCAGCTCTTTCACTAATTTGAAGTATGAACTTGAACAAGTTACATTTATTTGTCTCTGTGTTTGTTACCTTTTCTGTGAAATAAGGGAAACAAAAAAGGTGATTGCTAAGATCAATGCCAGCTCTTAAATCAACTGTGTATTAAAACAATAAATATGTACATATATATTAGCAACATCTATGATACTTAGAGACCACTGGGTTAGATACAGCATCAAGTGAGGGACACATTTTTCAGTGAGCCATGTGTTTACTTCATAAAGACAAGACAAGAGGATGATTCAGGCTAAAAGAAAGGAAGTTTGATGGATCACCGGCCCAGGTTCAATGAGTGAGACAGGGTGCTCAGGGCTGGTACACTGGGATGACCCTGGGGTTAGGATGGGGAAGGAGGTGGGAGGGGGAACACATGTGCACCCGAGGCTGATTCATGGCTGTGTATGGCAAAAATCACTACAATATTGTAAAGTAATTAGCCTCCAATTAAAATAAGTAAATTATTTTTTTAAAAGGAAAGAAAGTTTGAGAAAGTTACTGGTTTGGGCTATTTTTATAGATGAAATAAAGTCTATAATCCAGATTAAATCATCTCTCCCTTTGACACTGGGGAAAGTCCAATATAATAGTCTGTATGAATAAGGTAGACTAGAATAGGACCTAAAGATGTGTTTGCCCTGGTTTTCTGAGGTGTATGGCCACAGCCTCCTGAGTCCCAGAAATAGCAGTCATACTTATCAGCACTATCTTAATGAGTCCTTGTGATCTCTATCATAAGGGGAAACAGCCTGAGATCTTTCCTCTAATAAAGACTCCAAAGAGTATGTTGTTAGAAGAGGGTTTAACTCCATTGTGCCCCTTCCAAGAATTAAGAGTGTGAGTATGAGAGTGTATCACCAGAGTATGTCTATTGCCTATTAATGATCCCCTATGGCTCTGTCCTTTACAACTTAAACTTAGTGCTCCTCAGATCTGGATAGCAGATCATCTGGAAATCAAGATGCTCTCTGTGAACCCTATAAAATATTGCCATAAATTTAATCTTTTTAAAGTATTTGTATCCATTCCCTCAAGATGCTCTGAGCAACATGTAAATAGAGGGGCATAATAACACATTCAAAGGCTCTGCTCAAGCCCTGTTCTCTCATGCCGTCTGTTCTCCCAGATACCCATCCTATCCACAGCTCGCTCTCTGGATTAAATGCTAAAGTGAGCTGTGCTCTTTTTGGCTGCCAACTCTGGCTTCTTTTCAGAAATTTTTTGCCTCTAAGACTGCCTCAGGTTACCATTGCCCTGTCTTGCATCTCCTGCCCTTTCCCCCCAACTTCTCTCCCTAGTGTTAAAGTGGCTCTTACAGGTAGGATTGAGACAGTGTGTTTTATACCATCACATGACTACAGGGAATTTTTGCTAGCAGTTTAAATGCAGACCTGTCTGTGACCACAAATGGATAAAGGTAAGCCATTGATGACATGTGATATGCTTTTCCTAGGTGTTCCTTTGCTGCAGGTTTATTTGTGTTGCTCTCTGCCAGCAGTCACTAAAGGACTTAAGAGGAATTTGTAGCTGAAAAACCTGCCACAGAGAAAATTCTCCCCTGGATTAAATTGTTCCCAGAAATCAATGACTACTGCAGATTGATTTTCGTAGCAGAACACCTTGGTGCAACCTAAAGAACATCTGTGATTTGTGGAACCATACTGTGATGAATATCAGTTGATCAGAATACTTTTCAGTGTTATTTATGTAACTAGTCATGCTGTCCTACTTATAGTAAGCAGTTTTGTAAGTTATATTTACAACTTACTGTGCAATGTGGGACTTTTATTTATCTCCAATTTCCTCTAATACTAGTATCCTGATTAAAAAGGTCCCTCTTGGCCATTATCTCTCTCAGATGAAATGTGTCTCTGCGTCAGTTTAATGGTCACTGATATCTATCTAAGACTTTATGATTACAAAGTATTTTTACATACATTATCTCATTCACTGCTTTCACTTACTTTTGCCTATTTCACAGAACTGTTATCATTTACCTTTTTATCTAGATGGATATTTTCCAACATCACAGAAATTAATAATTTTCTCTAAAACCCAAGGGTGAGTAAATGGCAGAGTCAGGATTATAATCCAAGTCTTCTGACACCATGTTCCATGCTTTTCCCACTTCTTGGTCCATTCAGTATAAATGGTGAAGGGAAGGACTACTGTATAAAATACATTGATTAAAGCAAGACACTTCCTGTGAATTTTTCCTCTGCACCCATCCCAGGGCTGTACTTAACGTTGCTGTTGAGAACAGAGCTACTGTGTTTCAGCGGAGCTCCAAGAAGGATTCTGTCCTTGGGCCTTGATCAAGTTGAACCATGTTTATGATCCTTTTAAGAGATAAGAAAGCCTTCCTCAGTGATCAATGCAAAGAAATAGAGGAAAACAACAGAATGGAAAAGACTAGAGAGCTCTTCAAGAAAATTAGAGATACCAAGGGAATATTTCATGCAAAGATGGGCTTGATAAAGGACAGAAATGGTATGGACCTAACAAAAGCAGAAGATATTAAGAAAAGGTGGCAAGAATACACAGAAGAACTGTACAAAAAAGATCTTCACAACCCAGATAATCAGGATGGTGTGATCACTCACCTAGAGCCACTAACAAACGAAGTTAGTGGAGGTGATGGAATTCCAGTTGAGCTATTTCAAATCCTAAAAGATGATGCTCTGAAAGTGCTGCACTCAATATGTCAGCAAATTTGGAAAACTCAGCAGTGGCCACAGGACTGGAAAAGGTCAGTTTCCATTCCAGTCCCTAAGAAAGGCAATGACAAAGAATGCTCAAACTACCACACAGTTGCACTTATCTCACATGCTAGTAAAGTAATGTTCAAAATTCTCCAAGCCAGGCTTCAGCAATATGTGAACTGTGAACTTCCAGATATTCAAGCTGGATTTAGAAAAGGTAGAGGAACCAGAGATCAAATTGCCAACATCCGTTGGATCATAGAAAAAGCAAGAGAGTTCCAGGAAAACATCTATTTCTGCTTTATTGACTATGCCAAAGCCTTTGACTGTGTGGATCACAATAAACTGTGGAAAATTCTGAAAGAGATGGGAACACCAGACCACCTGACCTGCCTCCTGAGAAACCTGTATGCAGGTCAGGAAGCAACAGTTAGAACTGGATATGGAACAACAGACTGGTTCCAAATAGGAAAAGGAGTATGTCAAGGCTGTATATTGTCACCCTGCTTATTTAACTTATATGCAGAGTACATCATGAGAAATGCTGAGCTGGAAGAAGCACAAGCTGGAATCAAGATTGCCAGGAAAACCTCAGATATGCAAATGACACCACCCTTATGGCAGAAAGTGAGGAAGAACGAAAGGGCCTCTTGATGAAAGTGAAAGAGGAGAGTGAAAAAGTTGACTTAAAGCTCAACATTCAGAAAAACTAAGATCATGGCATCTGGTCCCATCACTTCATGGCAAATAGATGGGGAAACAGTGGAAACAGTGGCTGACTTTATTTTTCTGGGCTCCAAAATCACTGCAGATGGTGATTGCAGCCATGAAATTAAAAGACACTTACTCCTTGGAAGAAAAGCTATGACAAACCTAGACAGCATATTAAAAAGCAGACATTACTTTGTCAACAAAGATCCATCTAGTCAAGGCTATGGTTTTTCCAGTAGTCATGTATGGATATGAGAGTTGGACTATAAAGAAAGCTGAGCGCCGAAGAATTGATGCTTTTGAACTGTGGTGTTGGAAAAGACTCTTGAGAGTCCCTTGGACTGCAAGGAGATCCAACCAGTCCATCCTAAAGGAGATCAGTCCTGGGTGTTCATTGGAAGGACTGATGCTGAAGCTGAAACTCCAATACTTTGGCCACCTGATGCAAAGAGCTGACTCATTTGAAAAGACCCTGATGCTGGGAAAGATTGAGGGCTAGGAGGAGAAGGGGATGACAGAGGATGAGATGGTTGATGGCATCACTGACTCAATGGACATGAGTTTGGGTGGACTCCAGGAGTTGGTGATGGACAGGGAGGCCTGGCATGCTGCAGTTCATGGGGTCGCAAAGAGTCAGATATGACTGAGGAACTGAACTGAACTGAAGTGAACTTAAGTGACAGAAACCTTCCTCTTTGCTATGCAGTGAATTGTGTTCACCCAAATTCATATGTTGAAGCTGTGTCCCCTAAGGTGATTGCATCTGGAGTAAGGAAGTAATTCAGGCTAAATGGGGTCATGAGGGTGGGCCCCTAATAGGATTAGTGCCCTTATAAGAAGAGACATCAGGGAGTTGACTTGCTCGCCCCACTGTCAGGTCACAGTGAGAAGGTACCACCTGTGAGACAAAAAGAATGCTCTTTCCAGGCACCCAATTCGCCAACCCCTTGATCTTGGACTTCTCAGCCTCCAGGTTGTGAGAAATAAATGTCTGTTATTTAAGTCACCCACTCTGTCATATTTTGTTATGGCAGCCTGAGCTGACTAAGGCATCCACTTTAGCTTTCTTCTTACCTTGTAAAATTTAAAAGTCTGAAAAAGATATTCACATTCCAATAGCTGTGTAGATGAAGATAGGCAGATTCTTCATATTTCTTTCTGCAATGATGCATCTAATATTAAACTCCACTCATGGTAGTCACTGAGAGGTTGCCCTAGGTGTGGGAATAGGAGGAAGTGAGGAGGCTGTACTGGGTGACTTGGGGGAATGATACAATTTTTTAAATTATGGGACAGAGTTAGTACTGTCTGTCCCTTGAAACTCCATGTAGCTGACTGGGAATTTGCAAGAGCTGCTTGGTAAATAAGCCTAATACCTTTGTACAGGAATTGTTGATTTATAGTGAGAAGGGCTTGATCTTGATTTTAGCACTTTTTAAAAAAAGTTGTATAGTTGCATTACAATATTGTATTAGCTTCAGGTACAGCATAGTGATTCAGTATTTTTATAGATTATACTCCATTATGTTATTATTACAGAATGATGATATAATTCCTTGTGCTGTAGAAAACCTTGTTGCTCATCTTTCTTATACATAACAGTGTATCTCTTAATCCCATACCCTTGCTTGCTCCTCTTCCTTTCCCTTTCTCCAATTATAACCTCCAGTTTGTTTTCTATACCTGTGAGTCTGTTTCTGTTTCCTATATACATTTGTTTATTTTTTATTTTTAGATTCCACATATAAGTGATAGCATACAGTATTTGTCTTTCTCTGACTTACTTCACTAAGCATAATATTCTCTAGGTCCATCCATGTTGCTGCAAATGGCACATTTCATTATTTTTATGGCTGATCAATATTCCATTGTGTATATCTATCTATCTATATATAGTGGGCTTCCCTGATAGCTCAGCTGGTAAAGAATCCACCTGCAGTGCAGGAGACCCTGGTTCAATTCCTGGGTTGGGAAGATCCCCTGGAGAAGGGAATAGGCTACCCACTCCAGTATTCTGGCCTGGAGAATTCCATGGACTGTATAGTCCATGGGGTCACAAAGAGTTGGACACAACTGAGTGATTTTCACTTCACTTTCATGTATATATACCACATCTTCTTTATTCATTCATCTATTGATGGGCACTTGGGTTGCTTCCATATCTTGGCTATTATAAATAGTGCTGCTGTGAACATTGGGTACATATACCCTTTTGAGTTAATGTTTTTGTTTTCTTTGGATATATACCCAGGAATGGAATTGCTAGATAATATGGTAGTTCTATTTTTAGTTTCTTTAGGCATTCCATACTGTTTTCACATTGGCAGCACCACTTTACATTCCTTCGAACAGTGTACAAGGGTTTTGTATTCTCCACATCATCACTGACATTTGTTATTTGTGATCGTTTTTTTGATTGCCATTCTGACAGGTGTGAGGTGGTATCATTGTGAGTTTAATTTGCATTTCTCTGATTAATAGTGATGTTGAACATCTTTTCATGTACATGTTGGCCATATTGTATGCATTCTTTGGAAAAATGTCTATTAAGGTTTTCTGCCCATTTTTTTAATTGGGGGGGGGGGGCTGTGAGGGACCGCGCAGAAGCGTGGCCGTGAGGAGCTACCCTTCGCCCAAGGTCAGGGGTGGCGACCGAGAGCGCCAGGCTGCGACAGCGCAGGAGCGGCGCAGAGGAGCTTCCCCACGTCCGAGGTCAGGGGCGGCGGCCGAGAGGAGCTACCACACGCCCAGGTCAGGGGCTGCGGCCGAGAAGAGCTACCACACGCCCGATGTTAGGGGCGGCGGCCGAGAGGAACTACCCCACGCCCGAGGTCAGGGGCCGCGGCCGAGAGGAGCTACCCCATGCCCGAGGTCAGGGGCGGCAGCCAAGAGGAGCAACCCCACCTCCAAGGAGCGGCTGCTGCGCAGGCGCAGGAGGGCTGAGAGGAGCTACTCCACGTTCAAGGTCAGGAGGGGCAGCCGTGAGGAGATACCTCCTCGTCCAAGGTAAGGAGCAGCAGCTGTGCTTTGCTGGAGCAGCCGTGAAGAGATACCCCACGTCCAAGGTAAGAGAAACCCAAGTAAGACGGTAGGTGTTGCAAGAGGGCATCAGAGGGCAGACACACTGAAACCATAATCACAGAAAACTAGCCAATCTGATCACAGGACCACAGTCGTGTCTAACTCAGTGAAACTAAGCCATGCCATGTGGGGCCACCCAAGATGGTCGGGTCATGGTGGAGAGGTCTGACAGAATGTGGTCCACTGGAGAAGGGAATGGCAAACCACTTCAGAATTCTTGCTTTGAGAACCCCATGAACAGTAGGAAAAGGCAAGTTGATAGGATACTGAAAGAGGAACTCCCCAGGTCAGTAGGTGCCCAATATGCTACTGGAGATCAGTGGAGAAATAACTCCAGAAAGAATGAAGGGATGGAGCCAAAGCAAAAACAATACCCAGTTGTGGATGTGACTGGTGATAGAAGCAAGGTCCAATTGCTGTAAAGAGCAATATTGCATAGGAACCTGGAATGTTAGGTCCATGAATCAAGGCAAATTGGAAGTGGTCAAACAGGAGATGGCAAGAGTGAATGTTGACATTCTAGGAATCAGTGAACTAAAATGGACTGGAATGGTGAATTTAACTCAGATGACCATTATATCTACTACTGTGGGCAGGAATCCCTTAGAAGAAATGGAGTAGCCATCATGGTCAACAAAAGAGTCTGAAATGCAGTACTTGGATGCAGTCTCAAAAATGACAGAATGATCTCTGTTCATTTCCAAGGCAAACCATTCAATATCACGGTAATCCAAGTCTATGCCCTGACCAGTAACGCTGAAGAAGCTGAAGTTGAACGGTTCTATGAAGACCTACAAGACCTTTTAGAACTAACACCCAAAAAAGATGTCCTTCTCATTATAGGGGACTGGAATGCAAAAGTAGGAAGTCAAGAAACACCTGGAGTAACAGGCAAATTTGGCCTTGGAGTACAGCAAATGAAGCAGGGCAAAGGCTAATAGAGTTTTGCCAAGAGAATGCACTGGTCATAGCAAACACCCTCTTCCAACAACACAAAAGAAGACTCTACACATGGACATCACCAGATGGTTGACACTGAAATCAGATTGATTACATTCTTTGCAGCCAAAGATGGAGAAGCTCTATACAGTCAGCAAAAACAAGACCGGGAGCTGACTGTGGCTCAGATCATGAACTCCTTATTGCCAAATTCAGACTTACTGAAGAAAGTAGGGAAAACCACTAGACCATTCAGTTATGACCTAAATCAAATCCCTTATGATGATACAGTGGAAGTGAGAAATAGATTTAAGGGACTAGATCTGATAGAGAGCCTGATGAACTATTGATAGAGGTTCGTGACACTGTACAGGAGACAGGGATCAAGACCATCACCATGGAAAAGAAATGCAAAAAGGCAAAATGTTTGCCTGAGGAGGCCTTAAAATAGCTGTGAAAAGAAGAGAAGCAAAAAGCAAAGGAGAAAAGGAAAGATATTCCCATTTGAATGCAGAGTTCCAAAGAATAGCCAGGAGAGATAAGAAAGCCTTCCTCAGCGATCAATGCAAAGAAATAGAGGAAAACAACAGAATGGAAAAGACTAGAGATCTCTTCAAGAAAATTAGAGATACCAAGGGAACATTTCACGAAAAGATGGGTTTGCTAAAGGATAGAAATGGTATGGACCTAACAGAAGCAGAAGATATTAAGAAGAGATGGCAAGAATACACAGAAGAACTGCACAAAAAAGATCTTCATGACCCAGATAATCACAATGGTGTGATCACTCACCTAGAGCCAGACATCCTGGAATGTGAAGTCAAGTGGGCCTTAGAAAGCATCACTACAAACAAAGCTAGTGGATGTGATGGAATTCCAGTTGAGCTATTTCAAATCCTGAAAGATGATGCTGTGAAAGTGCGGCACTCAATATGCCAGCAAATTTGGAGAACTCAGCAGTGGCCACAGGACTGGAAAATGTCCGTTTTCATTCCAATCGCTAAGAAAGGCAATCCCAAAGAATGCTCAAACTACCGCACAATTGCACTCATCTCACATGCTAGTAAAGTAGTGCTCAAAATTCTCCAAGCCAGGCTTCAGCAATACGTGAACTGTGAACTTCCAGATGTTCAAGCTGGTGTTAGAAAAGGCAGAGGAACCAGAGATCAAATTGCCAACATCCGTTGGATCATAGAAAAAGCAAGAGAGTTCCAGAAAAACATCTATTTCTGCTTTATTGACTACACCAAAGCCTTTGACTGTGTGGATCACAATAAACTGTGGAAAATTCTGAAAGAGATGGGAATACCAGACCACCTGACCTGCCTCTTGAGAAATCTGTATGCAGGTCAGGAAGCAACAGTTAGAACTGGACATGGAACAACGGACTGGTTTCAAATAGGGAAAGGAGTATGTCAAGGCTGTATATTGTCACCCTGCTTATTTAACTTATATGCAGAGTACATCATGAGAAATGCTGGACTGGATGAAGCACAAGCTGGAATCAAGATTGTCAGGAGAAATATCAATAACCTCAGATATGCAGATGACACCACCCTTATGGCAGAAAGTGAAGATGAACTAAAAAGCCTCTTGATGAAAGTGAAAGAGGAGAGTAAAAAAGTTGGCTTAAAGCTCAACATTCAGAAAACTAAGATCATGGCATCTGGTTCCATCACTTCATGGGAAATAGATGGGGAGACAGTGGAAACAGTGTCAGACTTTATTTTTGGGGCTCCAAAATCACTGCAGATGGTGACTGCAGCCATGAAATTAAAAGACGCTTACTCTTTGGAAGGAAAGTTATGACCAACCTAGATAGCATATTAAAAAGCAGAGACATTACTTTGCCAACAAAGGTCCATCTGGTCAAGGCTATGGTTTTTCCAGTGGTCATGTATGGATGTGAGAGTTGGACTGTGAGGAAAGCTGAGTGCTGAAAAATTGATGCTTTTGAACTATGGTGTTGGAGAAGAGACTCTTGAGAGTCCCTTGGACTGCAAGGAGATCCAACCAGTCCACCCTAAAGGAGATCAGTCCTGGGTTTTCATTGGAAGGACTGATGCTGAAGCTGAAACTCCAATACTTTGGCCACCTCATGCGAAGAGTTGACTCATTGGAAAAGACCCTGATGCTGGGAGGGATTGGGGGCAGGAGGAGAAGGGGACGACAGAGGATGAGATGGCTGGATGGCATCACCGACTCGATGGGCATGAGTTTGAGTAAACTCTGGGAGTTGGTGATGGACAGGGAGGCCTGGCATGCTGCGATTCATGGGGTCGCAAAGAGTCGGACATGACTGAGCGACTGAACTGAACTGAACTGAACTGATTTTCTTAATGTTGAATTGTATGAGCTGTTTCTATATTTTGGATATTAACCCCTTATTTGGTCATTTTATTTCTTTTGCCTTAGGCGACAGATACAAAAAAAATATTGCTACAATTTATGTTAAAGGTGTACTGCCTGTGTTGTCTTCTAGAGTCTCAGCATTTCAGTCTGTTTTTGGTATCACAGTTTACATCTCCATGTTTATTCCTTCACTCTTTATTGTAGTTATAGATGCTTTATACTTTTTCCTTTAATCTTTGTACTACCATAGTTTAGTTGATCCTCAGCCTTTATTTTTATGAGTGGGATTTTTCCTTTTCTATAGTCTCTTACTTCTTGTTATAGCCTTTTTCCCCATGTAGTAAAGACTCTAACATTTCTTTTAGGGTAGGTTAATAGTATTGATTAATTTAGGTTTTGATTGTCTGAGAAGTCCTTTATCTCTCTTTCAGTTGTAAATTATAATCATGTTGAGTCGATCCCTAAGTTGCAGGTTTATCCCTTTCAACACTTTAAATATATTATGCCATTTCCTTCTGGCCTGCAAAGCTTCTGCAGAGAAATCAGCTGCATAATCCTCAAGGGGGTGCCCTTCCATATGACTGTTTTTCTCCTGCTGTTTTTAGAATCCTGTGTTTATTTTGCCATTTTAATTATGCTATGTTTGGTTGGGTTCATCTTATCTGGAACTCTTTTGTCATTCCTGTACCTGGATATCTGTTTCCTTCTTCAAGTTTGGGGAGTATTCAGCCATAATTTCCTCAAATACATCTTAATCCCTGCCTCTCTCTCTCTTTTCCTTTGGGATCCCTATAATGTGAATGTTAGTACTCTCAAATTTTTTTCCCAGAGATTTCTTAAACTGTTTTCACTTTTTTAAGATTTGTTTTTCTATTTTGCTGTTCTGATTGGGTGATTTCCAACATTCTATCTTCCAGATCACTTAAGTCTTCTTCTATATCACTTATTCTGCTCTTCATTCCTTTTAGTGTGTTTTTTCTTTTAGTTACTGAGTCCTTCATTTCTGATTGGATCTTTTTTATATTTTCTAGTTTCTTGTTAAAATTCTCATGGTACATCTATTCTTTTTCCTAATTTAGTTAACATTCATATTACCAATGCTTTGAATTTTTTATCAGGTAAATTATTTGTTTCTGTTTCATTATTTATATTTTCAGGGGGTTTCTCTTGCTCTTTCAGTGAAGAGCAGTTCTTCTGTCTTTTCATTTTGCTTCACTGTGTCTGCCTCTTTGAATTTAGGTAAAACCTATTGTAGTCCTGAAGTGGTGTTCTTATGTGGGACCTTCTCTATACAGGCTGTGTGTGCCCGATGCCTTTGGTGGGAGAGCTGGATTTGATGTGGATGCAAGTCACATCTTTCCTCAGCATGGACTGGCCACTGTCATCTTGGGAATGGATGTGGCTGGAGATGGAGGGCCTAGAGCTGGAGGTGGGTGTGAAGTGAGACTTCTTTGCTCAGTGCTTTTTCCTGCCCAATTGGGGGTGGGGGCAGAATCTGATACCAAGTTGCTGGAACAGAAGCCCTGAGGGTTGGCCCTGAGCTTTCTCTGTTCCATTTAAGTGTGTCTTTTTCTCTCTCCTAGCACTAGGACCCTTGCCCTAGAAGGGAGGAGTGCTGAAGCATGGGGTGCCTGTGTGAGGTTCTTGGCTCATGTTGGCTATAGACAGAGATCTGAGCTGAAACATGGGGTGCCTGTGCGGGTTCTTGTCTCATGTTGGCTATAGACAGAGATCCGAGCCATCTCTGATGCACTGCCTATGCAGGCACCCCCACATTTCCCCCTTGTGCTGCTCAGATGAAGCCTCAGGTTCCAGTCCCTTTGTTCCTTATAGCTGTTCACTGCCCTCAGCTTTTGCTGCCTCTGTCCTGCTGTGGAGCCACACAGTGGATCAGGTGGGGCCCACATGGACGCTTGGTAAATATCAGGGTGTGAGCTGCATAGAGGGCCATCATCAGAGTTCTGGGCTGCTTCTGATGTATTGCTTGAATAATGGCCAACAATGGCTACCACAGTTCCACCCAGGCTCTCCTTTGGGACTGGGTCACCTCTGTGTCCACAACATAATTTTCTCCCTAGTTATGGCTGCTCTAGATCCAGTAACACATTGACATGGAGTAAGAGGAGCTGTAGTGTTCACTTCGCTCAGGCTGGGATGTGTGCTGAGGTAGTTGTGGGAAACCTAGCAGCCACTAAGAGCAATCCCCTCTCCACCCTCTTGGCTTTGGTTCACGACCAAGTCAGTGCATGCACTCCTCAGGAGCAGAGTCTAGGCTTCCTACAGCCCTCCTGTTAGTCCCCATGGTCCTCCAACCAGCCAAAGGGGCTTGTCCTTGTGCAGGATCCCAGGACTGGAACACCCAGTCTGTGGCTTTCACTGCTCACTTCCCACGGTGGATCTCTCCCCATGAATTCTCTTTCTCTGAGTCCTCTCCCCTGGGCAGAGGTCCCTACCCTATTGCTCTTCTTTCCTTCCTACCAAGTTACATGTGGATTGTTTCTTACAGTTTTGGTTGTTCAGAAGTGTTTCTGCAGTTCCCAGTTAGCTCTCAGTGGGAATGTCCCACATGTAGATGTATTTTTTATACATTCAAGCTCCATATCCTCTTACTCTGCCATCTTGATTGATTTTCTGCTCTTAGTACTCTTTTTCCTCCAAAGTGTTTAAAAATTGCATATATTATACATATTAGTGGGCTAGTGTACATCAATCATTTATCATTTTGTTTTTTCATCCTGAGCAAAAAGATTATTTTCAACTCCAAAAAAATTGACAATTTCAAGACAAACCTGGTGTTTGATAGTAAATTTTTCTTCCTCAGTTTTCTCTCATTTCTCATTATAGTTATCCTTTTCTTACATGAATTGCTCAGCATTCCTAGTTTTTTATATTATGGCCTGGCTACTATAGTAAGGGTATTTTAATTTATTTTGTAAAGGTATTTTAAACCTTTGAAGTTTATGGATGATTTTGTTTTCATTTTTCCACAGTATAAGAATCTTCTCGAGGGAATGGGCAATACAGAATGGTCGGCAGCTCATATAGTGTTCCTTGTCAGTAGGTAGTCAGTCTGAGATAGGAGAAGTCATTTGTTAGTCTTTTATACAGTCCCACATGCAGATACACTAGAACTGACCTCCTGAAAGACTGAAAAAGGCAGTTTTGAGGGGCATATTTATACTTTCCCTGTTTTATTTCCCTCCAAAATCTACCCCCTATTACCTGTGCAAAGCACGGAGCCCTATGGGCCAATGACACTGCACCTTTTTCTTACTTAACTGCCTGACATTCATAAATGTGTTAGCTGATTAAAAGGCTTAGAATATTATCACTCACAGGAAATACCTTGCCATTTTAAAAGAGGATTCTTAGAAATTGAAAAGACTTCAAGATCCACACTAATGAATTCTTAATGATATAATTTTGAGGATAGCTATTTTTACTCTTGAGAGGAAAAGGTTTATTTTATGTATTTGTTAGGGTGGCTTAACACCCTTTGTGAGCAGGGAGCCTGCATACCTTTCCCTGTGTAGATGGATTCTACTCCTTGCACAACACTGCTTTATAGTGATGCTTTCACAGTGATTCTAATCTCCAGAGAGAGAGACAGTAGTGTGCTACAGATGGCTCATATTATCACACTAGAGCAGGTTGTTAAATTACCAGGAATTTTTAAAGCTGATTTTAAAATATAGCTATTATTAAAAGTTAACTTATATCAACTTACAATTAAATTATGTTTTGAAAAGTAATACTTAAAACTCATCACTTCATAATTATTTTACTACATTTTACTGTAATCTATACTCTTGAGGATATTTATACCTATTTAATCTCTATGGTAGGCATATTACACATGTTAGTAGCTTAAAATTGATCATAGAGAGAGTATTTACACCATCACACAAATTGGCAAAATGTTATATGTCAACGATAGATTTATTATTTTGCTGACGGTCTAAATTTAAATGACAGAGAGCCAATCATACTTCAAAAAACTGGAAAAAACAAAATGATGGAGAAAATGTTAGTAATGCAGATTAAACATCAAAGTATGTTATATAGGGACATTTGCTTCTGGCCAAAATGGAATAACAGAGACTGAATTTGACCTTGCACTTGAAACAACCAAAAGATGAGGCAAAACATATGACACAATGGTTTTCAGGACTCTGGACGCTAGCCAATGAGGGACAATTATCTCTGAGGATAGGAAATAAGTGAGGAGAATTCTATGACTTCCTGAGATTACTGCCTTTAGAGGGTTTCCAAGCCATATAACAGGGAGAGGAAACTGAGGCAGAGTCTGGTAGACTCCCTGTGATGAGGAGATAGAGCTCAGAGTACAGGGAAAGCAAGGCAGCTAGAAATAACAGGATAGAGTATTGTGTAAGAGAGAGAGTTCCAGAGAGAGAGAGCTCCAAATATATGCATAGGGTTCTCCACAGGTATTAAGGGGAACACAGATCAGTACATGTATATAAGAAGACAATTGAAGGCCAGAGAAAGAATCACCTGAAAGGTTGAGAGAACATTAACTGGTGTTCACACAGAAAGGGGAATAGATTCTACTGCTACTAGCCAGACTGGAAACCTTCATATATCATGGGGCACTGGGGAGAAAGGTTTTACCTTGGTAGTGAGAAATAATTAGCCCTAGACTAAACAAGTCTCTGGAACCATATAACAAATTGTAAAAGTAAGACTGGAAAGGATCATTCTGTTTCCAAGTATCCTAACAAAGCTGAAGAATATTTATAGGAGTATGGCAATATCTAACATGGGAGAAAGCACTTCTGCATGATGGTATAAGAACCTCTGAAAATATGATCCTCCATAAAATCAATGAAAACACTGGCAAAAAATGTTAAAACTGACATCTTCAAGAGCTCTGGAAATTGATACAAGGCTTGCAATAATTTGAGGAGCATTTATTCCAGAAAAATAGCTAAATCTTGACAGGACCAGAGAGCATTTTACTTGCTCTAGTTCCACTTCCCACTTTCTAGATTTATCAGTTCAGTTCAGTTCAGTCACTCAGTCATATCTGACTCTTTGCGACCCCATGAACTGCAGCATGCCAGGCCTCCCTATCCATCACCAACTGCCGGAGTCTACCCAAACCCATGTGTCCATTGAGTCGGTGATGCCATCCAACCATCTCATCCTCTGTCATCCCCTTCTCCTCCTGCCCTCAATCTTTCCCAGCATCAAGGTCTTTTCAAATGAGTCAGCTCTTCACATCAGGTGGCCAAAGTATTGGAGTTTCAGCTTCAGCATCAGTCCTTTCAATGAACACCCAGGACTGATCTCCTTTAGGATGGACTGGTTGGATCTCCTTGTAGTCCAAGGGACTCTCAAGAGTCTTCTCCAACACCACAGTTCAAAAGCATCAATCCTTCGGTGCTCAGCTTTCTTTATAGTCCAACTCTCACATCCATACATGACTACTGGAAAAACCATAGACTTGACTAGACAGATCTTTGTTGACAAAGTAATGTCTCTGCTTTTTAATATGTTGTCTAGGTTTATCATATCTTTTCTTCCAAGGAGTATGTGTCTTTTAGTTTCATGACTGCAATCACCATCTGATGTGATTTTGGAGCCCCCCAAAATAAAGTCAACCACTGTTTGTACTGTTTCCCCATCTATTTGCCATGAAGTGATGGGACCGGATGCCATGATCTTAATTTTCTGAATGTTGAGCTTTAAGCCAACTTTTTCAGTCTCCTCTTTCACTTTCATCAAGAGGCTCTTTAGTTCTTCTTCACTTTCTGCCATAAGGGTGGTGTCATCTGCATATCTGAGGTTATTGATATTTCTCCCAGCAATCTTGATTCCAGATTTATGGTAGCCTTGAAAACCTGCAACCTCAGAACCACAGTGACTGAAAAAGTCAGCAGTCTAGTAGTCATTTATAGATGACAGAATGGATTTTGAATTCACCAAATGCCCATTCCTACAGATTTGTCACTATTTGATCTGCCTGGCAAATCTCTAGAAACCTCCATTCTTAGGGTTTGTCTTTATCTGACTTTACTTCAGAGCTTGCTCTGTGAAGAAAGTCCCATCCCCAGATTGGCAAAAAATCAGCTGCAATTGTTTAACACTATAGTTCCTTAGACTTCCTAGGTGGTGTTAGTGGTAAAGAACCCACCTGCCGATGCAGGAGACCTAAGACATGCAGGTTCAATCCCTGGGTTGAGAATATCCCCTGGAGGAGGGCATGGCAACCCACTCACTCCAGTATTCTTGCCTGGAGAATCCTATGAACAGAGGAGCCTGGCGGGCTATGGTCCATAGAGTCACAAAGAGTGGAACATGACTGAAGTGAATTAGCATGATTTAGCACGATAGTTCCTTGAGTTAGTTAGGGCAAACAAATGACTGGTCAAAAACTAAATTATAGGAAATGAGATATCCATAGGCGTCTTTGAAGATCTCTGAAAATTTCCTCAGAATCTAAAAGGTGATGCATATATTCAATGTTGTGTGTATGCACAGAAAAGACCTGAGAAAAATCTAATCTCTCACAAAAGACTGACCTTGAGGCTCTGAAAAATCACGAAGTAGTTTAAGGCATAATTGTTAACTGCCTCCCATGGCATTGAAAGCTTTCCCCAACACACACAGAGCCCTATGGCAAAAGCTGGGATAATTAGTAGCACTAAGCTAACTGAGCATAGAGTTCGGTGGCCACATACAACATAGAATACAAACTTTACAGGAAATTCACCAAATAAACAGCAGCAACGAAAACAACAACAAATAGCAACAACATCAAACACTGAATAGGAGAGTAATATAATTTTCACAGCTGCCACAAAATATTATTTGAAATGTCCTGTTTTCAACAAAAATTCCTAGACACACACAAGAACATGGCAGTATAACACATATACAGGGAAAAAAAATCAATAGAAAATGGCCCAAAGGAAGTCCTATAACTGGACCCCTAGACAAAGACTTAAGTTGGCTATTATAAATATGTTAAGTAAATGAAAGGAAACCATGTCTAAAGAATTAAAGAAAATTATGATAAGACTGTCTTACCAAACAATATAGGAAGAGATATAAATTTAAAAAAAAACAGAAAATTTGAAGTTGAAAAGTATAGTAACTAAAATGAAAAGTTCACTAGAGGGGCTTGGCAGATTTTGACCTGACCAAAGAAGAATCAGTGAACTTGAACCTAGGTCAATTGAAATTATCCATTATGGAGAACAGAAAGAACATAAAACATGTGGAAAAGTGAACTAAAAAAACCTCTGAAAGAAATTAAAGATCTACATAAAAAGAAATATATCCCATGTTCATAGATAAGAAAACTTAATATTAAGATGCTAATGCTTCCCAAATTGATCAACAGTTTCAATGCAATGCTTATCCAATCCCAGTTGGCTCTTCATAGAAACTGATGAACTCATCCTAAAGTTTATGTGGAATTGCAGGAGACCTAGAATACTCAAAAACATTTTGAAAAAGAAGAACAAAGTTTGAGGACTCACTGTTCTTTATTTCAAAACTTATTACCAGGAAACAATGATTAGAACAGTGTGGCACTGCCAAAAGGATGGACATATAAATCAACGGAATAGAGTTGGAAGTCCAGAAATAAACCATGTGTCTCTGGCAAGTTATTTTTTAACAGGGATGTCAAGACCATTCAATATGGATAGAATAGTCTTTTTATAAATGAATCTGGGACAACTGAAAAAATTTTTAAAAAATAACTCAAAATGAATCAAAGACCTAAATGTAAGTGCTAAAACCATAAAACTCATAGAATAAAAAATAGGGGTAAATCTACACAGCCTTGAATTTGGCAAAGGATTGCAGAATAAGCAACAGCAAGAAAAGTAGATAAATTAGAGTTTGTGAAAGTTGAAAATGTCTATGCTTCAAAAGTTGCTACCAAGAAAGTGAAAAGATAACCCACAGAATGGAGAAAATATTTGCAAATCATATATCTGATAAGGGATTTGTACCTAAAATATATAGAACATAAAACTCACTAATAAAAAGACAAATAACCTATTTAAAGAATGGGCAAAAGACTTAAATAGACATTTCTTCAAAGAGAATATACAAATGGCCAGTAAGTACATGAATAGATCTTCAACATCATTAATCATCAGGTAATGCAAGTCTAAACAACAATGAAATACCACTTTCCTCCCACTCTGTTAGCTATAATCAAAAAGTAAAGATAATAACAGGTGTTGATGAGGATGCAGAAAAATCAGAATCTTCATACACTGCTGTTGGGCATGTAAAGTGGAGTAGCCACTTTGGAAAACAGTGACAGTTCCTCAAATGGTTAAATATAGAGTTACCATATGACCTAGCAATTCTACTCCTAGGTATATGTCCAAGAAATGAAAACATATGTTCACACAAAAACTTGTACATGAATGTTCATAGCAGCATTATTCATAGCTGAAGTGTGGAAACCACCCACTTGTCCATCAACTAATGAGTATATAAACAAAATATGGTTATATCCATACTATAAAATATTATTTAGCCATAAAATGAATGAAGTGCTTATACTTTCAACAACATGAATTAACCTTGAGAACATTATGCCAAGTAAAAGAACTCAGTCAGAAAATACCACATAATATATGACTCCATTTTAATGACATGTTCAGAAGAGGTAAATCCATAGAGGCAGAAAGTAGATTCATGGTTGCTTAGGGCTGAGAGATGGGGGACTTGGCAGATGATTATTTTTGAGGTGAAGAAAATGTTCTAAAATTTACTGTAGTGATGGTTGCATGTATTTGTGAATATATTAAAAAAAACAATGAATTGATTTGTATGCATATCATATAGAATTATATCTCAATGAAGCTATTTTAAGATGCAGGTTAAGCATAGACATTGAAGATATAAAAAAGAAGCAAATTTAATTTCTACTAGAGACAAGAAATACAGTATCTTTGGTGAGTACTACACTGTATGAGATAAATGGTGAAAAAGAAGAGATTAGATGAAGAAAATGTTAGTTAACTTGAATATACAGCAATAAAAGTACCCAAACTAAGACTTTCATCAATGAGCCTGGACAACCAACTGTTGAGAAATTCATCTGCCCCTCACCTAGACATGGATTCTGGTTCCAGTTGTCCAAAAACATACCTTGGGACAATCCTGTAACTTCTCTGACTCTCAGTTCTCAAAGACTTTTAAATGTTCATCAGGAGGGAATTAGAAAAAGAACATGAGGTACTGTCACACAATGGAATATTGAACTGCAAGAGGAATGATACAGATCTCAAAACAAGGCTGAATGAAGAAAGCATACAGATGCAAACTTTGTGATACCTTTTAAAAAAGTTAAAACACACAAAAATAATACTACATGTTTTTAAGTATGTAGAAGTATCAAAAATGGCCTGAAAGGAAAATCAGCAAACTGATAATAGTTCTTTCCTCTGAGGGGAAAAGAAGGGCACACGGAGGTGTCCTAGATTGAGCAGAGGCCATCAGCTTTATATGCAATGTTCTGTTCTAAATTTAAAACAATTTTAATTTCCATTTTTTATGTTTGGCAAATAGCTTTCTGAAATTAAAAAAATATATTATTTTTGTTAAATAGAGAGGGTTAGACTCGGTAGTCCCTAAGATCCATTTGAGCTCTAAAATCTACAATTCTAAGACAAAAGGAGGAATTCAGTAGTGGAAGGTCACAACACTCTCAATATTCTCTTGGGAGGGGGCTTCAGAGTTTTCTCTGGGATAAGTGGTTTATGTTTAAATGGCCCTGAGACAGGGGATGAACAACAGGACCTCCAGGGCCTCACTTTGGCTAACTTTTCCCCTGGGAGATCAGAGCAGACCACCTTTAAGATCTATTCCAACACTGCCTTTGCTGCTGCTGCTAAGTCGCTTCAGTTGTGTCCGACTCTGTGCGACCCCATGGATGGCAGCCCACCAGGCTCCTCTGTCCCTGGGATTCTCCAGGCAAGAACACTGGAGTGGGTTGCCATTTCCTTCTCCAATGCATGCATGCATGCTAAGTCGCTTCAGTCATGTCCGACTGTGTGACCCCATAGATGGCAGCCCACCAGGCTCCTCTGTCCCTGGGATTCTCCAGGCAAGAACACTGGAGTGGGTTGCCATTTCCTTCTCCGATTCCAACACTGAGTATCTATGAAAACAAGTGAAGATGGACTCAGCTCTCTTGAATGATTCATTGCTTTCTGAACTCCTACTTAAACCCTGTCCTGTGTTTAATGTAGGAGTTGAGGATCAGAAGTGCTCGACTGCCAGATGTCCTGCTACAGAGAGGTCAGATTGATTTGGATACTTCCACCATGGAATCCTTCTTTTGACAGGAAAATCAAGAGAACGTGTTTTCCCCACGGAACTTTCTTCCCTTGCTTACTTTTTCTTTTACACTAACTGTTGCTGCTAATAGCTGATTAAGCTGAATTTCTTTATCTTTGATGAGTAGACAAGGCCTTGTCTGAAATTAAAAGACCCAGACATCTGATTGCCATTTACTGTGGTAAAAAGAACTAATTGCCAACTACTCTCTCACCCTCACTAGTTGTCTGTCTCTTTCCTCCTGTGTCTCCATCTCTTCTAGGTCAGCAATGCAGGGCTGTTAGATACCTTCAATCCTGAACACTGAGGATGCTCCCTTTCCCCCTTAATTTGCTACATTCATTCCTGCCTCTAAAGTAGCAGTCATGATGCATTTGGAATACTTCTCCTCTGGGCCTAAGCCCAGTTATTCCTTCAAAAAGCCTTTCCTGACCATCCCAGTGCACCTTGACCTCTCTTCCCTGAACTACTATGGCATAATAGCTATACCATATAGAGAATCCTTATGTTACAATGTTTTGAATTATCTCACCATTTAAACAATATTAATCGTCTTTTTTCATCATCCCATTTCATAAATAAGGCTGGGAATTAGATGGATGGGTGATGGTGGCCAAGGGCAGTGGTCTATTAGAGCCCAGATGTTCACATAATCTTTCATCACTCTTAGTTTCTTCTCCCCGTTTAGAGTGAGAATGTTAGGTTAATGTGTGGGTGGAAGACACACATGAGCAAATGAGCAAAGCTGATAGATAAATCAAGCTTATAAAGAAAAGCCCTTTAGGGTTCCTATGCATCATTTTCTAAGAACTTGGTGGCAATCTATCACTTCTAGATTCATTCATCAAATAAATAGGTTGGGTAGGTTTTATTAAAAAATGAATTTAGCTGCTGACTGGTTCTGCTACCTTTGTCATAGCCTGGGAATGTCTCTACTGGGTAAATTACAGATTTTTCAAAAGCTTATAAATGCCAAACTTCTTTTTCCTAATACACAGAAGCCCAAAAGGATAGTTAGAATTTCAGTCTATGTGATGAATAATCTGCATCTTTTGTGTTTAAAAAAGCAGAAATCAATCAGTACAGCTGATAACTTAGATTAGCTTTATAACTCAGAATTTATCATCAGTCTTCTTAGTTTAGTCACCCTGGATGTCAGCCTGAAGTTGAAGTTGAGCATGGAGAATCCCAAGTCATAGCTCAGCAAATTCTCACAGTAATCAAATGAACCTAGTGTATTAGGGGCAGAGATAGTATGATCATTGGGCAAGCAGAGCCTTTCCTAAGTTACTACCTTGAACATTCAAAACATAAGTTATGCTTGAGGATGGGGTGGGGGCAGATAGAAGTTGGAATGAGGGCTTACAAAAGGGCATGAAAACTTTAGGGGGTGATGGATATGTTCATTATCTTGATTGTGGTGATGGTTTTACAAGTGTACATTTATGTCAAAACCATCAAGCTGTACACTTTAAATATGTGGCATTTACTATATTCTAATTATACTTCAATGAAACTGTTGAAAATAACTTGATTTAAATTTTAAAAACATTGCATTCACTCATTGAGACAAATCCTCATAAGGTATAATTTTCACCTTAACCCCTATGGTTAATAAAATTGACTTTGGAGTTGGAGAGACCTGTGGTTTTGTCATTTATTAGCTGAATGACTTCTGAGTCACAGTTTCCCATCTAAAAATACAGATTGTAATAGAGCACTTAATTCATATTTTCATGATTAAATGAGATAATGCATGGAAAACATTTAGTACAGTATTGAGCAGTAATTAAGCCTTAAAGAAGTGACAGTAATTATTTTACCTGTAAATGTGATATTAATCTCGGCTGAGAACATACAAAATCACTGGCAGATTCCAAAAGCAGTCAGTCAGCTACCTTTATTAAATCCTCATTTTGTGGGCAGATCCACATAACTGATGGGGCTTCCCAGGTGGCACTAGTGGTAAAGAACCTGCCTGCCAATGCAAGAGATGCAAGAGATTGGTTTAATCCCTGAATTGGGAAGATCCCCTGGAAGAAGGAATGGCAACTCACTCTTGCCTGGGAAATCCCATGGACAGAGGAGCCTGTGGGCTACAGTTGATAGGGTCACAGAGGCAGATATGACAGAAGCAACTGAGCATGCATGCACTGCATAACTGAAAGTGGGTTGCCATTCTCTTCTCCAGGGGATCTTCCTGACCCAGGGATCAAACCCATGTCTCCTGCATTGCAGGCAGATTCTTTACTGCCTGAGCCACCAGGGAACCCACTGGGAAGTAAAAAGGTAAGAAAATCAGACCCTACACCTCCAACCACACTGAGCTAATAAGTTGAATGGGAGAGATGGGACATGTGTTTGAATGAGATTGTACCAAAGTATGTACAGAAATATACAAAGATGTCCCGATGTGAGTAGTAGAGTTGATGCAAGTAATAGTGAGGGGAGGGTGTGGGCAGGGCTTCCTGGGGAGTGCAGAATGAGAGTTCACCCTACTGAGGAACAGTGTGGGCTTTGTAGTCAAACAGATGGGGGGTTTGAGTCCCACCCTTACTGCTTAGCTGGGAGAGACCAAGTGAGTAACTGCAGCTTCCTGAATCTCAGTTTCGTACATGGAGATACTAATGTCTTCTTCCTTAAGATTGTGGTGAAGATTAGATTAGGTAATACATTTTTAGCACTTGGCACAGAGCCTACAATATAGTAAGCAAAGCATTTAACAAAATGTGAGCAAGTTCATCATTATATCTCCAAATCTCAGGGTTCTTTTTCACTTTTATTCCACCACATTTTTTGCCACCATATAGATGGGAGGTTTCCACAGAAGAATCCTAGGCAATTTCACTAACCAAAGCATTCCTGATGTGCCTGCAGTGTTGCAGGTTCTCAGCAGTCCTTATGATTTCTGCCCTTTTGAATTCCATTTAACCATTCTAGCCGGTAATTAGAGCTAACACTTACATGGTTCTATGACACAATATTTTTGGTCAAACAATGTAGGACATTTTAGAGACTACTCACTGCCCCCAAATCTTGCTGTGCCTGGGTGTATTAATCAGCTTGGGCTGCCGTAACAAAATACCATAGACTGGGAGGCCTAAACAACAGACCTTTACTCTTTCATGTTTCTGGAGGCTAGAAGTCCAAGATCAAGCTGCTGGCTCATTCAGTTCCTGGTGAGGACCCTCTCCCTGGTTTCCTAGGCGGTCACCTTCTCACTGGGTCCTCACATGATGGGGAGAGGAAGCAGACTCTCTGGTATCTTCTCTTATAAGGACACTAGTCCTATCACAGGGCTTCCCAGGTGGTGCAGTGGTAAAGAATCCACCTGCCAATGCAGGAGACACAAGAGATGCAGGATGCTTCCCTGGATCAGGCACAAGAGATGCTTCCCTGGATCAGGAAGATCCTCTGGAGAAGGGAATACACTCCTGTATTCTTGCCTGGAGAATTCCATGGACAGAGGAGCCTGGCAGGCTACAGTCCATGGGGTCACAGAGTCAGACACAACTGAGCAACTAACACTTTCACTTTCACTTTCATCCCTGAGTCAGGAAGATCCCCTGGAGAAGAAAATGGCTACCCACTCCAGTATTCTTGCCTGGAAAATCCCATGGATAGAGGAGCCTGGTGGGCTACAGTCCATAGGGTGACAAAAAGTTGGACATGACTGAGCATGCACACATAAGTATAGTCCTGTCATGAGGGCTCCACCTTCATAACCTCATCTAACCCTAATCACTCCCTAAAGGCCTAATCTCCAATTATCATCATATTGGGAGTTTCAACTTCAATATATGAATTTGGGCAAGGGGGACACAATTCCATCCATAGCACCAGGCTGCCAATTTATGCTCAGTATCAAGTAAATGAAAAGAACAATTTTGTAGTCTTTTAGGCTCCAAACTTTGAGTTACCTAGCAGTTAGGATTCCTGCTTTGCATACATGTGGTCCAGCTTTTACTCTTGGTGTTGGAATACTGGCCCGGTAAAAAGTGGGCCCTCCGCTTCTGGCTTTCTTGCCTGGGAAATTCCACAGACAGAGGATCCTGGTGGGCTATAGTCCTTAGGGTCGCAAAGAGTCAGACACAACTGAAATAACTAAACAACAACAGTGGCAACAAATAATCACAAGACTGTGCTCCCCTGGTGGCTCAGTGGTTAAGAGTCCGCCTGCCAATGCAGGAGATGTGGGTTTGATCCCTGGGTCAGGAGGATCCCCTGGAGAAGGAAATGGCAACCCACTCCAGTATTCTTGCCTAGAGAATCCCATGGACAGAGGCATCTGGCAGGCTATAGTCTGCGGGGTCGCAAAAGAGTTGGACACAACTTAGTCACTAAACAACAACAGAAAGGCGGTGGAGTGGGGCAGTTTGAACTCAGATTCTTGAGCAGAACTTCCTGAGTTTGAAATATAGCTTTGCTACTTATCAGCTGTGAGACTTCAAAGAAGTTAATTATCCTTTCTTTGACTTGGTTTCCTCATCTGCAGGATGGAGATAATACCATACAAACGTACCTTATAGGGTTGTGGTGAGATTCAATGAGTTAAGAAAGTGAAGAGCTTAGAACCTAGGAAGTGTTCATTATTGTCAGCTGTTCTCATCCATTAGAAAGCAGCCTCCATGAAGATGGGGATTTTTGTTTGCTTTGCTCACTGCCCTGTCTCAAGCACACAGACTAGCACCTGGTACATAGAAGGTGCTCAGGAAATATTTGTTGAATAAATGAATGACTTCTAATTCCTTTCTCTCTTTTGAACCTCATATTCAATCTATCAGTTCTACTTTCAAAATAGAGCTACAATTTTGACCAGTTTTCACTGCCTTCACTACCATCTGGTCAATATCCTCCATCTCCTTTCAGCTGAATGATCCACAACAGTATTTTTTTTTATTTTATTTTTTAAATATAAATAAATTTATTTTAATTGGAAGCTAATTACTTTACAATATTCACAACTGTATTCTAACTGGCCTTACTATTATTTTCCTTTTTCCTCTGAAAACCTGCTTCCTTCTCCCTGCCCAGAGTATTGTCTTTGAACAACACTATGAATGATCCTTTTTAAACATATGTAAGATTATGCTGTTCCTCTACTCAAAACCCTCCCATGACTCCCAGCTCATTCACAGCAAAGGGAAAAATCTTTACCTGATCTGTTCTTATCTACCCTCTGATCTCATCTTTTAGTACTTTCCCTTTGGTTTGTTGCATTCCAGCCACACTGGAACAGAACAGAATTTCTGTAACACACCAGGCACATACTCCTACCTCAGCTTCCTCATACTTGCTTTTTCTTCTGCCGTGAATGCTCTTCTCCCCAGATATGCCCTTAGGTCACTTCCTCACTTCCTTCAACCCTCTGCTTAAATATTGCTACTGGAGAGACCATTTCTGATCATCCTATGTAAAACAGCATCCCAGTCCCTACTATGCCCTAGCCACCTTACTCTGATTTAGTTTTCTCCATAGCACTTATCATCACCTGACCTACTGAGTATTTGTTGATTAGTGACTGTCTTACCTTTCCAAAATGGCATCTCTAATAGGGCAGGTACTTGGGCAGGTTTGTTCACTGCTGCATCACCAGTACCTGGATTATTTTGATTCTTCAGTAAATATTTGCTGAATGAATGTATCAATGGTCTTTTGAAAGTAATGCCCTTCACTAAAGTTTTCTTACTCTAAGGAACAGCTTATACTCTATATAACCTCATTCCAGGGCCAGCTATATTTGACTTTGATTACTGGAGAGTGGAAAAAATAAATAATTTTTCCTTGATAAAATCAGTTTGATAGGCAAACTACAGGAAAATATAAGGTTCATGGGGAGAGATATTAACAAAAGTCCTTGAGGATGAAAATTTGGAGGGGCAAGGGTCCTACTATGGCATCACTCCTCTGTACTGTGAGGCTAGTTAAAATCTTGCCATCCTGAGGCCATAAGTACTGAGGGTCAGCTCCCTTTGGCTGCATTTAAAAATCATTCTGAAGAATGTGTTCCATTATTTTTATAAAATAACATCTTTCAAAAGACTCAAACTTTTAACAGTATTTTCTGGAAAAATGTATTTTATTTTGGCAGAGGAGGATGGGGGCAAGGGAAGAGACAAGTAGATGTTTATATAATATTAATTACATAGAGCAACAATTAACTTTTAAAATAAGAATGCTTTCTCTATCCTGACTTTTTCCCTTTGGAAGTAAAAACCTTGGAAAATAATTAATGACAACTCTATTTTAAAAAAATTGATGACATTCTAACTTAAAAAAAAAACTTTATAGTGGGCAAATGATAGGAAAATTTTTTACAAACCTAAAAGCTATTGACAAGGTTATTGAGGCTTGGGATTAAAGTTTGTTTAAACTCCAAATAAAATGTTTGATTCATAGATCTTGGCTTGGGGCTATGAGTTTCTCCTCTGAAGAAGAGAGGATTCAAATATTAGGAAGACTCTGGTCTTCCCGTCTCTGTTAAATCCATATAACCAGATGAGTCACAATGAGCTTTGGGTGGGGTGGGGGAAGCTCTTTGCTTTTACAAAGCACAAGTCAACTAGGACTCTCTGAGCTGCTTCCTGGGGTTTTGCACACAGTGGCTAACAGTCAGGAAGCAGAGCTACACTGCCAGACTGAACAATTCAGGGCAGTCTTCACCTTCTTTGCTTTTGACCCAAATTATAATTACCAGGGAGGAGAGGCAAGGCAGTTGCCCAGAACTCAGGATTGGGTATGAGGAAGGGGAAAGCAAGTAGGGCCATTGTTTTCTAGAGAAAGTTTTTTAAAAATTTTATTTATTTATTTTTGGCTGTGCTGGGTCTTTGTTGCTGTGTGGGCTTTTCTCTAGTTGTGGTGAGTGGGGGCTACTCTCTAGTGGTGCGTGGGCCTCATTGCAGTGGCCTCTCTTGTTGTGGGGTGTGGGCTCTAGGGTGTGCAGGCTTCAGTACTTTAGGCCTATGGGCTCTAGAGCATGGGCTCGGTAGTTGTGGCACATGGGCTTAGTTACTCGGAGGCATGTGGGATACTCCTGGATCAGGGATTGAATCTGTGTTTCCTGTACCTTCAGGCACCTTCTTTACCACTCAGCTGCCAGGGAAGCCCGGGGCCACCGTCTTCTAAACCTAACCTCACCGGAATGCTACTTCCTAGATGTCTAGGAAATGTCCTCGAGTAGCAGACATCCCATAACACAGACGCAGCTTCCCCTGCATCCGGCAAGACTATCCGGGTGAGACCCTCTTGGTGGGACACAAGTGCACCTTATGTCACCACTTTCTCCTCTGAATGGCACCACTGTTCCTTGAGCCTAGTGCCTACAGAGTGTGTCTCTGCTCTTCTCAGCAGCTCCTTTCCAATTTTTCACCCATATATACCTCCTGCTCTTTCTGATTGCCTAGATTGTGGAACTAAAAGGACAAACTAACCAATCCAAGCCACTTATATGTGAAGCCTCCTGTGGTTTTGATGTTCAACGCAGATGTCATTAGAGAGTTGAGGTGTATGTGGCTCCACCACTTGCAGTACCATGTTTCAAGACTCTTAGACTCTTGTCATAGTGTTTTTCAAATTTTCCCCAAATTGGACAGGTACACGGCATGTCTTATACATGTGAATAGACAGCATGCTTTAAACACTCCTTCATTTGTTTTAATATAATCAGGTTTGGGATCCAGAAGCAGTCAGAGTACCTATGTGTAGCATTTTGGAAGCAGAAAGAATTTGGAAACAGAACCACTGTGACTCCAAGCTAGTCAGCTTGAATGCAAGTAAAGTAATTAAAGAACCTTTCTACCATTTCCACTTCCTTCTTCACCTCAAAGAGTTCAGTAGGATACAAAATAACTGGTCTATAACCTTCAAATAGATCAAGGTCATTGAAGGTCAAATGAAGGCAAGACTGAGGAACCATTGCTAACTGCAAGGAACTAAAGAGGCATAACAACTAAATGCAACTCATGATTCTGAACTGAATACTTTTTCTCAAAAGGACATTAATAGAGCAGTTGGCAAAATTTGATTGGGAGCTTTAAGCATTTAGTTGGTACCAATGTTCATTTCCTGATTTGTTGGTTGTATTGTGATTATGTAGAGGGATGTCCTGGTTTGCAGGAAATGCAAATAATTCATGAGTAGTGAGCACTGTGGTGGCAATTTACACTCAAAAGGATCAGGAAAATAAGGTTCTTTTCCCTCTTGCAACTTTTATGAAGCTTTTTGTGTTAAAATATATATTATACACCAACGTAGGGGGTGGGGAGAAGAGTTCAGTGGGAGTTGCTCTAAGAGCCCTGTAAACAGAGGATGTTGATAGCTATTCCTTCTCCCTTGGACTTAAGTAAGACTACAGACTAATGATGTGGGCATTCATTTCATAGAGTGTGTGGGTGCCCACTACTAGTCTAGCAAGCACTGGGCAAGATGCTGGGTATATAATGGTGAGCAAAACCAGATGTGAGGCCTGCTTTCTTGGAGCTTCTGATCTCATGGGTGAGACAGACATTAATTAAGTAATTACATCAATGAGTATATAATTATAAACCAAGATAAATATTCTGAAGGATAGGAACACAGTTCTAAGGAAATGTAAACTATAGCAGAGAGTTGATGAAGGCCTCCATGAAGAAATAGAGCTTAAACTGAGATTTGAAGGGTCAGTGGGCATGAATGAGACAGAAAAAAATTATATTCCAATAGAAAGGATATCAGACCCCAGGTGCTGTGGAGGAATAGAAATGAAGCCAGGATAGCTGGAATCTAGACTGCAAGGGAGAATTGGGAGATAAATCTGGAGGGTTCCATAGAGGTGTTTCTCAATGGAGGTGCATTGGCTTTGTTGTTCAGTTGCTAAGTCATGTCCAACTCTTTGCAACCCCATAGACTGCAGCATGCCAGGCTCCTCTGTCCTTTACTATCTCCTTCACTATATTTCCGTATATACTCTTGGAATTAAAAAGGAGAAAGTCATTCCCTTTAAAAAAATTATTCTTACTGATGTGCAAATAATGGAGGGTTTCCCCAGAGACCCTCCATTATAAGGTTGTTAGAATCCAGAGGCTGCCTTGGAGTAGGTGGCAGAGGGGATAACTGGGCAAGATCTCACCAGATACTAATAGTAAAGCTTGAATGCATCTGTACTAGCAACTATTTCTTAAATACTTAATATATACCAGGTTTATGATTTACATACATCATTTTATTTCATTCTTTGTGATAACCATGCAAAGTATTATGAGATCCTTATATTACAGATGAGAAAATGTAGCATCAGAGTTTAGTGACTCAACAGCATGCAAATGATGATGATCTATATCCAGAAGGGGCTTCCCTGGTGGCTCAGTGGTAAATAATCCTGCCTGCCAATGCAGGAGATGTGGGTTCAATTCCTGGGTCAGGAAGATCCCCCTGGAGAAGGAAATGGCAACCCACTCCAGTATTCTTGCCTGGGAGATCCCACAGACAGAGGAGCTTGATGGGCTACAGTCCATGGGGTCACAAAAGAGTCAAGCGCAACTTAGTGACTAAACCACAACAGCATATCCAGAGGAGGGTAGATAAAGTGTACATAAGAGAGAACAAGAACATAGCAGGTTACTGTGAGATACTTGAAATCCAGCCAGCAATATGGCTGAGTAGACTGGAACAAATGCATGGTGACTTTTATTTTTTAAAATTAATTAATTTATTTTAATTGGAGGCTAATTACTTTACAATATTGTAGTGGTTTTTGCAGCATGCTGACTTTTAGAACCACTCAGCTCTGTAGTAATGACAACAACAAACAATAATATTAGTAGCTAGTGTTCACTGAGAGTTTATTAGGGGCCTGGCACTGTGCTTAGAGATTGGTTTTTATCATCTCATTTAATTCTTACTCTGACCTTATGAGACAGGCACTGTTGGTATTTCCTCTTTATAGATGAGGATGCTGAGGTTCAGAGAGGTTAAGACATTTGCCCAAAGTCATACAGCCAGTAAGTATGGAACTAGGACACTAAGCCAGGTCTATGTGACTCCAAAATGTGAGATGCTAACCATTCTGCTATAGTGAGTTAATAGCAAAACCATCCCCAATTCTGGAATGGGTTGAATCTGTGTGGGATGTACAGAAGCTTAAATGGAGGCCAGATAACAGAATGTCAGGCTGAGGAGTTTGGATCTGATTATAGAAGCACTGGAAAATCATTAGAGACATTAAAGCATTATTGGGGCTTCCCTGGTGGCTCAGATGGTAAAGAATCTGCCTGCAATGAAGGAGACCCAGGTTTGATCCCTGGGTTGGGAATGATCCCCTGGAGAAGGGAATGGCAACCCACTCCAGTATTCTTGCCTGGAGAATTTCATGGACAGACAAGGCAATATAACTGATATTAGCAAAAAAAAAGTTCTGGCAATGAATGTTATGTGTAAGATGCATCTTGATGGGGAAAGACAGGCAGGGATGACTGCATAATTTGTGCATGTGTGGGTTCTCAGTCACTCAGTCATGTCCAACTCTTTGTGGCCCCATGGACTGCAGTCCATCAGGTTCCATTGTCCATGGAATTTTCCAGGAAAGGATACTGGAGTGAGTTGCAATTTCCTACTCCAGGGCATCTTCCTAACTCAGGGATCGAACCTAAGTTTCCTGCATCTCTTTCACTGGCAAGTGGATTCTTTACTACTGAGTCACCTGGGAAGCCCCACATAATTTGTGGGCCAACTGCAAAATGAAAGCACAGGATCTTTTGTTCAAAAATTATTAAAGCTTTTAAGACAGTGGCAGTGGAGTGTTAAAGCAAGTGTGAGTCCCTGTGAAAATGCACAAATAGCATGCTCAGGAGACCAGCCCTGGAGTTAGGAAGATAATCAAGATGGTAATACATAGCAGAGGGGGCTGAGGTGGCAGTGGTGCAGCTAGAAAGAAAAGGATGAGTGCAAGTCTCATTGGCAAGGAGAAGCAACACAATTCCACGAGTGGTCCTCTCTTTTTCACCTCCCATCATTTCAGTTCAGTTCAGTCGCTCAGTCATCTCTGACTCTTTGCAACCCCATGGACTGCAGCATGCCAGGCTTCCCTGTCTATCACCAACTCCTGGAGCTTGCTCAAACTCATGTCCATAGAGTCAGTGAACATTCAACCATCTCATCCTCTGTCATCCCCTTCTCCTCCTGCCTTCAATCTTTCCCAGCATCAGGGTCTTTTCCAGTGAGTCAGTTCTTTGCATCAGGTGGCCAAAGTATTGGAGTTTCAGCTTCAGCATCAGTCCTTCCAATGAATATTCAGGACTGATCTCCTTTAGGATGGACTGGTTGGATCTCCTTGCAGTCCAAGGGACTCTCAAGAGTCTTCTCCAACACTACAGTTCAAAAGCATCAATTCTTTGGTGCTCAGCTTTCTTTATAGTCCAACTTTCACATCCATACATGACTACTGGAAAAACCATAGCTTTGACTAGATGGATCTTTGTTGGCAAAGTAATGTCTCTGCTTTTTAATATGCTGTCTAGGTTGGTCATAGCTTTTCTTCCAAGGAGCAAGTGTCTTAATTTCATGGCTGCAATCACCATCTGCAGTGATTTTGGAGCCCCCCAAAATAAAGTCTGTCACTGTTTCCATTGTTTCCCCATCTATTTGCCATGAAGTGATGAGACTGGATGCCATGATCTTAGTTTTCTGAATGTTGAGTTTTAAGCCAACTTTTTCACTCTCCTCTTTCACTTTCATCAAGAGGCTCTTTAGTTCTTCACTTTCTGCCATAAGGGTGGTGTCATCTGTGTATCTGAGGTTATTGATATTTTTCCCAGCAATCTTGATTCCAGCTTGTGCTTCATCCAGCCAGCATTTTGCATGATGTACTCTGCATATAAGTTAAATAAGCAGGGTGACAATATACAGCCTTGATGTACTCCTTTCCCAATTTGGAACCAGTCTATTGTTCCATGTCCAGTTCTAACTGTTGCTTCCTGACCTGCATACAGATTTCTCAGGAGGCAGGTAAGGTGATCTGGTATTCACATCTCTTTAAGAATTTTCCACAGTTTGTTGTGATCCACACAGTCAAAGGCTTTGGCATAGTCAATAAAGCAGAAGTAGATGTTTTTCTGGAACTCTCTTGCTTTTTCGATGATCCAGCAGATGTTGGCAATTTGATCTCTGGTTCCTCTGCTTTTCTAAATCCAGTTTGAACATCTGGAAGTTCACAGTTCACATACTATTGAAGCCTGGCTTGGAGAATTTTGAGCATTACTTTGCTAGCATGTGAGATGAGTGTAATTGTGCAGTAGTTTGAACATTCTTTGACATTGCCTTTTTGGGATTGGAATGAAAACTGACCTTTTTCAGTCATGTGGCCATTGCTGAGTTCTCCAAATTTGCTGGCATATTGAGTGCAATGCAGGAGACCCAGGTTTGATCCCTGAGTTGGGAAGATCCCCTGGAGGAGGAAATGGCAACCCACTCCAATATTCTTGCTGGAAAATTCCACGGACAGAGGAGCCTGGTGGGCTACAGTCCATGGGGTTGCAAAGAGTCAGACACGACTGAGTGACTAACACACACATAAAGTACACAGTACATGTAATGTGCTTGAATTATCCTGAAACCACACCCCCCTCCCCATCCCGGTCCATGGAAAAATTGTTTTCCATGAAACTGGTCCCTGGCACTAAAAAGGTTGAGGACTGCTGTTTCTTAGGACTAGAAAGGGAGTTCCTATGTGGATTAGAAGTAGAGGGTACACAGCAGAACCTCCCAGCTTCCATGCCTAAGAGTCTGTGTGAATCCTGAAGCTCACTCCAGGTACCAGGAGATGAGGCAGTGCAACAGATTCATGACCTTTATGTACAGCATCTCCTGTATTGTCAGTACTTCCTTGACCCTGTTCCCCGTTCTCTGCCCCTTAGGACCCAGAGGCACTCTAGGTAATCCTTGTCCAAAATGGAAGCCTTTGAATGGCTCCATAGCAGGTAACCTTGATCTCCAATCAAGTCGCTCTGACCAAAGGACAGTTTGGACCCACAGAAATGGGAGAGGTTTTAGTCCCAGTGAAGCCTAGCAAATCTACTTCTTGATCAGAAGGACTACATTAAAGAACCAGAATGGAGGAGTCCACTTCACATGGCTTAACCATCTGGTTGGTATGTGGATCTAAGGGGAGAGGAATTTTATCAAATAGCCAGTTCATGTCTTACTACTGATTCCCTGCCTGTCTCATGAAATCTCCAGCAAATGGCACCCTACAAAGAACGGAGGCCCTCTACTCTACCCAAGGTGGAACCCATCAAACATGTGTTCCTTTATGAGTTACCCTGATGAGGAGCACCTGGGTTGAACACAGGTGAGGAGATGGCTGCATTGGTGGATGATGTGAGTGGCAGTGGCCTGCCTCCTCCCTAATCCCCAATCTGCTAGGTCCTTGGACTGCCAAGGAACTCAGAATCCTTTCTGCATATTTTCAAATGAGAGGTAAAAGATCGATGGAGACTCATGCAGAAATCACCTCCTTTTGCATGGATCCCATGGTATTTTAGATACAGAGAGGGTAGCTTTGGGGATAGAGTCCCCATTTGCCACTTAGTAGCTATGTGATTTTTAACCAGTTATTTAACTTCTTGGAGCCTCAGTTTTCTTCTTTAAAATAATAACTACTTAATAAAGTTACTGAAAGATTAAATGAGTTAATACATGTAAAACACCTATAACAGTATCTGGCACAAATGAGATATTTGATGAAGGGGTGAGTCATCTTCATGTTAGTGATGACAGAAGCTGAGCAGTTAGGGTGCGTGTGTTGTGCAGCCACCACAAGCTGAGTCTGAGTTGTTAGCCTTCCCAGGGCACCTGCCTGTTACTGCCACAGTCAATAACCTTGGCTCATTCAGACCATTAAAGGGTTTTTTTTGTGCCTTCCAATGTGGATGCTTTGCTGTCACTTTGTCCTCTCAAATGATGCCCCAAGCTGGGTGAGCTGGGGACAGACTTCACTGCCTGGTATCACAGTCACAATGGGGGTAACTTTAAGTCTGGACACCCACTCACCAGGGCCCTTATTCATTAATGTTGGAGCCCCTGCTCTTTCAGAAGAGGCCCCTGCTGCTACCCATCACCTTTGACTTGGGTTCATTTAAGAAGTCAGTTTAGCAGCAGGGGAAGGAGAGGGTGAGACAAATTGGGAGAGTAGCATTGACATATACACACTACCATGTGTAAAATAGATAGCTAGTGGGAACCTGCTGTATAGCACAGGGAGCTCAGCTCGGTGCTCTGTGACAACCTAGAGAGGTGGGAGGAAGGTTCAAGAGAGAGGGGTTATATGTATACTTATAGCTGATTCATGCTGTTGTACAGCAGAAACCAACTGATTGTAAAGCAATTAGCCTCCAATCTAAATGCAAAGAAAAAGTCAGATTGGGGCCCAAACCAGGGAGCAGGTAACAGCTGTCTTCAGTGTAGTCTATTTGTCCTTTTGGGGCCTTGCCTCCCAGGTGGCAGTATTTTCACATGAAATCCCTGGTTCCTTAGGATCTTCCTCATGGTCATTCTCAGGTCTGTCTCTCCTGGGCAACTCTGGCAGCCACAGATATTTCCTCAACTCCCTTCCTCATCTTCACATCTTGCATGTTTAGGAAGCTCAACTCTCAGGACTCTGCTATGACTATGATGACATGCTCTGGGCCTGGGTGTTCATGACCCATAATGACTGTAGGACTCCTGCCAAGTTTTAGTCACAACTCAAGAAGTGCCTTGGATGCCTCAGAAGAGGGAGCAGAGTGTGAACTCTGACTCAGCAGGGCAAGGGGGACACATTTTAGAGCAGATGATTTTGTGTGTCTGTGTGTTAAATCGCTTCAGTCATGTCCAACTCTTTGCGACCTCATGGACTGTAGCCTGCCAGGCTCCTCTGTCCATGGGATTCTTCAGACAAGAATACTGGAGTGGGTTGCTGTGCCCTCCTCCAGGGGATCTTCCTGACCTAGGGATCAAACCCAGGTCTCCTGCATCTCCTGAGTTGGCAGGTAGGTTCCTTACCACTAGTGCCCCTGGGAAGCCTGATGTCTTCAGTGGCCCCCAATTCAAGCCTTAATGCAAGTAGCTGGACTGCTAAGTAAGACCTCTGACCTTCCCTCTGCCCCCAGTTTACCCCTGAGAAAGGCCTCACTTTAAGAGGCATGGTATTCTAGTTCAGAGAACAGGCTCTGGAGCCAGACTGCCTGATTGAATCTTAGCTCTTTCAGTTACCAGCTCTTTGACCTTGGGTGGATTACATCATCTTTCTGTGCCTCAGGGTCCTCATCTGTAAGATGGGTTTAATGACTATACTGATTGCACAGGGTTGTTATGAGAATACTAGGTGAGTCACTGTGTATATAGTGCCTAGAACAGCGCCTGCCACATGGTGAGTGTTACATAAATGTTTGTGAAATAAATGTGGAACCGCAGATGCCTGGCAGCTAAAGTTCCTGCCTGGGAGAGGGCCAACCAGCCACCCACTTCCTTCAGGGGAGAGCATGAGGAGTGTCCAGGCTGGAAATGGAATGGCCTTAGTCCTCAACAGCAGGAAGGTACCCCCTCCCCAATCTGACAAGGGTGAGAGGCTCCACCTAAGGATGCAGTGTGAGGAAAATTATGTCTGATTCTATCAGCTGAGCTGCCTTTGGGAAACCTCCACCTGGGAAAGTGACTGTCACTTCTCCTTTGATTTAGCAGCCCTCAGTCCCCTTGATGGGTGTCCTTGGTGGTTCAGTAGTAAAGAACTTGCCTGCCAATGCAGGAGATGGAGGTTTGATCCCTGGGTCAGGAAGATCACCCTAAAGAAGGAAATAGCAACCCACTCCAGTATTCTTGCCTGGAGGATTCCATGGACAGAGGAACCTGGGGGGCTACAGTCCATGGGGTCACAAAAGTTGGAAATGAATTAGCAACTAAACAACAACAGCAACAATCCCCTTGGCTTTCATGGTCAAGGGACTGAAATTGCTGGTGTCTGAACAAGTCAGAATCTATCTAATCTGGTGGGTGTGAAACCCAGCAGCCACTCCAGGAAGGTGGAAGTGGTTGGGCTCTGTGGGATATGCATATATTTTTATAGTGAAAGGGTCACAAGCATCAAGATGATTGTGATGACTTGTAGGAGTCATCTGCTTCTGCTTCCTCTTCTCAGCAGAGATCGGCTCTGTGAAACAGCCTGTTCCCGTTGGTTGGAGGCTCCTGGACTCTCAAGAAGCAAAGACTGCTCCCCATGTTAGCCTCACTTTAGCTGAGCTGAGCTCCTTTGCCTGGCACAGGGGAGCTCCTGGCCCCAGCCTTCAGCACACCAGGCTCCTCCAATGGGGGCTGAGTGTGAGTGCACCACTGGCCTCTTATCCCTGAGCGGGCTGGAAGGAAGAGAGTGGAGCCACGTGGGTGGTATTTTGAAAAAGCAATTCAGAAAGTGTGGGGATCTCAGTAGATCAAGCAGAGAGAAAAAGAGCTCATTGGCCACCTCTAGGGCCACCAACTCTGCCTCCCCACAATGCATATCTTACATTATATCCAATTGAGGACTTGTTTAAATATTTGGGGACTGCTATTGTTTTCCTGTGCAAATCAATCTTTTCTCCACAGTTCCAGACTTTCCATGAAATGAGCACAGGTTTATATATTAGGTTGAATCATATAACTTTGGTAGGTTAATTGGTAAAATGGTCAAATGTTGCAATTTTGTATGATTCCTCCTGCCATTTCTTGGTTATACCTCACTGTATCCTATCCTCTATCCTGAGGGCTTCCCAGGTGGCTCAGTGGTAAAGAGCCTGCCTGCCAATGCAGGAGACACCAGTTTGATCCCTGGGTCTGGAAGATCCCCTGGAGGAGGAAATGGCAACCCACTCCAGTATTCTTGCCTGGGAAATCCCATGGAGAGAGGAGCCTGGTGGGCTACAGTCCATGGGGTTGCAAAGAGCCAGACATGACTTAGCAACTAAACAACAACAACAGTGCTATACAGAGCTCTGTATGTAGTGGGTACTTGTCAGACCCATTTTTTTGTTGGTTTGTTTAATTTGCAGGCTGCCAGGATCTCACAATGCCCTTGACTTTCACATGCAAAGGTAATTCAGGATAACAGCATCCTCTATCATTGATTGAGGACTTAAGATTGTGCTGGGTTCAAAACCGGGTGGTTTACATAGTCCATTGTCCTATTTAATGCAGAGAACAACCTTAAGAAGCCGGTGTTAATCTTTTTGTCCCAGATGAGTCAGTGGCTCAGAGATGGTAAATGGCCCAAGCTGACACAGCTATTGTGGAGCTGGATTCGCATCCAGGCCAGCCTCTTCCCATGGCCCTAGCTCCCTTCACTATTTTTCTTCCTTCCTGATGATCTGTTTTCCTTGAGTCGTTGTTACGTTTAAGGGTCTTCTAATGTTTAAGGGCCATTGATGGGTTTACCCAGCCCTGCATGCCTAATGAGCACAGCAGCTTCCCAGGCATTTGCACAGGAGGTCTCCCAGCTACTCCAAACAGCTTTCTGCCAGAGACCCCTGTGCACTACTCAGAAAATGGAAAACAATAAATGGGTCAGGACAGTGTTTAATGGGGTGGTTGCCTGCCACCCCCTATAGTAGCAGTGGTGGTACTGAAAGTGAAAGTCACTCAGCAATGTCTGACTCTTTGTGAGCCCACGAACTATATAGTCCATGGAATTCTCCAGGCCAGAATACTGGAGTGGGTAGCCTTTCCCTTCTCCAGGGGATCTTCCCAAACCAGGGATCAAACCCAGGTCTCCTGCACTGCAGATGGATTCTTTACCAGCTGAGCCATCAGGGAAGCCCAAGAATACTGGAGTGGGTAGCCTATCCCTCCTCCAGCGGATCTTCCCAATCCAGGAATTGAACCGGGTTCTCCTGCATTGCAGGCAGATTCTTTACCAACTGAGCTATCAGGGAATCCCAGTGGTGGTAATGGTAGTAGTATTAGTAGTGTATTAGTACTATTAGTAATAGTAGAAGTAGTTATTTACCGGGTATTTGAAATTGATCACTATATAGAGGCTACAGAAGATTTTGTGTTTCTATGTCTCTATCTTTATAGAATATGTCTGGGTCACTAAACTTTCTCAGTATCAAAGTGCAGATCTTTGAACAAAATATTTTAGATGTCATCAGAACCTTTGGAGAGCTTGTAATCAGAATCCTTCTCTTTCATTTTGTAGCTGAGAAACCTGAAACTGAAGTGGGAAATGCTTGGCTCCAGGTCAGGAGTCTAGCTTAAAGGCAGGTCAGGGCCCAAACGCAGATAAACGTCTGACTTCTGCTCCCTTCACAGCAGCCTCCCTCCTTCAGCATTAGAACCCTTGGTTAGTATTTATTGAGATAAATATTTATTAAGCACCTGCTGTATGCCAGATTCTGAATCAGGGATGTCAGGTGACTTCTGTAGGGTCATACTGCAAGCACCTGTCAGGGTTTAGAGGTCCAATCTCCAGTGTTTCCTCTCAGCCACAGTGCCAGCTCTCATTATAGTCCTGCACCATAGCATTTTCCAGTGCGGTTCTAAAAAGGCTGTGATCAAGGGCTAGATAGACAGGCTCTTTGGTGAACACTTCTGCTGTGCTAAGTTGCTTCAGTCATGTCCAACTCTTTGTGATCCCATGAACTGTAGCCCGCCAGGCTCCTCTGTCCATGGGATTCTCCAGGCAAGAATACTGGAGTGGGTTGCCATACCCAACACTTACTGATGTGAAAAAGAGGAAAAGTCAACTCTTCTTTTGAGGATCAGTTGAATGAACTCACTATAGCTGTGCATCTCACACTTGAGCAGGCATCAGGGTTACCTGGAGAGCTTGTTAAAACACAGATTGTAAGGCCCCACCCCCAGAGTTGCTGCTTTAGTAGGACTGGGGTGGGGCCTGAGAATTAATTTTCTAGCAAGTTTTATGGATCGCAGATTAAGAATCACTAGTCTATAACATGGGTATGATAATACTTGACTTTGTTCCTCCTGAAGGTTGCCAGAGTCATCTCCAAGTTTTAGGTGAGAATGGTTTTAGACATAATACATCAGTTTTCTCTATCATTGTTAATGTGCAGAAACAACTTCCAAATCATATCTGCCCTTATGCTTTCTCAGAGCACTGTGGAAGAAACATAGCTGCATCTAAGCTGGGATGTACCTTGTTGTTGTTCAGTTGCTCAGTTGTATCCAACTCTTTGAGACCCCATGGACTGCAGCACACCAGGCTTCCCTATCCTTCACCATCTCCCAGAGTTTGCTCAAACTCATGTCCATTGAGTCAGTGATGCCATCCAACCACCTCATTCTCTGTCACCCCCTTCTCCTCATGCCCTCAATTTTTCTCAGCATCAGGGTCTTTTCCAACAAGTCGGCTCTTCGCATCAGGTGGCCAAAGTATTGGAGCTTCAGCTTCAGCATCAGTCCTTCCAGTGAATATTCAGTGTTGATTTCCTTTAGGATTGACTGGTTTGATCTCCTTGCTGTCCAAGGGATCCTCAAGAGTCTTCTCCAACACTACAAGGATGTTCCTAACCCAATCCAAATATAAGTTTCAATCTTCCCACTTCTTTTGTTTATTTATTCCTTGAAGGATTATGAGCCGCACGTTCTCTGTTTGGTTCTGTGAACTAATCATCTCTTTATCCTAACTTCTCCCGTTGGAGGTTCCCCAGTGATTGCTCCCAGGAAATTTACCTGCTCAGGCTGTGTGGGCCTAATGTCTGTTGTAGAGCTTGGTCATAGCAGCACTCAATGTATGCTAGCTTCCTTGCTTATGAACTAGTAACACTTCCCTATTACACAAGAGCCATCCTGGCATCCGTCTGCTCCAAACCAGGGTGTTGACCAGGAGATAAGAAAAGGGAAAGTCCTCTAGATGACAGCCTACCACATATTTCTATAAATGGTGGTTCTTGGCCCTGGTTGCACATTAGTATCACCTGGGTAACTTTTAAAACACAGTGCCTGGGCCCCATATCAGACTGAATTCCAACCTCTGCATGCAAGGCCCAGGCATCAATATTTTTAGAGCTCCCACCAGGCTTATCTGTCTATAGGATTCTCCAGGGAAGAATACTGGAGTGGGTTGCCATTCCCTTCTCCAGGGGAATCTTCCCAACCCAGGCCTCCTGCATTGCAGGCAGATTCTCTACTGTCTGAGCCACCAGGGAAGCCCTTAAAGCTTTCCAAATGATTCTAATGTGCATCCAAGGCTCTGAACTGCTGTTAAAACCAAAGACACTTTTCCCTTTACTCCGCTTTCTTGCCTTCTAAAGCAGAGTTTCGGAAGGGATTCAGAAAAGCCGTGGTCCTGGAACAACAATGGGTATTAGAATCACTTGAGTCACACAGACTTCAGGCCTCATTCTGAGAGCTTCTGATTCTGTAACACTGGGATTAAGCCTGGGAATCTGGATTTCTAATAAGTTACCAGGTGGTGTGGATGCTGCAGTTGAGGGATGGGACACAGTTCTCTTCATCTAATACCCCTTATAAGACAGTTGGGCTTCCCAGGTGGCTCGGTGGTAAAGAATCTGCTTGCCAGTGCAATGCAGGAGATGTGGGTTCAATCCCTGGGTGGGGAAGATCCCCTGGAAGAGGAAATGGCAACCCACTCCAGTATTCTTGCCTGGAGAATCCCATGGACAGAGGAGCTTGGAGGGCTACAGTCCATGGGGGTCACAAGAGTTGGACACGACTTAGTGACTAAACAACAACAAGACAGTTGAGATGTGTGATTTTTTTTTTTTTTTACCCTCAATCTCCATGATAATTTTCCAGCACTGTAAGGGTGTGAACTCTCACACAGGTGTGTTGCAGAGTGTGACATGAGAGTTACCAAGTGTCCATTTGGAAAGATAAGTGAAAGACAAAAGGACGCCATTAGGGGAACTAAGCGCATGTTCTCCTTGGTAATGGGAGGCAACCAGCAGCTGAGGAAAGAGTTGAAATTATTAGGTTGTTTATCTTGATTCAGCCTCTGTAGGACTCAGGCATCTCTGCCTCTACCTCCACCTGCCATGGTTAGAACTGTCTTCTACCATTTAAAGAGAAACAGGTTCACTGTTAAAGCACAAGGGTAAACTAGAGATAACAGGCAGTAAGAAAGCCAGAACAAAACAAATCATAAGTCATACCTAATCCAGGGCAGCATACCAGAAAGAAGAGTGTTTGGGGTTGTTTTTGAATGTCACAGTCAGCTTTAGCAAACACTGCCCAGTGCTTGCAAGCTTAATTATTCACCACAAAGATGAAGGGTGGAGGGAGGGGTAGCTAGCTAGGGATGAGGTTGGGAGGGAATTGGTTTAGTCATTCTGTTGGCTCAGAATAACTGGCAACACGGCTCCTGCATTGCCATCCACTCCCTCTTCTCTCCTGGATCAAAGGCAAGAACAGAAGCAATAAATTAGTCCAGCAGCCTCGAGATACCAATTACATTATTCTTTGTGGATAAGCCCCTCTGGGAGGTTGGAGAATGTGTGTGTTCCCCAACAATAACAACTCTGTTAGATATTGAGTCTTTCTTACTGATTTTTCTCTTGAACAGATCAGAGTGGGGATGAACTGGCATAACTGCTGGCCTGGCTATGGGTGGTCAGAAGTCAGCATTGGCAGGTCAGTCCTAATACCTTTCCTCTTCCTGGCTCCACATCCCAGTAACACAAGAAGCAGAATGCTCACCATCCTCTCTGGTCCTTTCCCTCAGAATGATCATCAGTTCACCTTCTTGAGCGCTTAGTCCAACCAAACCATGTATTGGGTTGGCCAAAAAGGTCCACCCGGGTGGACCTTTTTGGCCAATCCCAAGATTTCTTTTGCTGTGTGTGCACGTGTGTCAGTGTGTGTGGGGGGGGGGGGGCGGGGAGAGGGTGGTGAAGTTTGTATTACAGCTTGTTGACCATTCAAACTCAGACTCCTTGGATTTAAATGCCACCTGTACATTCTATTAGCTGTATTACCTTGAACAAATCACTTTACAACTCTGAGCCTCAGTTCTTACCAGTAAGCAAGGGTTATAACCCAAAGAGTCTAATATAGAGAGTTGTTTTGAGAGCTAAGAAACAATTCATGTAAAAACACTTAGCTCAGCATGTTATAAGGACTTAATGCATATCAGCTGTTGTTATCATAGTCATGAATTTTATAGAAGCACAGAGAGACTTCTGGGGCAAGCAGAGAACCCCACAGTAGTTGACAACATGGCCTAAATGTCTGGGGTGTTGTGAAAATCACGATTTTGCCTCTCGACCCAGGATAGCTTTTTTTGGGTGATTGCTATTAACACCATGGCCAAATCAAGCTGACTATTTAACAGTCTGAAGTGTAACATGCTCTTGGGAAAAGTTTAGAAAGTAGTGATTCCAAGCAGAGAAAGGGTTGGGCAGGATTTGCTTAAGAGTGACCCTAAGTAGGAAGAGGCAGAGCTGACAGAATGGATCATTAGATACTGAATCTAATTCCATGGTGGGGAGGGGGCATTGGATGTTTCTTCTTCCCCACCCCCACTCCAAAAGTGTCTGAAATACTTGCAGTTCTCTGGGAATGGTCCACTTTTCTCCCTCTGGCCTTTGAGCATACTCATCCTTTTCTCACTTCCAACTGTTTCCTTATGCTATTCTCTCATCCTGGATACCTTGTACCCACTGTTCACCTGGTTGACATTATTAAGCCTCCCTTGTCTTCCCCCTTTCCCAATCCAAGTTCAATACCTTCTTGCCTTCACTTTTCCACAGTCTAACAAATTATTACAGGGCATTGTAGTATCAAATAGATGTGCTGCCCAGTACAGTACCCATGAGCCACATGTGCTTACTGAGCACTTGAAATGTGGCTAGTCTGAAATGAGATACATTGTAAGTGTAAAATACAAGCCATTAATAATTCTGTATATTGATTACAAGTTGAAATCTTATCTTGGATACACTGGGACAAATAAAATATATTGAAATTCATTCCATCGGTGTCTTATTTGCTTTTCTAAAGATGGATACTAGAAAATTTAAGATGACAAATGTGGCTCATGTTATGCTTCTGTTGGACCACCCTACCCTGAACCATCAGGTCCATGAGGGCAGACGCCTTGTCTGTTTTGCTTACCCTGCTGCCTGCCACAGAGGCATGCTCCTTAAATATTTCTAAATAACCAAATAAAGGAATTTATCTTGTATCTGCATGTGCACTGAACCCTGGCTAGATGCATGGAATCAACTTAAGATTTATTTTCCCATTCCTCTGGGTGACTAGGTATTTAATTCACATTACTGGACTTTACATCTTTAATTTCACTAACGACAGGGAGTTGTAGCTGTGGCTAAGTGTGCTCAGTTGCTCAGTTGTGTCTGACTCTCTGCAACCCCATGGACTGTAGCCCACCAGGCTCCTCTGTCCATGGGATTTTCCAGGCAAGAATACTGGAGTGGGTTGCCATTTCCTTCTCCAGGGATCAAACCCGTATCTCCTGCATTGCAGGTGGATTCTTTACCACTGCACCACCTGAGAAGCCCCATAAATTTATTATGCCACAGTTTTGTGGGTCAAAAGCCTGGGCACAGCATGCCTGGGTTCTCTGCTCTGGATTTCACTGCCCTGAAATCAAGGTGTTCAGTCAGAGCTGCTTTTCTTACTGGAGCTCAGGGCCTCTTCTAATTTCACTGAGGTTTGTTAGAGAATTTGGTTCTTCTAGCTGTCGCTGGCTGGAGACTGCTCTCAGTTTCTAGAGCTATCCATAATTCCTTGCCATGTGGCTCCTAAAGGCAGTTCCCAAGATGAACGTTTGCTTTCTTCTAGGCCAGCTGGAGCACATCTCCCTGATTTCTTTCTCATCAGTTAGAAAAACAAACAACTCTGTACTTTTAAAGGGCTCATGCAATTAAATCAGTACCATCTGTTAGGGTCAGCTGATTTGGGAACTTAATTACTTCTGCAAATACCTTTACAAAAGTACCTAGGTGAGTGTTTCATTGAATAACTGAGAAAAGGTGTGTATGAACCAGTGGCTGGGAATCCTGGAAGCTCATTTTAGAATCGGGCTGACCACAAGACCTCAGACCAGCTCCTCCAGTTTCAGTGAGAATAAAATTAGGAGTAGAAACTTTTGAGTCTACAGAAGAAGCCAATACCATTGGAGCTGGAGAAGGCCTACTTAGGAGGTGGACACAGGACCTGTGGAAGGGACCCTGAAGTAAGGAAAAGTCAGCATTGGAAGGCATGTTGAAGATAATTGAAAATAACCGTCCAGTTTTACCATTGAGGATACAGAGGCCCAGACAGTGGAAGCCTTCTGGGAGTAGTCACTGCAGCCACCTCATGTTCCGTCTACAGAATCTGTTGACCATTGAGGGGCTGGCAGATGGAACATTTGAAGTCTGATAAGACTGAAACCTCTCATCCAAACTAACTTGTTCACTTGTCCCATGACAACCTGTATTCTGAAACACCTTACAGCCTAAAAACACTTGTTTTATTTGGGTTTTAGATAAATAGGCTTGGTTTGTATTTAACAATGAAGTTCTCTCATTCATATCTAACAATGAATGTACTGATTGTTAATATTATGAATTGTGTTAAATTTCCTGATTTTCAGATGTATATTTTTATTTAAACCAATTGTTTAAGAGATGAAGAACTTGGGCAAAGAAGTGATTCTATTTCTCATTCATGACAATATACAGTGAAGGAATTATTTGAGAACAGACTTTGAGGGGAGGAATTTCTTCTCTCTTTTTTTGGCCACACCATGCGTCTTGTGGGATCTTATTTCCCGGGTCAGGGCCCCCTGCAGTGGAAGCTCAGAGTCCTAACCACTGGACCTGCTGGGAATTCCAAGGGGAGGGATTCAGAGGCTCTGGGCCATTGATGGTCAGAAGTCTTGACAGATTTGGTCTTAACAAAAAAGTCTTGACAACCTTTAAGCCTGAAAAGTCCTCTGTTCAGTCCTCCCCCAACTACCCTGGCCCCCAGCCAAAGGAACTGATGGAGAACACAGAAGGGAATCTAATGCCCTGGAATTTCAAAGGAACATCACCCGAGTGACATTCTTAGGCCCCAATTTTAAAAATACACCCATACATTTTGTTCCTCCAGTGCTGACAGTACACTATCAATGTGATGAGATGAACAAGTATTTTTTGTAGAGGCAGAAAAAAATAAAAATTGAGTCTCTGGGGCCTGGCGTTGGCCATGATCCAAATTTAAAGGTACAGCTGCCTCCTTCATTTCTTACTTTTGGATTTGGGCTGGAGCCCGATTCAGATCCCTGTCAAATCAGCTTATGTTATTTATTGAAAATGTTTTCTTCTCATAGTTCATATTTCCAGGGGTTCAGGCACTGAGGATAATTTTTCTACTGCAAAATAATCAATAACCTGACTGCAGCTGTCTTTTCCCACTCATAATAGCAGTCAATTCTCAACTCTCCTGGGGATATATATCTAGCTGCCTGATGTTTTGGGTTACTTGCATGATGATTTCCACTGGCTTCCAGCCTTTGGGGTCTTTATCCTCCTTATTACCACCTATACCACAGGGTCATAAGTAGATAGAAGGAACTGGCAGAAAATCAGTTTACTTTCTTTATGTTTGAAGCTTTAAGGAAAGGACTAGTAGGAGTTAGGGTAGAAAGAAAGTATTGATTCTACTGGTCTATGGGGAATTATCTGTCACTTCTCCCTTTCTCTTCTTCTGCCTGCCTGCCCCATCCTTGCATGTAACTGAGAACTGACTTGACACTCCAAAAAATCCTTTGGATTTGCAATATTAAATGGTGTTCACTGTGCCAACCCAGATAGTAAATGTGATAGGCAGGGAAAAGATAAGAAGAAGAAAAGAAAAAAACAACACTGAAAAACCTCCAGGTGATCAGTATAGGTGCTTCTATCTAATTAATAACTTATAGCCAAGTCAAAACAGAAAGCTTTTCTCCACCAACCAATAGTAAAGTAGAATATTCATAAATTTCTCCATTCACACAGATATGAATGATTTTTACATTAATCTTTTTTGAATTAATGATTTTATATTAATCTCTCTTGTGAAACTGCCCAGACCTCAGATTTCCCAATCCCAAACTGAGAAGAGATAGAAGTGCAGAGTCTCAGTCATATGCTGGCGAGCGAATCTTTCATTCCACCACCATCCTCCTGTGAGGATGAGGGCTTGGTGTCTCCTTGCAAATATGGAATATAAAGAGAATAAGAGCTACTGAAAACTCAAGATCATTGAATATACCTGCTCCAAGTCTTCCCAGGTGGCACTAATACTAAAGCACCCACCTACCAATGCAAGAGACTCAAGAGATGCAGATTCAATCCCTGGCTCGGGAAGATCCCCTGGAGGAGGGCATGGCAACCCAATCCAGCATTCTTGCCTGGAGAATCCCATGGACAGAGGAGCCTGGAGGGCTACGGTCCATAGGGTCACAAAGAGTCAGGCACGACTGAAGTGACTTAGCACATACAGCATGCTCCAAGCACTAAGGCTACTATATATGCTATGCTTGTGACCATTTTTCATGTACACAGGATGACAAAGAGTCCCCCATAAGGACACTAGGGGAGAAGGGCCATGGAGTCAAGAGAATAATTTTCTTATTTTAAAGAACTACTTACTAGCTCAGACATATCTTGCAGAGAAAACTGAAGTCTAGGAATGTTAGGAATGCCTATTCTGCATCTCCTACAGGATTATTGTGAGGATTAAGTGAAATAATTATGTGAGCATACCTGGAACTTAATAGCTACACAATAAATATGCAGAGATTCTGAACGGTGGCCCTAAGGGGTGTGGCCCTAAGGGGTGTGGCTTTAAGCAGCCCGAGAGCTTGATAAATAGGGCTTAGGTGTCAGGAAAGAATCTGCCTGCCAATGCCAGAGATGCAGGTTTGATCCCTGGGTCAGGAAGGTCCCCTGGAGAAGGAAATGGCAACCCACTCCAGTATTCTTGCCTGAAGAATCCCATGGACAGAGGAGACTGGTGGGCTACAGTCCAGTCCACGGGGTTGCAAAGAGTCAGACACAACTTAGCAACTAAAGACAGCGAGTACATTTTGGAGTAGATAGAAGTTCAAGGAAATAGTGAGGGAAGATACTGTATTTATACTGTAAGAATCAGATGTCCTAAGCCACACTCACATTTACATTTATCCCAATCCTCTGTCATATTTGATGGTGAATAGGAATACTTTCCTAGGATTCAAATACTCCATTAAACTCTTAATGTACAGGCAGAGAAGAAAGAGCTGGTTACAGTGAAAAGCTGATTTTTTTTTCATGGGTGTATAAGGAAAGATCAAAATTCCTAGTTAACAGGTCCTCTAGCCAGCACATTAGGAAGCTCCCAAGAATACACACTTTATGAGAGAGAAGGGATTTTTGTGAGGTTTTCTCACTGCCATATCGCTAGTGCCTAGAAAAATGCCTGGCACATAGTAGGAACTCAATACATGTGTTGAATGGATGAATAAGTACTCTCTCATTTATCATTCAAGATAGGACATTGTAACCAATACCCATATATTGTTTTGCATTGTAACTGTCATGGAGTAGGGGTGTGGAATCTAGAAAAGGCATGGGGATGAGAAAGAGTTTATGGTAGTCCCGAAATTATAATCACAAAACAGAAAATTAGGTTGGTAAGGCTTTCTAACTTACCTCAAGTCTTCAGGGAAAAAAAAAGTTTATTGTCATGGGATTTACTGCAAGTAATATTTCACTGGAGCAACATTAAATATGAAATTTACCAGCAGCATGACTAGCATTTTCTACCAGTTGTCTAGCCTGATTTTGACACAGTGAAGTCCTCCATGAAACCCATCCTTGGGGGTTGAGAAAGGTTAGTTACAAACAGGACTTAGATACTTTAAAATTCTTTAGTGTCTCCTTTCTTCTTGGCTTTGTCTTTAAAGTTCTCCTACCTGTCACTGAAATCTGTTCCTAACCTCCAGCCTCTGGTGGATCTCTCACAGTCCTTGGCAGATCCTTCTGACAAAGATCCTGGTTCTGTGACATGCAGCAGTACTGGTATTAGAACAGCCAGATCCTGGCGAGGAGGTCCTAGGATCCTGTGAAAAAGTCTAAAACGTTTCCTGTCAGACAGAAGCTGTTTGGTTTCTTTTGGTTCCTCTACTATTCTGACTCTTTCCTTGGACTTGTCTTGCCATCTAGCTTCTGGAGTCTTCTACTGATTGCTCTCCTGGCTCTGATTATTTTCTTCTGACCCTCAATTTCCTTAAAACTTCCTGGAACTGGACAATTTTCTTGATGTGTTCCTATATTTTGGTTCTGTAATCTACCTTTACCTACAGCTATAGTTCCATGTTTTCCTCTAGTGCATGGCTCCTTTGCCTGATATCCCTTGATGCTCCAAACCCTGCCTAAGCTCCAACAGAGGGGAAAATGCAAAGGTAGGACCAGTCCAAATAAAAGACAATTTGCAAAGGGAGTGAGGGCAGGTTCAACTAGTAATCTTTCCTCTATTTATAGAGCCAGGGACATGGTTTCCTCAGTCTCTTTATAGATTTCTCTATAGAAATCTCTTCTATAGGAACTCTAGTTTTGGAAACTTAATTCAGTCTAGAAATTCTTAAAAATAAGCCCTACTTTCTTGGAGATGCTGATCCATCTCTGAGCAGAAAGAGAGAAAACAGATGAATCCCCAAGTTTTCTTTTTCCTGGGAAAGAGGTAAGAGTTTACCCCACCCCTGCTGTGATGGTTAATTTTGTATCAACTTGACTGGACCATGGATCCCCAGATATTTGATCAAATATTATTCTGAATGTGTAAGAGTATTTTTGAATGAGATTAACATTTGATTTGGTAGGCTGAGTAAAGAAGATCGCCCTCCCTAATGTGAGTGGCCCTCATCCAATCAGTTGAAGGCCCGAACAGAATAAAAAGGCTGACCCATCCCTGAGTAAGAGTGAATTCCCCCCTGCCCAACTACCTGAGCTGGACATAGGTCTTTAGACTTAAACGGAAACATTGGCTCTTCTTGTGTCGTAAGACTGCCCAGTTTTTGGACCAGAACTTATATCATTGGCTCTTCTGGTTCTCAGGCCTTTGGACTTGGATTGGGACTATACTATTGGCTCTCCTAGGGTTCCAGCTTGCTGACTCACCCTGCAGATCTAGGGATTTGTCAGCTTCTATAATTATGTGAGTCAGTCCCTCATAATCAATCAGTCTGTTTGTCTCTCTTGCTTTCTCTCCCTCTCTCTTTAGACATACATACCCCACCCTATTATCTTATGGTTTTTTCCCCTCTGGAGAACCTGACTAATACACCTGCCCTTCCAAACTGGCTATTCCATGAAGAGCAAGAGAAAAGATGAAGACAAATTTCAAGCAGTCTTATTATACTTGAGAAAATATTTCAGATTATGGTGCCTTGGGAGAAAGGACGCCTTATTAAGAATTAAGAGACTGAAGTTGTAATCCTGATTCAATGATTTAATTGCGGCATGACTTTCAGTGAGTCATCTCCCCTGTATTACTCCCATTTTATAGTGAAATAAACTGTTGTAATGAACATACACTCTATACCTGCTGTGATGGCTAATTTTGTGTTAGCCATAGGTGGTTGTAATAAATGCTCACCTCATATCTATGGTCATGGTTATGCCATAAAACATCAAGCAACTTAATAATTGTTAATGAGCAATAATATCAGCTCCCAGCATTTTTTTTTACTTGTAACAGAACAATTTATTATAATCTTCTCTGATGCTAATTACACCAAAGGCAACATGAACTCCTTGCTTTCTTTGTGTCCTTTAAGTAAAAATAGAGATACAGTATCTCCTGGGAAGAATGGTTTTTGTGATCATGACAATTCAACAAAATTATGGGCAGGAAATGGGTACCAAGATATAATGAAAAAAAGTCTAGTCACACATAATCAAAAAGCCCTGTAAATTATGGCATATCAGTATATAGGATAAGATTTGGATATTTTATTTCCAAGCTTGCTGTTGGAGGTAAAAGCCAAGAATTAGCTGATTGTGCCAACTGTTGAAACTGAAGCTCATAAGGGCTCATATCAAAGCTGAATCCTCCAGTGCTGACACCACTATGAAAGGGTCAATAGGAAAAGATTTTGTCAGAATAGGAGTAAAGTTTTGTGGGTAGGAGATATAGATCCACAAGGAATGGCTGGGAAAACATTCTCGATGCATCCATGTCCCTGCACCTCTACTTAGACTGTACCTCTGCCAGGATACCCTCCTCCTTCCAACCCTTGAAACCTTCCCCACAGGCCATAACCCAGTTTAAGTCCAACCTCCCCTAGGGAGCAGTCCTGGTGATTGCACCCACCCATATCATTTGTCTTCAGTTCCTATCTGGCATTTGGCAGCAGCAGTAATACCACAAAGCAAAATGTATTCTCTCATCAACACTTCGTGACTTGGCAAAACATTTGGAGCAAATCACTGGATGGATTGCTGGACATATCCAAACCTCCATCTCTTCATCTTTGAAATGAAAAATTTGGATCTGAGGTGTGGTTTTCAGTCTTTCTTTTAGTTAGGAAACCCGTTCTACTGACAATCTGTAGAACTCCAATATTTGGATGAACCTAGAGCCTATTACGTCTATGGGGTCGCACAGAGTTGGACACGACTGAAGAGCCTTAGCAGTAGCAGCAGCAGAGCCTATTATACAGAGTGAAGTAAGTCAGAAAGAGAAAGACAAATACCATATATTAATGCATATATATGGAATCTAGAAAAATGGTACCAATGATCCTATGTACAGGGCAGCAAAGAAGACACACATAAAGAACAGACTTTTGGACTCAGTGGGAGAAGGCGAGGGTAGGATGATTTGAGAGAATAGCATTGAAACATATACATTACCATATGTAAAATAGATAGCCAGTGGGAGTTTGATGTATGACTCAGGAACCCAAAGCCGGCTGCTCTGTGACAACCTGGAGGGATGGGGTGGGGAGGAAGATAAGGGGGGTTTCAGGAGGGAGGGGACACATGTATACCAATGGCCGATTTATACTGTGATATGGCATAAACCATCACAATGTTGTAATTATCCTCTAACGAAAGTAAATAAAAAAATACAAAATACAAAGAAGGGAGTTTCAAAAAAAAATAAGGCTGTGGAAAAAAAAAATTTCCCTAGGGTCCTTCTTAATGTCAGTTTGAGGGCCTTCTAGGAAGCCCTTGAAAGATCTATGAAAGAGTGTGAAAAACACTGGACTGGACAATCTCTAAAGACCCTTTTCAGCCTCTGTAGTCTGTGCTTCTGTGTGTACACGTGGAGTGTTGGCTGGATTGCAAGCATCTTGAGGGCAGTGATCACGTATGACACTGGGTCTGTAGATTTCGTATTGTCTGTGGAGAGAAGGTGCTACATTAAGATATGTAAGCCAGGAGGAACATGAGTGCCCCGGTGGCATTTGGTTTTCTGTTCAAGGTCTGAAGAAGTTTTTGCTTCTTTCTTGGACTAGGGAGATGGACTCAACAAGTTACCACATCCCGTCCTTAACCTGGAGACTTTGAATTTGTCGTTTAAATAACATTCGCTAAGTTTTGGCACCCTAGAAGCTCCTCCCATGGTAGTATTGGTAGATTGCTTGATTTATTAGGTAAAGACAGTTCAAGTCTCCTTGGAATCACATCTAACTGACTTATTAATAATTTGAGAAATAGATCTTATCTCCTTTGGGAGAAGAGGAGTGTATGTGTGTACATGTGCCGCTGCTGCTGCTGCTAAGTCACTTCAGTTGTGTCCGACTCTGTGTGACCCCATAGATGGCAGCCCACCAGGCTCCTCTGTCCCTGGGATTCTCCAGGCAAGAATACTGGAGTGGGTTGCCATTTCCTTCTCCAATGCATGCATGCATGCATGCTAAGTTGCTTCAGTCGTGTCCAACTCTGTGTGACCCTATGGACAGCAGCCCACCAGGCTCCTCTGTCCACAGGATTCTCTAGGCAAAAATACTGGAGTGAGTTGCCATTTCCTTCTCCAGAGACATGTGCTGCACACATACATATTTGTGAAGTTTTGTAAGTCTTGTTATGTTTCATCTTTCAAAGTACAGGGATCAAAGCTTAAGTAAGTAGCTTTGAAAATAGGAGAAAATGCCCTCAGCCCTGAAAGTAGACTGTGTTGATATTTCAGACCAAATAACAAAATTCTTTTTTAGGTCCTGTTTTATGATTACTTAAAAATACTCCATACCAAAGAATTCATCATCATATCTCTGAATATAGGTTGATTCATTACATCAACATATGACTATTATATACCCATGTTATTTGCATACTCTATTTATTCTATGCATATAAAATTACAGAGGCTTACTTTCACAGAGAATAAACCTTAGAAAATGTCAGCAAGGAATTATATAGGATCTCCATCCTAGGTGCTGGGCTTAAGTCATTCTAACATTAAACAAGCTAGTTGACCTCTTGAAATCTCTCAGATAGCCACATGGCCATGACTCTTCTTACTAGCAAAGGCTTTGACTTGTCCTTCAGCTTTAGTGATTAATTTCATGTGAGTTTAAAACTGGAAGGAATACTTGAGCCCACACTACTCATTCACTATATGGAAACAGGCCCAGAAAGATGGTGTGCTCGTTAGCAGAAAAGCTAGGGCTAAACTCAATGCTTCTAACTTTTAATTTGTTGTATTTTCCACTGACAAAAGCCTCTTGTCTTTCAACTTTTAAATTGAACCAAATTGATAGGAACCTACGTAACATGATGTAGGGGACCCTTAAGTGGTAATTTGAATGAAAAGAAAGGTAGAGATAATGATTCATTTTTATGACAGCCTCATCTTTAAGAGGAATCTCTGTAAAATAAGGTAGACTTTTATGTGATAGGAAGAGGGAAGGGATGAACATTTATGGGTTATTGACCATGTGCTTGGCATAGTGCTAAGCACTTTACATGTTTTATCTTGCACAGTACACATTAACAACCCTACAAGGTAAATATTATTCATTATAAATGAAAATTCCAAGTCTCAGAGAAGGAAAGTGACTTGCCTAAGGTCCATAGCTAGTGAGTGGGAGATCTTGGAATTGAATCAACATCTGTATGGATCTATACCCACATTCCTGTTAGTCACTATAGCATTCTAAATCCTAGAGACTCCTGACATGGATAAGAAAGCAATTACTCTTCTTTCATTGTCATTCATCCATTAGCTGAGCTTCCTTCTTGCTCATGGGATGTGGATACCTCTGGTTTCTTATGGGGACAATAGAAAAGGTAAGGATTCTGGGATGAAATTGTACAGCATCCTCTTTCTGTCATACTGCTGACCTTTCTTCGAGGAATCTGCTTTTATCCTTCCTCATTCAGGTTATTTTACCAGGTTAAAAAGAAATGCTTTGGATACTTGCCTTCATCATTCAGTGTAACTGTTTTGGCATTTTTTTGTAATTGTAGTTTTTGGGTTTATTATCCTTCTTCATCAACCAACTCTACTTATTTTTGGAGGGGAGTCCAGTGGGAGGGAGAAGGCATCTGTAATTTGACTGCAGAAGAATAACTACCATGGTGTGCCAGCACAAGTAGATTTTGTATCTATCTCACTTTAACTTCACAAAAATCTTTCACATTTAAGAGAAGTGAAAACTGAGGTTTGAAATGGCTAAGTAAATAACATGCAGTCACAGGGCTATTAAGGGACAGAGCTGCAATTTGAACTCAGGTGTAGTTTTCTCTAAGATCCAAGGTCTATTCTACTTAATACTCAGCCTTCATTTAAGACACAGTTATCACCTTCTACAAGTACCTAGGCAAACTGAGAAATCTTGGTCTTGCTCAATTATCCCTCAGTCCTGGCTCCCTGTCTCTGAAAATTTCCCTACTGTAGAATGACGCTTCCCTGGTGGCTCAACTGGTAAAGAACCTGCCTGCTAATGCAGGAGATGCAGGAGACATGGGTTCGATCCCTGGGTTGGGAAGATCCCCTGGAGAAGGAAACGGCAACCCACTCCAGTATTCTTGCCTGGGAAATTCCATGGACAGAGGAACTTGGTGGGCTACAGTCCATGGGGTTGCAAAAAGTCGGATATGACTGAGTGCTCATGTACACACACACACAGAAATAACGCTATCTGCCATCTTCTTTTTGGAAAGAAAAAAGTGCAGAAAGCACATCTCCCTGAGACATGGATTGGAAGGATTATTTCCTATTTCTTCCCCTTGTCTTGAATGAAAGGTCTAGATATACCTCTCCTATTCCTAGTCAAGTCAAGGACAGGCAATTGGGAATGTCATCTTGGCTACGAAAGTTGGACAGTGTTTTTATTGTCATTCTAACTGCAAGCATTTCCTCTAACCTCCTGTTTCTAATTTCTGCACCTGCTAATTGGCTAATTTTGTTTTCAGTTTGAAGCTTGTTTATTCTCAATTATGTTAATAGAGGTAAAATATTTAGAAGATTAACATTTAAAACATGTACTGGGCACCAGCAAAGTTTTAAAAAAAATTTTTAGGTAAAATTCACATAACATAAAATTAACGATTTTAAAGCCAGCAATTCAGTGGCATTTAACACATCCTCAAGGTTGGACAACTAACAGTTCTACCTACTTCTGAAACATTTCCATTACTACAGAATAAAACCCCTAATCCATGAAGTAATTTCCCCTCATTTGCACCCCCACCTCAGCCCCTGGAAAACACTAATATCCATTCTGTTTCAATGGATTAGGTATTCTGAATATTTCATACAAATAGAATCATAAAATATGTGACTTTAATTTGCCTGGCTTCTTTCACTAGCATAATGTTTTCAAGGTTTATCCATATTGTAGTATTTTATTATTAAAAGTACTTCATTGCTTTTCTATGGACAAGTGATATTCTACTGTATGTATATCACATAATTTCTTTATTCATAAAATATGTTGATGGAAATTTGGACTGTTAACACCTTCTGACTGTTGTAAATAGTGCTGTCATGAACATGTGCATACATATACTTGCTTTGGGACCTGTTTTCTTTTTATTTATTTATTTTTTCATTAATTTTTATTAGTTGGAGGCTAATTACTTTACAATATTGTAGTGGTTTTTGCCATACATTGACATGAATCAGCCATGGATTTACATGTGTTCCTCATCCTGAACCCCCTCCCCCTCCCTCCCCATCCCATCCCTCTGGGTCATCCCAGTGCACCAGCCCTGAGCACTTGTCTCATGCATCCAACCTGGACTGGCGATCTGTCACTTGATATATACATGTTTTGATGCTATTCTCTTAGACCATCCCACCCTTGCCTTCTCCCATAGAGTCCAAAAGTCTGTTCTAAACATCTGTGTCTCTTTTTCTGTCTTGCATATAGGGTTATTGTTACCATCTTTCTAAATTCCATATATATATGCATTAGTATACTGTATTGGTGTTTATCTTTCTGGCTTACTTCACTCTGTATAATGGGCTCCAGTTTCATCCATCTCATTAGAACTGATTCAAATGTATTCTTTTTAATGGCTGAGTAATATTCCATTGTGTATATGTACCACAGCTTCCTTATCCATTCGTCTGCTGATGGGCATCTAGGTTGCTTCCATGTCCTAGCTATTATAAACAGTGCTGCGATGAACATTGGGGTGCACGTGTCTCTTTCAGATCTGGTTTCCTCAGTGTGTATGCCCAGAAGTGGGATTGCTGGGTCATATGGCAGTTCTATTTCCAGTTTTTTTTAAGGAATCTCCACACTGTTCTCCATAGTGGCTGTACTAGTTTGCATTCTCACCAACAGTGTAAGAGGGTTCCCTTTTCTCCACACCCTCTCCAGCATTTACTGCTTGTAGACTTTTGGATAGCAGCCATCCTGACTGGCGTGTAATGGTACCTCATTGTGGTTTTGATGTGCATTTCTCTGATAATGAGTGTATTATTTTAGGTATATACGTAAGAATGGAATGTAGTTTTTTTTTTTGGGGGGGGAATGTAGGTTTCTATTGCATTTGATTCTCTTTTTAACAAACCACCAAACCAACAGCTGAACCATTTTACATTCTCATCAGCAATATACAAGAGTTCCAGTTTCCCCACATTTGCCAACACTTGTGATTCTTCTTTTTATATTATGAGATATCCTAGTGGCTGTGAAGTCCTATATTGTGATTTTGAATTTCATTTCTCTAATGACTAGTGATGTTAAGCATCTTTTCATGTGCTTGTTGTATATTTGTTTATCTTCTTTGGAGAAATGTATATATTCAAGTCCTTTGCTTATTTTTAATTGGATTTTTATCTTTTTGTTGTTGAGTTGTAAAAGTTCTTTATATATTCTGGATACAAACCCTTATTTGATGTATGATTTGCAAATACTTTCTCTAATTTTGTAGGTTATCTTGTTAATTTTTAAAATAATGACCTTTGACTACAAGTCTTTAATTTTAATGAAATTCAATTTATCCATATTTTTCTTTTGTTGCCTATATTTTTGTATCATATCTATGAAATCATTGTGAAAATCAAGGTCATGAAGATCTACTGATATTATATATGAATTTTTATAATTTAAGCTCTTTTTTATTTTTCTTAAATTTCTTTTTAGCTATGCTGGGTCTTCATTGCTGTGTGCAGGCTTTCTCTGGTTGTGGTGAGTAGGGGCTACTCTTTCTTATGGTGTGAAGGCTTCTCATCATGGTGGATTCTCTTGTTGCAGAGCACAGACTCCAGGCACGTGGGCTTCAGTAGTTCTGGCACGTGAACTTAGTTGCCTCACAGCATATGGAATCTTTTCCACTGCTAACCACTAGTTTGTTCTCACTGTGTGTGTGCTTAGTCATTCAGTTGTGTCTGATTCTTGGCGACACTTTGGGCTGTAGGATGTCAGGTTCCTCTGTCCTTGGGATTTTCCAGGCAAGAATACTGGAGTGGGTTGCCATTTCCTTCTCCAGGAGAGCTTCCTGACTCAGGGAATGAACCCACATCTCTTACACCTAATCTGAATTGGCAGATGGACTCTTTACCCCTAGTGCCACCTGGGAAGCCCCATGGATATGCTGCAACTACTGAAGCGGCATATCCCTCTTGCCCTAGAGCCCATGTTCCGCAACAAGAGAAGCCATCGCAAAGAGAAACCCGCACACCGCAAGTAGAGAGTAGACCCCACTCACTGCAACTGGAGAAAAGCCTGAGCAGCATTGAAGGAAGACCCAGCACAGCCAAAAAATAAAAGTAAATATCCATGAAGTAGTACAATATTCTTTTAATTTGCATTCTTGCATTTTTATTGAAGTATAGTTGATTTACAATGTTATATTAGTTTTAGGTGTACAACACAGTGATTCAATATTTTAATAGATTATATTCTATTTAAAGCTATTATAGAATATTAGATGTAGTCCTTGTGCTGTACATGACATCTTTGTATCTTATTTATATTTAGTAGTTTGTACCTCATAATCCCCTTCCCCTATCACCCTCTTCTTGCCACACTCTCCACTGGAAACCACTAGTTTATTCTCTGTATCTGTGAATCTGTTTCTGCTTTGTTATATTCATTCATTTGTTTTATTTTTTAGATTTCACATGTAAGTGAAACACGGTATTTGTCATTCTCTAACTTACTTCACTAAGCATGAAACATGTACATACATGTTGGAAATGGCAGTGTTTCATTATTTATGGCTGAATAATGTTCCATTGTGTGTATATGTGTAGGTATAAATGAATGTATTATATGTCAATCACATTTTCTTTATCATTCACCTATTTTTTTATCCATTCACCTATTGATAGATATTTAGTTTGCTGCCATATCTTAGCTATTATAAATAATTATGCTATGAACATTGAGCTGCATATCTTTTCGAATTAGAGTTTTCATTTTGTTCAGATACACACCCAGGAGTGGAATTGCTGGATCATATATAGTTTTATTTTTAATTTTTTGAGAAACCTCTATACTGTTTTCTTCAGTGGCTGTACCAATTTATGTTCCAACCAACAGTGAACTAATGTTCCTCTTTCTCTACTTTCTCACTAATATTTATTATATTTTATTTTTGATAATCAAGTGAAGTTGCTCAATCACGTCCTACTCTTTGTGACCCCATGGACTATAGCCTGCCAGGCTCCTCCATCTGTGGGATTTTCCAGGCAAGAATACTGGAGTGAGTTGCCATTTCCTTCTCCAGGTGATCTTCCCAACCCAGGATCAAATATGGGTCTCCTGCACTGCAGGCATACTCTTTACTATCTGAGCCACCAGGGAAGTGCCATTTTTTATAACAGCCATTCTGAAAGTTGTGAGGTAATATCTCATCATGGTTTTGATTTGCCTTTCCCTGATGATTAGTGATGTTGAACATCATTTCATGTGCCTGTTGGCTATCTGTATATATTCTTTAGAAAAAAAAAGTCTATTCAGGTCTTTTGTCTGGTTTTTCATTGGGTTGTTTGTTTTTATTGATAGAGTTCTGTGTGCTCTTTGTAATTTTGGCTATTAACCCCTTATCAGATATCATTGGGAAATATCTTCTCTTGTTCACTTGGTTGTCTTTTATTTTGTTGATCATTTTCTTCACTGTGCAAAGCTTTTAAGTCTAAATTAGGTCCCATTTATTTATTTTTGCTTCAGTTTCCCTTGCCTGAGGCAATAGATTCAAAAAATATTGAAAAGACTTAAGTCAAACAGTGTATTGCATATGTTTTCTTCAACATATAGGTATTTGATGTATTTTGAGTTTATTTTTGTATACGGTATGAGAAAATGTCCTAATTTCATCTTATTGCATGTAGTCGTCCATGTTTCTCAACACACATTTTGAAGAGACTTTTTCCCAACTGTATATTCTTGTATATTCTGTCACAGATTAATTGATAATATGTAAGGAGGTTATTTCTAGGCTCTCTATTTTGTTTCCTTGACCTATGTGTCAGTTTCTGTGCCAGTTGCACACTGTTTTGATTACTGTAGCTTTGTAGTATAGTTTGAAGTCAGGGCGCATGATGTCTCCAGCCTTGTTGCTTTTTTTTTTTCCCTCAAGATTGCTTTGGTTATTCTCAGTCTTCAGTGATTTCATACAAATTTTAGGATTATTTGTTCTAGTTCTGTGTAAAATTGTATGGATGCTTTGATAGGGGTTGCATTAACTTTGTATATTGTTGCTGCTGCTGCTGCTAAGTCGCTTCAGTCTTTGAATAGTATTAACAATATTAATTCTTCCAATCGATGAATATGGAATATCTCTCCATTTATTATAGATCATCTTCCATTTACTTCATCAGTATCTTTTAGTTTTTGAAGCATAGGTCTTTCAGCTCATTGGTTAAGTTAATTCCAAAGTATTTTATTCTTTTTGACAGGATTGCAAATGGGACTGTTTTCTTTCATTATCTTTCTGATAGTTAAATATTACTGAAAGAGAGCAGCAGATTTCTGCATAACCTTGTATCCTGCAACTTTACTGAATTCATTTATTCTAATATTTTCTTTGGACACTTTAGTTTTATATATATATTTATATAAAATCAGTATCATGTCATCTGCAAATAGTGACACTTTTATTTTTCCCCTCTAATTTAGATGTTTTTTATCTTTTATTTCTTGTTTGATTGCTCGGACTAGGATTTCCAATAATCTGTTGGACACAACTGAAGTGACTTAGCATAGCACAGCACAGGACTTCCAATACTCTGTAAAATAGAAATGGTGAGAATAGGCATCCTTGTTCTTAATTTTACAGGAAATGCTTTCAGCTTTTCACCCTTGGGTATGATGTTAGTTGTGCTTTGTCACAAATGGCCTTTATTCTGTTGAGATATGTTCAACCTATACCTATTTTGTTTAAAGTTTTTTTCATGAATGGGTAGTGAATTTTGTTAAATGCTTTTTCTGCATCTATTGAGATAATCATGTAATTTTTATCCTTCCTTTTGTTTATGTGGGTTGTTACATTGATTTGTTGGCATTGAAACATCCTTTTATCTCTGGAATAAGTCCCATTTGATCATGGTGTATTATCCTTTTTTATATATTAATGAATTTGATTTACTAATATTTTGTTAAAGATTTTTACAATTTATCAAAAATTTTGACCTGGAATTTTATTTTTTGTAGTGTCTTTGTCTGGTTTTGCTATCAGGATAATGGCGGCCTCATAGAATGAATTTTGGAGTGTTCCCTCCTCTTCAGTTTTTGGAATATTTTGAGAAGGATGGGTATTTACTTTTCTTTATGTTTGGTAGAATTCCCCTGTGAAGACAACCAATCCTAGACTTCTGTCTATTTTTTTTTGTTTGTTTTTGATTACTGGTTCAGTTTCACTACTAGCAATTGGTTTGTTCAGAATGTCTATTTCTTTGTGACTTATTCTTGGTAGACTGCATGTTTCTAGGAATTTATTCATTTCTTATAGGTCATTCAATTTCTTGGCATATAATTATTCATAGTATTCTCATGAATTTTTGGTATTTCCGTAGCATCAACTTTCTCTCTCTTCTTTCATCTCTTATCTTATTTGGGGCCTCTCTATTTTCTTCTTAATGAGCCTGGCTAAAGGCTTATCAATCTTATTTATCTTTTCAAAAACTTAGCTCTTGGTTTCACTTATCTTTAACATTTATTTGGTCTCTCTTTTATTTATTTCCTCTCTGATCTTTATTATTTCCTTTCTTTTGATGACTTTGGGCTTTTAAAATTCTTTTTTCTAATTCATTCAGTGGATAGGTAAGGTTGTTTATTTGATATTTTTCTCCTTAAGGAAGGTCTGGCATCAATATAAATGACCCTGTTAGAACTGGTTTTTGTGGCATCCCATAGATTTTTTTTTTGAAAGTACTGTTTTCATTTTCATTTGTCTCAGGTATTTTCTGATTTCCTCTTTGATTTATTCTTTTACCCACTTTTTTGGGTAGCATGTTGTTTAGTGTCCACATATTTGTGTTTTTCTCAGTTTTCTTCCTGAAATGGCAACTCACTCCAGTATTCTCTGGAAAATTCCATGGACAGAGGAGCCTGGTGGGCTATAGCCATGGGGTTACAAAGAGTCTACTGTCACAAAACATGACTGAGCACATACAACAACAAAAAAATTGTCTAGTTTTATATTGTTGAGGTTTGAAAAGATGCTTGTTGTAATTTCTATCCTCTTAAATTTGTTGAGACTTGTTTTGTGGCCTAGCATGTGATCTATCCTGGAGAACATTCCATGTGCACTTGAAAGAATGTGTATCCCACTATTTTTGAATGAAATGTCCTGTAGTTATCTATTAGGTGCAGCTAGTCTAATATGTCATTTAAAGACACTATTTTCTTATTGATTTTTCTCTGGATTATTTCTCCATTGATATAAGTGGGGGTATTAAAGCATCCTACTATTATTGTATTATTGTCAAGTTCCCCTTTATATCTGTTAACACTTGCCTTATATCTTAGGTGCTCCTATATTAGGTGCATATATTTTAACAAATATATCTTCTGACATTGATCCCTTTATCACTATATAATGCCCTTCTTTGTCTGTTATTAAAGATTTTGTTTTGAGTCCCCTTTGATGTGAATATTACTAACCCAGCTTTCTTTACATTTCCATTTATATGGAATATATTTTGCCATATCCTCACTTTCAGTCTGTGTGTGTCTTTAAGTGATGTCTCTTATAGACAGCATATAGATGATTCTTGTTTTTTAATCCAATCAGCCACCCTATGTCTTTTGATTGGAGCATTTAGTCCATTGACATTTAAAGTAATTATTGATAGCTTTGGGTAGTATAGCCATTTTGACAATATTGATTCTTCCAATCCATGAACACGGTATATTTCTCCATCTGCTTGTGTCCTCTTTGATTTCTTTCATCAGTGTTTTATAGTTCTCTATGTATAGGTCTTATGTTATAGATTCAATGCAATCCCTATCAAGCTACCAACTGTATTTTTCACAGAACTAGAACAAATAATTTCACAATTTGTATGGAAATACAAAAAACCTCGAATAGCCAAAGCAATCTTGAGAAAGAAGAATGGAACTAGAGGAATCAACCTGCCTGACTTCAGACTATACTACAAAGCCACAGTCATCAAGACAGTATGGTACTGGCACAAAGACAGAAATATAGATCAATGGAACAGAATAGAAAGCCCTGAGATAAATCCACGAACCTATGGACACCTTAATTTCGACAAAGGAGGCAAGGAGATACAATGGAAAAAAGACAACCTTTTTAACAAGTGGTGCTGGGAAAACTGGTCAACCACTTGTAAAAGAATGAAACTAGAACACTTTCTAACACCATACACAAAAATAAACTCAAAATGGATTAAATATCTAAATGTAAGACCAGACACTATAAAACTCCTAGAGGAGAACATAGGCAAGACCCTCTCCGACATAAATCACAGCAGGATACTCTATGACCCACCTCCCAGAATATTGGAAATAAAAGCAAAAATAAACAAATGGGACCTAATGAAACTTAAAAGTTTTTGCACAACAAAGGAAACTATAAGCAAGGTGAAAAGACAGCCCTCAGATTGGGAGAAAATAATAGCAAACGAAGCAACAGACAAAGGATTAATCTCAAAAATATACAAGCAACTCCTCCAGCTCAATTCCAGAAAAATAAGCAACCCAATCAACAAAATGGGCCAAAGAACTAAACAGACATTTCTCCAAAGAAGACATACAGATGGCTAACAAACATATGAAAGATGCTCAACATCACTCATTATCAGAGAAATGCAAATCAAAACCACAATGAGGTACCATTACATGCCAGTCAGGATGGCTGCTATCCAAAAGTCTACAAGCAGTAAATGCTGGAGAGGGTGTGGAGAAAAGGGAACCCTCTTACACTGTTGGTGGGAATGCAAATTAGTACAGCCACTATGGAGAACAGCGTGGAGATTCCTTAAAAAAACTGGAAATAGAACTGCCATATGACCCAGCAATCCCACTCCTGGGCATACACACCGAGGAAACCAGATCTGAAAGAGACACATGCACCCCAATGTTCATCGCAGCACTGTTTATAATTGCCAGGACATGTAAGCAACCTAGATGCCCATCAGCAGACGAATGGATAAGGAAGCTGTGGTACATATACACCATGGAATATTACTCAGCCATTAAAAAGAATTCATTTGTATCAGTTCTAATGAGATGGATGAAACTGGAGCCCATTATACAGAGTGAAGTAAGCCAGAAAGATAAAGAACATTACAGCATACTAACACATATATATGGAATTTAGAAAGATGGTAATGATACCCTATATGCAAAACAGAAAAAGAGACACAGATGTATAGAACAGACTTTTGGACTCTGTGGGAGAAGGCGAGGGTGGGATGTTTCGAGAGAACAGCATCAAAACATGTATATTATCAAGTGTGAAACAGATCACCAGCCCAGGTTGGATGCATGAGACAAGTGCTTGGGCCTGGTGCACTGGGAAGACCCAGAGGGATCGGGTGGAGAGGGAGGTGGGAGGGGGGATCGGGATGGGGAATACATGTAAATCCATGGCTGATTCATGTCAATGTATGACAAAACCCACTACAATATTGTAAAGTAATTAGCCTCCAACTAATAAAAATAAATGAAAAATAATAATAATTATTGATAGGTATGTGTTGGGTTGGCCAAAAAGTTAATTTGAGTTTTTCTGTAAGATGTTTTCAGGTTGTTTGAGTAGTTGTCTGCTCATTTCTTCTGTTTTTTTTCTTCCCTTGTGGCTTGATAACTTTCTTTTGTAGTATGCTTGTGTTCCTTATTTTTTAGTTTTTGTGTATCTATCATATGTTTTTGATTTGTAGTTACCATGGGGTTCATATATGTTTGCCTATAACTATATCTACTTGTTTTAAAATGGTCATTAAAGTTCAAACACATTCTAAAAGATGTACAGTTTTTTACTCCCCTTCCACACATTTTGTATTTTTGATGTGTATTTTACATCTTCACGTTTAGCTCTTCATTGTTTATTGTAGGTGTAGTTGCTTTTATAATTTTTAAATTTTAATCTTCATGCTGGCTTAGTTAAGTGGTTGGTACTCAGTCCTTACTGTGTATTTACCTTTCACAGTAGAATTTTCCCTTTCCTACTTATTTTTACTTCTTTTTCACTTGAGAAATGCCTGAAACATTACTTTAAGGTAGGTTTTGTATCTTTATATTTCCTTTAATTCTGAATGATAACTTTGCTCTGTAGAGTAGCTTATAGGATTTTTTTCCCTTTCAGTGCTTTAAATGTCATGACATTGTAACCTGCAGAGTTTCTACTGAACAGTCATCTGATAGTCTAATTGCCCACCCCCGCAGAGGGGTTTCCGTTATATGTGTCTTTGCTTTTTTCTTACTGCCTTCAGAATTCTTTCTTTAGCTTTTGCAATCTTAATAATGTCTCTTTGGGTTCATCTTTAAGATTCACTGTGTTTCCTATACCTAGGTATCTGGTTCAAGAAAATTTTAGCCATCATTTCCTCAAATATATTTTCTGCCCCTTTCACTCTTCTCTTTCTGGGACCCCTATAATGCAAACATTGGTACACTTAATGTTGTCTCAGTACTCCTTTAAACTATTCTCATTTTTTCAAAATTTTTCTTTTTGCCCTTCTGATTTACACTGTTCTATGCTTCAGATCACGTTTTATTCTGTATCATCTAATCTTCTGTTCCCTCTCATGTATTTTTCTTTTAATTTATTGTGTTCTTCAGCTCTGACTGATTTCTTTTTTGTATTTTCTAGTTCTTTGTTAAAATTCTCACTGTGTCCATCTATTATAACATCCTTATTACTATTTGTTTTGAATTCTTTATTTAGTCAATTATTTATCTGTTTTATTATGGTTTTCTTAAAGTTTTTCTTATTTCATTTGAGGCATATTCCTCTGTCTTATTTTGTTTAACTTTCTTTTTACAAATTCAGGTGAAATAATTACCTATCCTGGTCTTAAAGGTGTGTCATTGTGCGGAAGCATCCCTATGCAGTCTGCATGTACCCGGCGGCTTTGGTGGGGGAGCTGGATCTGAAGTGAGCACAGGCTGTGTTTTCCCCCCAAGTGTACTGGCAGCCACTGGTGTGAGATAGGGCTTGAGTTTGATGGGCTAGAGTCAGAGCCAAGTACAAGCTATAGATTCTATGCTCAGTGGCTGTCTGGGCCTGAGCAACTGGTGCAGAAGTCCTTAGGGAGTTGGGTTTATGCAGGATGAGAGGGAAGTCTTGAAATTAGGAGCATGGCTGGGGCCTGAGGGCTTGGAGCTGCATTCCTGTGTGCTGGTTTCACTTTTCTTCCATGGTATGCATGCTTTGGTTAGAGGCTGGGTCAGGGCCAGAGGCATTGGGACCATACTATTGAGCTGATTTTGTTCCACCTCCTGAGTGTGTGCAGGGACTTGTGCTCTGGAGATGGCAGTCTTCACCCTGGAGCTAGTTTTGCTTCATCCAAGTGTGTGCACTGATGCAGGTGTTGGCAATGGCTGCCTCCACCCTGGTTAGGGGCAAGGCTAGGGTCTCACCTGCCTCTATTCCCTCCAAGTGTTCACACTCTCACTGACAACAATCTCTTCCTTTGTGGGGAGAATTGTCAGAGGAAGAGGAATTGGAACAGGAGCCTGAAGTCTGTTGGTGTGCTGGGGCAGTCCTGGCAAACTGAGCAGAATGCCAGACAGTTTTCAATCTATTGTAGCCTCTGTGCTGCGACTTGGAGTGTGAAAGTTGTGTGTATACTCAAGAGTGGAATTTCAGTTTTTTACAGTCACCTAAGAAGCCCCACTCAGTGGTAAAGAAACTGCCTGCAATTCAGGGGACACAGATACGGTACCTAAGTTGGGAAGATCTCATGGAGAAAAGGCATGGCAACCCACTCCGGTATTCTTGCCTGGAAAATCCCATGGATAGAGGAGCCTGGTGGCCTGCGGTCCATGGGGTCACAAAGAGTCAGATACAACTGAAGTGACTGTGCACACTAGAAGCCCCATTCATTTTCAAACCTGTTAAGGGGCTTGTCTTCCCAATGTTGGACTCCAGGATTGGGATTCCCAATATATGGACTGAATCTCTCATTCTGCAGGGAGGATTCTTGAGTCTGTGATATATCTCTTTCCTTTTCTTGGTCCCCTATGAGGGTTGTGGGCCCTGACCAGATCACTGCTTCCTACCAGGCTCCATGTGTGTATTTCTTCACAGCCTTGATTTTAGAAAAGGCATACTGCTAGTTGGAGAAGGCAATGGCACCCCACTCCAGTACTCTTGCCTGGAAAATTCCATGACGGAGGAGCCTGGTAGGTTGCAGTTCATGGGGTCGCAAAGAGTCAGACACAACTGAGCGACTTCACTTTCACTTTTCACTTTCATGCATTGGAGAAGGAAATGGCAACCCACTCCAGTGTTCTTGCCTGGAGAATCCCAGGGATGGCAGAGCCTGGTGGGCTGCCGTCTATGGGGTTGCAGAGTCGGACACGACTGAAGCGACTCAGCAGCAGCAGCAGCAGCATACTGCTAATAGCCAGGTCTGTTTCAGTGAGAGTCACTCTACACATAGTTGTAATTTTCATGTCTTTATGAGGGAGGTGAGTCCAGCATCCTCCTATTACTCCAATCTTGATCTCAAAGTCTAGATGATCTATTCTGGACTCTTAATTCAGTTCCACTGATTTATATGTTAGTTCTTAGGCCAGTAACATGCTATATCATTTACTGTAGCTTTGTAGGAAGTTTTGAAATCATAAGTGTGAGTCTTATTTGTTTTTCCTTTTCAAGGTTGTTTTGGCTATTTAGCACCCCTAGCAAGTCCACAAGAACTTGAGAAGTGGCTTTTCCATTTCTGCAAAAAAAAAAAAAGGTGGTTGGAATTCTGATCAAGATTGCATTGAATCTGTGTGTCTTTAAGGCAGAACTGACATCTTAACAATATTAAATCTAGCAAACCATATACACAGCATGTATAGACTATCTTCCCATTTATTGAAGTTTCTTTTAATTTCTTTCAGCATTTAAAAAAGTTTTTAGTATATATGTTTTTCACTTCCTTGATTAAATTTATTCCTGGACACTTTCTCATTTTGACCAATATGGTAAATGAGATTTAACAATTTCCTTTTTGGATTCTTCATTGTCAGTATACAGAAACACAACTGATGTTTTTATGTTGATTTTTGCACCCTGAAATTTTACTTAATTTCAACATTAGCTCTTTCTGCTGCTGTTGCTGCTAAGTCGCTTCAGTCGTGTCCGACTCTGTGCAGCCCCATAGACGGCAGCCCTCCAGGCTCTGCCGTCCCTGGGATTCTCCAGGCAAGAACACTGGAGTGGGTTGCCATTTCCTTCTCCGATGCATGGAAGTAAAAAGTGAAAGTGAAGTCGCTCAGTTGTGTCTGATTCTTTGCAACCCCATGGACTGCAGCCCACCAGGCTCCTCTGTCCATGGGATTTTCCAGGCGAGAGTACTGGAGTGGATTGCCATTGCCTTCTCCAATTAGCTTTTTCTACATCAATTGAAATGATGTGGTTCTTCTTTCTTTTACTGTTATATTTTATACTGATGGATTTTCTCATGTCAACCATTTTAGCATTTCTGGGATAAATCCCATCTTGTCATGGTATATAATCCTTTTATTATCGTGTTGTATTCAGTTGGCTAGTATTTTGTTGAGGATTTTTGAATGTATATTCATACAGTATGTTGTTATGTAGTTTTCTTGTGGTGTCTTTATCAGAGTAACACTAGCCTCATACAGTGAGTTAGGTTTTCTCTATTTTTTTGAGAAGTTTGAATTAGTGTTAATTACTTTCTAAATGTTTGGCAGAGTTCACCAGCAAAGCTATGAGGTCCCAAATTTTTCTTTGCTGAGTTGCTTTGCTTTGTCTTATTTTGTTAGAAATTCAATGTATTTACTGTTCAGAATTCCTATTTTTTCTCCAGTCAGTTTTGGTAATCTGCAGAATTCTAGAAATTTGTTCATTTCATCCAGCTTATCTTATTAATATTAGCTGTGATATAGTTGCTCATGGCATTCTCTGATAATCCTTTTTATTTCTGTAAGGTTGGTAGTAATGTCACCATTTTTATTTCTGATTTTAGTTCTTTGCATTTTCTCATTTTTTCTTTGTTAACCCACCTAAAGTTTTGTCAATATTGTTCTTTTCAAAGAACCAACTTTTGGGCTCTTTGACTCTATTTTTTTTTTTTTGTTCTTTATTTTGTTTATCTCTAATCATTATTATTTCCTTTTCCCTGCCAGATAGGCATTTGTCTTGCTGTTATTTTTCTAGTTCTTTAAGGTATAAAGTTATGTTGTTGATTAGAGAGTTTTCCTTTTTTAAAATGTAGGAGCTTAGAACTGCGAATTTCTCTCTTAACAGATTCCCTCAGAGGTGGTTTCTGCCTACTTCTTTTCTCCTGTGAGTGGGCCATACTTTCCTATTTCTTTTTGTGCCTTGTGACTTTTTGTTGAAGATTGGACACTGAATATTTTAATGTTATGTCTCAAATTCAAATTATTCCCCTTCTCCAGGATTTGCTTTTTGACTGTGGAAGGCTGTAGTTGTCCATTTGTTTAATGACTTTTCCAACTATTTTTGCAAAAACTGTATTCCTTGTTGCATGTGTTCAGTGAAGTCTCTGTTCCTTCAGTTAGTGTTCAACTAATATTTTGACAGATTTTGTTGAACTCCAGAATATACACACTCACCCAAAATTTTAAAAAGTCAAAAATCTACCTTTACTAGGCTTTGCAAATTGCTTCTATGCTGAAACACTGTTTCAAAACTTAGCTGCACTGTTAATAACTCTGGTTTAGCCTTAACTTCCCTGCTTACACTGAGCTCAGAGATCAGCCAGAGGTGAAAGCTTAGGGTCTTCTGAGGTCTTTTCTGAATTTATGTCCTGCCCTGAGAATGTATATGGCTTTCTAAATTCCCTAGTATACATGGGTGCTTTTGAATTCCTACTTTCCAAAAACCTCTCTCTCCCAAAATATCTTTTCAGGCTTTAGGCAGTCTATCTTTTGCCACAACCACAATCTTTTGCCCCAGGTAGGTGCATGTTTTTCGTTTGACTTACAATGTTTTTGAGCAAAGTCCACTTTACTGCCCTGGGTGATTTCTGAAATGAATGTCTTGCCTTCAGTCTTTTTAGGAAGCCCACAGACAGTTTAGAACAAACACAGTAAGTCTCAGATAAGATCTGCTCTGCTTCTTCTGAATCAAGGATTAGGATATCACACAAGGAATGGAAGTTGCTGTCTTCAAAACCACTGCTGAGCTTGGGACGGGGGTGGAGCAAGGGCAGGTAAAAGTGCCACATAGCTTTCCTACCATGTGGAGGTTGATTTTTTTCTTGATTTTCTTCGTTTCTGTAAATCATTGACTGTTTTTCAGATTTCTGACAAAGTTGATTCTGACTGTTTCTGCTTGTTTTCAATGTTTTTGAGAAGGGATGGGAGTTTGGAGCTGCCTACTCTGACACGTGGCTGATGTCACTCTCACCAAGCTTGGCTTGTGACTCTTCTCTCCAGAGACCCTTAAAAAGAACCCTGATCTCTATGTTTTCCCCACATAGGACTTAATGCTTAGACTTAGGCCTAGAGAATACTCATGAACACTTGATTGTTGATGGATTCCCACCATGCCAGATAATACCTCTGGTATCTAGGTCTACCTTATTGGCCCTCTTCTCTCAGTCCACAGTATTACCTTCTGCAGTTCATCTACCTTTCCTATCTGGACCCCTTAATACTAAAGACCCGGATCCACCTCTGTCACCAAAGGCAGAGTAAAAAAAAATCAGATTTGTTGTATCTGGCTGGCCCTTCCTCTAGAATCTGACCTTTTTACTTATTTAGAAATGCATGTCAATTTTCTTTTGTCATCTTGACCTTATCATTCCCCCCCCTAATTTCTTCCTGAAGCATAGCCCTCAATTAGAGGTACTTTTTCAGTCTTTATAGTAGCTCTTATAACTCAGCCATACAATTTCCTCTTCATCTCAATTTTCTCACTCTGCTCTGGACCCATTATTCTTAACCTTTTCCAAAATCTCTGAACTATACCTTACAAACATAGGTAGTTTATGTTTTTCTGGCATTCTCAGAAAATGTAGGCTGTGGACCTGTCAGAGAAGCTGTCATAGCTGCAGTTGCTGCAGATGAAATGGAAACTAAGTACTGAGAATATAGATGAGAAATCACACTAACTACCTTGCAGTCTAATTGAATGACCAGTCCACTGCAAAGATGCATTGTGGGTTATTATTATTTATTTTTACTTTGGAAGTGGAGCATTTATATTTGAACCAATTTTTTTTTTTACTGGAAATTCACTGCTAGTATAAGAATGAGGACACTTTATGACCCCTTAGAAGCATATAAAATATGCAGTTAAGAATAAAAGATCCCCCTTTCCTTCCAAGAGTTGAAAAACTTGGCAAAACTAGGAACATGTATTTTTCCACTGCAAAAAGGAGCATAAGATGCAAAATCATCATCTTCTTTCACCAAGAGATGACCAAGGCTGTAAAAGATGAGGTCAGAATGATGTAGAGTGAAACTACAACAATGCAAGAAGCTCTTAAAGGAGAAATCTTCTGGGTAGCAGTATTTTCTTGAGTTCAAATTTACCCCTTTGCATTTTAATGATTTTTAATTTAATAATTTCAGATAAAACACTTTCTAACATGTATTGCATGCTTCTTTGCCTCCTGAAGCAGGATATATTGAATATAATTCAGTGACTCAGGGCCCATGCTATGATTTTTATAGTCTCACTGTGCTGTATCCAGTGATGCCCTCAGGGCCTATTACAGATTATAAGAATATTTGCTCCAACACTAAATGTTCCCAGACTGCAGAGAATTATTTTGTCAGCTTTTCCTAGTTTTTTCCCTCTCTTTTCCCTTGCTGTAAGTATTTCCTTGTCATTGTTTTAACATCCACTGTCTAGCATTTGACCCAATGTTCCTAATCTTTGGTAGGATTGGAAATATCCAAACTTGGTTAGAATAATACAAAAAATAGAGGTGTACAGATGCCAAATCAAATCCTATCTAGGTGAACCTTGAGGGAAACGTATATTAAAATGCATGGATGTGGTGCTAAGATAACCTCTTTGCTTTGCTCCTGGCTCTTAGCTATGTTATAGGTAAGTGATATTGCTGAGGTTGTAAGGTGAGGTTGGGAAAGGTGAAGGGTCACTATTTATAGTAACATTCAAGTTACTTCAAAGCTAGGAGGTAGTTGACAGTGTGCTTCCTGTTGCACTCCACTGTTGTAAAAGGTATCCCTGTTATCGCACCTTTCAGAGAACTATGTTAAAGCTACAGCTGCAGTCCATAACTTACGCATATCATTGGGTTGTACCTCATATTTGCAACCTCAGTGTCCAATCTCATGAACACCTTATACCGAATGCCCAGGACTCTGAAGGCTTTCACCCATGAATCCTGCAGATGAAGGAGTTAAGGCAGATAGCAAGGGTCAGGGTAGAGTCCCTTTTATTATTTATTTTTACTTTTGCATGAAAAGAGAAACTTCTGATTTGATCACATCCATGGGTTTGAACATTGCAACAGAGATGATTTCTAACTCGGCAAATCCTCTTTGGGAGTTTGGATGAAGAATACTCCTTTTATTATTCTCTTAAGGAATAACTGTGATAGGAGTTTTCACTTATGTTTGCAGTGCAAAAGACATGTGTAGATCCTTTTGACAAAGCCAAGGGGCTTGTTCAGTTCTTTCATCTATCCAGAAGCTGTGGGGAGCCTCTATTACTGTCAGGTAGAAAAGCAACTGGAAAAAACAGGGGCAATGAAAACAACAGATCTGTGCTGAATCATTGGTAAAGAGCACTCAGATGTTAGTAAGTCCTGTGTCTGCCACTTAATTCAATCAGTGATTTATTTCATCCCAACCTCTAGACCCAAATCATTTTTTATGAAAAATAAAAATAGCCCAATGTGACCTTGGCATTCACCTGAGTACTGAGTATCTTGGAGGCAAGGCAAGCACAGGCAAGACTGTCACTTATGTACCTGCTCATACACTGCTCGTAATTGCAGTCCTTCATGGGGGACCAGATGGTCATTAATTAAGAAGGCTCTCCAAATAAGAGACCCCAATGTACAGAACCTTCTTGTGCTCTACATCTAGCAGATGCTCAGTCTAACTAACTTCAGTTATAATGTCCAGGGTTACAGAGTACTTCCCTTTTGGGTAGGAGATACAGAACAGAGAGACAGCCCAGAAAAGATGGCACATCGCTTAAATAAATCCTTACTACCCAGTGGTGCATCGACTAAGGAACCATCAGCACCCATCTCTTTTGTATGTCTTCCAGTGTAATGAGAATTGATACATATTGATATGGACACACATGATCCTGAGGGAACTTTGGCTCCCCAGTTTCCCATAAAATCATCAAAGGAAGTTTACTTTGCATTTAGTATAACAACTATGCTAAATGTTACTTAAAAACAAATCAGTTTCAGCTAATTCACAACTTTATTAGCTAGACTCTTTGAACGAGAACAATTCATTTCCAGACTCTGACAGATAATTCTGTTTTTATTAGGTAGATGGCTAGTTAAGATCATACACTTAAAGAATAAACTGATAAATATTCATGTCACACATGGTAAAGCTCAATGATATCAATCAGTTGGAATGTGACCCTTTCTTGACTTGTCCAGACATACTTTTTTGGGAGATCAACTAACATGCGCTAAGGAGGAGGAAATGGGGAATTACTGACATTATTAGTCCGTGTGCTGCTGGAAAAAGCTATGATATATACTCTGGTAACAGAAAAATATATATATGTGATAACAAGAGACTTGGGTTCCAGGCCCTTCTCTTCTGTTAAATACATATATGAGTCAGAACTCAGTTTACTTACGCAAAATTATGGTGTCTACTCTTACCTATCTCAAAGGTTTATGAGAAGAACTTAGTTTGGGCTCCCAAGCTTAAGAAAGAGTCATGTGTAAGTAGTTTGAGATTAGAAGAATGGGATGGTGAAACAAGGAAGGGAAGAAAGAAGGGATTAAAGGTAGCCTTATCAAAATAGCTACCATGGTGGGTGACTGGGGCTTTAACTTTGAGGGGGAAGTCTGCGAGACAGTGTAAGACATCAGCTTCAGAGTGACCCCACCTGAGGGGTGAGGCGACACCAACTCTTGATGTCTATGGTGGAGGGTGGTTAATATCTCAGCACATCCAACCTGACAACACAGGCTTCAGTATACAGAGAAAATGTATGTGAAAGAAATGTGTGTGCTGACAGTGGGGACTTGGGGCAGCATGCTCTGAAGTTGTAAGAGTAAAGTATAGGCATAATAGAATCTGCTACATTTGATACAAGGGTATAAGTGAATATGGGCTTCTCAGGTGGCTTAGTGGCAAGATTCTGCTTGCCACTGCAGGAGATGTAAGAGACCTGGGTTCGATCCCTGGATCAGGAAGATCCCCTGGAGCAGGAAATGGCAACCCACTCCAGTATTCTTGCCTGAAAAATCCATGGACAGAGGAGACTTGTGGGCTACAGTCCATGGGGCTGCAAAGAGTTGGACACAACTGAGCACACATGCATGCATGCATAAGTGAATGTATTTTGTATAAATAAAAGTTCTTAATAATTGTAAGCATTACAATTCTAGCTACCTGTTAATACTTATGAAACTGATGACAAAAAGTTATATGGCTGGAAAAAATGGAAATAGTTATAATCATAACATCTATAGAATACTGTGTCAGATACCATGATATGTGTTTTAAATACATTGATTCATTTCATCTTCTTTATGAGCTAAATACTGTTATTATCTCCATTTAAATTCAGACAGCTGACATAACTCGCTCAAGATCACAGAGCGATTAAATTACAGACCTGGAATTTGAACCCTGGCAGTCAAGCTAGGAACTACATACTCTTAAAACCACTATATCCTACCTACAACCCTTGGGATAAGAGGCAGAGCAGCCTCTTTGGTGACCTTGAAGATACTGTCTCCTTTAATTTTTCATTTATAACCAAGTGTCTCAGCTGGTAAAGCAGATTTAAGATCTCTTAAAGTTGCTGAAGTTCTGTTTGCTGGTTTCTGGACCAGTGCCTTGAAAATGACAGAAATCTCTGATCTATTTTTTACAGGTTATATTGCATATAGCTCTGTAGAGGGAAAGAAATCAACATGTTTTATGAACATGGCTCTCATTGCGAGAATATATTTTATAGCTTGACTCCTTAGTTCTCAACAGTCTTAGGCAAGCTGACCAATTTGGAAAATACTTTTTTGTTTCACCTTTCACTTTATGGACAGTGGGGTGATGACTCAAATGCAATCAAATAAACTAAACTTAATTTGCATGTCTCAATCCACTCAGGAGAAGCAGCATGGGGAAACCAGAATGTTAAGGATTAGAAAATAATTCTCTGTGTGCAGCCTATGATGAAGCCAACAGATACTCACTGTAGATATGAAAGTGCATATCTTACCTCAAAATTATCTTCTGCAAGGACTTTGGTATAAGCCTTCTTACTGGTGCCCATGAAATGAGTGCTGCAATCAAGTTTCCCAAATGATGTGACAGCCATTAAATACATGATCCATGGGGAGGGAAGTTAAATGGCATTGAACATTCAAAGGAAAAATAGAAGGTGCCACACTGGACCTGGGTACTCTGATATTATTGATGGGCCATGCTCACTTGCTCCAAGAGGCAAGAATACTTTTCCTTTCATTCTCTTCCCCACTTGAAACAGCATTTTTATGCTGAGAAGAAGCAGAAAAGATAGAGATAGGAAACTCAAAAGGAGAAACTGTCTTGCCTACGTTTTTCTTATTCAATAAGTTCTTTCCCTGAAATTCTAGAAACTGGGGAAGAATAAAAGCTGTTTCCACCCAAGAAACAGAGCCCATAGCTCTTTTGTTGGTAAGGCAAAGAGAAATCCTGAATCCGTGTACTAGTCAAGAAGGAAATTTGATCTAAAAATAAAAATTTAGAGTGAAGTAAAATAGAAAATTCTAATCATGTCTGAGAGTAAAACCAAACTTTAGTTAAAATGTAGTTGATAACAGGGATTGTTTCAAAAGATAAAAAATTACATATATATATATATATATATATATATATATATATATATATAGGTATTTTTCATTTTCTTCAAATGATTTTGTGTACCTGATTTTTAAGTACACCTAAAACATATTACTTAAAATAAGACCAGTAAAGTGCAATATTCTTTCTAAAATATAAAGTCTTAGAAATCCACAATTTTTGTGGTAGTCTAAGGTAAGCATACCTACCAGTTTAAATTTGGTCATTCAAATCACTTACCCCAGGGACTTACTGCCACCTGTTGTCCATGTATCTGAATTACATGAAAAGTGCCTGAAGGATATTTGAGTCTCTTGAGGGTTGACTACATAATTACATGTGAAGTGACACTGGCCATCTATATCAATATCTCAGTCTCTATGGGTCATAATTTATAAGATGTCTGGATATATAATTCTCAAGTGAGATAATATTTAGAAGAGGCAATTATGGTAAGAGGATGAAGGCTTAGATTGTACCCAACTTGGGAAAATCACTTCTCAAACTTCAGTTTCCTCATCTGTAAAATGAAATGATGATAATGCCTGTCTGTACAGAGGTGTTGTAAGAATCCAGTTGCAGACTATTGTGTGAGAAAGTTTTATAAAATTGTATATAGCATATGCCTACTCAGTGCTGCTTATGTGAAATGCTGAATAGCAGGTGAAACAGAATGTTGTCATGAGTTCAATGATTAAAAGGCTACAGTTTGCCTTCTCATGCTGGGTTAAGTCTCCTTTTGTTTCCCTTGTGCTGTTCCCAGTATCTTGAGAGATTCTATGTGTTTCCTGACCCCCCAAACACTTCAGCATGATATGAGATTTTTCCAGACTCCTCCCTAACCTAGAAACTGCACCTAACCCCTCATGATTATACAAGCTCCACAGGATCTTACACTTTATAGAGGAAGGGGAAATAGATATATACCCTTCCAGGCCATAGTTAATTAAAAAGAGGAGTTTGGAGATCTGGATTCTTGCCCCAGCCCTGCCATGCCGCATCTCTCACCATGCAACCTCTTATAAGGGATTTAGCTTCTTTATGCCAGTATTTTCATCATCTATAAAATGAAAATAATCGTCTTTACCTGCTTTACAGGGGTGATGTGGTAGGTTGATAATAGCCCTTCCCCCAGAATATCCATATTCTAATCTCTGGAACCTGTGAATATTACCTTTATAGCCAAAAAACCAAACAACAACAAAAAACAACAAAAAGAATCAGATATGATCTAATTATGGATTTTAAGATGAGGAAACTATCCTGGATTATTTGATTGGCCCTAAATGTAATCATACATATCCTTATAAGAGGAATAAAGAGATTTAATGACACAGAGGAAAGAGAAAAAGAAGAGGTAATGTGACCACAGAAGCAGAGATTAAAGTGATGTCAGGGAATTCTGGCAGCCGCCAGAAGCTGCAACAGTCAAGAGATAGAAGATTCTCCCTTACGCCCTCTAGGGGAAGTGTAATCCTGTCAACAGTTTGATTTTGGCCAAGTGAAGTTCATTTCAGACTTTTGGTTTCCAGAACTCAGGATAAATTTTTTATGTTGTTTTAAATCACCAAGTAAGGGGTAATTTGTTATAGCTGCTACAATAAACTAATACAGGTGGTATGAAGATTAAGAGTTCCTGGTGCATAGAAAACAACCAATGAACAATGAACTGAAGTCAAATAAGGTGACAGATGTGGAAAATAATAAAATGCCATACATTTGTAAGGAGTAGTCATCATAATTTGATTTTGGGTCCCCTAAATGTTAACCCTCAGGAATTTATCTTTAGTGAATAAAAATATTACTCCAATGATGTTGGGTTGTTTAAATTCAGTGAAGGCATCTGAGAAAATACAGGTAGAAAAGAGTTAACTATTCAAATTATGGAATGGTGTCCTCTATTTTTATACTGATCCAATCCATTAATCTTGAAAAATAAAGTCTGTGTGGTCTCCTAAGAGTTAATGTCCAGGATATCTAAGTGCTCTTATTTCTAGGGTGGTGGTTCTCAATAGGAGGTGATTTTTTCGCAGCCTCCCCCTACTCAGGGACTATTGGTGATATCTCAAAATATTTTTGACTGTCACAGTTTGGGTGAGGGAAGCTATTGGCGTCTAGTAGGTGGAGGCCAGGGATGTGCTAAACATCTTACAATGTACAAGACAGTCCCACGGCAAATACTTTTCTGACCTAAGACATCAAGAGTGCTCTAGACAGAGAAAAAACTAGTAGCAGCCTAACTCATTCTGTTTTTCAATTGATTTCTTCGGGATTAGAAGAGAGGAATTTTAAAACTAAGTAAAGTGAGTCAGACAGAGAAGGAGAAATATCATATGACATCCCTTATATGTGGAATCTAAAAAGAAATGATACAAATGAACTTACAAAACAGAAACAGACTCACAGACTTAGAGAATGAGCTTATGGTTGCTGGGGGAAAGGGATAGTTAGGGAGTTTGGGATGGACATGTACACACTGCTATATTTAAAATGGACAACCAACAAGGACCTACTGTATAGCACATGGAACTCTGCTCAGTGTTATGTGGCAGCCTGGATGGGAACTAGGGTTTCGGCGAGAATGGACACAGGTATATGTATGGCTGAGTCCCTTTGCTTTCACCTGAAACTATCACAATGTTGTTAATCAGCTACTTGCTGTGCTTAGTCGCTCAGTCGTGTCTGACTCTTTGTGACCCCAGGGACTGTAGCCCGCCAGGCTCCTCTGTCCATGGGGATTCTCCAGGCAAGAATACTGGAGTGGGTTGCCATGCCCTCCTCCAGGGGATCTTCCCAACCCAGGGACTGAACCCAGGTCTCCCACATTGCAGGTGGATTCTTTACCATCTGAGCCACCAGGGAAGACCAAGAATACTGGAGTGGGTAACCATTCCCTTCTCCAGAGGATCTTCCTGACCCAGGAATCGAACCGGGGTCTCCTGCATTGTAGGCAGATTCTTTACCAGCTGAACTACCGGGGAAGCCTGTTAAACAGCTTAATACAAGATAAAAAGTTAAAAAAAAGTTTGTTCAAAGCTATGGGATTTGATGGGATATGGAGCTCATCAGACCCCTTCTCTGGATGGCTTCGTTGGTTTACAGTCAGGAGAAGGAAAAGTTTTGGAGCTCTTTGCAAAGCTCTTACTGCAATGAGCAGTTCTCCTGGGAAGAAGACTGAGCCAGAGCCTGGTATTTCCCTACATATCAGGGCTTGGATCAGTAGCTTAATTCCCGACCCCTTGCAGGTGATCATGCCCTCAGTCACCAGGGTCCCCCATCTATTATTTAGAATCAGAATGTTTGTTTATGTGCCTAGACAAAATGGATCTGGCATTTCTGTTGCACTGCAGTAAAAGGTTGTGGCTTACATAAGCCAGATAAATACAAAGTCAAGGTGACTCTATGTATCATATTAGCAAAGAACTGCAAATCCTTGGGGGCACACTTTAGGAACCCAAAGAAGTCATGGCTGTCCTGCCTAGAAAAGGGAAAAGATGCAGGCAATTTAGAGATATAATGTAGATAATGAGAACTGTGTAGAACCTGGGCATTTCTCCCATCTAGAGTTTACTTCTGTGGTCGAGCAGTCTGTAAAGGAGTTTGGGCAGGACCAAGTTGGATGGACCAACTGTGTCTATGTCTCTCTTTCCACTTTTGGCTCCCCCATCCTAACCAGAATGTGCTTATATTGTCATTGCTTCATTTTCACTGATCGTCAAGAATTCAAAAAACAGGTGCAAGCTAGGGGAATTCCCTGGAGGTCCAGTGGTTAGGACTCAGCACTTTCATGGCTGGGGCCCAGATTCTATCCCAGGTCAATCCCTCGGGGAACTAGGATCCTGCAAGCTCCTTGGTATGGCCAAAAAAAAGAATACGAGCTAGGGCATCCCTTCACTTTCCTGCCTTTCCTGATGGCTAAGACAGTAAAGAACCTGCTTGCCAATATAGGAGACACAAGAGACATGGATTTGATCCCTGGGTCAGGAAGATCTCCTGGAGAAGGAAATGGCAAACCACTCCAGTATTCCTGCTTGGGAAATCTCATGGACAGAAGAGCCTGGTGGGCTACAATCCATGGGATCGCAAAGAGCTGGACACGACTTAGTGACTATAAAACTAGTTATTGGAATTTATTACTAGTATTTTGATTTTTTCCTTCTTTTTGCTAATTTGCAACTTCTGACCTTTCTGTAATGAACATAGTTAACTTTTACAATAAAAGAAAACCTCTTTTAAAGACACTCTTCTTATCCTTCCCTCTTTGAAGATTAATCAGAGAGGAGGACACCAACACCCCTGCCTCCTGTCCTGGCAGTGGAATGCTTAGCACCGAGCACCTGATGAGTTTGGGTCATTGCTAAGCTGAGGGACTCTTTTTTGCCTCCAGCCTTGAGGCGTTAAAACAAGCCCTGGATTCGAAATGTCTTAACTTGCTTTTGAGTCCTAGCTCTGCTCAGTAACTTTGGAAGATAGACATCATCTTGTCTTTCATTTGTAAAATGGAGATGGTCATACCTACCTCAGTTATTTAGAAATGGCATGGTGCATGTAAGCTGCTCTTTGAATGTGAATTGTTATTATTAGCACACATACAGCAACCACATTTCATCTTGCCTAAATAGTGCCAAGTACCAAGGGACTGCCTTGTATTAATATCATTCTGGAGCGCTTTTTCTGAGTTGGATTAGAAATTATGCTTTTTATTTTTTGCATGGTGTGTAATCTATAGGAATATTCAATCACTATGTTGTATACTTGCAAAAAAATACTGTAAATCAACCATACTTCAATAAAGAAAAAAGAATAAATAATGTATATATCTTGAAAAAACAAAACAAAGAGAAATTATGCCTCTTGATGCCCCCAAACCCTGCAAAAATCTATCTGGAAGCACCACCAACTGCAGGGGTCACCAGAGTAGGAATTGAGAGAGCATATGTTATGGGCTAAAATACAGTTTTGGTTGTTACTATAGCATTATTGGAGACTGAGGCATAAATGTGCAGAAAGTCTGTTTGGATATATGACTTAGCTTCAGATCATTCCAAAGAACTTGAGATGCTGTGGGCACAATGGTTGTGGGGTGTTTTTTTTTAACAAAAGAAAAAGGGAAATGCCACATACTTTACTATTAGAATACTCAAAAATTCATAATATATATTCAAACATGAAAGGCTATGAGAAGTCCTATAGTAAAAGTTCCTGTTTATCTTTGTTTATCCCAACATTTTCCAGACAACTTTGACTTTTTTCCAACCCTTGTAACACTTGTTAACATTCTGGATGAATACATGCCAGGGAATATTGCCTTAACTGATTATCCCAGGGATAGTTGGTCTCCCATTATGATATGATGTAAAAGGAACAAAATAATAATTAATGCCCTGGCTTTCACTCTCATGGATGGCAATACTGTTTTGATGAAAGCAAAAATGAATTACTATTTCTGAGCAGATGTATGTGTGTGAATTGAGGCAGAGGGAAAAGAAGGACCATGCATGTGTATTTGTACATCTTACAGAAAAATCTCTGGAATTAGAAGGAGCATTGATAAGAGCATCTAGTTCAGATATTTGTACATGTGAAAACTGAAACCAGAGAGGAAAAGTCACTTGCTTGAGACCAACATGTATCCCACCTACCAGTTTACTTTTTCCTACTATACCATATTGCTTTCTGATGTTCCCAGGTAAAGAAGGGTTAAAGAAAGAGTGGAAGAAACATTATTTTTTTCATGTTTAACAGCACTTTGTAGGGTAAAAAAGACTGTCATTTGTTATTTGAGTTTCATAGAGCCCCCCCCCCATTAGGGAAATAGGACAGGGGTTACAATGTACAGATTTCTAAGTAGGTCAGAAATCTGAATAGGTGAACTGACTTGCCTAAGATACCACAGTTAGTCACAGGCCTAGGACTAGAATCCAAGTAGGCTGCTTGTTCAGTTTGCCACTCCAACACATAGACCCTATATCCATAGACCTTATATCCCTGCTCTGTGCATACAGAGACTAACTCCAGAGGAATATATAACCTTGGTCCTTTGCTGGCTGGTTTCCAGTTGGGATCAGCCAATGAGAGTTTGCTGCAGAATACTTAAGGGTGAGAGGAAATACAGCTCAGGATATTCCTTCTCTGCTTCCTCTTCTGGTGCCATTTTCTTAATGCCACGACTCCAGCTTCTGCCAGGCAGCTCCCCCTTCAAGTTTCCAGTCCTTAATATTTCCACCTCTTATTCCTTCACCTTTAGGGGTGACAGTGGGGTCCTGGTGTTGCTAGTCTCTGGGTGCTTCCCCATCATCTTAGCCACTCTATTTATTAGACTTTCTTTGAATGAGGTGAATTCTATTTCCTGCTGAGACTCTGACTGATACAGTGTCTCTTGTCAACTCAACATCCACTGCTTTCCCTTCCACCTTCTGCCTCAGTAAGGTGGGAGCAAGGATTAGAGATATTTTCCAAAACAATGTTTCATCTGCTCCAGAGTCGATAGAAATAGACACAGAAACTGAACACTCATGAGAATGTATGCCTTTGCATTGCTCCATCTGATCTTGGCCAGGGAAGCATTTTTTTTTTTAACTGTGGCAAAATACATGTAACAAAATTTTCCATATCAAACGTTTTAGGTGCATAGTTGGGCTTCCCTTGTGGCTCAGCTGGTAAAGAATCCGCCTGCAATGTGGGAGACCTGGGTTCAATCCCTGGGTTGGGAAGATCCTCTGGAGAAGGGAAAGGCTACCCACTCCAGTATTCTGGCCTGGAGAATTCCATGGACTGTATAGTCCATGGGGTTGCAAAGAGTTGGACACTACTGAGCGACTTTCACTTCAACCTTGTTATGTAACCAATCTCCAAAACTCTTTACACCTTGTACCAAAACTCTACACTCATCAAACAACTTCCCATTTTTCTCTCCCTCAGCCTATGGCAATCCCACCATTTTGTTGTCTCCACAAATTTCACTACGTCTTACAAGTGGAATCATACCATATTTGTCCTTTTTGTATCTGGCTCATTTCACTTAGCATAATTGTCTTCAAGGTTTTTCAATGTTGTTGTATCTGTCAGTTTCCTTTTTTAAGGCTGAGTAATATTCCATTGTATGTATATATCATATTTTCATTACATATTTATCTGTTGATGGACATTTGGGTGTTTCCACCTTTTAGCTGTTATGAGTAATGTTGCTATGAACATGGATGAACAAATATCTTCAATACTCTGTTTTTAATTCTTTTGGGAATATACCCAGAAGTGTACTTTCTGGGTCATATACTAATTCTATTTTTAATTTTTTGAGGACATATTGTTTTCCACAGTGACTGCACCATTTTATATTCCCACATTTTATATTCCACAGTGACTGCACCATTTTATATTCCCACCAACATTTTACAAGGATTATAGTTTCACCACATCCTTTCCAATACTTGTTATGTATATATGTATTTATTTGATAACAGTCACCCTAATGGGTGTGAGGTGGTAACTCATGGTGGTTTTGATGAATATTTCCCTGATAATTAGCGATGTTCTGCATCTTTGAATGTGCTTGTTGGTCATTTGTTTATTTTTAGAGAAATGTCTGTTCAAATCTTTTGCCCAATTTTTAATAGGATTGCTTATTTTTATCATTGAATTATAGAAGTTTTATATTCATTCAGCATATTGGGTTGGCCAAAAAGCTTGGGTTTTTCCATAACATCTTACATATTAATCCATTATCAGATATATAACTTGCAAATATTCTCTCCCATTCTGTAGGCTGCCTTTTCACTGTTGATTGTTTACCTCTTTCTACTTTTGTTGCTTGTGCTCTTGGTGTCATATTTAAGGAATCATGGCCAAATCCAACGTCATGAGTTTAATAGGAGTTTTATAGTTTTAACTCTTATATGCTTAGGTCTTTGATTCATTTTGAGTTAATTTTTGTATACAGCATAAGGTAAGGTTTCAGTTTCAATTTTTGCATGTTGATATTGAGTTTTCTCAGTGCCACTTGTTGAAAGACTGTCCTTTCCCCATTGAATGGTCTTGACATCTTGTTGAAAATCATTTGAGCATATATATGAAAGTTTATCTCTGGGCTTTCTATTTTATTCATCTGGTCTATGTCTTTATGTGCCAGGGAAACTTTTACAAAGGGCTCTAAATAATTTTCACTTTTTTAGTATGGTGATGGCTCCCCTCACCCATTGAGTTATAGGGTGGGGTAGCAGCAACAGAATCAGGGAAGGAATCAGGTGGAAATATCGTACCATGCAATGTGAAGAAAACCTGTCAGTTAACGGCAAAGTTACCAGTAATGTACAAGGAGAAAGCACTATAACTGGAAAAACAAAATGGACAACTTTACAAACGAGCTCACTCATGGGGTACAAATCCTTTAAAAGTTCAAATTCCAGAAGCTGACAACAACTTTGGAAATTTGGTTTGCATTTTCCTACAGAAAAAGGCATACATTATGCCTTCCTTCTAAAGTCATATTATAAAAGACAATTTAAGGTATTTAAATTGGTATGGTTTGTTTGAAATGGGTTTCAAAGGTATGTTTTATATGGGCTTCTCAGGTGGCACAGTGTAAAAAAGGTCCACCTGCCAGTGCAGGAGACACAAGAGACGGCAGGTTTGATCCCTGGGTTGAGAAGATTGCCTGGAGTAGGAAAGAGCAACTTGCTCCAGTATTCTTGCCTGGAGAATTTCATGGACAGAGGAGCCTGGTTGTCTATATATAGTTCATAGTGTTGCAGAGTCAGACATGACTGAGTGCATGTGCATGCACACACACACACACACACACACACTTGAAACAGTGGCTATTAGTGATAAGAAATACAGGGGCTGGAATACCATTTTACTCTGAAAGACAGTGAATGAATATAATATTTTGTTTGATATATTTTGAAGGCAGTCCTGGAGTGAAAACAAAATGAGTTCAAGGATCAAAGAAGAGATTGGTGAAGACTTAGAGAGCCTGAAGGAACCTTCTAAGATTATGGAGCAGAGTGATAAAAGATTTTGAGGTCAGGTAGGTCTGCTTATTTCTGGCTTGCATGACTTGGATATTTTGAGTTTAATTTCCTCATTAATTTATAGCAATACCTATGTTTGGGGAGATTAAATAAAGTTCTATACACTTAGCACCTATCAAGAGTATTTGGTCCATAAAGTAAAGTGAAGTGAAGTGAAGTCGCTCAGTTGTGTCTGACTCTGCGACCCCATGGACTGTAGCCTACCAGGTTCCTCTGTCCATGGGATTTTCCAGGCAAGAATACTGGAGTGGGTTGCCATTTCTTTCTCCAGGAGATCTTCCTAACCCAGGGATTGAACCCGGGTCTCCCGCATTGTAAGCAGACACTTTACTATCTGAGCCACCAGGGAACTGTTCCCTTACATTTAAAGAGCATTAAAGGTTAATGGCACCAGTTCTGATGCTGGAAAATCAACAGCCCGATCTCCTGACCCCATTATTTAAAGTTATTAGTGGAATGACTAGTTAGAACTCTATGGGTGAGTGGTAGAAAGTTTTTTCCTGGTTTAATCAAGAGCTGGCCTAGAGAGGAGATATAGGAAGAGAATGGAAGATAATATATGTGTGTATAAAAAATTTCCTGGTGTGACTAAGTGAAGAAGAATTGGGGGAGCACTTTCAGTGTACACTTTCCCTGAGGTTGGAGAGAGGAGATGGCAGAGAATGGTACATGGCACTAGGTAGGTGTCTTTGCATATGTGAGAGTGCTTAATGTAGTTAATGAAACTGTTTTTAAGTAACCCCTAGCTCATATGTATTGAATTAGCTCACATGTATATAACATAATGTATCTAATTATTGTATTAGTTATAATGCTGCACAAATCTTAATAAAGCAGACCTAGCCCAGCTGCTGTTTGGTAGTACTCTATGACTAAACAATTTTGGTGGATTTATGCACTTAGAAAGTATTACAAATTCCACATTCTTCAAATGTGATATTTTATGTCATTCATTGGGATGCTCAACTGATTTAAAATTGATGAAGTTTAACTGTGGTACAAAGAAATTACAATAGCTAGAGGTGATGTGGGACTATAAAGTAAGCAGGGTGGGTTAGAGGAATATGAGGAATGCCTCCTGGAGGCAATGTCTTTTGACCTTGGCCTTGAAGAGAGTGATGGTGAATGAATCATCAAGGGAGAGGGATGTCACATTAAATGATGATAATGGGAGGTGTGTTTGGGTTGAAAGGCTTAAGAAAATGTCTTAGCACACCAAGATGAGGTGGGGAAGGTAAGGGTGCTAGTGACTGGATTAAGGCACATGGATTTAATTTGGGAGGCAATAAAGAGCTACTATGAATATTGCAATAGGGAGTGACAGGATGTGGGTAAAAATATCATATGATCATGATCATAGTTTGCTTTGGTGAGTCTCAAACCCAGCTTGAAAAATACAGGTGACATCCCCAAAGATTATGATTCAAGTGGTGAGTATAAGAGAGGTGGGCATAGGGAGTCAATGGTGCCTTGTGAGAGGAATGAGGATCGTGGCCAGAATTAGGGATACAAATCCAAAACCTGTTTGTCGCCCAAGTCTATGAACATAACCATCACTCTTTTGACAGTTCTCATATTGTTGCCTCTTCCTGGGATACCTTTTCTCTCCATCTCCTTGAAAATTCTGCCTGTTATTCAAGGTACAGCTTTAGCTTCTCCTGGGAAGCCCTCCCTGGTCCATATCTCTCTTCCAGCTGCTGTGACCTCTCTTGTAGTCAGTGTGAGAAAGGATATGAAGAGACCATAGGACTAGATTTCGGAAGGAATTTAGAGGAACTCAGCCAATCACAGGCCATGATAAATAAGGGAAGAATCTGAAGGGCAGGATGGAAATTACAGAACAAGAAGAGGTTGATGTCATCCTCATTGCTTCACTTATTCTTCACATTATTGAAACGTATTGGAGCTTGTGTGTGTCTACTTATGTGGAATTACAGATTGTATTTTCTAGTTTAATTAACATAATACACAAAGAGAAAATAGTTTAATTTTTTTCCTGCAAACAAACCAGGGGTTGAGGAGAAACATACTGTACACCCAAGAGAGAAACATACTGAGGAGAAACATACAGTACACCCAATAAGAAAATGGCAGCACTAATGCCATTCTGCTCCTAGAAGGTTCTGTTCCTAGAACAAGCTTGTTGTCAGTCAGATCACCAAGTCAAAACAGTATCTAATTAATAAACTGATAAAAAGTGGGCCCCCCAACATTTGCCAAAGGTCTTTGTGAAGTATCTGTGACAGCCATTAATACCGAGAATTGAAATTAATGAACTTAGAATTGGAACTTCAGATTGCTTTAGAATGAAGAATCAAACTAAAATTTAACAAAGTTTATAAAATCACTTGTTCTCTCTAAAGACATGATTTTACTATTTTTAGTGAAAGCAAAGGGATTTTGGAGCATATTTATACATTATTTTAAAATATGATGAATTGTGTACACTTTCAAATTTCTTTTGTGTTTGTTTTATAAGACTTGCAATGTATTAGTAGCATAGCACATTTAATTATAAGTAAAACTTGAAAACCATTGCATTAAGCAACTACATAGTTTCAGTGGGGAGGAAGGGGAAAGGATACTACCCATTGAAAGAGATTTTTCTGCCCAGAGACGGAGAAGAGACAATCACCAAATTGAGCCTGTTTTAGGATTGGGAGAGGGTTCAAAGAATCTTGGGGTATAGCGGGGGTAGGAGAGGGAGTAGTAGTGATACCTGTGAGAAGTGGAAGCCACGGAGATGGGGCTGAGCTAATCCATATTGTGCCTTTGTATCAATTTTAGAAAAAGGCACACCTTCCTCCCAGCAGATGTAGCCCCACACCAGGGTTCATAGCTTGGTAAGACTATGCACTATCTCAAGTTGATCCCCCACATTCACTCCCATTGGTTGGCACTCTCGTGCAGTGTATAACCTGCACAACTGTATGCAGTGGCCCCGCATGAGAATATGCCATAAGTGGCAGATTCACTTAAAAAGCCCTCCCCAAGTGAACCTTTTATTTTTATTTTTTATTGATATACAGCTGATTTAACAGTATTGTGTTAGTTTCTGGTACCCAGCAAAGTGATTCAGTTATATATATATATATATATATACATATATATAAATATATATATATATATATATATATAATATATATATATATATATATATATACATGCATATATATTTTCATATTCTTTTTCATTATAGTTTATTACAAGATATTGAATATAGTTCCCTATGCTATATAGTAGGACCTTTTTGTTTATTTATATTTTTATTTATATTATATATAGTAATTTGTATTTGCTAATTCCAAACTACTAATTTATCCCACCCCAGCCTTTCTCCTTTTGTAACCATAAGTTTGTTTTCCATGTCTGTGAGTCTGTTTCCATTTTATAAATAAGTTCATTTGTATAATTTTTTTAGATTCTATGTATAAGTGATATCATATGATATTTGTCTTTCTCTGTCTGACTTACTTCACTTAGTATGATAATCTCTAGGTCCATCCATGTTGCTGCAAATGGACATTATTTCATTCTTTTTAATGGCTGAGTAATATTCCATTGTATATATGTACCACATCTTCTTTATCCATTCATCTGTTGATGGACATTTAGGTTGTTTCCATGTCTTGGCTATTATAAATAGTGCTACTATGAACACTGGGTGCATGTATCTTTTTGAATTTGGGTTTTCTCTGGATATATGCACAAGATTCTCCCCAAGTGATTCTGCTGACCAGAGCTAGGAGCTACTAGTCTACATAATACTATATTTGCTTATTTATTCTGTAAACTTTATAGAATTCATAAGAGAAATGCATTTTAAGAACTGGTCTATAATTCTGACATCTCACTAAACCTGCTTTCCCACCAATGAGTTTGATTTAAGGAGTGTTTATAACCATTGATCTAGCTGTGTGCCCCTGGTTTAATGACTTTCCTTCTCTGAGCCTCAGTTTCTTCAGTTATAAAATGAAAGGATTTGAGGTAGATGATCTAGAAGGTCCTTTCCAGCCATAGCACCGTATGTTCAATGCATTTTGCTGCTTATCGATGTATGAAAATTCCCTGCCAGGCAGCCTGTGCAGCTACATTTTACTGGCTGATTTTGGCTCATTTTCCTGAGAGAGTTGAAGGCATATGTTCACTCTAGCTTTGTTTTTAGAGAGGGGCCATTTTTACCATTAACTGCACTGTCATCCTCTTGCCAGTGTCTAGCAGGCATCTCTAACATGGGGTTGCATACAGACAGCATTTACAGCCAACTGGAGTGGCAACCACAATTGTTTGATTATCCTTCATATAACTATAGGCTTAGTTGAACACCGTATTTACTCATGTATCTTGTAATTTATTTAAAAACCCTTCTTTCCTGCCTGCTCTAGTAGATAGTTGTGAAACCAAAGGTCCAACTTCAACAATTTGGAAACTTGATCAGAGCAGCTAAAGATCTGTGAACAGTGTTTTTTTTAATTTTTTCTGTTTTAGTCACAAAACATCATTAGATCTCCTTTAGATGCTCTGTGCAAATTCTCAGAAGAGCTTCTGCTTCAGCAGACAAGCAATAAATCCTAATTGGAAGGTAAAAATGTAGTGGGAGAAATGGTGTTTTCTTCTCAAAACTGGGGAAGGGGAGGGAAATGTGAGCAGATAGGCAAACAAACCAAGTAAGTTTGATCTGACCATCAGTGACATTTAATACTTATAACCAACTAACTAATTATGAAATCTTGGACAAATGACTTCCAATCTCTAAGCCTCAGTTTCCTTAGTTGTAAAATAAGTTCATTTGGGTTCAAGGAGCTCAAATGTACAGAGCACAATTAGAGGAATTTTTTTTCACTTACCCTTTTATTATTATTCCTGGAGACAGAAACATGAGCCTCTCTTCAGGTAATTCAGGCTTCATTTAGTTCAAGCTTTTCCCTGAACTAGCAAACCTAGACATGTTATTTGTTCCACACCTTCTATTGGTTCCATATTCCTATATGCCTAACCACATTGCCAGAAACTCAATTTTCCTTCAGCAACAATTAGTGCCATTTGTGGTCAATAACTAACTTGTCCATGACTGAGATCCCAAATAGCTAATCAGCGTTTCAAGTTGGATTCAGGGCTTTAGTGATTGGTTAGACTAGTGGTTTTTAAGCATGTTTCATAGTGGACAATTAAATCACTTGGAGAGCTTATTAAAATTCAAATTCCTGGGCCCCACCACCACAGATTCAACTCCAGTGGGTTTGAGTAGACATAGGAATCTAATACTTTAACAAGCACTCCAGATAATTTTACTACAAGTGACCAGTGGTCCAAAACTGGAGAAATACTTCACTTGAAAGATGGTAATGGAGAGAGGCCATCGCCTAATGGCAATCCCTGTTTGCCATTTCTCTAGCCCCTGGCCTATCTTGTTTCTGGTTCCCATGCAGTGCCTTTGTGAGAAGCAGGGGCAGTGATTGCAAATTCTATATTCTTCAGTTTCAAAGAAGTGAAGTGACTCTTCCAGAGCCCCCACTCAGTAGAAAAGGAATAATATTGGATTTTCCACTCCCAGGTTAGAGTTGATCTCTTAGGCTAGACTTCTTAGTACAGTTTTACTCTGCCATTCAGCATGAGGACAGGCCAGGATGGAAAGCAAACCAAAGCAATAACCTGTCCTTTTACTGATTAGCTGGTCTGGGTAATTCCACGGACAAGCGTTAGATTTGATTGGGAACAAAATGAAACCACTGACAAACAACATGTTGCCTTCAGATGCTTGCTGTAACTTTCACTGCCAAAGGATGATCTCTATTGTCCTCCAGCAGCTGCTATGAGCAGAGCCTCTGATTCTACCGCTCTGGTCTCAAGGAGTTAGGGGTTAAGACAGCGTGGAAAGGACTACTCTTAGTCTTGAGGACTGAGAAGACTTATGGCATATGTTGGATACCACTCCTTTAGAGCAAGATTTAGGTAAAAAGAAGCACCAACTGATCTTGAATAAAAATTGTGCTATCAAAAAGATGCTTGAAAAAGCTATGCTGTAGTCCCACCACCTCATTTTACAAATGAGCCAACTAAGATCTAGAGAGCAGACATGATCTGTTTAAGATCTCTTCAAACCTTTAAGTAGTGAGCACTGATTTCAATTCTTGCTGACTTTTAAAGGAAAGTATATTAATAATAGCTAATCAATTTGAGTATTCATCACATATTCTATGTGCTTCATGTTTAATCCCCACAGCAACACTGTAGGGTAGATAGTATTATTACCACCCTAATTTTATAGGTGAAGGAACTAGGCACAGGGAAATTAAGCAAACTGCCTCACAGATAGCTTTGGAGTTGGGATTAGACTGCAGAGAGTCTGACTCTAGATAGAACCCATGAGCTTTAACCAGTGTACATCCTGCCTCTCAAACACAAGGGGTAGGTTTACCAAAATAATCTTCATCAGACTCTCTCCATCCTGCGAATTCCCTGCTCAAAACGCACATTGGATTCTGCTTGCAACAATAATACTGAATCTTGACTAGTGTCACTGTTGTTTATGGAATTCCAACCATTATGAAAGGAGAACCCCAACTTGCCAACCATACCTTGCACCACTACTCATGGATTCTTATGCCATCTCACAAACCCATTATGTTTCCGGGCAGTCATTTTTGTTTTTAGCATTACTAAAATGTAATTGGTACTAGTCCATGCACAACACCTGGAATGATCTCTGCCCTCTAAGAAGCTTAAAATTTTTTAAAATTTATTTTTGACTGTGTTGGGTCTTCGTTGTTGAGTGGGCTTTCCTCTAGTCGCAGTGAGCAGGGACCACTCTCTAGTTGTGGTGCACCAGCTTCTCACTGTGGTGGCTTCTCTTGTTGTGCAGCATGGCTTGTAGGGCACATGGGCTTCAGTAGTTGCGACTCCCAGGCTCAAGAGCACTGGCTAAATAGTTGTGGTGCATGGGTTTAGTTGCCCTGCAGCATGTGGTATCTTCCCAGACCAGGGATCAAACCCATATCTCCTGCACTGGCAGGTGGATTCTTGACCACTGAGCCACCAGGGAAGCCCTGCCCTCTAAGAAACTTTACATCTAAAACATCTCTGCAGCTGCCATGGGCAGAACAGCTTCTCATTCTGTACTGTTATTTTAGTTGCTACAGTCTCTGACACATGATGCAATTCCATTTCTAAAACTGTGCAAATTAGTGATGTAAACCTCATTTAAAGACTGTAGTTCAGAGCATTCACTCAGTGGACAAGGTAGCTAAGCTTCTGAATGATCTCATGTTGCAGTTTAAAGGAAGGAAGGTTAAGAAGATGAGAAAAAGAGAGCCTGCAACCAAGCCAGTGCTTTTCTGCTAACTCTGAAACTCCATGCCCATCCCTACCTCAGGAACTAAGCCTGAAGTGTCTGTTTCTTGGAGTTTTCACCGGTGTTGATCTCAGAACAGGGCCAAGCTAGGGCATCAGCTCTATACTCTCCAAAATACCAGAGTAGCTCTCCCGGAGAATAGGTAGGGGCAATGCTGATGGTGAATGAAAGAAACGTTATGGAGATATTTCAGTCAAAGGAGAAGCATGCAAAGCTTTTGTTGCAGAGGATAGAATAATGAAAGTGGTATTAAAAATTGATTTTTACTGAACCTCATTTAGAATCTGATCCTTAGGTAGTTCTGGGTGATTTACAATATGACCAAATGTTCTATTTGAAAGACACTAAGGACTCATCAAATCCATCCCATTTCCCTTCTAGTCCTAACTCGGGGCAGAAAATGAGGTGCCCAAAAGTTAAGTCCAAAACTTAGAGACCTATGTTTGGCCAGTGTGTGGTTTTCAGAAGTTTTGAATTTAAGTCCTTTGACTGAGCACATCCTTTCCTGATCACTATGGTTCTCACCACTACTACTGTCTTGTATCTAACCACTCCACACATTTATGTTATCTCCCTCTGGCCCCAAGACATTTAAACTTACAACCCCTGCCACACTATTTCAGAGTGATGAAATTATATACTGCATAGGGAGGGGTGTCCACCCAGAGCCATATACAAGCATTCAGCACTGGAAGCAAAAGGGAATAAAAGATATTACTCTTAGAAATTCAAGCGAGGTTGTGAATAATACTAGTAATATGTCTTCTGAAGGATTTAAGATCTAATATTTTCCAATGCTGATACACTGAGAGTGTTCCTATCAGTGTAATATATTTAGCAGAATAAATTACTTGGACATTAATACATTTGAAATAAAGAACCTTATCTGAGGCCCTGTGTCAAAGATATTGGTGCTTTCTGATTCCTGGGTTTAGTTGAATTTGATCAACTTAGGTTAGCTCAGTGGTTCTCCACGGGGGGTGCCCATAAACATACTAGAACTTCCCAAGGGAAGCTCCTACAGTAAATTATGCTGTGAACTGAGATGTGTTGCTGACTGGAGGATGTTGTTTGTATGAATGGTGTAGGGATAAAAAAGTGGTTGGGAATCAGTGACAATGCCTATTTTGAAAGGCTTCCCAAGAAAGAGTGAGTTTGTTAGCTGAAATTTTCTTTCTCTCTATACTCATGCCTCTGATTCCCTGTGAAGTGGGGAAGATAAAAACCTGTCTTTCTTGGTTTTCTTACTTTGGGCTCAGATGAAGATGCCTCATGACTTAATCTTGATTTTCCCTGGACTCTCCAGCAATTGACCATTTCCCAGACCTTAATATTCTACTTTTTCTTTAGAAACCTCCTTTCATTGGTGAGGAGAGCACTTCCTGGGTTGACTCCATCCTGATTTGTGTCTGATTCAGCTTGTAAGCCATCAAAGTTGCTCTATGACTGTTTTATTAATTAAGCACCCACAGGGTTTCTTGGACTCTAGTATGGCCAAGTTCAATTTTGATTAAATCTATACTGAAGGCTACAGGGCAGGTGGAAAAACAAGGAAAAGAGTTGACAGATGGTATTTTCATTTCCTACGGAAAACTGGTGCTCAAATCTGTCAGACTCCTCATGGTGTGCAAGCCCCAAAGGAATACCTGGGGCTCGTCCCTGGGTATTAGAGCAGTCTGGTTTCGATGGGAAGCCAGGCACAAGTTGAGAGAAGGGAAAGGCATGTTTGAGGAGGAGTGCTGAGGGGGGAAAACTGAGGACGATGTTAGTATTCAGATCTGAGATGAGTGTGGGGCCTGAAATCAGAGCTGAAGCAGAAGGGGCAAAATTGAGTAAGGCAGAGTGGGTCAGGAAGCAATCTTCCACGTCTCTGGCATTTGGCGTGGGGTTAGGACTTAATCTTTATCAAGGAGGCCCAGGAAGCAGTAATCTTCATCAAAGTATACATGCTCAGTCATGTCCGACTCTTTGCGATCCCATGGACTGTAGCCCGCCAGGCTCCTCTGTCCATGGAATTCTCCAGGCAAGAATACTGGAGTGGGTTGCCATGCCCTCCTCCAGGGGATCTTCCCAACCCAGGGATCAAACCTGCATCTCTTGTGTCTCCTGCATTGGCAGGCAGATTCTTTACCACTGTGCCACCTGGGAAGCCTAATAAATGGTATGCTCTTGAGCTCTCTTGCTCTCGCTCTCACACACACTCACATACTCACATACTTATAATGTTCAAAACTTGAATATGTGAGTGTGTGTGTGTGTGTGTATGCACGTGTGTACATGCACAGCTTCCAGCGGTGGTTGAGACCCCAGCAGGTCAGAAACAGCAGGAGAGGGAGGGAAAGAGCAAGTAAAGGAAAAAGTTCAAAAGCAAGTTCTTGTGCTGGCTCATCTTTTTGCTCTTTCTTTATACTAAATCACAATCTGTAAGGAAGCCTAAAACTAACTCCTAACTAGAAGTTACTGGCAGTTTTGAATTAGTTCTCCTGACTAAAACCAGGAACTGTTTATCCCAATGACATAATGGTTTGATTTTCCTTTCTACATTACAGCCATCTTTCTCTTTCTCCTATGTGATATGGGCCTTCTTTATATCTCCAGGCTATTCCATTTAATCAGCAAGATATATTTGCCTTCTAGATTTGGAATTCAATTGCATTGTGCCCAAGATAACTGATTTTACTTTTGCCCTGCTTCATTTAGACTGCTTCAATGCTGCCTGACAGTAACTCTCTCCCAGAGTAATAAGATTTCTGATTGTAAATATGCTGTTATAAAAATAATTGAAAAAATATTTATTGCTTTCCTATCATATACAAGGCAGTGTGTTATCTGCAGGGTGTGGAATGAGGGGTGGCTAGAAAGAAATATAGAACCAAGTTCCTGCTCTCGAGGAGCTTAATCTGCTTGGGAAGAGAAAATGTATAGACAGAAAACTATGGCTTATAGTAACATAAAGGAATTATTTAGAAGGGCAATTCTGAAATTTAAACATTACCCTATAAACTCAGAGGAGGGAGCAATCATCAAAGACTAGGCGGGCTAGCAGAGGCTTTATAATGTCTGGTACATAATAGACATGCAATATAGGTTTCTTGGGTGAGGTAGTTTTTGTTTGTTTGTTTTCTTGCACCCTCAACATGTGAGATCCTTGTTCCCTGACCAGGTATTGAACCCGCACTCCCTGCACTGAGGCTTAACCACTGGATCACCAGGGAAGTCCGGGTGACATAGAATTTGAGCTAAATCTCGAAGGGTGGGTACTATTGACAGAAGTCATTAAGAAGAGGAACTACATACTTGATTCAATACATGTTACAGACAAATGTGGGTGTTTCCCAGGTGGCTCAGTGGTAAAGAATCTGCCTACTGATGCAGGAGATGCAGGAGACATGGGTTCCATCCCTGGGTCAGGAAGATCCCCTGGAGGAGGAAATGGCAATCCATTCCAGTATTCTTGCCTGGAAAATCCCATGGACAGAGGAGCCTGGCGAGCTACAGTCCATGGGGTCGCAGAGAGTCGGACACAACTTAGTGACTGAGCATAGGCAAATATGGGGGGAGCATAACAGATTGTGCCAGGGGACACAGCAAGTAGCAGTTTTTCTAGAGTGAAGGGTTTATGGAAGGAGATAATAACACTGGAAATGTGGTTAGGTCCAGCTAAGGGAAGGCCTAGGAGGCATGGGAAAGGAATTTGAGCTTTATCCTGTATGTAGTGGGGAACCACTGGAAGTTTTGAGCAAAGGATAATGTTGAAGGAGAATGAATCTGGTAACAGTTTGCAGGATGGTTTGACAGGGAGAAACTGGAGGCAGTTGGACCAGCCAGGAGGCTACTGTAGTGATCTGGACAGGAAGTGATAAGGGCCGTACCTAGGCTAACACAGTGGAAAAGTGCAGTAAGGTATGCAGTAACAACACATAGAAGATACACAGGGTTTAGTGACTCGATTTCATTATGTGGGGCAGAGGAAAGGTGGAAGGTAAGATGACTCAGGTTTTTAGTCCACGAGGCTGAAGAACGGAGGTGTCACCAGAAATGATTTCTCTGTTAAGAAGCTGTTTACTGCTGTCTTAAACTAGTTTGCGAGAGGACGAGCCTCAGGCTGTTCAAATCCATTTCATTGTGTTGTATCTTGGGACTTGAAGAGACCTAGAGGTTCTAGACTAGCATATTTGAACTCTGAACTGTATGCGGGACCAACCCAAATTGTGACATTAATTTCACTGTGTCCTGATACACCTCTTGAGCTATTTCATTCAGAATGCAAGTCTGTGGGCTTTTTCTAGGCTTCCCTGCGATGGCCAAGCCATTTAGGGACTGAACAGCTTATTCGCCCGTATGTCTTCCTCCTGCCCCGGGCAGCGCTGTCTCTGCTTCATATGAGCGCAAGTCTTCATGCTCAGTTTTGGCTTCTGAGAGCTCTAAACATCTCAGGGATTGACACTTGCTGCTTTTTTTTTTAATGCAATTGAAAGCACCAGTCCTACAAAACTAATGATGCCTTCATTTTTATTTTATTAATTTAAATAAAGGAGCCTTCTGCCTACAGAGCAAGCACAGAGGCACAGGAAGGTTTTTTTTTTTTTCTCCTTTCCTTACAGGGGTTTGGGTTCAGTAGTGCATGCTTGAATGAATTCCTTGTAGCAACAGAGATGCTGGAGGAAGATATATGAAAGATTAAAAGAATAATGTCAGGTAGTGTATAAAAATACACTTAGCATTTTAAGTGCTTACTTATGCCAAAGCCATTTATAAAAACTGAGTTTGTCTACAAGCCAACACATTCCCCATCCCACCCCAAACATACAAACACTCCAAAATAACAAAGTTCTATGGTCACTTCTATCATATATAGGAAAGTAAATGGAGGCTGAGTACAATATCACTCTTGATTACAACAATGATAGATTGAAAAGTAGAGTCCAAGGATCTTGGTGCTTGAAATTATGATATATTTCACCTACCATATATTTTAAAAGGCATTTTCTGACTCCTTGGTTCATTTGATTCTCAAAGCTTTCTGGTGAGGTAGATCAGCTAAATAGCATTATTTCCTAAGCAACAGAGAGGATAAATTGCTCACTCAAAGGCACCAAGCAATTTAGCATCGATGCCCTTTCTTTTTCTTCTACTTTACTTTTCTCAGAAGAGAAAAGGCTATTGCCAAGCTTTGCTCTGGGCCTCTAGTCAATGAGTCATCAGGGTGGGGGTGGGGGGGAGGGGAACAAGTAGAAGAGAGATGAAGGCCCTTCTGTAATGTAGAGACCATGGAGCTGCTGTTCACTGTTGCAGCCCACACACCTCAGACAGCTAGCTTTGAAAATGGGAAGGAAGCACCAGGGTCTCTGGTTCAATGCCCTCAGAATGAGAGCCAACCCTCTGTCTTGTCTGTATCAGTGACTGATTTGCCTTAATCATCTCGAAATGTTGTATGGGAAAAGTTTAGGTAGTGGCGTCATAGAAAAGCAAGCTATCTCTTTTTATCTGAAGACCTGGAGAGTTCTCTTTCAACATAGAATGGATCAAGTCATGGTCTTGGTCATTTTAAAAAGATCAATCCCACATGGTTTCCATGACTGATTTGTACAGTGATAGCAAATCTAATCTCTCTCTCTACCTCCCTCTCCTGAGCTTATGTGTCAAACTGCCTACTGGGCATCACCACTGGTATGTAATCCCTCTACATGTACCTCAAACACAACAGATCTAATACCAAATTCATTATCACTCCCATCTTAATATACCACACATATTTTATATTTGTCTTTGGCAATGCCATCTCTCTAGTTTTCCAGGCCAGGAAAGTGGGAGTCGCTTTTTTTTTTTTTTAATTGAATTGGAGTATAGTTGCTTTATACTGCTGTGTCAGTTTCTGCTGTACAGCAAAATGAATCAGCCATCCATATATCTCCCTCTTTTCTGGATTTCCTTCTCATTTAGGTCACCACAGAGCATTGAGTAGAATTCCCTGTGCTATACAGTAGGTTCTTATTAGTTACCTATTTTATCCATAGTAGTGTATAAATGCCAATCTCAATTTCCCAATCCATCCCACCTCCCTCCATCCCCTCTTGGTATCCATATGTTTGTTCTCTATGTCTGTGGGGAGGCATCTTTGAATCCCCCTTTGCCTTCACTCTCCCGCATCCCATCACCAAGTGCTATCAATACAGCTTCAAAAACATCTTTCACCTCCATTGACTTTTCTCTTTTCCTATAGTTGTTGTCTGGGTTTGGGATGCTGCCATCATTCTGTTGGACTACTGTAACTGCCTATTGTGTGATCTCCCTGACTTCATGCTCTCCTCTGTCATTCACTCAACGATGCTGAAATTTTCAGAACACAAATTCGACCATATCTTTCCCCTGCTTAAGAGTTTGCTGATGATTTTCCTTGGGTTACAGGATCAAGTTTGAATTGAGCAGTAGGCCCCTACCTATCTCTCCAAAGGCCTCTTCTTCTCTTCCCACTCCTATAACCTGGACTCCACCCACATCAGACTACCTGTCCCCAGCATACCTCTGACTTCCCTTGTGCTTTTCTTTTTGCCTGAGATGCTTCCACCTGACACCTGTTCTCGCTCGTGAATACCTACTTTTTCAAGTCACAGCTTAAATGTTACTTCCCCTCTTGGTAGCTCTCCCTAACTTCACCAGGCAGAACCAAACAGTCCTGCTTCTGTGCTTCCCTTGTCTCAGAGTTGCCTGTAATTCTGTCCATACATTGAAAATAGCTCCTGTCTCAAAAGTATTGTAATTATTTGTTTTTTCACAAATAAAACAAGCTTGAGGGTAAGGAGATGGGTCTGATCCATTTCTCCACCATCCTAAACATCTGCATAGTGTTTGGTACTTAGTTGATTTTCAGCAAATACTTACTGAATCTTTAATTCATGAATAGCTTCATTTAATCATTGAGTCCCTACATTAGACCCTGGGAATTTGGCAGTGACCCACCAAGGCCTGGTGCAGGCATTCACGGAGCCCACCAGCAATGCTTAGACTGGTGGAGGATGCCCACAAACAACTGTAGAATTCCAATAAAACATAGCAGATATGCAGTTTGAATATCAACTGTCAGGAGGCACGATACGGGGGTCAAGAGCATGGTCTTGGGTTCAAATTCTGATTTCACCATTTGCTAGTTGTGTTGCTTTAGGCAATTTATCTAATGTTCCTATGTCCTTATTTTATCATCTGTAACATGGGAATTATTATAGTCTATAAATTATATGGCTGTAATGAAGATTATAGGAGTTACTATTTGTATAACAGTATTGGGCATATAGCAAGGGTTTAATAAAATAGACACAATCTAGTGGAAAGTACAAAGAAGTTAAAATGGCCTGGTTTGAGGGCTACTGTGACTGCTCTTGTTCCCTTTTTTACCAACTGTGATTCTACCTCTGTATAATGACCTTCTTCATTTCTGTCACTTTAGGTGCAGGGCTTATTTGGGAAAAGAGGAAGGTATGGGAGTGCATGGGAATGTGCGTGCAGGGTGGAAGGCACAGCCCAGCCTCCTGCCACATTCTCTCTCATTCCGCACTTCACATACCCGGAAGCTCAGCCTTGCTCGGAGCCAGTCACCTCTCTGGGGCTGAGTCATAAGCCCTGACAGGTGAGCCTTAGGTATTCTCTGTCCTTTCACCAGTCTCATCTCTCTTCTGTCCCCCCCTGGGGGTTGCTCTTAGCCCCTCCCTGTCTGCTCTACTCTCAGGGAAGACTGTGGGGCCCCTTGGGAGTTGCAGGCACACATTTCTGCAGGGCCTTCAACAACCTCTGGCCATATGGGGTCCCTGGGCCCAGCCATTCTTTCCCCTGCCATCTCTTCCTCTGATTGCTGCCCTTGTGGGGCCTCTGATCCCAGTAGTGTCAAGGATGGGAAAGGCAGAGAGAGAAAATAGCTAATAGCTTCAGTAATTATTTATATATTGCTTTATTTATTTCCTGAGACAACTGTTTTGCCATATTGCTGGAATGTGTGTCTGCCGTCTCAGATCTGGCAGGCCAATTATGTCACTGCTTTAATGACTCCAGAGCCATGTCCCTGAGAGGTCATTCTAATTGTTTCTGCCTCCCCAGCTTGTGCCAAGGGGTGTTTTGTCTGCCTGGAGGTTGTGGCTGGAAAGAAATATAGTCCTAAGTATCTTGCCCTCTGTTCACTGCCCACCTCCTCTGCTCTGGGGTCAGAGCTCTTAAGCCCTACTGTTGGTCCTGGGGAGAGCTGAGAAACTCCCCTTTTGCCAGAGATGGGGAGGGAGGTAGACTGAGAGATGAAGCATGACAGGTGCAAGATATGCTCTGCTTAATGTTAGATGGGGCTGGGGGGATGCCATGTGCATCTCACCTGGTCATAAGCTGTCAAGGTCACTACCTCTGAGCCTCTCTTAGGAAGTTCACCAGGTGCCTTGGTGTTGGAGCCCTAATAATCCCTTATATGTGCGCAGGGATTTATAAGCAGGTTCAAAACATTATTTCTTCTTACTCATAAAATAATCTGATGAGGTAGGTGATATTATCACCTTGTTTTATAGGTGAAAAACTTGAGGCTTAGAGAGGTTACAAAATTTGCTCACAGCATGGGAACCCTGACCTTTGCATTCAAGCCCACATTCCTTTTAACCTTCCATGGATGTCTCTTCAGTCCTTCCTGTCCCTCCATCCCCAGAGAGGGTACAGATGAGCTGCTTTTTCAGTCTACTGGTTTTGCATCCCTCCCTCTATTTATAATGTCTTCTCTGCTGTTTCCACTATTCTCTGGCTGTACAGGAGGCCTGAGCAGTCTCCTATACTTTAAATCTCTCTCCTTTCCCCTCCCAGAGAGTAAAAGAGCTGAAGAATCTGATTCCTACTACTGAGCTGATGACTAATCCTTGGTAGCAGGCCTTGTATGCAGGTCCTGGGGAGTTCATCCTTTGACTAAGGATTGAGGCTTAAAGGAACAGTGCCTACCTGCTGGAGGTTCAGACGCCAAGGTCGGCTGGGAGTAGGAAAAGGGCAGCATTTTGAGTATAAAGAGACCTGGAGCTCTCTATTTGCAAATACTGTTCGGTGACTTCAGGAGCTCAGAGAAGTCTGTGAGCTTCTTGCTTCTGACCTAATTCTGCCTGAAAGGGACTTGGTCCATGCTGCTTCCTTTCTGGCTGGTGAGCAGCAGAAAAGCATGCACATCAGCAGAGCCTCCACTGCTGGGACCAGATGGGACCCTCTCTTCTGGGTGGAGAACCACCCGCTGCTGGAGAGCATGAGTGAGAAGAGTCCTGGGCTGGGAGCAGAGAGGTTCTTGGGTTCTCCTCCCTGGTTGGCCCTTGCTTCATTGGGTAGATCCCTTTACCTCTCAGGTCCCTTTTCCTGTGTGTAAAGGCAAGGTGATGCCCTTTTAAATACAAAATGAGCATCTGACTAGTACTGTCCACTTCACACACATGGTATCTTGTTTTCATCAGCAAGTCTGCTTTAAACTGAGGATGAAGGAGGCTCAGGGAGGCAAGTGACTTGCCCAAGGTCTCATGACCAATAAGTACAGAGCCAAGATGCATACTTAATTCTGTTGCAAGTCTCACTTCAAGATTTTTATGTTAAATGGTAATGAGGATGACGATGATGAAGAAGAAGAGACGAGGAGGAGGAAGGAGAGGAGGAGGAAGAAAGCAGCTAATGAATGCTTGTCACAAGTCAGGCTCTGTGCTAAGCACTGTTGCTTAGTCCTCACAACAACTCTAAGAACAGTACTGTTATTATCATCTTCATTTTAGAAATGCTGGAAGCTGAGGTTCAGAGAGGTTAAGTGTCTTCCTTAAGGTCACAGTCCTGGTAAGTGGCAGAGCTAGCACTTAAATCCAGGACTCCTGACTCCTGGAGTGGTGCTCTTGACACTGTACTAGTCTGCTTAAAAGGCTTGATGAGAAAGTGCTTTGGGAATGTGCGGTGCTGTCTGAAGGCAAGCTGGTCCTCTCCATCATTGTATCAGACCCACTGATGCACCTGGCAGCCTCTAAGGGGAACACACTTGTCTGGGCCCCAGGCCAGAAGGTCAAGGTGGGATGGGGGCATGGCTTCAGGAGACCCACTTTCTCCAGGCTCAAGCTCTCTGAAGGTACTATAGTACAGAGTCTTCAGAACTACCCTGCTGTAGCGTCAGCTGACTGCCCATCTCCAGGGGGCCTAGTGGGCACCTGTTTGGGAGCACATATTGTTCCATTTCTTCCTTGCCACCTTGACTCCTGGCTAAACTATTATTCCCTGCCTCTCCAGCAACTAATGACATACATCCTGTTCCCCAAATCCCACTCTGTCTTCAGTTTGTCCAGATGGGAGTTGGCCTGTTGGCCCTGTCATTTTACCTCTGGCGTCTTGAGGGAGCCAAACCTAACATACTACCTGTTGTAGCATTTTATTTCAATCTATATCAGGACATCATAAAGCTTGCATCTTGCCTCTTGCAAATTGAAAGGGATTTCATAGCTGGGCTCATGGAGTCCCATAATACTCAAGCCAGCTCTGGTGCTAGCTGGGCTCATGGATCACTCTCTCTTCATAAAAGTCACAGTCTACATTCCTCCTCTGAGTTTCCAGCCTATCATCTGTCTGTTATCATGTTGAAAAGAGTTCTCAGGGGAAGAAATCTAGAAATGTCTGGGGAGGCTGTGCCATCATGCAAATTCAATGCCACACCAGAGAGGATAAAGATGAATGAGCTGCAGGGCCTGCTGACAAGACAGTGGTTCCAAGCACAGGCTGGTGTGGGATCAAGTGGTTGCCAATGGTGGTGTTGCATTTGCCAAGTCTTTCAACCCATCTGCAGGTCTTGACTCAACTCAACTTTCCCTTTCCTAGGTATCTTCTCCCAGGCTTTCGAGTACCTCTAGAGAAAGTTACGTGACTATGCAGATTGGTGCCGCCAAGCTATTCTCCAAGCTTGGCCAAGCCCCCATATTCCACATATACCTCCTTTTTGTATCTCTTTGGTCTGTGCTGTGCTCATTTGCTAAGTCGTGTCCAACTCTTTGCGACCCCATGAACTGTAGCCCGCCAGACTCCTCTGTCCATGGGATTTCCTGGCAAGTTTACTGAAGTGTGTTGCCATTTCCTTCTCCAGGGGATCTTCCCAACCCAGGCATCAAACCCATGTCTTCCATGTCTCCTGCATTGTAGACAGATTCTTTTACCCCTGAGCCAGCAGGGAACCCTGTTAGTTGCTCAGTTGTGTTCGACTCTTTGCAGCCCTGTGGACTATAGCCTGCCAGGCTCCTCTGTCCATGGAATTCTCCAGGCAAGAATATTGGAGTGGGTAGCCATTTCCTTCTCTTAGGTAGACTTCCTTTTAAAATAATAAATTAAATAACTTGGCAGTGCTGGGTCTTAGTTGCGGTATGTGGGATCTTTGTTTGCAGCATGTGGGATCTAGTTCTCTGACCAGGGATCGAACCTGGGCCCCCTGCATTGGGAGTGCAGAGTCTTAGCCACTGGACCACCAGGGGAAGTCTGCTCTACTTCCTTTTGAAAGTCCTGGTGTCGGGGATCCAGCCTGTCCCTCTGACCCCTGCCTCACTACAGAAGGCCTTCTCTCCTGCCTCACAGAAAGAAGGTTCTTTGAGATATGAACTTCCTCCACCCCATGGCAAATCTTCTATTTGTATCCGACTTTATTTTCTGTTTTGAGCTGTTTCCACTCCTTTCTAAGGCTGGTCTCCCCACCTCTGCTCTTGATCCTCCACCACCTACCTCTGCAGTGTGTTGCTCCAGTTCTCTTCTCCCATATGCTCAGTCTTCTTCACCCAATTCTCCCCTTCTCAGCCCTTGAATGTGTTTGCGTCTCTCCATCAAAAATAAGACTCCCCCCCGCCAAGCTAATTCCTTCCCCATTTTCAACTCTGCTGTGAAAATTCTCAAAAGGATAGTTTCCAGTTGTTTAGCCTTCATCTCCTATTCCTTTTGCCACCTATGACAGTTTGGCTTCTGTCTCCATGACTCATTTCTACATCAGTGTATTAACAGCAGCTCACATTAAGTTCTTAATATGAACCAGGCACTGTGTTAGGTACTTTGTACAAGTTGTCTTATTCAATCCTCACAACAACCCTATGAGGTGAGTACTATCATAATCTCCATTTTACAGACAGTGCCAGTTAGAGCTTTCAAAGTGACTTGTTCAAGGTCACACAGCCTAGTGAGTGGTAGAGTTAGGATTTGAACAGAAGCGATTTGACATTAGAGCACATAATAAAAATTTTCAGCTTTGCATGCCATACAGTTTCTGATGTTACTGCTCAGCTCTGCCATTGTGGTCTGAAAGCAGTGACAGAGGGTATATAAATGAATAAGAGCGACTGCATTGCAATAAAACTTGATTTATGGACACTGAAAATGAGTTTCATATAATTTTGCCTGTCAAAATATTCTTCTTCTTTTGACTTTTTTCCCCAGGCATTTAAAAATATGAAAATCATTTTTAGCTTGCAGTCCATACATATAAACAAGTGGCGGGCCATATTTGTTGTGGTTTGCTGACCTTGACTCTAGCCATCACATTATTCAAGGCTCCTCAAACTGTCAAATCCAATGGCTACAGCTCTCCAGGCTGATGATACACACTCTCTTTTGTTCTCTCCCCATTATTCTGAAGGCCACACTTACTTCCAGTTTTCCTTCTGCCTTAGCCTCTGCTCAAAGCTTCCTTTTTCCCATCTACCTCTCAAACGTTTGGCATTTCCAAGGATCAGGAGTTGACTTCTTCCTTTGTTTACTCTTGTTTGTTAATGTAATAGCTCAGCACAGGGCTTTGGAGTTTTACTTGCCTGGGTTTAAATCCTAGCTCCAATAGATACTACTTGTGTGAACTTACAGGGTTGTTGTGAAGGTTGCATGATTTACTACTTGGAAAACTCTCCCAATCATGCCTTTAATGTAGTGTATTTTTAATAAAATAGTTGTCATCACCATTGTTATTATTGTGTTACTATGATGGGATGTTGATTTCCTAATCTATGCCTCCAGCTCAGACTTCTATTTTGAGTCCGAGCCCCACATATCGGCCTATTTAACATCTGTACTTAGGTGTCCACTGGCAGCTTGACCTCAGCTTGTCCCACACCTAACTCATCATCTCTCTCCCACTCTTGTATCCCCTTACCCATACTTGATCTTTTGCCCCCACCATTCCTTGTTCTTGTTAACAGCGACACTGTTCACTCATTGAACTGAGAAAACTGGAAGGCCAGTTTTATGTTAGAAAAAAAAAATGACATGAAACATCCAGCTTTAAAGTGAAGATGAAACTGAACATTTTAAATCTCTCCTCACTTGGGACTGGAGAGTCACTACATGGTTGATGTGAAAAAATTTTCCCTCTCTTCCCTTTCCTAATCTCCTTCCCTTTGCTTCTATCAGATGGATCTCCTCTCTCTCCCTTAAACTCAGTGTGCCCGTTTCTAACTCCTCACCTTTGATCACATGGCTCCTCTCATCTGAAATGCATCCCCCCATATATCTTCAAATGGCATCTATCATTCAAGGGCTAAAACACTCATGACACCTTCTTCACATCTCTGTTCAATAAAATAAGGCATATTTTGGAACCAAGGACTCTATGTTTTTAAATTGAATGTCAGTATTACGTATTCCATACTTTATAATGTTCTCTGTCACAAGTCTCAAAGTCATATTGTTTCAATGGGATTATTGCATCTTAAGTTCACAAGGCATAGAATGTTCCTCCTCTGAGTTCTCCACTATGCCTTGCACAGTTCTCCTTATGTCTTCCATCACTCTTTCTCTGGCTCCTCTCCCTACAATTAACATGGACCACAAGGTTCTATTTTATCTCCCCACCCCCACCTTCTGAGTTTCTTCCTTAGAGATTTTCAATCTATTTTTTAGAGATAAAACTTTTATGTGTATATCTATGACTTCCCAAATTTTAATCTCATTTCCTAACCTCTTTACTGAGCTCCACTCCTACATATAAATTTCTTGGTGGACATTTTCATGAGGATGTTTGCCTGACTTCAAACCTGTCTATCAAAATCTCAGCTCATCATCCTCCCATCTCATCCCACCTTCACATGCCTTATGGCACCATCATTCTGTTACACAAAACTTGAAGTCATCTTTGACTACCTTCATCATACATACACAGGGATTTACCATCATATATCCACTGTTCCTTATGGTGTCTCTTATACCCCATCCTTTTCTGCCCCACCACTATAGTAACAATAATAATAAAAACTATAGCTGTTAAATGTGGATCAGTGCTTCTTATGGCCAGGTACTGGGCTAAGTGCTTTATATGTATTGACTCATTTATCCTCATATCATTCCTATGAGGTAGGTCTTCTTAGTAACCTCTTTTCATAGACAAAAAAACTAAGGTTCAGTGTGGGAGAGCTAGAATCACACCAAAATGGATTTGGACTCACATTTCATACTTAACCATGGTGCCACTTACTCCTCATTCCTAGATTTCTGTAACTGCTTCTTAACTGGTATATCTGCCATTGCTTGCTCCTCCATCAGTCCTTGGTATCCTACATACCATTTCCAGGATAATCATCCCAGACATTGCTATCATTATTTATCTCAAAATCCATTTCTATCATTGTTCCATACATTAAATTAAATCTAGCCATATCCTAACATATAAAGCCCTTCGCAATTTTACCACAACCTAACTTCCCAGCTCTCTCTCTTAGATGGGTCTGCATAGATTTACATGAATGGATTAAACCACATCCTAACATATAAAGCCCTTCACAATTTAACCACAACCTAATTTTCCAGCTCCATTAGATGGGCCTGCATAGATTTCCATGAATGGAATAAACCACAGTGTCCTATTCAGCCATACAACAGTTTTACTTTATCCAGTTCACTCTTGATCATCTTGTGAGCTACTGGAGGGAAGGGATGGGCCTGAATTTTGGTGCCCCTCAGGGCCTTGTACCTAGTCTGCTCTCAGTGAATATCTGTCAAGTAATTGACAGTAGGGGCTCAGGTAACACTAAGAAAATTAGATTGTTTAATTAGTACTTAACATGCTCCTTTTTCTTTCCTCCCCATGAGCCCTCTCATTTTTCTCTTCTCTGCTATAATTATCTTATGAAAATGTGAAGACCTCCTTTGCTGCAATCCTACACCACTTCATCAGTTCTTTCCTTGATTTATCCCCAAACATACCTTCCTACAGGGGCTCTCCATTTTGCTCAGTGGAAAAGAATCCACCTGCCAAAGCAGGAGGACACTCGTTCATCCCTGGGTTGGGAAGATCACCTGGAGGAGGAAATGGCAACCCACTTTTTTTTTTTCTTGCCTGAAAAATCCCATGGACTTACAGTCTAAAGAGTCACAAAGAGTTGGATATGACAGTGGCTGAACACGCACACACTTACTACACACACCTTCCTATAAATCTTTCTTCATCGCTTGGTATTTATTAGACTAAATGTTACCAATCTGGGAAAAGTTTCTAGGGATGACCATTGTGTGAAGATGACAGCACAGTCTACAGCATGAACTGACTCTTTATTTTATTTAAGCCACAGACTTTCAGGCAATGTTCAGCACTGGCCAAGGCCCCTGAGCCACTGTACCCAAGAGATGGCAATGGAAGTGACAGCTGCGAAGGTCAGTTCCAAATCCAGATGTCATAAATCCCCAGATGTTCTTGAGTCACAGAGAGAACACATTTCCATTTTTATTGGATTTTTAAGTTTTTCTTTGGATCCTTACTGCTTTCTGGGCATTGCCACAGATGAGGTACCACAATGCCAAAGGATATCATAGAATTCCCTAATAGTTCAGGGAAACCAAGGTTTTGATGTATTTTTGTTGTTGTTTCGTCAATAAGTTGTGTCTGACTCTTTGCAACCCTGTGGACTGTAGCCCGCCAGGCTCCTCTGGGATTCTCCAGGCAAGGCAGGAGGATTCTTTACACTGAGCCACTTGGGAAGCCCTTTTTTATTTAGGCAGATTCATTTATTTATGATTATTTATAACATCTGGTCAGTGGTTCCAATAATTCAAAGCAATATTTATCAAACTTTTTGACAATAACCCACAGCAAAAAAAATTTACATTAAATCCAACATACACACAAATATGTGCACATGCACACACACACACACACACACATACATTCACCACACTCTCACACTCAGACTCATACACATACACTACTGAACGAAAGTTTCATGAAACAATGTTTACTCTTACTACATGTGATTCATATTTTTCTCTTTTAATCTATTTCATTTAAAAATGGTGGTGAACTACTAAACTGATTTCACAGTACATTAATGAATCATTGCTTTCATATTGAAAACACTGGGTTAAAAGATGGAAACAAACAAAAAAAGAATGGTAAGATGTTCTGTTTTGTGTTATGAGAAGGCAAGTATATATACTGCATGCAACTGATATGCTGAGAATAAGCAGTTCTTAAGTTACAAAATCCATGTCTGGGATAACAGAAATAATTAACTGTGGTGTATTGATTTTGTTATCAGTTTTATTCAATTTTTTGTGTAAAACAAATTTGTCATCTTTTGTGCTCTGCCTGTTGACATATTACAGGCTACTCAACTATATAGTAGTCTGTTTCAATCTTTACAATTATGCAAGAGTTCCATGTTTTTTTGCAAGTTAGATGGAAAGTTGTGTCAATTCTGAAAAGGTTATTTACAAATAAGATATTGGGCTTATTGATACTAAAATATGATCACCTTGTTACTCTATGGGATAATTATAACTCTATTTCATAAATTTTTAATGCCCCCTCCCCCCCGCTGTGTGCAGTGTGGGCATTTCTCTCCCTCCCTCTCTCCCTACCCCTCCCCTCTTGTGTTTGTGCTTCCTGGAATTCTAGGATTCTGGAATGTTCAGATAAAATGGGTGTGATATGTAAGAATATTGAGGCATTTGAGTTGTATGATGTATAGAGTATTCAGGTGAGCACCATGGGGTGAATGGGTGCTATGAAAACATTTTAGAAAGTGGGTGTAGTCACTAATTACTTGCATAATTGATCAGCCCAAAGATTTGTCCCTTAATACAGATGTTAGTTCTTCCAAAGTGGAGTTGTACTAAGAATGCAGCAAAAGGACAAAAGGAATTTGAACTGTAGCTTGAGAGATTTTGTTATGATGTAAAAATCTTTCCACACATCAATTCATAGTTTCTTGTATTTTCATTCAGAAGTTCTAGAGGGGAAAAAAATAAAATGGGGCAGGGGTGGTGGTAACCAAGCAGCTGGGAAACAGTGAAAGCAAGGCTTTTGACTGAATAGCTTTTTATACATTTTGATTTTCAAACAATGGACATAAATCACCTATTCACAAATATAAATAAAAAACAGCAAACACACACACAAAAAACAAACAAGGAAAACAAAGATAACAATCGAAAGAATTTTCTGATAATGAGGAGGCATTATAATGCAAGCCAAGGGGAAAATGTGAGATTTGGAGGAAGAGACCTGTGTCTCACCCTGCCTCCACCATTTACTGTACAATATCAGGCACACAAGTTAACTTGCCTGATCCTATTTCCTCATCTGTGAAATGGGGGCAGTAATATTAATACCTATTATTTAGAGATTAAAGATTATTTCAGATAATGTATTTGTAGCACTCCACAAATAAGAGATTATGGTAGGCAACATAATGGCCCTGTAAATATGTCAGCACATCTCCAGAACATGTCAGTGTGTTAGGTTGCATGGCAAAAGGATTTTTCAGATGGAGCTAAGGTTGGTAATTCAGATGAAATCTTAAAATTGGGAGATTATCCTGGATGATCCAGGCAGGCCCATTGTGATCATGTGGGTTCTTAAAAACAGCAGAGGAAGGCAAACAAAGATGCAATGGAAGAAGAGGCAGGGGAAATTCAAATTGTGAGAGGGGCTCAACCTACCCTGGTTGGCTTTGAAATTGGAGCTATGGGGCCACAGACCAAAGAATGTAGGGGCCTGTAGAAGCTAGGAATGGCATTGAATTGATGGCCAAGAAAAAAAAAAATTGGACTTCAGTTCTACAACTGCAAGGAAGTGAATTATGCCAACAACCTGAAGTAAGGTTGGAGATAGATTCTTTCCTAGAACATCCAGTAGAGAATACAGTCCTGCCGACACTTTGATATTAGCCCACTGATCCCTATGTCAGACTTCTGACCCTAGAACAATAACAATAATAAATTTGTGTTGTTTTAAACTGCTCAATTTGTGGTTATTATAGCCACAGTAGAGAACTCATACAAAGATTTTCAATAATTGATATCAACTGCTGTTGTTAATTAAGGGTGATCACAGAAATCTTAAAAATTAATGATCTATATTTTATGTTATAAGATTATTGATGCCATACTAATCTGATCCTCTTGAAAATCAATGGATGTTGGGCAACCTCAGATCCAGTAGAAACTGGATGTCTCAAACCTTAAACCAAAGGACTGGGGCCCAGAAGTTGTGGTGTCTGTCTCTCTGTCTTTGCCATTAAGCTATCTGGCCACCAATAAGTCTTTAGATGAATCAAGTGCTTAGTGATTTTACTGGAATTTATAAAACTTATTGTAACTTACAGAATTACTGAAATCCATAGGTACTCTACCTATCATATTTTACAGGTGTGAAAGTTGAGGAGCTAGGAAGCATCATGGGCTGGGAGGAGATAGGAGTTGCTTATTTTTTTAATCTGTGAAATAGTGATAGGTATAGTATTTACCTATGTCAGCAAATTATAAAATAAGCAATTTAATTAATTCCTTTGAGCTTTAGTTTTATCTGTAAAATAAACATGATAATGTACCTTTTCATAGAGTTGTGGAAGTTTAAATGAGATACTACATGTGAAATGCTTGGCACATGACTAAGCACTGTCTAGGCCTCAACTGTTATTGTTGAGCTGACCTTTGTAAGATGTGTGTTGATATGGTAAATTATTTCTTACCTAGCATCAAGTCATTACTTGCTGAGGGAAAATTATTGCAGTTTAGCTCACGATTTAAGTATAATATTTTTGTCTCTTTCGTAGTCTTGGATTTTAATAATTTGAGTTTTCTGCTATGCTTTTACTTGCATCCTTTCTTTTACCCATACCATCTCACATCCTTCCTATGAGGTAAGAGGTATTATTCACCCATTTTATAGATTATCATCAGGCCAGAAGTATTGTAATATTTCGTTCTGCCCCTAGAATGCTATTTCAGCCTTGATTTTTTTCACAGTTGCTCCACTGAAGGGTGTGTGTGTGTGTGTGTGCGTGTTTCTCTTTGTGTGTGTGCATATGTCTGCCTGTTGCATATATGCACAAAAAATGCATAGAGAGTCTCACTAACTTTCTAACTTCCTAATTTTGAGACATACCATATAAAATAAGGCTGCTTCTGATTTCAGCCTTACTCTATGAACTGTAATTCTTTCTGAATAATATTTGTTTCGAAGCCTCAAATATATTTTACCTTGCGTGTATTTCTCGGTGTTCTATCTGTGGAAAGCCCAACATGACTTGCACCAATTAGAAATAGATGTTACATGCCTCAAGGCATAACATCAAATAGCTAATTTTCTAGTAAACTAAAATGATTGGTCAAATCTTATTAATTAAATAATATTATACCTTCAATGTATTGATTATTCACAGTACACCAGTGTGTTGTAGTGGCTAAAGGTTTATCAATTTTATCTTCTCAAAGAACCAGCTTTTAGTTTCACTGATCTTTGCTATTATTTTCTTCATCAAATTTCATTCATTTCTGCTCTGATCTTTATGATTTCTTTTATTAATTTTGGGTTATGGTTTTTTTTGTCTAGTTGCTTTAGGTGTAAGATTAGGTTGTTTATTTGAGATTTTTCTTGTTTCCTGAGGTAAGACTGTATTGCTATAAACTTCCCTCTTAGAACTGCTTTTACTGTGTCCCATAGGTTTTGGGTCATTGTGGTTTTGTTGTCATTTGTTTCTGTGTATTTTTAAAATTTCCTCTTTGATTTCTTCAGTGATCTCTTGGTTATTTAGTAGCATATTGTTTAGCCTCCATGTGTTTGTGTTTTTTTATGCTTTTTTTCTGTAATTTTATCTCTAATCTCATAGATTGTGGTTAGAAAAGATTCTTGACATAATTTCAATTTTCTTAAATTTACCAGGTTTGATTTGTGACCCAAGATGTGATCAACCTGGGAAATGTTCCTTGTGCACTTGAGAAGAATAAAGTGTATTCTGCTGCTTTTGGATGAAATGTCCTATAAATATCAGTTAAGTCTCTCTGGTCTAATGTTTCATTTAAGGCTGTGTTTTCTTATTAATTTCCTGTCTGGATGAACTATCCATTGGTCTAAGTGAAGTGTTAAAGTCCCCAAGTATTGTGGTGTTATTGTCAATCTCCCCATTGATGGCTTTTGAAGTGAAGTGAAGTGAAAGTCGCTCAGTCGTGTCCAACTCTTTGTGACCCCATGGACTATACAGTTCATGGAATTCTCCAGGCCAGAATACTGGAGTGGGTAGCCTTTCCCTTCTCCAGGAGATCTTCCCAACCCAGGGATCGAACCCAGGTCTCCCACATTGCAAGTGGATTCTTTACCAGCTGAGCCACAAGGGAAGCCCAAGAATACTGGAGTGGGTAGCCTATCCCTTCTCCAGCAGATCTTCCCAACCCAGGAATTGAACCGGGGTCTCCCTGCATTGCAGGCAGATTCTTTACCAACTGAGCTATCAGGGAAGCCCATTGATGACTTTTAGCCCTTACGTTATGTGTTGAGGTGCTCCTATGTTTGGTGTGTAAATGTTTGCATTTGTTTATGTCTTCTTGGGTTGATCTCTTGATCATTATGTAGTGTCCTTCCTTGTCTCTTGTAATAGTCTTTATTTTAGAGAACATTTTGTCTGATATGAGTATTGATGTTCCAACTTTCTTTTGATTTCCATTTTCTTGGAATATTTTTTTGTATCCCCTCATCTTCAGCCTGTATGTGTCCCTAAGTCTGAAGTGGGTCTCTTGTAGACAGCATATATATGGGTTTTGTTTTTGTATCCATTCAGCCAGTCTGTGTCTTTTGGTTGGAGCACTTAATCCATTACATTTAAGGTAACTATCAATATGTATGTTCCTTTTACCATTTTCTTTTTTTTTTTTTTCATTTCTTTTTATTAGTTGGAGGCTAATTACTTTGAAATATTGTAGTGGTTTTTTGCCATACATTGACATGATTCAGCCATGGATTTACATGATGGTCCCCATCCTGAACCCCCCTCCCACCTCCCTCCCCATCCCATCCCTCTGAGTCATCCTAGTGCACCAGCCCTGAGCACTTGTCTCATGCATCCAACCTGGACTGGCGATCTGTTTCACACTTGATAATATACATGTTTCGATGCTATTCTCTCAGATCATCCCACCCTTGCCTTCTCCCATAGAGTCCAAAAGTCTGTTCTATACATCTGTGTCTCTTTTTCTGTCTTGCATATAGGGTTATCGTTACCATCTTTCTAAATTCCATATATATGCGTTAGTATACTGTATTGGTGTTTATCTTTCTGGCTTACTTCACTCTGTATAATGGGCTCCAGTTTCATCCATCTCATTAGAACTGATTCAAATGTATTCTTTTTAATGGCTGAGTAATATTCCATTGTGTATATGTACTTTCTGTACCATTCGTAGCTTTCTAATCCATTCGTCTGCTGATGGGCATCTAGGTTGCTTCCATGTCCTGGCTATGATAAACAGTGCTGCGATGAACATTGGGGTACAGGTGCCTCTTTCAGTTCTGGTTTCCTCGGTTTGTATGCCCAGGAGTGGGATTGCTGGGTCATATTCTTATTTATTTTGGATATGTTTTTGTAGGTCTTTTCCTTCTCTTGTGTTGCCCATGTAAGGAATTCCTACAGCATTTGTTGTAAAGCTGGTTTGGTTTAACTTTCGCTTGTCTGTAAGGCTTTTGATTTCTCTGTCACATATAAACGAGAACCTCACTGGGTGAGTATTCTTGGTTGTAGGTTTTTCCCTTTCATCACTTTAAATATATTCTGCCACTCCCTTCTGGTCTGCAGAGTTTCTGCTGAAAAATCAGCTGATAATCTCATCAGGATTCTCTTTTATGTTATGTTATTTGTCACTTTTCCCTTGCTGCCTTGAATACTTTTTCTGTGTATTTGATTTTCATTAGTTTTATTAATGTGTCTCAACATGTTTCTCCTTGGGCTTATCCTGTATGGGACTCTGCACTTCCTGGACTTGATTGACTATTTCCTTTCCCATGTTAGGGAAGTTTTTGACTATAATCTCTTCAAATATTTTCTCAGACCCTTTCTCTTTCTCTTCTTCTTCTGGGACCCCTATAATTTGAATGTTGGTGCATTTAATGTTGTCCCAGAGGTCTCTGAGACTGTCCTCATTTCTTTTCATTCTTTTTTCTTTATTCTGCTCTGCTTCAGTTATTTCCACCATTCTATCTTCCAGCTCACTTATCTGTTCTTCTGCCTCAGTTATTCTGCTATTGGTTCCTTCTAGTGTATTTTTCATTTCAGTTATTCTGTTGTTCATCACTGTTTGTTTGCTTTAGTTCTTCTAGGTCCTTGTTAAACATTTCTTGTATCATCTCAATCTGTGCCTCTATTCTATTTCTGAGATCTTGGATCATCTTTACTATCATTACTCTGAATTCTTTTTCAGGTAGATTGCCTATTTCCTCTTCATTTATTTGGTCTTGTAGGTTTTTATCTTGCTCCTTCATCTGCAACATATTTCTCTGTCACCTCATTTTTCTAACCTATTGTGTTTATGCAGGTTACAGGATCATAGTCCCTCTTGCTTCTGTTGTCTGCCCTATGGTGGCTGAGGTTGGTCCAGGGGCTTGTGTAGGCTTCCTGGTGGGAGAGACTGGTACCTGTGCTCTGGTGGGTGGTGCTGAATCTTTTCCCTCTGATGGGCAGTGTCACAACAGGTAGTCTGTCATGGGGTGTCTGTGAGCTTAGTAATGACTTTAGACAGCCTGTCTGCTGATGAGTGGGGCTGTGTTCCTGTCTTGCTGGTTGTTTGGTATGAGGTGTCTCTCACTGGAGCCTGGAAGTAGTGAGGTGGAGCCAGGTCTTGGTGTCCAGATAGACACCTCTAGGAGATTGCATGCTGATTAATATTCTGTGGGCCCGGGAATTCTCTGGCATCCCAGCATTCTGGACTCAGGGCTCCTACCCCAGAGACTGAGGGGTAGGGCCAGAATTTGAACTCAGGTTTGTGTGAGTCTCCAAACCCAGGTAAACAGTACAATCCTATGGCCTGACTTCCTTTCAATCAACTCTTTTGCCCACACTTAAGGCTTTTATACTGAATACAAAGAGAAGTGGACCTGGGAAAAAAGTTTGTGTGTGTGTGTGTGTGTGTGTGTGTGTGTATTATATACTGCATGAATTGTCCCTACATGCCCAGTAGGTAATTGTTTATTTTCAAATGACTTTCCAATGCTTTTTGGGATAAGCTCTAGCTTCTCAAACTTTAGCATACCAAAAAATCACTGGGGGATATTCTTAAATGTCAGATTCTGATTTGGTAGGTCTGCGGAAGGGTCTGAGATTCTGTATTTATAAACATCCACGGTGGGGGGGGGGGGTGGCGGGGGTGGCGGGGGTGGATGCTGCTACTGGTGTGAGGACCATACATGGAGTAGCAAGGCCTTAGCTTACTCCATTCTAACCTCTCTTTCCTAGTGATATTATAATGTAGAAATTCTTCATGTCTTCCTTATGGGCTGTAATAGACATGTTTTATCGATGGATTTTCTCCAATCCTAAAAGAAACTAGGTTGGGAATCATGGAAATCAGGCATTAGGGCTAAAGAATGGAGGAAGGAAACAACACCCTCCCTGCAAACCTTCCTTCTTCTCATACTCTACTATAAAAACCATAAGTCTTGTCTTTTCTATTTCCTTTGTTTTAATTTTTCAGAAAGTGTGTGCATGTGTTTGTGTATGCATGCACATTAATGGGTGCTGATTCTGAGTGTACAAAGTCTAAACTATAGTTACCAGATTCAACCAGCTTCCATTCCGCAAAACTAGTAGGGAGTAGCAGAGACTGGGTGTACTAGATGCCTTGCTGTTGGTGGTGTGAGCCAGATCAATCAGATAAGTGTGAGCAACTAAATCTTTGTCATGTTTAATTCTGCCCTCCACATGAATATACTGGCTGTAGGCATATGTCATGTTTTCTTAGCCAGCAAGATAGGGGTGTGTGTGTGTGTGTGTGTGTGTGTGTGTGTGTGTGTGTTGGGGGAAGATAGTGGGTGAGAAGGCAAGCCACAAAGATATGGCAATAAACTTTTAAGTATAAATATGGCATGGAAGTAAAGGGCTGTGATCCTAGTAAACTTGGCCTTTGTTACCTCTTAATTTTTTGGAAAGATATCCAAAGGGCTTTAGGAAATATATTCAATACTAGCAGGCAGTCCTGAGTTTTGGTTTTGCTTGTGTCACTAGCTAGTTCTCTGATTTGGGGAAGTCATTTCTACTTTCTGGGCCTCTATTTATTTATAGGAGAAATGAGGGGATTGGACCCTGCCAAGATCACTGCTTATTTCCCACCATCAGCTCTGTCTTTGCCTTTACTAAGGCAAAAAGCTGGGGCAATTTCATGGCCTACTAGCATCAACTCCACAGTGAATGATGGACAACCAAACCTAGGGAGCTTGCAAAGTTCCCTGACCAAGTGAACTGCAATTTTTGCTTTGCCCCACCAGCTTTTATTATCATTAGTTTTTGAAATCATCTATTTTTGCTCAATTAAGTATGGTGTACATGTTTGTTTATGAGATCATAGCTGAGTCATTTAGGATTCATCCCTTGCTATTGGGATGGACAAAGGGTTTGAGAGACCCGTCAGCAGAAGGACTGCTATGTGAGCTTAGAAAGGATAGTACTATGGAAATCACAGCCACTGAGCTCTGGACTCAGTGGCTAGCCTCAACTTAGCCTTGGTCTGGGGCTGATTAGCTACAACTTCTGCCTAGGACTAGGCATCATTTCTGTCTGCAGGCTGCAAACTTTGTCACATCTCTCCCTAGAAACCTGGAAACTAACCAGGGCAGATTAGGTTGGTGGCATCTCAAGGCACAGGGCACTTTGGGGAGAAAGGTCCTGTCCCTCATATTCCCCACCAGCTCCCAGAAAACTTCTGAATGGTTTTTGTGTACTTAGCTGAAAACAAGAAGCTTTGGCAGAAGTAAAGCAGACAGAAATGTTTTGGTCCCTCTGTTTCAGTGATGGAGCCATGGTCAAAGACAACTTAAAATATTTGGAAGCAGACTGACGGGCAATAGCATGACATGTTCGAACTTATCCATTCAATAATTAAGCACCTGAATGGCTCAAAGATTGGAATTTAACATGCTAAGGGGTGGAATGAGAGGGTAAAAGTGTAAATTTATTCCAGGGCTTCCGTTCTCGGGTTCTATGTAATTCTCTGTTTTACACAGTGTTTACAAGGTAAACCATAGGCTAAGCAATGTTAGGGTGCTTCACTTCCTAAGCAGTTTTTTGGACTAATCCCATCCCCCACCAAAGCAAAAGAAAGCAAACATCTGGATGGTTTTCTTTCCATGTTTCAAAACATCTTTGGGTTCTGTCCTATCCTTTTCCTCTTCATCCCCACTGCATCTGTCATTTTCTGGCCTGGCCTTCTCTAAGCACTGTGGTTCTGTGTGTCATTCTGGTTCTGGTTGTTAATTCTAGAAAGAATAGAATTGTAGGAATATAGTTCTCAATGCTGGTAGAAATGGCAGATGTTATCTAGTCCAGGTCTCTATATTAGTGCATACACTACAGCCAGGTGAATGTCTGTCAACACAGCTGAGGACTGCCTGGTTCTGGATCCCCACACTTCCCACCCCCTTATGCTATGAGGAACCATGGATCAGGATCCACTGCAGCAGCCAGATTTTCAACCAAGAAAGACCCACACCTTAGGTGTCATCCCTGTTGACACTTTCAGTTCTTTCCCTAGTAGGAAGCTGCTGATTCTTTCCTACCTGTCTGCAACCTGGTCTTTGCTATTTATGGGAAAGTGTAATTTTAACCTAAAAAGATATTTGCTTATGATGGCCTAAAAAAGTAACAGAATGGGCACCTTTTCAGATCCTACTTGAGTAATCCTTGTTCTGTTCTCTCTCTCAGCAGTGAGCATTAGAACAAATTGCCTGATGCATCATAAACAGTTCCACTTAATGCAAAATCTGTTTCTCTCATTTGCTGAGTTGGAAAGAGGTAATTCATTGTATTCCGGTAACATAATAATAAATAGAAAGTTTAACAGAAGAGCCTGGATGCTTTGGAAGCACAAATTCAAGTACTCCCCCCTCGGCTACAGCAGCACAGAACCCAGATTGTATGGGGTTGATCTGAGTCCTTGAAAAAATACACACATACCATATGTATTACAACTTTATGAAAGCAGCGCCACACACATTATATCTATCTATTTATCTATCTATGCCAAAACTTCGTGAAAACAGCATCTTCCAGGAACCAAACAGATTTCATGTGGCATTCAGTTTTTCCTTCAACCTTGCAAATAGAGAAACCTTGTGGGTTTTCTTTATCCTAGGCTAAACATTTGCTTTGAGACCAACTTGGTACTGTGTGAATGCATTTCCATGCCTTTTGATTTAGAATAAGCAAATGTTAAAGACTGGGTGAAAGGTACCACTTAACATCATTTATATCACAGCTTTTTAGGAGTCTATAAGAAAGGAAACATGATATAATACCAAACACCAACATCTATAAAACACCAAAAAAAAAAAAAAAAAAAACCTGAAACTGACAATAGACAAGGATGAATTCTAATATATAAACTTTACATATTTGCTAAATGCCATGAAAATAAATGTGTAGAAATAGACAAGTGAATCTGCGTGCCATGTCAGTGGAGTAAATATTTCTCATTTGAAGCCAGGGCTGACACACACAGTCTTTAAGGGGAGCATTATTGATTAGCCTGTCTCTTCTACTCATATGATAAACTCAGGTAAAGTTCAGCGATCCTGTCTTCCCAACTGGTTTCCTAGCTCCAGGCTTTTCACAAGGGAGTAATAACCTTGGTAGCCATCACCACATACTTGGTTATGACCAGAAGACCCCAGGTTGGCAAAGGGGAGAAAGCCCTTCTCCCAGTTTCATTCTTAGAGACCATGGAGAAAGATCAGGATCTGTGAATACAGCTCAGTACCTATGTGTGTGTTGGAGATCATGACTGTTTGTCCAAGTCAATGTGTGTTTGGGGGGAGGGGGTGTCTACTTTGAGCAGAGATCTGACTGATGTCTCCCCATTTGTATTTCCTGATTCCTTTAAGGAGCCAGGAAAACGAATCTGGCCATTTCGTAAGTAAGTTTGATGGCTACAAAACAGAAAGAAGGTGAATGGGGGCTCTGATTCCTGAGCCCTCATGAGCTCACCCCTGGCTTTCCACATTTTAAAGTGGCTTTTGGCAAAAGGGCCAGTGTCTTTATTCCATTCCTGTCTCTCCGGTCGATACTGATCTCAGATCACTGTCCGGGGTAAAGACAAGCTGATTTATAGGAACATCCCAAATAAAAACAACGTTTTTGGTCACTGCCAAGAGCCACCTTGTCCTAACACCTCTAGAGTCGCACCATATCTTTCTCCCTGTGTCCGAAAACAATCTGTTGCTGGCTTCGCTCTGCCCCCCACCACCCCAGCCCACAGCCAGCTAGCACCTCCCAGCCCTCAGCATCCCTGCACCTTCACTCAATCCCGCACCTCGCTGCCTTTTGGCAGCGCTCCGGAAGGCTCTGGGCTGCCTGTTGACTTACCCCAGGCCAAGTGGTTTGCTCAGATCCGCGTCGTCTGGCTTCTGGGAGCCAAGGAGCTCGGTGCGGCCACCTTGCCGGTTCTCCCACGGCGCGCCAACAGCAGCCGCCTGGGACAGCCCAGCCCGGCCTCGAGGCTGCTCGGCGGGTGGGCGGATGAGCACAGGGAAAGGGGCGGGGTGTGGCGACGCGCGCAAGTGCCCGCTCCTAGCGTGGTTTCTCCCTTCGCTTTTTAGTCATTCCCAAACTTCCCCGTGGCTGGCCATCTCTGCTCACCTTTCGCCTTCGTCAGCACCCCGAAACTCTTTGCTCTACCCGCGCCCCTGCCTCGTTCCCGCTGGCTTCTCCCGGCTCGCTGCCCCAACCTGGGCGCCTTCAAACACACGCACCCGCTGCACGCAGCGTACCACACAGCAAGAGCACGGGAAGGAACGGACACGGGAAACTGCCAGAGGTAGCTGAGGCGGGAGTGTGAGGGCGACAGAAGACACGGGGAGAGACAGACCAGCATTCGCACTCTGACATGCACAAACGCGTACTCCTGCGCCAGCTGCTAGGTAGCGGCTGGCGGGAGCCCCGGTCACCCTTCCAAATCTTTCTGGACTAGATAGAGGTTTCTGTCCCCTTCTGCTGCCGCTTCTGAAAAATGCTATACAACGAAGGGGGCGAGAGAGAAGCAAAGAGGGGTGGGGAGGTAAAATCGAGGAGGCGCGCTCCTGTTCTCCTCCCCACTCTAGCTCCAAAAATGTCCAACCCTGAGCTCTTCCTTCCCTTCTATCTGCTCCTGGCTTTCCTCTGCTCCTTTTCTCTTTTTCGTCTCCTTTGGGTGGCTGCAAGCTGGAAGAACCCGTCGCGATTGGGGGTTGGGGGGGTGGGGGTGGGGTGGGGGAGACTGCCGCTGTCGGCGAAAGCACCTCTCACCTCCCCCAGTCCGGACCTGGAGCCTCACAGAGTCTGAGCTCAAGGCAGGGGCGGGCGGGGAGGGGCGGGGGAAGCGGGCAGGGGAGAGGGAAGGAGGGAGAGGGAGGATGGGGCAGCCTGCAGGGGCAGCAGCTCCTGCTTCTCTGCAACTCGGTAGCCAGGGGTGGAAGGAAGCCGCAGCCGAAACCCCAAGGCAGCCCCGGCGCTGCCCTGTCCCACCGTCTCATCTCTCCCCCCTCGGTACGGAATTTTCTGTTTCCTTCGTTTGCTCTTCCCCGGGCCTCCCCCTCCCCTGGGTGGTGGCAGAGTCTGGGCGGCTGAGCGTGGTGGTTTCGGGGAGAGGGGACTGGACTGGGGCACCTCAGAGCGCCTGACTGGCAGAGTCTCTCTTTGCCCTCTTGTCCTGAGTGCCCCGACTTTGGACTGTGACCCCCAACCCCTACCCCGCTCAATCTGGGCTCTGAGCCGGCAGGCGGTGGTGGGGCTGCGCGGGCAGCCACGGGTCATCCCGGAGGAAGGGGAGGTGAGCCCGGGAGAACGCGGGCGAGCGCGGGTGGAGAGCAGGACCCTGGGTAGCCAGGAGCTGACCTGGGGGTCTTCTCTCCCTAACGGGTCTAGTGTAACCCAGTGCAGGCAGCCTGGCAGCACAGCCCAGTTCTCACATCCTTGCCCCTCTCACCCGTAGGTTAGAGTCGGTCTTCCCAGCGCCAACCTAGATTGAAGGGGAGAGGGGATGGTTAGTGGTATTGTAGCATGAGAGAGTTAAGTTGCTTAGTGGTGGCCGCGGTTTCTCTGTGTGTGTGTGGAGGGGAGGGTGTCACTGGACACTCGGACCACTCTTTGGTCTTTGCACTTTTGGGTCATGTGAGACACCTTTCCACCCCCACCACTCTGGTGCCCAGAAACACTGGCGGCCCTCTTAAATCTTCCTGGAAGGGCAGAAATGGCCCTGCCCCCACCACAAGCCTGAGACTTATACCTGCAACCTGCAGGCGATTAGGTCCGCTAGCTGGCAGCATCTCCTGGTTTGGCCCGCACAACCCCACAGCTCTGCTTTGTCTTTTATCTCCCTCACTACCTCTCTCCAGAAAGGCGGGTGCCTGGGCTCTGCCTTTCTGGCCGCTGGGCTGATACCTGAAACCCATTTCCTTGTCCATTCTTAGAACAACCTAGATCTCAGAGAAAGCTCCGCTGTGCTTCTCGCTGTCGCCTTAAACCCCTGAGCACACACTGCAAGCTTGAGTAGAGCTCCAGAAAGAACAGTCTGCCTTGCCTAAATGGCCGAATGTTCCCATTGCTGTGCTGGTGAACTGGCATATTTATGTTGAGAGGGAGCCCTAGCAACTCTCCTAGGTTACCCAGAGAAAGTCCCTTGGGGCACAGAGCAAGACAAGTTTTTACATTGTCATCGGTTCCCTTAGCCTCCAGGTGGCCCAATATTCTGGAGAATATTAAGCTTTTGTGTGGGAGCGAGGCATTAGATAAATGTATTGCTTTGGGGGATGAAGAGTTTATGTTTCTGTGAGTGGGACAGGGGAAGGTAGGGATGGGGGGTGGAGCCACCCTTTATATACTCTTTCAACAACTTCAAGTGTTTCTAAAGATTGGCCTATGATGTTGATTTTTTTTTTAAAGCACTCAATTCTGGAACTCTGCTGCTTTTCTCCCATTCAAAGGCAGTTTTGGTGTGGTCAGCCACCTTGAATATACAGCCTTCCAAACAAAAGAGGTCTATTTTGTGATTAAGCTGGTCCTTCATTTGTCGGGGAGCAAGGAGGAAATGAGGCTCTGGGCAAGACTTTGGGGCATCTCCCTTTCTCAGACCAAACTACAATTCAGTTGAGGCTTCTACTTCAAACCTAGGGTGCAATCAGGAGCAGTGTCCAGGGAGAAGGAAAGAAAGTTCCATTCTTGTGAGCTGTCTCTTTCAAAGGCCCTGTGTATACAGTGCAATCATCTTTAACATAGGGGGATTCTGGGTAGTGTTAAATTTGGGGGCTTTCCAAGTATATGGTAGATAAGACTCATTTTTTTCCCTACTTGTTCCTGCTCTACCCTGTTAACCTCTTTAAGAGCTTGAGGATATACAAAGGAAAACCCTTTCCAAAATTAAAAGCACCATGCAAAAGTCAGGCATTACTATACCAGGACAAACCTGCTTGTGGATCTCCTAGTGCAATTAAGAAGCTGACCTGGGTAGGAGCCTAAGCTTGCCTAGGATGCTTGTTAGACTTGGGGGCTGGGGGAACTCATCTTCTCTGGGTATATGAAGAAATTCAGGTTTTCTACTTGGTGACTTGAAAATATATATTTGTTTGAACTCTCCCAGGGCAGATTGCAACCAGAGGCCACATTTGCAAGAGTGGTTCAAAGCCAAAAATGGAAGTGACTGTGGATAATTTAAGCCCAGATCTATCTGGCTTCTAGGCAACCTTTATTCACATGGCTGGGCCTATCTAAGCACCATCCAGATATGACTGTTAAAGTGCATTGAGACAGAAACATTCAAGGGCCCTCTCTCTTCTCTGCTCTTCTTATAGCCTTGACCAGAGTAGTAAATGGGATGTGTAGACTGAAATGGAGTGTAATAGGCACAGAGAGACTGATATGAGAAACCTACAGAGTAAAGGCATTTTGTTCTTCTGATTAAGCTGAAATTTTCAATCTGGGCACTATTGACATTTTGAACCAGATGATTCCTTATTGTGGGAGGCTGTCCTGTGCATTGTAGGATGTTTAGCAACATCCCTGGCCTCTATTCACCAAATGCCAGTAATACCCCATGTTACAGATCTAAAGGTCATGTGCCCATTGCACAGTGAGGCCAAACAATTGCAGTATCCCGGTTTGGAGCATAAAAAATGTGCCTGAAATTACCTTCCTCCACCTGGGTGTGGACCTTATTTCCGGCAGAAGAACTCAAAGATACAGTTATATATTCCTTCAGGAGGAGCCAGGAGTCTGCTCCAAGGCTATGCTATAGTTCCTTGATAGTTCCTCCTTTGTTTCCGCATCCCTGTTCCTTCCCTGCTTAGCAACTGTTTGAATCTACCCTGTGGAAATCAGGAAGTTCTCCAAGGCTGAATGAAGCCTATTTTTCCAAACAAGAAACTGAGGGTGTGGTGGTGTGGGTGCGGGGATGGCAGGAGGGGAGCAAAGAAAGGATTTGTACCTGGGAGGGCCCCACAGCATGCTACTCAGTTTCACCTCCATCTTGTGATAACCAAAAATGCCAGACTTTGCTAAATATCCCCTATGCAAAATCATCCTCCCTATTGTGAACCGCTGCCATTTAATGTAGCATCCCATTTCAAAGATGGGATTTTTACCTTCATTTTATCCACATGGGCTTGTCCAGATCTTGTATGGAACAAATGGAATCTCAAAAAATATGAAATATTTTGTGAGGAAACAATGGGAAAAGGAGTCCTCACGAATTAACAGATTTTGACAAATGATTGAATTCATTCTTATAAGCATTTCTACCTCCCCATCACCATCTAACTTTCGTTGAGCACTCACCATGAGTGTGCGTGCTAAGTTGCTTCAGTCGTGTCTGACTCTGTGACCCTGTGGACTGTAGCCCTCTAGGCTCCTCTGTCCCTGGGATTCTCCAGGCAAGAATACTGGAGTGGGTTGCCATTCCCTTCTCCAGGGGATCTTCATGACCCAGGGATTGAACCCACATCTCTTACATCTGCATTGGCAGGCAGGTTCTTGACCACTAGTGTCACCTGGGAAGCCCTACTTACTAAGAGTAGGGTGTTGATTATAGCAAAGATGTATAAGGCCTAATCCCAGCTTTCAATACATTTAGAAACTGTTGACTATTTCATCCCCTAAGGGAAAGGTTTACAGATTTTCATGGAAAGGTAGTTTCAGAATTGAATCCAACCTGACTTTCTACCTCTTATTTCACTTTTGTCCCCAAACAGTGACTTATTCTTTAAGGCTCTGCCTTAGGTAGATTGCTCTTTGTCTTGCTAATTACCATAGTTCTCTGTTGAATTTTTTTTGTGACTTCCCTATGTAAGACACTCAAACTCTAATAGTGTGTTCAGCATTGACATGACCACAACATCACAAAGCCTTTAGCAAATTGAGCAGTTTGAAGGCAGGTTATTATTTCCTATTGACTGAAAAAAAAATGCACAACCTAAAAGTTGAGAATTATGTTTTATTTGGCAGACTTTCTGAGGGTTTAAGGCTGGAAGGTAACCTCTCAGATAGCTGTGAGGAAGTGCTCCGAAGAGTAAGGGAGGAGCCAGGATATATGGGGGCCTTTGTAACAAAGACCAGGTAGTTGGAACATCAAAAGATTGGAGGCGGGAGGGGGGATCTGGATGGGGAACACATGTAAATCCATGGCTGATTCATGTCAATGTATGGCAAAAACCACTACATTATTGTAAATTAATTAGCCTCCAACTAATAAAAATAAATGAAAAAAAAAAGATTGCCACTGTTAATTATGGAAAACCAGATATCTCTAGTTAATGAATTTAGCAGCTTTTCTATATTTGGGAAGATACAAGACTCTGGGCTCATAGAAATCATTCCTTGGATACGCACCTTAGCTATTTAGGGCCAATATCCTGTGCCTTCCCATCCTAAGCCCCCCCTCCCCATCCTGAGCACCCCCCTCCAAGTTTGTCTCCATCCTAAGTTCCTTCAGGGCTTACCTTTGGGACTGTGGTAGTGGCTGATGTCTTAACGGCCTCAGCATTCTTTGTTTGCTGATATGGCAGGCCACATTTTTCATTCACAGTACAAAGTCACTAGCTTGTTAGAGAAATACTCAACAATGGAAATGGAAAGGAAGAAGAGATGATTCTTAAAATACAGTGAAGTGTTGAAAAAATGTCTTGGTGTGATTGTGGTTTTTAACACTCAGCAGTATCTCTGCCTCAGGAAGTCAAACAATGCTGATGTGAGTTGTGGGGTCCAAATCAGGGATATAGCAAAGGAAAATGTGGAGGAAGTGTGGAATAGTCCTTCAAAGAACAGCTGAGTAAGCTGCTGCCTTGAAAATAAGTTACCAGTGAGCCAAACTTATATCAGTGTCATTTACTTTGAATAACTTCTAACCCAGCACCATGCATACATATATAGTAACATGCCACTTATCAAGTCCAGTGCAGGGACCAACAATCAGTATATTCAAACTTTGTGTATTCATAACTTTTGATTCTCTTGTCAAGACTAATTACTCATTTAAATAAAAGTTTGTATGAATTGGGACCATGAGTGGGTCTCAGTAACTGAAAACATGTCTCACATTTCAAAAGTGTGTTTAGGTTTTTATATAGCAAAAGGATCCCTGTAATCAAGGCATAAGGTCTTAAATAGCAATTAATCTTAATAAAATAAGTACAGAGACTCACATCATGGATTAGTTAAGGACTTTGCTGTGCTTGCCACTAATAAGAATACAAAGGGGACTGACCCTGGGCAAATTTATTAAGTACAATTTCAGAATCACAGATTAGAAAACATTGGGCTAGTGAGAAGGACCTCGTTTGAGGTTCCATGATAGTTAGCGACAGAGACGAGTCTGTAACTGACTATGTGTGGTCTCAGAAAGGGTAGGTTTAGTTTTTACTCTGTCTGCTCCATCCTCAGCTTATTAAAATCTGCCTTTGTGAAGTGATGTGATCTTCCCTAATCCAAATACCAGTGTGTTTTCTCTCCCAGGAATAGTTTTGTCTTCAGCCTTTTTTCCAGTTGTGAACCAAAGATTCTTATCTCCTTAGTAAAGAGAGTTCAAGCATGAGGAGGCAGGTATATCTTTGTGATAAAGACTTATTAAGCCCACCAAATCACCCCACTTATAGATCAGGCCTTGTGAATCTATGAAGGCTGTTTGTTTTTCCTGCCTATGCAAGAATGGGCTTTTTTTTTTTTTTTCAGAGAGTGTGCTTAGTCGCTAAGTTGTGTCTGACTCCTTGTGACCCCGTGGACTGTAGCCTGACAGGCTCCTCTGTCCATGGGATTTCCCAGGCAAGGATGCTGGAGTGGGTTGCCATGCCCTCCTCCAGGGGATCTCCCAACCCAGGGATCAAACGCAGGTCTCCTGCATTGCAGGCAGATTCTTTACTGTCTGAGCTATCAGGGAAGCCCCAATTTCAGGGAGGGCTTGGTATAAATATAAAATTTTAATTTGAGATTTTTTTTCTCTAGAGGGTTTGTTGGTGTGAAGGAATATCTGGTGAACTGTGCTTTATTTTTGATCAGTGACACAGGTCCTTATGGATAGAATGATGAGGGGCTAGCTATGGAAGCTTCTTGGAGAGTGAGTTATTGCTACAGAGTGTAGACTTTGGAGTCAGACCTGGGTTTGAATTACAGCTCCATGTATTATTAGTTATGAAAATTAAGTTACATGGACCTTGGTTTGCTGATCTATGAAATATCAATAATGACCCACGGTATTGTTTAGTGGCTTTAATTGAATAATACATAAGCTTAGCACAGAGCCTAATATATGGTAGTAACTCAACAATTGCTAGTTTCTTTTCTTTTCCCCTCTGCTTTTTTTGTATTGGGGTGACACATATAACATAAAATTGACCATCTTAAATTGTCTACCATTAAATTGGGGATGAATTTAGGAGGGATACAAAATTCAGTCCATAGCAACTATATTTTATCTACTCATCAAGTGATGGACATTTAGTTGTTTCTACCTTTTGACTATTTTCAGTAATGCTGCTCTGAACTTTTGTGTACAAATATTTGTTTGGATATCTGTTTTCAATTATTTTTGGTACATACATATCTAGGAGTAGAATTGCTATGTCATATGGTAATTCTATGTTTAACTGTTTGAGAAACAACCAAATTGTTTTCCACAGTGGTTGCACCATTTTACATTCCCACCAATAGTGTACAAAGGTTCCAATTTCTCCACATCCTTGTCAACACTTGTTCTTTTTTTTTTTTTTTATTACAGCCATCCTAGTGTGTGTGAAGTAGTGTTTTATTTAGATTTTTATTTGAATTTCCATAATGATTAGTGATGCTGAACATCTTTGCATGTACTTGTCAGCCAATGTATATATCTTTTCTTAATTAAAAAAAATTTTTAATTTAATATATGTCTTTTTTGGAGAAATGTCTATTTATCCTTTAGCCATTTTTAAATTGAGTCAATTTCCTGTTATTTGTTGAGTTGTAAGGTTTCTTTATATATTCTAGATACTAAATCCTTATGAAATATATGATTTGTGAATATTTTATCTCATTCTGTAGTTTGTCTTTTTACTTTCTCAGTAATATTCTCTGATATACAAAATGTTTTAATTTTGATTGAGTCCAGTTTATCTATTTTTGTGTTGTTGCTTGTGTTTTAGGTGTCATATTTAAGAAACTATCAATCACATAGTTTAAGGTCATGAAGATTTCCCCCATATTATCTTCTAGACAATTTATGGTTTTAGCTTTTGTGTTTAGGTCTTTGATTTATTTTGAGTTAATTTTTGTTTATTATGTGAGATACAGGTCCAATTTCATTTTTTGCATATGAATATCTAGTTGATCCAGCACCATTTCTTGAAGAGACTCTTCTTTCTCCATGGGATGGTCTTGGCACCCTGTCAAAAATCAATTTGCCCTAGAGGTATGGCTTTATTTCTGGACCCTCAATTCTATTCCACTGGTATAATTTATCTATGTGCCAGTGTCACATTCTTTTGATTACTGTAGCTTTGTATTTAGTTTTCATATAGCAAAGTATGAGTCTTCTAACATTCTCTTCTTTTTCAAGATTAATTTGGCTATTCAGGGTCCACAAATTCCACATAAATTTCCATTTCCATTTTTTCAAAACAGGCTAGTATTTCCATTTCTTTAAAAAAGGCTTTTAGGCTTTTGATAGTGATTATATTGAATCTGTAAATCACTTTGGGGAGTATTTCCATCTTAATAATATTGTCTTCCAGTCTATGACACGTGATGTTTTTCTTTTCATTGAGGTTTTTTTTTTTTTTTTATTTCCTTCAGCACTGTTTTGTAGTTTTTGGTGTGTAAATCTTATACTTTGGTTAAATTTATTCCAAAGTATTTTAATCTTTTTGATGCTGTTGAAAATTAAATTGTTTTCTTAATTTTATTTTTGCATTACTCATTCCTAATCTATAGAAATGTGAATGATTTTGCATATTGATATTGTATAACATGCAACTTGTCAAATTCATCCATTGACCCTGATGGTTGTTTTGTGTATTCTTTAGGATTTTTTTCTGTATATAAATAAGATCATGTCATCTGTGAATAGAGATAGTTTTACTTCTTCCTTTCCTATTTGTATGCTTTTTATTTCTTTTCTTGCCTAATTAGTATGGCTAAAACTTTTATTCCAATGTTGAATAGAAGTGAAAAACCATGACATCTTTATCTTGTTTCTGATCATAAGAGGAAAGCATTCAGTTTTACATAATTAAGTATAATGTTACCTGTGGGTATGTCATAAATCTCCCTTATCAGGTTGATGAAATTCCTTTCTATTTCTAGTATGTTGAGTGATTTTTATCATGAAAAGATGTTGAGATTTGGCAAATGCTCTTTTTCTTCATTAATAGAGATAACTGTGTAGTTTTTCCTCCATTCTATTAATTTGATGTATTACATGGATGATTTTCTTGAACCAGCCTTACATTCTTGGGATATTTCCTCCTTAGTTCAGTTCAGTTCAATCGCTCAGTCGTGTCTGACTCTTTGCGACCCCATGGACTGCAGCATGCCAGGCTTCCCTGTCCATCACCAACTCCCGGAGAGCTTACTCAAACTCATGTCCATCGAGTCGGTGATGCCATCCAACCATCTCACCCTCTGTCGTCCCCTTCTCCTCCCTCCTTCAATCTTTCCCAGAAGGAGGGTCTTTTCCAATGAGCCAGTTCTTCCCATAAGCTGGCCAAAGTATTGGAGTTTCAGCTTCAGCATGTGTCCTTCCAATGAATATTTGGGACTGATTTCCTTTAGGATGGACTGGTTGGATCTCCTTGCAGTCCAAGGGACTCTCAAGAGTCTTCTCCAACATCACAGTTCAAAAGCATCAGTTCTTTGGCTTTCTTTACAGTCCAACTCTCACATCCATACATGACTACTGGAAAAACCATAGCTTTGACTAGACGGACCTTTGTTGGCAAAGTAACATCTCTGCTTTTTAATATGCTGTCTAGGTTGGTCATAGCTTTTCTTCTAAGGAGCAAGTGTCTTTTAATTTCATGGCTGCAGTCACCATTTGCAGTGATTTCCTACTTAGTCATGTTATATAGTCCTTAAATATACTGCTGGATTCAGTTTACTAGTATATTGCTGATACTTTTTGCATTTATATTTAAAGGGGATATTGGTTTGTAGCTTGGTTTTTATGTCTTGGTCTGGCTTTGGTATCAGAGTAATGCTGGCCTCATAGAATGAGTTAGGAAAGACTTCCAAAACTCTGTTTTTTGGGGAGAGTTTAACAAGGATTGGTTTTCATCCTTTAAACAGTCATAGAATTCACCAGTGAAATCATCCATATGGAGTTTTTCTTTGGGACATTTTTGATTACTGATTCAATCCCTTTATCTGTTATAGGTCTGTTCAAAATTTCTGTTTCTTCTTGAGTCATTTGGTAGTTTGTGTGTTCTAGGAATTTTTCTATTTTATCTTGGTTTTCTAATATCTTGATATACAACTGTTTCTTTTTTCTTATGGTCTTTTAAGTTTCTGTTGTATTAGTAGTAATGTCCCCACTTTCATTTTTGACTTTAGTAAGAGCTTTTATTTTATTCCTTCTTAGTCAATCTAAATCAGTGTTGTTAATCTTGGTTAATCTTTCCCAAAACATAACTTTATTTGATTGATATCTTTTTTTTCTATCTTTGATTTATGTATCTTGACTCTAATCTTTATCATTTCTTTCTTTCTACTAGATTTGGGTTTAGTTTGTTCTTTTTCTAGTTCTTCAAAGTATAAAGTTAGGTTATTGATTTGAGTTATATTTTAACATAGGTGTTTACAATATAAATGTACCTTAGAGCCCTTCATTCACTGCATCACTTAAGTTTTGGTATGATGCATTTTCATTCTTAAAGTATTTAAATTTTTTCTCTTATGATTTCTTCTTTGAGAATTTTGTTGTTTAAGGGTTTGCTGTTTAGTTACTGTTTACAAAATTTCTTTCTGTTATTGATGTCTATTCTTAGCCCCTCTCCATTGTGCTTGGTGAAGATACTTTGTATGATTTTAGTATTTTAAAATTTATTGAGGGGCTTTACTGGTGGTCCAGTGGTTAAGACTCCATGCTTCCACTGCAGGGGTCATGGGTTTATCCCTGGTTGGGAAACTAAGATCCCACATACCAAGCAGCATGGCCAAAAAATAAAGAATTAAAATAAGATAAATAAAACTTATTGAGAATTGTTTTGTGACCTAAACTATAGTATGTTCTGAAGAAGTTTCCTTGTGCACTTGAAAATAATGTTTAATTTTGCTGTTTTGGAATGGAGTGTTTGGCATACGGGCTTCCCAGGTGGTGCTAGTGGTAAAGATCCTGCCTGCCAATGCAGGAGACATAAGAGACATGGATTTGATCCCTGGGTCAGGAAGATCCCCTGGAGGAGGGCATGGCAACCCACTCCAGTATTCTTACCTGGAGAATCCCATGGACAGAGGAACCTGATGGGCTACAGTCCATAGGGTCACATACAGTCAGACACCACTGAAGCAACTTTGCATGCAATACAAGCATGTTTGGCATATATCTGTTACATCTAGTTGGCTTATAGTGTATTCAGGTCCTCTGTTTTGTTAACTTTTTCTGTCTCATTGTTCTATTCATTATCGAAAGTTGGATATTGAAGCTTCCAACTATTATTGTAAAACTATCTACATCTCCCTTCAATTCTTAAATAATATATTTTGGATCTCTGTTGTTTGGCATATATATGTTTATATGGTTATATCTTCTTGATGAATTGGCCCTTTTATCAGTATGTAATATCCTTCTTTGTCCCTTATAACAATTTTTGTCTTAAAAGTCTATTTTTTTCCTGATATAAGTATATTCACACCAACTCTCTTTTGGCAACTATTTGCATCAAATATCTTTTCCATCCTTTTACTTTCAACCCATTTGTATATTTGAATCTAAAATGAGTCGGTTGTAGACAGGGTACTTAAATCGTGTTTTTTGTTAAATCTGTTATGCCTATCTTTGTCTTTTAATTAGAAATTTCAATCATTTACATTTCAAGTCATTACTGATAAGGAGGAACTTACTTCTGCCCTGTAGCTATTCTTTTCCTATACATCATATATTTTTTTGTACCCCAGTTCCTCTATTTCAATCTTATTTTTTGTTTGACTGACTTCCCCTTCAGCTTTGGGATTCTTCCTTATATAGGACTGATATAGGAAAGTATACACTTATTCTTCTACATTTGTTCAGTAACTGTGAAATAGCACACTCTCACCTCCTATATCAACTTCTACACCTTCTCTCATAGGCATGCAAATGAGCCTCTCTGGTCCCTACCACTCACTGTCATACCTATACACTTAAATATTCAACCATCAATTCAAACTCAGTGGTTCTGAAGTTGACTACCTCTCCCCACAAAATCCATTTTGTTTTAATAAGTAAAATATAATCAGAACTTTTATCATCCCAGTCTCCTAGATGTAAGTTTATCTTGGCTTCTTCCCTCTCGCTTATTCCCCTACTTCCATAAAATCACTAAGGTTTTTGTTTTTTTTCTTTTATTAGCAATTTCTCCTTGTCACTTGAATTTGGGATGTTTTGAGGGCAAAATTCCAGACAAAAGTAATAGTATGTAAAGACTCCTTGGAAAAGCATGCTATGTTCAAGGAAGTGAAATAAAATAAAACTACTATCATATAGATTCCAAGGAGAAAGAATGGCAAGAATATTCAGGGACTACGTTATGCAATCATATAAAATCATGTGAGGACTTCTCATGCTAGGGACTTTGAATTTCATCCTATAGAAAATGAGAAGCCACTGAAGAAGGAGAATTACATGACCAGCAATCCATGTTAGAAGGATTACTCTGTCTATGTAGAATGGGTTAGACGGGAGGAAGACTAGAAGCCGGGAGATGAGCTAAGAGGGTGTTGAAATAATATAAGAAAGAAGTGATGGTGGCATTGAATAAGGTAGTCACAGTAAGGATGCAGAAAAAAAGGACAGAAGTATAAGATAGTTAAGAAATATAATTAATGAGACTTAGTGAAAGATTGGGATTTCCCTGGGGGCTCAGATGGTAAAGAATCACCTGCAGTGCAGGAGACCTGGGTTCAATCCCTGTATTGGGAAAATCCCCTGGAGGAAACCATGGCAATCCACTCTAGTATTCTTGCCTGAGAATCCCCATGGACAGAGGAGCTGATGGGTTACAGTCCATGGGGTTGCAAAGAGGCGGACATGACTGAGTGACTAAGCACAGCACAGGGATAGATTGAGTGTGGTTGATGAGAGAGATGTACCTAAGATAACTTCCAAGTTTCTGGATTGAACAAGTAGGTGAATAGTGACACCATTTTACTGAAATGGGGAAAATGAAGACTATGCATATTTGATGAGAAGAATGAGTTCAGGTAGAAAAGGAAGAGTATAAGAGGCCTGTGAGGAGGAGATCTAAGATCATCTAAGAGGAGATGTTAGAGTTGGTCATGTAAATCTGGAGGTCAAAAGAGAGTTCAAGGTTGGTGACAAGATTTGTAAGTTGTCAGCATGTAGATGATATTTTAAAACACGTGGACTTACCTGGTGGTCCAGTGGCTAAGACTGAGCTCCTGGTGCAGGTGGTCCAGGTTCAATCCCTAGATTCTAGATTCTACATGCCACAACTAAAAGATCCCATATGTCCCATCCAGGATCAATGATCCCACGTGCTGCAACTGAGTTGGCACAACCAAATAGCTAGTTTTTAAAAAGAAAGTTTCTTGAATTCATGAGTAAATAGTTAAAAGAGAAAAAAAAGTGACTGAATGATATCACCTAGGAGAGAGTATAAATAGAAGAGAGTAGAGGGTTAAGCTGTGAGTACTCCAAAATTTATGTATCAGGAAGTGAAGTCAAGGCCATCAAAGAAGACTGAGAGTACTAGAGAGAAAGAAGAAAACTAAGAATAATATTGTATTCCAAACAGCTGATGATGGTGGCCAAGGGATAAATATTTCAAATGGGAGTAATCAACATTATCTGATACTGCTGTGAAAGACAAAAAGTGACTAGGGGCATTAATGACATGATCATGGATTCCTTGATTTTAGTTAGAACAGACTGGACTGAGGAATGAGAGAGAGATGAGGAGATGGAAATAATGAATACAGAAAACTTGTTCAAGACATGTGGAAGAAAAGAGGAAATGAAAGGAACAACTAGTTCGTGAGGCATGTGGCATCAAGTGAGGTTGGATTTCTTTTTCAAAATAGGAGAGGCTTTGATATGTTTAGATACTGCCTAGAAACAACCAACAGGAAAGGAAAGAAAGAGAAAGGAGGGTAATAATTATGGCAGGGTTCCCTAAAAGGAGCAGGATTGGCCTTAGAAAGGAGAGGGACATCATTTTCACTGTAACATGAATGGTGGAGCAAAAGTATCAGTGTAGACTCAAATACGTTTGTAGATTTCATGGTATAAAGGTGTGATGGTTTCCTTCCGACATATTTTCTTTGGAGTTTTAGGAAATGAAACCATTTGCTGAGAGAAGGGGTTCAAGTTATGAGAACCTGGAAGTTAGAGGAGAGCGGAGAAAATAATTTTGAGAATGGGAGGTCTAGCTAAGTAAATAAACTAAAATTACCAGGTAGTGTTGAGAGCAGGTTGGTGGTTTTCTAACACTGCTCAGCAGACTGAGTGCAGATGTGCAGAAAGGAGATGGTTCACTTATCCAGGGTTTTCCCAAGTGGTGTGATAGAAGTTCAGTGGATCCAGAGAGCTGGAGATATGATTGGTCACTGAATCCAAGCTTGAGATAGACAAAAATGAAGGCAAGTGGAGGGTATGGATAGGTAAAAATGAAGGCAAATGGAGGGTTCAATGTCCAGATGGTCCCAGTGAAGTTGAAGAACCTCATTTTGTTGAGAATTATAGTGTCCATGCAGCAGAAGGACACAAACTTTTGGTAAGAGAGTGGGGTCAGAAATTGTCATTTTACAGAATGAGCAGTTTCTGGTACTGACAGTGTCAGGGATGTGGCCATGAGTGTGGATGGCTGAGAAGATAATTATCTGAGAGATAACTGGAAATAGAACTGAAGGGTTAGGGTGCTGTTTGGATCATCCAAACACCTTGGATGTCACCCTAGGCTATGGCAGGAGTTGGTATGTAGAGGAAGTTGAGGACCTAAAGTTTTCAATGAATGGCAGAGGGTAGAGATGTGGAGGGTGGTGGTGAGAAAGTTACTGAAAAATTATTGTTGTTTAGTCACTAAATTGTACCTGACTCCTTTGAGACCCTGTGGACTATAGCCGCCAGGCTCCTCTGTCCATGGGATTTCCCAGGCAAGAATACTGGAGTGTGTTGCCATTTCCTTCTCCAGGGGATCTTCCCAACCCAGGGATCAAACACATGTCTCCTGCATTGGCAGGTGGATTCTTTACCACTGAGCCACTTGAAAAGCCCGGCTGGAAAGTTGGTGCCTGATAATAAGAATGATTAGAAATAAGACTATCTAGCTGAATGGTGTTAACTTTAAAGTAGCAGGGATTATGTGGAATCCAGAGTCACACTGCCTGAGCTTGAATTCTGATTTCACCAAGTAATGACTGTTAAGTTACTTAACCTCTGTGCCCCAGTTTTTTATCTGTAAAATGGATACAATAATAATACCTGCCTCATAGGTTTGTTAAGATTATTTAGAACAGCATCTGGTCCATAGTAATTGATATTATGTGTTAATTTTTATGTAGTGTTCTTCTTTACAGAAGACTGGGTGCCCATCTCTGATTATATTCAGAAGTAACATCTCAACCAGCTATCCCATTTATCAGCTTAGGGGTTTTTTATTCCTGTCATCTGTGACCTTCTTACCAGGGCTATGCTGAGTATGTCAGTAGTGAGGTTCTCCAGCTCAGCAGGGTCATCAGCCCGGAAGCCGTGCCTTCTGAAGCCTAATTTGTTGAGAAAAAGACTGATGGGAAATATATTAGCAGTACTCTGGAAGACTGTATCAGTACTGTATCAGTAGTGAGTGACAGTAGAGTTCTTAAAAGCAGAGTGACCTGGCAGGAGCTTCATCAGCACCTTTAGAGTCACATTAAACAATATGGAGTAACCATTCCCAGTAACCATTTTCCTATTTGGAAACCACAGCCAGTCTCACACTATGAGAACCTTACGTGACATAACAAGGAAAGGATGTTGGGTAGGGAGGTAAGAGGGTAGATAGTTTTGCATGTTTTCTGTTTTCCTCTACTTCCGCAGTAAGTGCCTAGTGCTGAAAATGTACTCTGTACACCCCCTCTATCACAATGTGTTCTCTGGAAAAGATCTGATAAAATGATAATGAAAACTTATGATCCATGCAAGAGACAAATTGTACAATGATGGATGTCTTAGGTCACAGGTTGAAAGGTATAATTTTAGGCATTAGTGAGCTGGAAGGGGGTAGGTGTTTTGAGGACCAGGAACCTTCTCTTTGATCTGACCCTGACTATTGGCCCCTTTTTTGAGAGATACACTGTGCTAGATCTTTTTTTTTTTAATTTTTTCATTTATTTTTATTAGTTGGAGGCTAATTACTTCACAACATTGCAGTGGGTTTTGTCATACATTGACATGAATCAGCCATGGAGTTACATGTACTCCCCATCCCGATCCCCCCTCCCACCTCCCTCTCCACCCTATTCCTCTGGGTCTTCCCAGTGCACCAGGCCCAAGCACTTGTCTCATGCATCCCACCTGGGCTGGTGATCTGTTTCACTATAGATAATATATATGCTGTTCTCTCGAAACATCCCACCCTCGCCTTCTCCCACAGAGTCCAAAAATCTGTTCTGAACATCTGTGTCTCTTTTTCTATTTTGCATATAGGGTTATCATTACCATCTTTCTAAATTCCACTGCCACATGACCCAGCAATACCACTTCTGGGCATACACACTGAGGAAACCAGATCTGAAAGAGACACGTGCACCACAATGTTCATTACAGCACTGTTTATAATAGCCAGGACATGGAAGCAACCTAGATGCCTATCAGCAGACGAATGGATAAGGAAGCTGTGGTACATATACACCATGGAATATTACTCAGCCGTTAAAAAGAATTCATTTGAATCAGTTCTAATGAGATGGATGAAACTGGAGCCCATTATACAGAGTGAAGTAAGCCAGAAAGATAAAGAACATTACAGCATACTAACACATATATATGGAATTTAGAAAGATGGTAATGATAACCCTATATGTGCTAGATGTTAAATCTGAACAAGATAGTTCTTGATTTTAAAAAATCTCAAGATCCATAGGAGAGAAACAGACACTGTAAAACATAATCACAACATGATTAGTACTGTATCAGTGGCATGGGCAAAATGGCAATCTACAGGAGAAAGAGTGACTAATTCCTAACCCTCTCTGTGGGACTCAGGGAAGATTTCATGGAAAAGGTGATATTTTTAACTAGGACTTGAAGGATGAATGAATGTGCTGGAGGAAGACTACAGGGAAAGGAACATACACTATGCAGAGAGAAAAACATGTGCAAAAATATGGATTCATGAAAGGATTTACTAAAAGCATATTTTCTAGTGGTGTGAAAACTCTACTATAGCTAGAAAGTGTGTGGGGAAGGTGTGGCAGGAGGTGAAGTGGAAGAAGGAGTGTCACAAATTGCTAAGGAAGTTTATTTTTATTTTTTAGATAATGAGATTTTGGTAGCTTTATGGAAAATGAAGGTGAGACTAGAGGAGCAGAGAGCTAGAACACTGTTGGAATAGTCCAAGCAAGAGACAGTGAGCATCTCAACTAAAGCTGTGTCTGTTATGCAGAGAATTGAAGAAATATTTCTGAATTAAAATGATAAGATTTGATAATTAATTGGAAATACATAGTGAGGCAGAAGGAAGAGTGAAGGATCATATTAAGGCTGGCTGTAAAGAACCTGCCTACCAATGCAGGAGACTTAAGAGACCCAGGTTCAATCCCTGGGTCAGGAGGATCCCCTGGAGGAGGGCATGGCAACTCCCTCCAGTATTCTTGCCCAAAGAATTCCATGGACAGAGGAGCCTGGAGGGTTATAGTCCATAGGGTCGCCAAGAGTCAGACATAATTGAAGTGACTTAGTACACACATGTATAGATATTAACCAAAATGAGGTATACTGAAGGAAGTAGGCTTAAGGGAGAATAAGACTAATTTAGTTTTGAGATGGTTGTAGGGCATTCAGCTAGGTAGTCAGAAATATGGCTCTGGGCTTCAGGAAGAAAATCTAAAGAAAAAATTATCCTGCAAAAAAAAGTGTGAAATTTTCCAAAAAGATAAAGTGGAGATGAAAAATAGGTCATAAAAAATCTAAAAAATACAGCAAACTAGTGAATATAACAAAAAAGAAGTAGACTCACAGATATAGAGAACTAGTTGTTACAAGTGGGGAAAGGGAAGGGAGGCAGAAGCAATATAGGGGTAGGGGATTAAGATACAAACTATTATACATAAGCTATAAGGATATATTGTACAACATGAGGAATGTAACCAATAGTTTGTAATAACTACAAATGAAATATAACCTTTAAAATTTATGAATTGCTATATTATACACCTGTAACTTATATAATATTGTACATCAACTATATTTGAATAAAAATTAAAAATAATGAGTAAATAAATAATAAAAAGAAAAGTAGGCCACAGGAATTTAGCAATAAATGGACCTTAACAAGAGCGGTTTTAGTGTTGTGTGCATGTGTGTTAAAGTCGCTCAGTCGTGTCTGACTCTTTGAGACCCCATGGACTATACAGTCCATGGAATTCTTTAGGCCAGAATACTGGAGTGAATAGTCTTTTCCTTCTCCAGGGCATCTTCCCAACCCAGGGATCGAACCCAGGTCTCCCGCATTGTAGGCAAATTCTTTACCAGATGAGACACAAGGGAAGTCCCTGGAAGTCCCTTAGTGTTGTGGGGGCCAGAATGATATTGCATTGATTTAAAGTTTAATTGAGAAAAGTTAGAAAGAAAGAGATTGTCAAAGAATTAAGAAATAGAGTAAAATTCATGTCAAATGAAGAGCAAGGCATAAAGTATTAATTAAGGGAAAAAAACACTATTCTTTATGGACAAAAGCTATAATCTACAGTAAACATATGAATCATGAACTTTCATACACCAAGTAATGTAGCATGGCAGTTTGTAAAACAAAGACTATAATAAGGAGAAATTGACAAAATTATAATCCTAGTGGGAGGTATTAACGTATCTGTATTAGTTAGAATTAGTTTTGGCTGTATGCAAGGAAAAACAGAATAGCAAGGGCTTAAACTGGATAGAGGTTTACTTATCCCTTGTGGAGAAGTCTAGGTGTAGATATTCTAGGGCTTATATCTTGCTGTTCTCTCATTATTAGCATATTGCCTTATTGTCCAAAATGACTTCTTGAAATCTAGCTATCTTATTTATATTCCATGTAGGAGCAAGGGAGAATGATAGGAGCTGCCCTCAACACACATAAATCACAGTAGCCAGCACTTAGATGAGCACTATGAAGGGGGCTGGAAAATGTGGTTTTCTATCCTGAGTGGCAATGTGTGCATGCATGCTAAGTCGCTTCAGTCGTGTCCGACTCTTTGTGACCCTATGGACTGTAACCTGCCAGGCTCCTCTGTCCATGGGATTCTCCAGGCAAGAATACTGGAGTGGGTTGCCGTTTCCTTCTCCAGGGGATCTTCCCGACCCAGGGATCAAACCTGCATCTCCTGCATTGCAGAAGCAGGTTCTTTACCATCTGAGCCACCAGGGAAGCCCCTGAGTGGCAATACTCCTAGCTAAAAGTCAGACAGGCCTCTGCTACAGAGAAGAAAGAAGAAATGAATGTTGGGGTGGCAAGTAGCAGTCTGCATTATAACTCAGTCTGTGACAGATCAAATAGTCAGAAAGGAAAGAAAGAAAGTGAAAATTGCTCAGTCAAATCCAACTCTTTGCAGCCCCATGGCCTATACAGTCCTTGGAATTCTCTAAGCCAGAATACTGGAGTGGGTAGCCTTTCCCTTCTCCAGGGGATCTTCCCTACCCAGGGATCGAACCCAGAAAGGAAAGAGAACCAACAAATTAAATCATATAATTAATAAGTTTAATTTTATACGTGTATCTGTATCTACAACTTTGTGCCCTCAACAGAACACATAGTTTTACTACATGTTCATGAAGCATTTACAAAAAATATGTTAATTTTTAAGGTCAAAAAAGAAACCTCAATGTATTACAAAAACAAGGGTGGCTTAGGCTATAATCTTTTACTCTGCTCACAACTCAATGTGCCTAGATATTAAAACACAATGGTAAATAAATAACATCAAAACAACAGGATATTAAAAAAACCTTAATAATTTTTGAATCAAAGATTAAAACCAAAACTTCAATTACATATTATTTACATAATAATGATGAATGTAACATTAACAATTTAGAGAACACATATAACACTTTATTCAGAGGAAAATCTGCATAATTTTTTGTCAAACAGGAAAGGAGGAAACTAGATCATGAAACTAGAAAAGGAAGATAAAATTAAATTACAAGTACATGAGTAATTTATTACTATAGATGAAAGAAGAAACAAAAAAAAAAAAGAAGAAACAAGACAGAAAACACACTCAGGGAAACTGATAAGTAAATCTAAAAGCCAGATTTTGAAATGACACACAAGTGACAAATCCCTGGCAAGAATAATCAAGAACATAAGAGGAAAAGAAGAGTGAAGAAAAAGAAATCACAACATTAGAAATGTTACGTAGTTGGTTGAAGAATGTCCCCTCTCCTCCCTAATTCATGGCCATCCAGATGATCAGAATGTAACCTTACTGGAAATAGGGTCTAAGATAAAGTCATACTAGATTAGCATGAACCCTAAATTCAGTGACTGGTAAACACACAGAAGAGGGGGCACACTGACACACACAGTTATTTGGATGAGCACACAAGAAAACATAGACACAGGGAGAAGGCCCTGAAGATGGAATTATGCTGACATAAGCCAAAATGTATTAGTAGCCCCCAGAATCTAGAAGAGGCAAGGAAGGATTCTCCCCTTAGGAATTTTGGAGAGAGTTGTTTAGTCATTAAGTTGTGTCCAACTCTTTTGTGACCCCATGGACTATAGACTGCCAGGCTCTTCTGTCCATGGGGCTTCCCAGGCAAGGGAGTGGGTTTCACTTCCTTTGGATCTTCCCACCCAGGGATCGAACTCACATCTCCTGCTTGGCAGGCGGATTCTTTACCACTGAGCCACCTAGGAAGCCCTTGGAGAAAGTAGAGCCCTGTAGACACCTTGATTTTAGAATTTGACTTCTAAAACTGTGAGAGAATAAAGTTTAGTTGTTTTAAGCCTCCAAATTTGTGGTACTTTGTTGTGGCAGCCCTAGGAAAATAATATGGATAAAAAGTTTTAAAAACTGAGAGCTAAGTAATAGATTATATATGTTCTAAATATTTTACATTTTTACACCTATTAACTCATTTAATCTATACAATGCCTAGTGAAATAGGTGCTATTTTACAAATACTAAGAGTTTAAGTAATTTGCTCAAGTAAAGTATTCAAACCTAGAGAGATAGATTTCAGAACCTGTGGTCTAAATTAGTACAATTAGCTTTTTCTCAGACATAGTATAGACGTAGTAGATTGAAAGAGAGAATTAAACATTTAAAATCAAACATCAACCATCAGCATCAACATAAACAAAATCAAACATCAACAAAAATCAACCCAAAAAGAATAGAAAATTAATAACCATGGAAAGTATCATTGAATATCAACTTTTCCACCCCAAAATAGACAACAAAAAACAAGCAGAAATAATACCATTTGAAGTTCCACAGGTGAGTTCTTTAAAACATTGAAGAAAGGGTTTGTGGAAGGTAATTTGCCTATGTATTTTAAAAGTTTAAAAACATTTATAGGCTTTAAATGGGATATTATACTTCTGGTAATTTATTCCAGGGAAATAATACTATAAGTCTACAATGTTTGATGTATAGGTACATCAATTTTAATAGTCTTGTAATTTGGAAACAACCTAAGTGTATAATAATAGAGGATTAACTGGTAAATTATGGTTTATCTTTAAAATATAACGGTTATTAAGAATAATGTATGGCTTATAATTATGGACATGGAAGTATATTCTTTTAAAAATTTCCCCTAGCTTTATTGAAGTATGATTGACAAAAAATATATATGTTTGGGCTATCTTGTAACTGAAAGTTTGTATCCTTTGACCAACATCTAACTCTTCCCCCTACTCCTCACAGCCCTTGGAAACCAGCAGTTTTGTCTCTGTATCTATGAGTTTGACTTTTTTAGATTCCACATATAAGTGAGATCTACAATATTTGTCTTTCTGTGTCTGGCTCATTTTACTTATAATATCCTTGAAGCTCAACCATGTTTTTCCAAATGTCAAGATTTCCTTCTTTTCATTGCATGTATCTATATCACATTTTCCTTATTCATCCATTGGCAGATACTTTAGTTGTTTAAATATCTTAAGTATTGTGAATAACACAATGAACATGGGAGTCAGTTATCTCTTCAGGATAGTGATTTAATATTGTTTGGATATGTGCATATATATATGTGTGTGTGTGTATTCAGAAGTGGGATTGCTGGATCATATGGTAGTTCTACTTTTAAAATTTAAAGGGACCTCCATACTGGTTTCTATGATTGTACAAGTTTACAGTCCCCCCAACAGTATACAAGGGTTCTCTTTTCTCCATGCCCTTGCCAACATTTATTCCTTGTCTTTTTGATGATAGTCATCTTAACAGGTGTAAAGTGGTATACCATTGTGGCCTTGATTTGCATTTTCCTGATAATTAGTGATGTTGAGCACCTTTTCATGTACCTGTTGGCCATCTGTATGTCTTCTTCAGAAAGTTGTCTTTTCATGTCATTAGCCCAATTTAAAATCAGGTGATTTTTCTGCTATTAAATTGTATGAGTTCCTTATATATTTTAGATATTAACTGTTATTAGATCAATGGTTTGAAACAATTTTCACCCATTCTCTTTGCTGCCATTTCATTCTATTTACTGTTTCTTTTGCTGTACAGAGTGATGTAGTTTCTCTTGTTGATTTTTGCTTTTGTTGCCTCTGCTTTTGCTGTCATATCCAAAAAAATCACTGCCAAGAGCAATGTCAGGGAGCTTTTCCCTATATTTTCTGTCTTCAGGGAGTTTTATGGTTTCAGGTCTTACATTTTAGCCTTTTAAATTTATATATATATATATATATATATATATATATATATATATATATATATATATATATGTCAGTTTATTCCTGGGGTCTCTCTTCTGTACCATTGTTCTGTGTCTGCTTTGTCAGTGCCATACAGTTTTGATTACTGTAGCCTTGCAATATACTTTGAAGTTAGGAATTGTGATACCTTTAGCTTGTTTTTTTTTTTTCCCCTCTAAATTTCTTTGGCTGTTTCAGGTCTTTTATGATTCTATAAGAATTTTAGTACTTTTTTTGTATGTGAAAAAATGCCACTGAGATTTTGGTAGGGATTGAGTTGAATCTGTATATAGCTTAGGGTAGTATGAACATTTTCACAGTGTTAATTCTTTCAACCCTTGAACACAGGCTATCTTTCCTCTTATTTTTCTTCAACTTTTTTCATCACTGTCTTATAGTTTTCAGTGTATACTTCTTTCACTTCATTGATTAAATATATTCCTGAGTATTTTAATCTTGTTGGTGCTATTGTAAGTGGAATTGTATTCATTTATTTTTTTCTATAGTCTATTGTTAGTGTATAGAGACATAGCTAGTTTTGTATATTGATTTTTACCCTGAACTTTGCCAAATTCATTTTACTTTTGATGGAGTCTTTAGGTTTTCTATAGATAATATCATGTCACTGCAAATTGAGACAATTTAACTTTTTTCTTTCCTTATTTGGATGCCTTTTATTTCTTTTTCTTACCAATTTCTCTAGCTCAGGCTTTCAGTACTGTGTTGAATAAGGGTGGTGAGAGTGGGCATCCTTGTCTTCTCTAGATCTTAGAAAAAAAGTTTTCAGTTGTTCATCATTGAGTATAATGTTGGCTGTGGTCTTGTCATATATGGAAATACACATTACTCTTGAACAGCACAGGGGTTAATTTATGCATAATTTATAGTCAGCCTTCAGTATCTGTGGGTTCTCTGCATTCATGGATTAACTGACCATGGACTGTGTGGTACTTACTTACTTACTTACTTACTATTGAAAAATATCCAAGTATAAGTGTACCTGCACAATTCAAGCTTACACTGTTCAAGTGTTGACTGTATATTCTTGAGAGAAGCTGGTTCCAGAACAATATTGTGTTAATTATTTAGTGCTATATAACAAACTACACCAAAATTTAGCAGTTTTAAACAGCAACCTTTCATCGTATCAGGAATAATAAGTGTTTTTGAGAGTCAGAAATCTGGGGGTGGCTTCTCTGGGTGGTTTTGAGTCAGAGTCCTTATGCGTTTGCTGACAGTACATTGGCCAGGACTGTGGTCTTCTCAAGGCTTGCCTGGGATTGCAGAATTCACTTCCAGATTTATTCACATGTTTTTGGCATGCCTCAGTTTCTCCTTGGTAGTTTGCCAGAGGCCTTTTTCTCATCATATGGCCAAACAAATAGGCTGCCTGAGTGTCCTCCTGACATGACAGCTGGCTTCTGCTAGAGCAAGTGATTCAAAACAGAGCAGAGACAAAGAAGGAAGCCACAGTCTTCTGTAACCTAATTTCAGAAATGTCATACCATCACTTCTGCCATCTGATATTTGTCACATAGACCAACTCTGTTAATGTGGGAAGGAGCTACGCAGGGTGTGAATACCAGGAGGTGTGGGAATCATTGGGGACCATTTTGGAAGCTGGCTCCAACAGCGAATATGCTCAATAAATATGCATATATTTGTGTATAGGGAGATATAGAGGAAAAACATAGCCATCAAAGTACTGAGAATGTGTATCTCTGGGTGGTGAGATTATGACTGTTAAAAATTTCTTTTTCTTTATCTATTTTGAAATTTTTATGGGGAACTCAGTTGCTGATGTTTGATAAAATCAGAAACCAATCAATATAGTTTATTAAAGGAATTGAATGGGAATTGAGGAAATGAAGAAAGTGTACTATTCCTTCAAGAATTTTGATAGTTAACTTAAGGTAAAGAGATGAGTTTAGTTTTAAGAATAGGTGTAATTGAGGAATGTGTTTTTTTTTTCGGGGCAAGGCTTTATTGGGGCCCCTGTGGCAGCAGGGGGCAGTGAGAACAAAAACAGTTTCCCTTGCTTGCTCACTCCTGATGGGGAGAGGGAGCAAGCCTGTTCTTATGTGGGGTAAGGGTAGGGGTATGTCCAGGAGTTGGGCCAGAGGGGTGGCTTAGGTGTTTTGCCCACCCCTTAGGTGGTGTTCTGTGCAGAGGGCATGCGCCATACCCTGCTTTTGCTTCCTACCCCTTGCTTTTGCTCAAGTCTCTTCAAATGTGGCTATTGGTTTTTTAAAAAATAGGAAAGAAAATATGTTTGTAGACTGAGAGGAAGAATCTGGAGGGAGAGGTCAAGATCAGAGGCACAGGAGAGAGAAAAGACTATTGATGAAGTTTTAGAGGTTGTGGAAGGAAGTGCACTACAGTGTGGAGATGGAGGTTGTTGTCATAATCACAGTGAATGATAAATGAAGTCTAGATATGTGAATGAGCTGGTCTTGGGCATGAGAATGTGTAAACCTTGGACAAGATATGTTAGCTTTGAGTAAGAATAGTTATCCTTGAGTTGGAGTGGGAAAACATCGACCTCTGAAATATGAGAGGAGGAAAATATGGGTGCCATTGTTAGAAAAAAACTAGAATACTAATGCAGGAAATTCACTAGAGTTCACACTTAAATGGTTGTTTTTATTCCTCTGAGAAAGGCAGCAAGATATTCTACTGAATCTGACTGTGATAGGGTAAAAGGCCTGGAGAGGGTCGTGCAAGTTTAAAACATCTGTTGTTTGGAGTGGTAAAGTGTCAACCAGGGAAAGGATTGTGGAGAAAGCTTGAGAGCCCAGATGATAGTATCTGTGGTCTCTTGTATCATCTTTAAACACAGGGAATGGTGTTACTGTGTTTATATGTAATAAAGTTTATATGTTTGTCATTAAAATACTTGCTGCCTTTCATGTTACAGGAAAATGTTTCTATACTCACAATACTTCTGGCACCAAATATAGGGCTTTTTCTCTGACATCAACCAATTTTCCAACTCTTTGGACACTAAGTGAATGTCCTATAATTTAACTCAGTTCTGAGTTAATCAATTCTAATTATCCAGAGTTACTGTTAGTCTTCATATATTTGTGTTCAGTTCATAAGAATGAACAGTTCATTCATAAGAATGCCCTCACTTCAGATGCCATTGACAAGTAATGTTGGTGTTCATGGTACCCGCACTTGTGTTTGACTTGGGTACCAAGTTGGGGGTTCTCACACAACCCTCCTCAGATTTGATAATTTGTGGAATGGCTTACAAAACTCAGGGAAATATTTACATCTACTGGTTGATTATAAAGGATGCAGATGGACAACCAAATAGAGAGGTATGTAGGCCAAGGTCTAGAAGGGCCTTGAATGCAGAAGCTTCTGTCTCCAGGAGAGTTTACCATACTCTTGGCACATGGATGTGTTCACCGACCTGGAAACTCTCCAAACCCCATAGTTTAGGGATTTTTGTTAAGACTTCATCTTGTAGGCATGATCAGTTATTAACCTAATCTGTGTGCCTTCTCCATTCCCAAGAGGATGAGGATGGAGCTGAAAGTTGCATGTTTCTAATTATGGCTTAGTCTTTCTGGTGATCAGTCCTCATTCTGACTACTACAAAAAGTCTCCTTTTTAGAACAACAACAAAATGCTCCTATCACTCAGGAAATTCCAAGGGATTTAAGAGCGCTTTGTAAGATGCTCCTATCACCTCTATCAGTCAGGAAATTACAAGTTTCTGGAGCTCTGTGTCAGAAACAGGGGCAGAGACCAAATATATATCTTCTTATGTCGCACACATTATTGACCAGCCTCTGACATAGTTTATATCTTTCTTAAAAATAGTGAGTTAATGTAAGATGTGTTCACAGCATTTCTCCTTACTTCTTGTTAAGTTATCTTCCTTGAATTATGTTTACAGAAATCCCATGATGTAGCTAGCTTCAGTTTTAGGATGACAGTTATCAGTCTCTATGGGCCAAACCAAAATTTTGGTCTTCTTTTTGAAATAGCTATGGTCATCAAAGTGTGATCTTTGCACAGATGTAGGTAATATGAATTTATGTAGGTAATATGTATTATTTTTAGGTAGAAAATTTACATAGGTCAAGAGTTTGCACATAGGTACATAAAGCTTTGGGTTTTAGAACTCAACAGCTCATTAACATTTAAGAGAAGCCCTCAAGTGTTAGCAGCTTTCCTTTTTCTGAAGAAAACCTCCAAATCCCCATTTACTGGAGAACACAAAAAACTCTATGTACCTGAGCATAGAAGCTGAAAGGTACATTAAAAACACCTTTCAGCAAATTGAAATGTAACTCTTTTCATCCCTTAGACAGAGAATTTGATATACACAAAAATTATATTGAAATTCCAGTTCCTCTGTAAAAACCTGTCGACTTGATGTCTAGGACTCACTGAATGCTTGCAGCTAGTAGGCTCCTCTGTTTTTTTTAATTGGAAGATAATTGCTTTAGAATATTGTGGTGGTCTCTGCCATATATCAACATGAATCAGTCATATATATATCCTCCCTCTTGAGCCTATCTCCCCCCCATTCCACCCCCCTAGGTTGTCAACTGACTGCCACAGGCTGGGATCTCCGAGTTACATAGCACCTTCCTGCTAGATATTTTACACATGGTAGTGTTTATTTGTTGATGCTACTTTCTCAATTTGCCTTACCCTCTTCTTCCTCCAGGTTGTCCACAAGTCCCTTCTCTCTGCATCTCCATTTCTTCTCTGCAAATAAGTTCATCAGTACTATTTTTCCTAGATTCCATATATATATATATATATATATATATACATTAATATATGATATTTGTTTTTCTTTCTGACTTCACTCTGTATAACAGGCTCTAGGTTCATCCACTTCACTACAACTGACTCAATTTGTTCCTTTTTGTGGCTGAGTAATATTCCATTGTATATATGTACCATATCTTCTTTGTTAAGTCAGAATACTCTTGCTGCCAACAGTTGAGAAGCATGAGTCAAGACAGGGTTGTATTTGTTTTCATACTTGTTTAGACCCATTGAACTTGCTATTGTAATTCCATAATTTAACTTTAATATTATGACAACCAATTGAAACATGACCCCCAAAATAGTTATTTTTTCTATAAAAACCAAGTTGACTGAACAACATTAGGAATAAAGCAAGGGACTTAACTAGAATTAGAGATATAACAGATTAATAAGAATAATCTAATGTACTTTGTGCTAATATTGTTGAAGAATTAGATGAAATGAATATATTTCTAGAAAAATATAAATTACTGAAGGTGACTCAATAAAACAAAAGAAATGCCTTAATTAACTTTAATAACATTCAGGGAACTTACTCAGCATTTGAAAATCTCCCTGTAAGGTAAACACCAGGCCCAGATAGTTTTACCATCTTACACAAAACATTTTAGGGGAGAAAAAGGAAATAACTTTAAATTATTTTATCAGGTGAGTATATATTATACCAAACCAGAAAATGATAATATGTGGAAGGAGAATTTGAAGTCAAATTCACTCATGAATATAGATACAAAATCTTAGTAAACATATTTAAAAATTTATTCTGGCAATATTTAAAAACAGTTCATTAAGATCCAGATGGATTTATTTCAGACATATAAGAGTTTATTTAAGAAATGCTATGAAAATAAACTTTAGGTTCCTCTGCGAGAATTCTTAAGTAATAATAGATTAGAAAATTGATTGATGTAATTCACCACATTAATATGTCTCTTTGGATACAGGAAAAGAATTTGATAAATTTTTTTTAACATATATTCATAATAAATATAAACACTTAGCAAATTAGTGATAGATGGAAATTAATTTGATAAAGAAGACCTAAAAGTGTCCTAATGCAAACATCATACTTAAGGTTGAATTTTTAAAAGCATTCCTTTGAAATTAGACATAGGGGTACCTATGAACATCATTTATATTTATTATTTATAAATTATTTATTATTATTATAAAATATCTAAGCCAGAAGGCTGAGACAAGTTAAAGAAATAGAACTTACAAAGATTTAAAAGGAACAAACTATAATCTTTTTCTAAGATGCTATGACTTTGTGTCACTTTTCTCAGATTTTATGCTTATGTATTATTATATGACATTTTTATATCTGGGAGTAGGAAGGGTTAATTTACTTGAATCAGCCATCTTGCTGGTACTCTCCTGCTTACATTGATGAAACCAGATGCAATGTTGTGAACTGCCCTATAGAGATACCCATATGCCCAGGAACTTGTCTTCTGACCAACAAGCAGTGAGGAACTGGAGCCCTCAGCCTCATAGCCAACAAGGATATGAATCCTGGCAAGAATTACTAAGTGATCTTGGAATCAGAACTTTGCCCACAAGAAAAGAACCTTGAGATGACCATGGCACCAACTAACAACTTCATTGTAGTTTGGGGAGCAATTGACTGAGACACAGATGCAGGCAAGAATATCCAAATTCCTGGTACACAGAAATCATGAAATAATAAATTATTTTTTAGTCCCTGAGTTTGGGTGGTAATTTTTATGTAATAATAAGTAATACACAGAACCATATTAAAATTACTTGTTTAAACCAGTGATATTATAAGGAGAAAATTTTAAAAGTAGCAATAGGAAAAGAGAGACATTACTTACAGAGAACAAAGAAAGGATGACAAAGATTTCTTATCAGAAAAAATACAAACAAGATAGCAGTAGAACCACATCCTGAAAGTGTTGGAAAAAATGTATGAACTTGGAATCCTATAATGTAGAAATATTGCATTAAATGTAAATTACCTGAACATCACAATTAAAAGGGAGAGATTAATGCTTGGATAAAAACAACAGGACTCAACTATTTGCTGCCTACAAGAAACCCACTTTAATAAAGATATACATGTACTTTTAAAGTAGAAGCTTGGGAAAAGATATGTTTTAGTACTACTTAAAGGAAAGTAGGACTGGCTATATTAATAACATACAAGTAGATTTCAGAACAAATGATATTATCAGGAAAGTAATTTCATAAGTGATAATGGTGTTAACTCACCAGGGAAACATAAACCTAAATGTCTTTTTACCTAATAAGAGAGTGCCGTTGATTGAATGTTTGTCCCCTCATACACACCAATTCTTAGAAATTCAATACATCTCGTGTTATTTTCATCTTTTTCATTTGTCTTTCTGTCTTCTGTTCTAATCAGCTGATTTACGTTATTCTAATTTCCAGTTCACTCATTCATTCTCCTATATTATTTTGTTTGCCATATATTGTCCTAGCTTGGTTTTTCTCTTGGCAATTGAATTGTCTAATTTTGATTTGTTCTTCTTTATTGTTTCTAGTTCCTCGTTCCGGAGATCTGAATTTCCATCAATAGTCTCCCCGAATTCCTTTAGTGTTTTCATTACCTCCTTTTTGAAATCAGAGTCTGGTAGACTGGAGAAGTCTGTTTGTTTTTTTCAGGGGATTTGTCTTGTCCTTTTATGAGGGAGTAACTCCTTTGCCTTTTTGTTTTACTTATATATCTTACATGTCTCGGACCCTATGAATTTAGGAAAAAGTTATTTATTGTCTTAAGGGGCTGTTTTTATTGTGGGAGAAACCCTGTTTAGACTCTTTGAGTCCAATATTTTTGGTGTGAGGGTTGGTTTTTGTATGGATGCTTATCACATCTTTCCTCAGGGTATGGTGGCCATTATCCTTTTGATAGGGATGTGTTTGGTATTGTGGTGACATGAGCTGGCACTGGATATTGGGTGGAGCCTCCCCTTTGCTCTGTGGCTGTCACAAAACTGTCAGGGGCAAGATCTACTTCCCAGTTGTTGGAGTTGAAGCCCCTAGATCCAGTTCCAAGCTATAATGTGAGGTAAGCAGGACTGCAGTACTCCCTCTGGGAAAGGAGCCACTGTATTTTCTTCTCCAGGACCTGTCCACTGACATGTGATGCTGCCTTTCACTTGGTGTACACACCCACAAAGATCCTTGTGTCTGGCATTGCTTTCAGGTTATGTCTTCTATGGGCTGTCCCTCTCTGTTGTACTCTGGAGCTGTTCCTCTGAAAGCTCTGCAAGCTTTCAGTCAGTATTCTGTGAGAATCATTCCACATGTAGATGCATTTTTGATGTATTTGTGGCAGGAGGTGAGCTTCACATCCCTCCACTCCACCACCATCTTGATCTCTTTCCTTTTATTCTTTTTGATGCAATTTAACTGTGATTGTTAAGAATCTTTCTTTCTCTTTCTGATTTTAGTAGTTACTATAAATGTTTTATATACTAACATTTCAGTATTAGTATATAGAAAAACAACAGATTGCTATGTATTAATCTGTCCTGAAACTTTACTGAATTTTTTAAATAGCTTTTAGGCAAAGATTTTAGAGTTACATATAATATCACATCATCTGCAAATAGTGACAGTTTTACTTCTTTCCCCCCATTTGGATGATGTTTTCTTCCCTTTTTCTTGTTTGATTGCTGTGGTTAAGATTCCTAGTACAGTGTTAACTGGAAGCAACAAGAGTGGACACCCTTGTCTTGTTCTTGATTTTAAAGGAAATGGTTTTAGCTTTTCACCATTGAATATTGTGTTAGCTATGGGCTAGTCATAAATGCCCTTTATAATGTTGAGAGGTGTTCCCTCTATACTCATTTTGGTGAGAATTGTTTTCCTTGATGTATGTTGAGTTTTGTCAAATGCTTCTTCTGCATTTATTGAGATGATCATGTGGTTTTTATCCTTCCTTTTGTTTATATGGTGTATCACATTGATTTATTTATGAATATTGCACCATTCTTGTGTCCCTGGAATAAATCTGACTTGATCATGGTGTATGATCCTTTTTATATGTTGTTGAATTTGGCTTGGTAAAATTTTTTTGAGGATTTTTACATCTATACTCATCAGAGATATGTCCTGTAATTTTCTTTTGGTAGTGTCTTTGTCCTGGTATCAGGGTATAGGTAGGTGGCCTTGTAGAATGAATTTGTTTCATTTATTTCAATTTTTGGAATAGTTTATAAGAATCAGTATTATGTCTGGGGGTTTTTGATTACCAATTCATTTTACTACCAGTGGCTAGTTTATTCAGTCTGTTTCTTCCTGATTCAATCTTGGAAAATTGTATGTTTATAGAAATTTATCCATTTCTCCTAGGCTGCCCAATTTATTTTCATATAACTGTTCCTAGTATTTGCTTATGATTTTTATATCTCTGTGTTATTATTATTTCTTCTTTTTCATTTCTTATTTTGTTTCAGTCCACTCTTTTTTTCTTGATGAGCCTTGCTAAAGGCATATCAATTTTATCTTTTAAAAAAACTAGATCTTGGCTTCATCCATCTTTTCTAGTTTTTCATGTTTTTAAAATTTATTTCTTGATCTTTATTATTTAATTTCTTCTGCTTACTTTGTTCTTTTTCTAATTCCTTTAGATGGTAGATTAGGTTGTTTGAGATTTTTCTGTTTCCTTGAGGAATACTTGTATTACTATAAGCTTCCCTCTTGGAAATGCTTTTAAGCATTTTATAGATTTTAGAAAGTTAAGCTTTTAGTTTCATTTATCTTGAGCTATTTTTTCTTTTCTTTTCTTTTTTCTTTTTTTAGAGCTGAGAAGATGCCAAGATGATTGAATTAGGATCATGAGGAAATGGAGCTATTTTCTGATTTCCACTTGGATTCATTCATTGAACCAGTTGCACTTTAGTATGATGATATTTAGTCTCCACGTGTTTGTATTTTTCCCATTTTTCTTCTGATTGGTTTCTACTCTCATACCATACGATTGGAAAAAATGCTTGATACAAGTTGTGTCCTCTTAAATTTGTAGAGACTTGTTTTGTGGCCTAGCATGTGATCTCTCTAAGAGACTGTTCATTGTATACTTAAAAAGGAGACACATTCTGCTGTATATGCATGGAATCTTGTAGACATATAATAAACCCAACAAGTCTAATGTGTTATTTAAGACCTTTTTTTTTTCCCCTTTTCGATTTTATGTCTGGATGATCTATCCACAGATAAAAGTGGAGTATTAAAGTCCCCTACTATTCCTGTATCACTGTCAATTTTTCCTTTTGTATTATAATTGTTAATAATTGTTTTATATATTTAGGTGCTTGAATATTAGATGTATATATGTTAACAAATATTATATTCTCTTCTTTATTGATCCCTTTATCATTATATAATAATAATATTATCTTTGTCTTTGACTATAAACTTTGTTTTAAAGTCTACTTTGTCTGATATGAGTGTTGCTACCCCATCTTTCTTTTAATTTCTATTTGCATGAAATATCTTTTTCCATCTCCTCACTTTCAGTCTGTGTGTGTCTTTAGCTCTCAAGTGACTCTCTTTTTAACCACCACCATATTGATGGGTCTTTTTTTTTTTCTAGTCCAATCAGCTACACTTTGTCTTTTGATCAGAGCATTTAATCCACTGACATTAAAGTGGTTATTGATACATATGTACTTATTTCCAGTTTTTTTTCCTGGTAACTTTTGTAGTTCTTCATTCTTTTTTTCTTTTTGTGGTTTGATAATTTTCTTTAGTGTTACAGTTGTGTTCCTTTCTCTCTAGTTTTTCTTATCTTTATTTTAGGTTTCTGACTTGTGGTCACTAGGGTCTTCATATATGTTGATTTATAACTATATGTACTTATTTTAAACTGATATTCATTTAAGTCAAAAACATTCTAAAAGATCTACATTTTCACCCCCTCCTCACATTTTGTGTTTTTTATGTCACATTTTACATCTTCATGTTTATCCCTTTATTATTTATTATAGTTATCAATTCTACAATTTTGTCTTTTAATCTTTGTACAAGCTTATTTAGGTGGTTAACACCATTGCCTCTATCATATATTTTTCTTTATTAATGGGACTTTTCCTCTTCTATAAGTTGTTACATCTCTTCCTAGTCTTTTCTTCCTAGTCTTCCTGTTATTCTAAATGTTAGTCTTGCTAGGTAAAATATCTTAGGTTGAAGGTTTTTCACATTCAGCACTTTTAATATATCATGCCACTCCATTCTTTCTTGCAAATTTTTGGCAGAAAAAATCAGTTGATAGCCTTATGGGGTCCCTTGTATCTGAGTCTTTGTTGTTTTCTTGCTGCCTTTACAATTCTCTCTTTAACTTTTACTATTTCAAATGTTGTATATCTAGATGTGAATCTTTTTGGGTTCATCTTTTGGGGGGATTTTCTGATTCTTATTCCTAAATATCTCTTTTCTTGTTTAGTATGTTTTCAGCCATGATTTCATCAAGCTTATTTCTACCCCTTTATCTCTCTGTTCTCATTCTGGGACTTCTACAATGCAAATGTTAATACACTTCATATTGGCCCCAAAGTCCCTTAAACTATTCTGTTTTTTTAAAAAAATTGTTCTTCTTTTTGCTCTTCTGATTCATTTTTCATTATTCTATTTTTCACATCACTTATGCTTTCCTCTGTATCACCTAGTCTGCTCTTAATTCCTACTAGTTTGGTCTTCATTTTGGTTATTGTATTCTTCAGCGATGACTTGTTCTTTTTTATATTTTTAGTTCTTTGTAAAATTTTTCACTGTGTTCATCTATTCTTTTCCCAAATCTAGTTATCATTCTTATTCCTAATACTTTTAACTTGTTTTCTGATATATTATTTAATTCTGTTTCATTAGTCATTTTGGCAGAGTTTTTTTCTTTCTTTCTTTCTTGTTTTTCAGTTCAGTTCAGTCACTCAGTTGTGTCCTACTCTTTGCGACCCCATGGACTACAGCATGCCAGGCCTCCCTGTCCATCACCAACTCCCGGGATCTACCCAAACCCATGTCCATTGAGTTGGTGATACCATCCAACCATCTCATCCTCTGTCATCCCCTTCTCCTCCTGCCTTCAATCTTTCCCAACATCAGGGTCTTTTCAAATGAGTCAGCTCTTCGCATCAGATGGCCAAAATACTGGAGTTTCAGCTTCAACATCAGTCCTTCCAATGAATACCCAGGACTGATTTCCTTTAGGATGGACTGGTTGGATCTCCTTGCAGTCCAAGGGACTCTCAAGAGTCTTCTCCAACACCACAGTTCAAAAGCATCAATTCTTTGGCACTCAGCTTTCTTTATAGTCCAACTCTCACATCCATACATGACTACTGGAAAAACCATAGCCTTGACTAGATGGACCTTTGTTGACAAAGTAATGTCTCTGCTTTTTAATATGCTGTCTAGGTTGGTCATAACTTTCCTTCCAAGGAGTAAGTGTCTTTTAATTTCATGGCTGCAGTCACCATCTGCAGTGATTTTGGAGCCCCCAAAAAATAAAGTCAGCCACTGTTTCCCCATCTATTTGCCATGAAGTGATGGGACCAGATGCCATGATCTTAGTTTTCTGAATGTTGAGCTTTAAGCCAACTTTTTCACTCTCCTTTTTCATTTTCATCAAGAGGCTCTTTAGTTCTTCTTCACTTTCTGCCATAAGGGTGATGTCATCTGCATATCTGAGGTTATTGATATTTCTCCCAGCAATCTTGATTCCAGCTTGTGCTTCATCCAGCCCAGCATTTCTCATGATGTACTCTGCATATAAGTTAAATAAGCAGGGTGACAATATATAGCCTTGACGTACTCCTTTTCCTATTTGGAGCCAGTCTGTTGTTCCATGTCCAGTTCTAACTGTTGCTTCTTGACCTGCATACAGGTTTCTCAAGAGGCAGGTCAGGTGGTCTGGTATTCCCATCTCTTTCAGAATTTTCCACAGAATTTTCCACAAAATTTTCCACAAGAATTTTCTTGTTCTTAGTTTGCAACAATTTCCTTTGTCTTCTCATTTTGTTTAACTTTCTTTTTCACTATAACATTAAGTGAAGAAGTTACTTGTCTCAATCTTAAAGGAGTGTCCATCTTTATACAGTCCTCTTGGATCTGTTGGCTTTGGTGGGAGAGCCAGGTCTGAAGTGAGCAAGGTTCTCATCTTTGTCAATGTGTGCTTACATCTATCTTCTTAGTGGGATGGAGATGGAGGAACCATAGCCAGGTATGAGCTGAGATTTCTCCTATGCTCAGTGGCTGTCTCTGCCCTATCGAGGATGAGTTCTGGTCCCAGGATGCTGGAGCAGAATCTTTGAGGGTCTGATTTGAGCTTGTTCTCTTTCTTCTAAGTGTGCTCTCTCTCTTCTTTACTCCAGAGATTAGGAGCTCTGGATCAAGATGGGGTCAGAGTAGGCACTCGTCACAGGTTGAGGCATGTGTTGGGGGTGATTCCAGCACACCAGTTAGAGTTCCAGACTACACACCATGTCTCACCTTCATGAACACTCTTAATGGCTGCCTTTGCCCCATTTGGATGCCATCCTGGGTCAGAACTGACTCTAATACACTCTCCTCCCACCACAAGTACACTCTCTCCTCAGCAATGACAGCCTTCTCTCTATGTGGAGCTGGTCAGTAGCTAGAGATGCTGAATTGGGTACTGGGCATGGACTGGGTTGTGTGCTGGGATGGTCACTGTATCCTGACCAGAGCTCCAGGCAGTTCCATGCATTTCTTCCTCCTTGTTCCCGGGAGTTAGCAATTATGCATGTGATCTTCACAAGTGGAATCTAGGTTTCTTACAGCCATCCTGTAAGTTCTACTGATTTTTAAACCAGCTAAGGGTACTCATCTTCCTAGTGTCAGATTCCAGGACTAGAGTGCCCAATACATGGTTTGAACTGCTTATTCTCCAGGGAGGATATCTGAGCCTGTGTAATCCCCCTTCTCTTCTGTGTCCTTGCCTATGGACATAGGTCCTGAGGTGATCAGTTGTCTTCCCATTCTACCAGATTCTATGTGTCTTTCTTTGCAGTCTTGGTTGTATAAGAGTTTTTCTGGCAGTCTCCAGTTTATTTTTAGTAGATTTGCTTCACATGTTGATGTATTTCTGATATGTTCATGGCGGATATTTGAGCTCAGTGTCCTACTCTACTGTCTTGATCTCTTCCCTCCTCAGTTCTATCTACAGATTCTACACAATCCCAATCGAAATGCTGGTATGATTATTTTTTTGAAATTAATTAGCCAATTCTCAAATTTACATGGAAATATAAAGAAACTGGATCAGCCAAAACAAGTCCAAAAAAGACCAAATTTGGAGGACTTGTACTAGCTGATTTTCAAGTCTTATTATAATGCTATAGTAATCAAAACAGTGTGGTATTGGCATAAAGATAGATAACTAGATTGACTTTTGTCAGCCTCCATGAAACTGGCAGACCAACTTGTCAGCTTGCAAGTAGGATACAATCTCAGATGCTTCACAGTTCTTGACAAAAGGGCTTTAAAGTTATCTGTAGTGATAACTTTCTTAAACTGGATTGTAAGCACATTGATGCTCTTTTTTTTTACACTTTATATCTTACATATACACACTGTATATAATTTTGTATGACATATTTAATAATAAAAATTTAAAATACTAAAATTTTAAAAGATTCAGTAAATCTGTGTTACTAGAAACATTGCTGTCAACCTAGTTGGGATTATGACAACTATATATAAATGAGAATTAGATCATAAAATCTGGAAGGATTCTTTATTTAATATGCTTTATAATTGTTTGTTGGTTCTTAAACTCCATGTTAATGAGACTGAAACTAAAAGTCATTGATTCTTATGTGTAAGTTTTATAAAATTAAATGATAATATAAGCCTTGATCTTGCATCAAAACATTAGAAAATGAATAAACATTTTTGTTTTATGTTAAAATTAAGTATACATGTAATTTTTATTTTCTGCTTTGAAGGAGATTTTTAAATTAGTCAAACATCTACTTGCCTCTCTTACATTGATTGAAAGACTTGTTCCATATTTTAATTAATTATTGTAGCAAAAAAGACCTTGGGTAAAAATTGTTTGGATGTTTGGGTTTTCATTTAAGTAAAAGCTTAAGAGCTTGGGGAGAACTTCAAATTTCCATGGCACATAGGGACTTGTTTGCAGCACAGAGTACAGCAGGAAATCTGACATTGATTTTGGCTGAGCCATTCAAGGGGATAGGGTATGTTTATATGTAATCATGTGTTTATATATGAGATTTCTGGTGAAGATGCAGTAACTCAATAATGAGATATGGTATTCCTTGAAATTTGACTTACCAAATGGTTTTTATTTTCCATGGACTATTCATGTCTTAGAATCTTATTAAGTTTGTTCATGTTTCCCTGTTTTCTGACAAGTGAATAGCAGGGAAGACAGGTATAGAGTGAGATAAAGAGAGGCATTAAAGAGAGGAAAAGTAAAAGAAATTGAAAAATAGAGTGGGAAGAAAGAAAAAAAAGGGGACAACCAGAAAGAAAATTATATAAGACAGAGAGAAAAATAAGTAGAGAGAATTTTAAAAACAAGAGTAAGAAGACTGACTATGATGATAATAGTGAATTCTCATATGAATTTCTAGTTTTTATTATTCCCTTTTTATTTGTCAGGCACCTTGCCTATATCATTTAATCTATCCAACAATATTATGAAGTAGCTACTGTTATTTCCATTTTATAAATGAGATAAGAGAGCCTTGGACAAGTTTAGTAACTTGCCCCAAAGTGGTAGAGTCTGGATTTGAATCCAGGTCTGTTTGTCCCTAGAACCAGTGCTTTCCCCTACTATATCAGGCTACTTCTATATGAAATAGGTTAAAATGCAAAAAGTTACATTCAACAAGTTATTTGGCATCATTTAAAGAGAACACACAGCACAAAATACCTAACTTCTTTCTCTTTATTACCTGTCCTCATGCTCCCTTTAAGATCAGCAGGCAAAATAATAAAGCCCTAGCTTCAGTTGTCACTTTAAAAAGTTAATTTATATTTTTTAATTGGAGGCTAATTACTTTACAATACTGTGGTGGTTTTTGCCATACATCGACATGAATCAGCCATGGGTGTACATGTGTCCCCCCATCCTGAACCCCCCTCCCACCTCCCTCCCCACCCCATCCCTCTGGGTTGTCCCAGAGCACTGGCTGGCTTTGAGTGCCCTGCTTCATGCATCAAACTTGCACTGGTCACTTTTACTGGGGCTTTCCGGTCAAGCAGACAGCTTACCTCCCTCTGATCTCAGAAATGGCCTAATGCCCAGTTCAGTCATAAAACCTTGGTCCAAACCAGAGTTTCCTAACCTTACGGGGGTTGTGAGCTCCTTTTCTTCTGAAGAAAGCTAGACTCCCTCTCCAAAAATCTGCACATACTTCAAAGTTCTTAGATTTGCATCTGAGATAAAAATGCAAAGAAAGTGACAGTGAAATCTGAGACAGAGGGTAAGCACAAAGCCTAGAACCCTGGCTCTGAAAGAAAATTGATGAGTCCTTTTCAAATACAGGGTTTCCTATGGTTGTTTTATCTTCCATTTTAAGGCATTTTCCTATGAAATATTTGATGCAAGAAACTCAAGCTTAAATTCCTACCTAGATTCCTACCTGATTTGCACTAAGAAAAATAAGTTCTATCATGGAATTAAATTTTTGTACACTCTAGTGTCCACTGGTGGTCAAGGGAAAATCTTTTGTCTTGAGTATTTGAATATTGAAGATAGCTATTACTTCCTGGGGGAGGATAGGTCACTCTGAGTTTCAGAATAATAGTTTCTTCTCTCTAGGTGTTGCTTACTTTTAATTTTGATTTTTCAAAAGTCATGTATTCTACTAAAATTTTGATGAGGTCTTTTTGGGGTTCATGGTAAAAAAAAGTGGCCTGCAGGAAAGAATACTAGACAAAGAGTCATGACCTGCCACTGACTTGCTGTTATTTCTACTGAAGGAAAAGCACGTTCCCCGTGTGTTCTCAGTATTTTCATCTGTAACATTAAGAGACTGTACTGTTATCAGAGCTTTTCAAACTTCTTAATTTTTTTTTGTTAGTGAGTTTTTTTGTATTGAAATCTTGTATGGAATATGGATATATAAACAAAAGACCTGCTGTGATCAAAAAAGTGAAGATTGTGATGAAGAGGGGTCAAACTCCCTTCTACCTTCTCACCCTCCCTCTACATCACCAACACATCTATGAAACACTTCCACAGAGTATAGTTTGAAAACATTTCATCTAGAGAGCAACAGCATGCGATGGTCAAGAGTGTGTGCTTTGGAGTCAAGCATATGTAGGTTCCAGTATGGACTTCACCACTTAAATAGACCACTTAAGCTCTGTATGCCCCAGTTTCCTTGTCTGACAAATGAGGATGATAAATAGTTCTCATCCCATAGGGAAGCTGTGAAGATTTAATGAGTTAATACATGTAAAATAACTAGTCTGTTACCTGGCACATGGTATTGATCTATACGATTTTAAAGAAAGATGTGGTTCACGAAAAATTAGATCATCCAACTTTCCCATTTTGCTCTCTTGCTCAGTAACTCCTTTCTTCCTATTACTTGCTAGAGCTGATGTAACTACATTGGTAAAAAGGACTTCTCAATTTCTCTAATATTTTAGCTACAGTATAATAACTATAATAAATGGATATAGTGAAAAATTAGTCACATAGCAACACGAGCTACACCTGTAGATTTTCCATTTTTTTCTTTTCAGTTCTGGAGTGCTTTCATTTTTACAAGTGAAATATTACTCTGAGAATTCAGTATGTAGCAGATAAGAATGAAACTACTTTGAAGCAGAATGGAAGCAGGAGTATTACCTTCTATGTCTTCTCAAACCTGACAACAGCATCCCCCTCATATACACATACACTGGGGAACTTAGAGGAACTCCAGTGTCCTATAGAGCAATGTTTGAAAACTGCTGACCCCTAAAACTTGTCCAAAACTTAGGTTCCCTGGAACTAAATTTTTTAGACTTGGACACACAATTTGAGATTTTTCATATTCCCGTCATTTCAAGGAAAATACAGATCCCCTACAATACAGAAAATTTACACCCATTGAATGAGAAAGTTAGGGCTCCCTGTCCTACTACTATGATCTGTCTTGAGCCTGCTTACTCTGAACTCCCATAGTATTTTAAAAACTGAAAACAGATTTGTGGAGGTATAAGTGACATACAATAAACTGTGTATGTTAAGAGTGTACAATTTAATTATGTTCTCACATCTGACTATACTCATGAAACCATTACTAGTGATAGTGAACATATCCATCATTTCCCAAAGTTTCAGTAGGCCCCTTCAGAATACCGTCTCAGCCCCTGGATACTGGTTTTGGTCAATGTACATTAGCTTACATTTCCTAAATTTTTATATAAATGGGATCATACAATATGTACTCTTCTTTGGGGGAGCATCTAGATTCTTTAACTCAATGTCATTATTTTGAGATACATTTACATGTTGAATGTGTAATACCAATTTATGAGCCATTACTTATGAGCCATGGTGTGGCTATACCACAGTTTGTTAATCCATTCACATGCTGATGGACAGTTGCATCATTTCCACTATTTAACTATTTCAAATACAGTTGTTATGAGGATTTATATACAAGTTTTTATATGCACACGTGCTGTCATTTCTCTTGGATAAATACCTGGGAGTAAAATGGCTGAATGATATCACAGTTACATATTTAACTTTTAACATTTTAAGAAATTGCCAAACTATCTTCAAAAGTGGTCTTAACACTTTAAATTTCCTGCAACAATGTATGAGACTTCCAATTATTTGAAATCCTCACCAGTACATAGTAAGGTCAAACTTTTTTACTTTAAGCATTCTAATATGTGTGTAATTGTATTTCTCCAGTAATTAATGTTGTTGAGCATCTTTTTATATGCTTATTGGTCATTTGTATGTTTTCTTTGTTGAAGTGCCTGTTCAAATTAATTTTTTGTTCATTTAAAAAATTGAGTCAATGTTTTCCTTATTATTGACTTTTGAGGGCTATTTATAAAATATGCTTTGCAGTGATTTTCTGTCAGTCTATAGCTTGTCTTTTCAGTCCCTTACCAGTATCTTTTAAAGAAAGGGAGGTATAATTTTGATGAAATCCAATCTATCAGTTGTTTAGTGTGGGCTATCCTTTTGGTATTGCAGAAAACAACAAAATACTGTAAAGTATTTATCCGTCAATAAAAAAATAAATTAATTAAAAAAAGAAGCTGATATAAGCTATGGGCCTCTTCAAAAGACTGTACATAAGCACATACATGCAAAACCTCCTTACCACATATATTTCATGGCATTGTAAATCAATTTCCCTTGAATAAACAGCATCTTAAAAAGCAAGAACAAAGAATGAAGTTAGAACACTTCCTAACATCTTAAACAAAGATAAATTCAAAATGTATTAAAGACCTAAATGTAAGACCAGAAACTATAAAACTCCTAGAGGAAAACATAGGCAGAACACTTGATGACATAAATCAAAGCAAGATCCTCTATGACCCACCTCCTAGAGTAATGGAAATAAAAGCAAAAGTAAACAAGTGGGACCTAATTAAACTTAAAAACTTTTGCACAGCAAAGGAAACTATAAACAAGGTGAAAAGACAACTCTCAGAATGGGAGAAAATAATAGCAAATGAAACAACTGACAAAGGATTCATTTCCAAAATATATAAGCAGCTCATACAACTCAATACCAGGAAAACAAATAACCCAATCAAAAAGTGGGGGAAAGACCTAAAAAGACACTTCTCTAAAGAAGACATACAGATGGCTAACAAACACATGAAAAGATGCTCAACATCACTCATTATTAGAGAAATGCAAATCAAAACTACAATGAGGTATACCACCTCACACCAGTCAGAATGGCCATCATAAAAAATCTACAAACAATAAATACTGGAGATGGTGTGGAGAAAAGGGAACCCTCTTGCATTGTTGGTGGTAATGTAAACTGATACAGCCACTATAGAAGATGGTATGAAGATTCCCTATAAAACTAGGGATAAAACCACAGTATGATCCAGCAATCCCATTCTTAAGCATATACCTTGAGGAAACCAAAACTGAAAAAGACACATGTACCCCATTGTTCATTGCAGCACTATTTACAATAGCTAGAACATGGAAGTAACCTAGATGTCCATTGACAGATGAATGGATAAAGAAGTTGTGGTACATATACACAATGGAATATTACTCAGCCATAAAAAGGAACACATCTGAGTCAGTTCTAATGAGGTGGATGAACCTAGAGCCTATTATACAAAGTGAAGTAAGTCAGAAAGAGAAAGATAAATATCATATACTAACACATATATATGGAATCTAGAAAGGTGGTACCAATGAATTTATTTGCAAGGCAGCAGTGGAGAGAACATAGAGAACAGACTTATGGACACAGGGAGAAGGGGAGGAGAGGGTGAGATGTATGGAGAGAGTAACATGGAAACTTACATTACCATATGTAAAATAGATAGCCAATGGGAATTTGCTGTATGTCTCAGGGAACTCAAACAGGGGCTCTGTATCAACCTAGAGGGGTGGGATGGGGAGGGAGATGGGAGGGAGGTTCAAGAGGGAGGAGACATATATATATATATATATATATATATATATATATATATGGCTGATTCATGTTGAGGTTTGACAGAAAAGAACAAAATTCTGTAAAGCAATTATCCTTCAATTAAAAATAAATAAATTTAAAAAAAATAAAAAAATTTTGCCTAACCCATGGTCAAAAATATATTCTTCTATGTTTTTTCTAGAAGTTATAAAGTTTTATTTTACATTTAAGTCTATGATCCATTTTGAGTTAATTTTTAGAAGTGGTATAGGATGATTGATGTTCCTTCCTTTGCATATGGACCTCCAATTATTTGATAACCATTTACTGAAGACACTGTCATTTCTCCTTTGAATTGCTCTTGAATTTTTGTCAAAAACCAACTGAACATATACATGTGGGCCTATTTCTTGGTTTTATATTTTGCTCTATTGACCCATTTATGCATTCTTACATTAATATCACACTGTCTTTGTTACTTTATAAAATATCTTACAATTACACAGTGTTTGCCTCCAACTAGGTTATTTTTTTCCAACATTGTTTTGTTACTCTGTTAATTTCATTTGCAAATTAGCTTTAGAATTGCTCCATCTATAATAAATATTGAAAGAATTTTCTAACTATTTAAAAAATACTTCTACACTTACTAAAAGTTGCAAAAATAGCTCATAACACACCCATTTATTCTTTGCCCAGGTTCTCCTAATATCTTATATAACCATGATACAAGGGTCAAAACTAAGAAATTAACATGAGTACAATACTATTAACTATAGACTTTATTCAAATTTATCCTGTTTTCTACTAATGTCCATTTATTATTTCAGAATCCAAACCAGGATATCATTGCATTTGGTTGTCTTTCTAATCACTGGAAAAGAGACAGTCTTTCTTGTCGCATATGGCCTTCACATTTTTGAAGAGAACTTCTCAAGTATTCTGTTAAATTCCCCTCAGTTTAGTTTGTATGATATTTTCTTATTATTAGATGAAGTTAATAGATTTGGGGAAAGAATACAACAGAGGTTAAGGGTTTTTCTCATCACACAATGTCAAGGGTTGCATAATATCAAGATAACTTATCATTGGTAATGTTAACCTTGATCATTTGGGTAAAGAGGTATCTGATAGATTTCTCCATTGAAACTATATTTCTGTTTCCATACTTTTTTTCATTAAAAGAAAAATATTAAGTCTAGCCAACACTCAACAGGATAGGAATTAAGCTCCTTCCATCTCCAGGAGGGAGGAGTATCAAAAATTATGGGTATATGTTAAGACCAACAGTAATTAATTAATTTTACTTGAAAGGTCATTTAAATAACTTGTTTATCCTTAAAGTTTTACTCACTAATTTAGCATTTATGAGTGGAATTTTTGTGTGTCTGCACAGTAACCCATTACAAAATTTGCATAAGTAAAATTCACTCTTTATAATGTACAGTTCAATGAGGTTTGACAAATGCATACTTTTCCACTACCACAGTATGATACAGAACAGTCATAGCACAGTGTTGTGTCTTTGTAGTAAATTCTTTCTCCACACCTGCAATCTCATACTGGGGTTTTTGATTATGATTACATGTGTTCTATAGATCAATCTAGGGAGAGTCAACATCTAAATATTGAATCTTCTAACCCATATACAGAGCATATGTTTCTATTTATTCAGGTCTTTATTTTCTCTCAGCAATGTTTTGCAGTTTTCTGTGTACAACTCTTGCATATACATTGTCAGATTTATCCCTAAATATTTTAATATGTTTTGATACTTTTGCAAATGCTATTTCTACTTTTATTTCAATTTCTGAATGTTCATTGTTAATCTATAAAAAGATAATATCTATATTGATATTTTATTTGCAATCTTACTAAACCCACATATTGGTTCCAGTAGTTTTTTTTGCAGATTCTACATAGAATCTATCAAAATATCTACATAGATAATCCAGTCATTCAAAAATAATAGTTTTCTATCTTTCTTTCCAATCTTGACAATTATTGCATCTTTTTTCTAATTGTAGTTAATAAAACCTTCAGTGCAATGTTTAAAAGAAGCAGATTCATGTCAATATATGACAAAAACCACTACAATATTGTAAAGCAATTAGCCTCCAACTAATAAAAATAAATGGAAAAAAAAGAAAATATGAATATGCTTTGTTTATTCCTGATCTCAGGAAAAAAGCATCAGTCATTTACCATTAAGTATGATGTTAGCTGGGCTTCCCTGGTGGCTCAGATGTTAAAGAATCTGCCTGCAATGCAGGAGACCTGAATTTGATCCCTGGGTCAGGAAGATCCCCTGGAAAAGGGAATGGCAACCCACTCCAGTATTATTGCTTGGAGAATTCCATGGACAGAGAAGCCTGGCAGGCTACGGTCCATGGGGTCGCAAAAAGTGGGAAATGACTGAGCATTAGCTGTAAGTTTTACATTTATGTCCTTATCAAGTTGAGTTGGGAATTTTTTCTTTTATTCTGCACTTGTCGAGACTTTTCCTCAGTGTAGATGTTAAAATTTTATAATTTTTTTGCATTGATTAAGATGATCTATATAGTTTTGTTTTTTTTGCTTTGTCTGATTTAGCCACTCAGACTTTGATTATTGTTAACAAGGTGGATCTTTTCCCATCATTGTACTTTTATTTGTAGGGTTTCTATTTGAAGAATGTCTCTTGAAGACAGCATACAGTTGGATCTTGTTACTTTAGCCAATATAATAATCTTTGCTTGTTAATCAGACTGCTTAGACAGTGTACATTTAATGTGATTATTGATATGGCTAAGTTTAAATCTCTCCTGTTATGTTTTTCATTTGTCCCATGTATTCTTTTTTTTTCCCAATTATTTTTATTAGTTGGAGGCTAATTACTTTACAATATTGTAGTGGTTTTTGCCATACATTGACATGAATCAGCCATGGATTTACATGTGTTTCCCATCCTGAACCCCCCTCCCACCTCCCTCCCCATCCCATCCCTCTGGGTCATCCCAGTGCACCATGTATTCTTTTTTCTCTTTCCTGTCTATTTTTTTTGTTTGTTTTCTTTCGAATTACTTGAAATTTTAAAATTCAATTTAACCTTCTTTATTGGCTCATTTTAACTCTTTGTTTTGTAATTTTATTTGTTGCTTTGGTGTTTATAGTATACATCTTTAACTAATCACAGTCTGTTTTCAAGTAATATTATACTACTTCCTGTGTAGTGTAGGAGTCTTACCCCAGTTTACTTCCATTTCTCTCCTCCAAGCCTTTCTGCTGTTACTTTGTAAATCTGTGTGTGTATTCAGCACTCAAGAGGCTGTCAGCCTCAGAATTATCTGAAAATCTAACTAAAGATGTAAATTTATAGGCCTCACTCTATACCTACTGAATCAAAATCTCTGGGTGTGGGACTCAGGAATCTACACTTTTAAAAAGCTGCCCAGAGGTTTCTGTGGCACACTAATAATTTTTTTAAAGAACTTCTACAAAATTAGTATTCTTTAAAAGAGAGACTCCCCTAAGTACACATCATCCCCTTTATTGTTAATCCTTAAATGTTTCCGGATATAGAATCTTCTAACCTTGAATTTAATCTTATATTTGCATTTTATTTTTGCATTTTGCTTCAGTGCTTGTGTTTAAGTCACTAACATCTCTCGGGGGTGGGAGTCCTACAAAAACAGTTCCAGCTTTAGTTTTTTGGATTCAAAGTATATCTAGTTTGCTTTGGATTGGATTCAAAGTATATCTAGTTTGCTTCCTGCATCTCCAGCTGTTTAACTGTCATAGTCAGAGGGATATATTTACTTTTCTCAATATGTCACTTGGAGGGCTTGTTAAACCACACATCACTGAGTCCCACTCCCAGAGCTTCTGATTTATTAGGTCTGAGGTTGGGCTCTATGATTTGCATTTCTAACAGGTTCCTAGCTGATACTGTTGCCACAGGTCTAGTGACCACACTTTGAGAACAGCTGAATTAAGAGAAACAGGCTTAGGATTTGGATCAGCTAAAAATGGTTCTCAAACCTCACTGCACATTGGAATCACCTGGGAAGCTTAAATAACATACTAGTGCCTGAAGCATACTCCAGATTAATTAAATAAGAATTCTGGAGTGATGCCTAGGTGTGTCTTAATATTCACAGTTGATTCTAAATGTGAATTCAGTGTCGCAGCGCACAGTGCTACAAGTGTGTGTGAGAGTGCTCACTCACTCAGTTGTGTCCGACTCTTTGAAACCCCGTGGACTGGGGCCTGCCAGGCTCCTCTGTCCGTGGAATTTTCCAGGCAAGAATACTGGAGTGGGTAGCCATTCCCTTCTCCAGGGGATCTTCCTGACCCAGGGATCGAACCCGCGTCTCCTGTGTCTCCTGCTTTGGCAGGCAGATTCTTTACCACTGCGCCACCTGGGAAGTTCAAAATACAGACCAAATTCCCTTCTTTCCTTCACTTCTCTCCTTCTATGTAGTTGAATAATGAACGGAGATAGTGAAAATCCCCCTTACTCTTATTACTACCTTCATTGGACAACTTCTCTCATTGTACAATGTTGAGCAGGGCCATTGGTTTTTAATCTCACCTTTGACCTGTTTTCAGGGCTCCCGATGCTGGCTTGGAGTGACTTTGCACATCAGCATGCTCTTCCCCTCCTCCTCTGTGTCTGTGGTTCTACACATTAGTATCTTTCTGTAGCAGCAAGTCATTCATCATCAGAACTATCATCCTGAAGGGTTCTGTGCAGAATCTCTTCTCCCATACAGTGTTTGCAACAGGTGATGTTTTAACCTTTTTATTTATAGCATCCTTCTTAATTGGAATGTGCCAGGCAAGTGGCACTAGTTGGGATATCTTAATTATTGTACATCCATCACAATCATAGTTAGGAATAGTACTTTTGATCATGATGGATCTTTTCTCATTAAAATATTGTAGACTGGAGAAATCATAGTTTTGTCATGAAAATAAGACTTTCAGAGAGCTATAAGGATGCTTAATTCACCTGTCAGGGTCGAGTTGGAGTGAAAAGCAGTTTCTTCCCAGACTCGTTATGGTCTTATCTAGCATGTGGACTTCATTTTGGAAGGAGACTTCACAGAGACAGGCAGTGCGGGTTGAGACTCAGTCAAGTTGAGCCTCTAGTTAAATTTCTATTATTCATGTACTATAAAAATATTTTGGGTTTCCCTAGTGACTCAGATGGTAAAGAATCCACCTGCAATGTGGGAGACCTGGGTTCGATCCCTGGGTTGGGAAGATCCCCTGGAGGAGGGCATGGCAACCCACTCCAGTATTCTTGCCTGGAGAATCCCCATGGACAGAGGAGCCTGGCAGGTTACAGTCCATGGGGTCACAAAGAGTCGGACACGACTGAATGACTAAGCACAGCACAGCACAGCACAAATATTTGCTGAGGGCCTACTGTGACAGGCACTCTTAAGTGCTGAGGAGAGAGCAGTGGGCAAGGTAAAGTTCCTGCCTCGTAGAAATGACACTCTGTGTGTGTGTAAGATATTTCAAATGCTAAACAAGTAAAAATATATATACATACATATAGTTTCAAATAGTGAAAATTGTTGTGAAGGAAAGAAGTGGGAGAGCAGGATAGAAAGTGCCCTGGGCAATGAGGGCAGAGTTATATATAAGATATCCCTGCTTATCCAGGGATATCCAATAAGAAGTCACTGCAAGAAGTTTTAAGCAGAGGAATTGCATTATCTGAATAATGATTTTCAAATGCTCACTCTGGCTGCTACATAGAGAATGGTCTATAAGGAAGCAAGAGTGAATGCAGGGAAATCAGATTGGAGGGTTTTGCAGTAATTTAGGACAAAGATAATGGTAGCTTAGCCTAGGATTTTAGTAACACAGGGTTGAAAAGTAAGTGAATTTGTGAATATCATGAATCTCATGAATTTCAGAGGCATAGCCAACAGTACTTGTCATTGGCTGAGATACGTAAAGGGAGGCAAAGAGAGGAGGTGTCTGGGTTTTTGATTGAAAGTACTGGGAGGGTATTGGGGGCATTCACTGAAATGGGGAACTATGGAAATAGGAGCAAACCTGGGAGGAAAATAAGAATTCTATATTGGGCATATTTGAACTGTCTATATTGAAATGGAGACACTAGATTGGTATCTTGACTCTGGACCCCAGGGGAGAGAGATCTGAGCTGGAGATATGAATCTGAAAGCCATCAACATACAGAGGGCATTTAAAGCCCTGGGCCTTAATGAGACGTGGTGTACAGATGTATGAGTGTAGAAGACAGAAAAGATATTTGAAGGCTAAGTGTCAAGGCAGTCTAAAGGTTAATGGTGAGAAAAATTAGGCAGCAGCAGAGGAGGCTAAGAAGGATCAGCTAGTGAGATAGGACGGTAAACCTGGTGAGTGAGTGCCTTTCCCAGAAATCCAGATGAAAAAAATGAATCCAGGAGGGAAGAGTGGTCAGTGACGTCAAGCCACACTGGCCAATGCCTGTCCTGAGGTAGTGTGATGTAGAGAATGGAATGCCAGTTTGTAAAGCAGAGAACTTGATATTTAAAAAATTAACTGAAACTGATTGCATTATCATCACATTATTAGTAGTAATAATCAATATTTTAGCCTATATCTAGTATGTTTGAGGTACTGGCGTAAGTATTTGAATGCATTAGCTCAATGAAGCTTTCAAGCAAACATATGTTATTGTTGTTCAGTCACTAAGGCATGTCGGACTCTTTGCAACCCCACGCCAGACTTCTCTGTCCTTCACCATCTCCCAGAGTTTGCTCAAATTCATGTCCATTGAGTCGGTGATGCTATCTAACCATGTATAACCATATATTATCATGTGTGTGTGTGTGTATACACGTGTATATATTTGTGTGTGTGTGTATATGTATAACTATGTGTAATCATATGTATCTGTCTTTCAGTCGTTCAGTTATGTGTGACTCTTTGTGACCCCATGGACTCTAGCCCACCAGGCTCCTCTGTCCATGGGATTCTCCAGCAAGAATACTGGAGTGGGTTGCCAGTTCCTTCTCCAGGGGATTTCCCAACCCAGGGATCAAACCCAGGTCTCCCACATTGCAGGCAGATTATTTACCATCTGAGCCACCAGGGAAGTGTATAACCATGTATAACCAGGTATATGTTATAATCATTCCCATTTCACAGGTGGAGGAACTGAGTCTTGTAGAAGTAAAATCACTTGATCAATGTCATACAAAGTCATTGGGGTGAATTATTTTCCTTCTTTGAGCCTCAGTTTCCCTCTTCTGTGGAGTGAGTGCATCAGTTTAAATTATTTTCAGCAACAGGACTCTCATCTCAAAAGCAGACACAGAAACTCAATATATAAAACAGCATAGTTGCATTGTTTCAAGCTTGCATGTAGTCTGTTGCCCCATACCCTGGGTTTCTGCCCTATTTTCTGCCCTGTGGTTACAAACCACTCAAGAGGATGGATTTTAAAACTCTAGAACTCATATGCTCACCTGTCCCCCTTGTGACCAAGAGCTGGCCTTACAGGTCTATTGGTCACTGTTAGGGAATTCTGTGGCTCTGGACTACATACCACAGAGACGTCAGTACACGTGAGATGAAGTCATGACCTCTTGCACTTCAGTGAACTGACCATGATGAAAGTTCCTCACTTACCTTACAGATGTAAACATCTGGATGGTTAAGTCTTAACACCATATCTTGAAAAAGTTTGTTGTTCAATGAGTGGCTGATTTAAAAAAGAATTAACTGAGTGATACTTTGTTATCTTGTTAGGAAAACCTTTCTCTACATTCTCTAGTAAAAGTCAGATTTACTGCCTCTTTATGTGCTTCCCGTAACCTCTTCCTACCCCTCATTATAGTCTTTGTTACATTGGGTGGTCATCTATCATCTGATTACATCTCTCTCTCCCCTGCTAGATGGAATCACAGTCACCTTTCTGTCCTTTGCACCTCACATAGGGTCTGGCCTGTGCTCATCTAATATACATTGAGTGAAAAACAGACTCTCCTTTTGGGGAAAGGGTGGCTGTAAGAAATGGAAGAAAATCGTTTGGCAGGGGAGTCTGCTGCCTTCTGCTCATCTGGTGTTCAGTTGAATGTTTTGTCTCTGGGAGCTTGCTCTATACATGATATAGGCTTGAAATTCCTTAAAGCCTATTAACATTCCATAAACAAGGACAACTACATGTGATCAGTGATCACATATGATCAGACTGCCATGTGACAATTACCAAGCAAAATTCTGGTTTTGGTCTTCCAGCTCCAGGTCTGCTAATGGAAATGAAATATAGTCAGGGAAATACAGGCAAATACAGTCAACAGACTGCAAGGGAGAAGATTGATATTTGTTGTGATGTGCTCCAGGGAGTAGGACAGGACAGCAATCTCATTCCTGTCAGTGCAGAGGCCTTTTGTAGCTGGGAATGGAAAATATTGCAAGTGCCAAGTCATTTCAAGTCTGAGGGTTTTGACTTGTTTGACAGAATGAAAACTTGGGGGAGGGTGTATTCCCTCTCCTCAACTACTGTAGTACATAGTGCAGAAAGAACAGAGTCTCTGCATGCTATTGACCTGGCTTGGAAAACCAGTTCTGTATATTTCTAGTCATTTGACATTGACAAGTTACTCAATTTCTTGTAGTCTTAGCTTCCTCTTCTGTAAAAGAGGGATAATGGTATATACTTGAATACATTTGTGTTAAGGATTTTAGGTGGTTATATAAAGGTCCTGACACAGAGCAAATTCTCAATATCTAGTAGCTTAAAAATTAGCCAAGTTTTATTTATACCAGAAATTATTATTACATCTCATCCTACTGATGTGTCTTGTCCTTTAAGGACCTCATGTAGGGAGGGGAGTGATAAGGCACCTCTGAGGGCAGGTAGGGTAGTCAGTCTCCCTGCCTTTAAGTATCTCAGTATTTCTGTCATCTGTCTGCAAGTGGAAGCGTGTGTATTTTCATATTTAAGCCAGTTATTCTTTACTCCTGGAAAGAAAAAAAAATCCTCAGCTGATGATTGCACAGTTTACCTTAGAAGATCAATCTTTTTCTTTCATTCATTCACTAATTCTTTTTTGTGTGATTTTAAAAAAATATTTCTTTGTTTGCTTTGGGTCTCAGCTGCGACATGTGGGAACCTCGTTGTGGGGCATGGATTTTCCAGAGTGAGCGGGCTCAGTTGTTACCACATGATGGCTTAGTTGCTCCATGACATGTGGGGTCTTAGTTCCCTGACCAGGGATTGAACCCTCATCCCCTGCCTTGGAGGTGAATTCTTAACCACTGGACCACCAGAGAAGTCCCTCATTTACAATTCTTTAACAGATATTTAACAAGTGCCTGCTAGGAGTGAGGTGCTTTCATAGGTGCTAGTGATACAAAACAGACAGAAATCCTCCTTTTCAGAAAGTTTAAAATCTTTCTGAGGGAGACAGACAATAAAAGAGTGAAGTAAACTATGTCATTGTATGTTAGATAATGCTAAGTACCAGGAAGATAAATACAGCAGGAGAAGGTGATAAGAAGTATTAAAAGGATCCTAAGTGACAGAGTTTTAGTTTGAGAGAGAAACCAGGGAAAGATCACTGAGAAGGTGACCTTGTGTAAAGAACTGAAGAAACAAAAAATCTGGGAAGAGCACTCTAGGCAGAGGGTACAGGACAAGTGCCCAGGCTCTTGAGCATGGGAATGGCTGATGTGGACACAAGGTGGCAAAGGGGCCAGAGTGGCAGGAGTTGAGTGACCCAGAAGAACAGTCATAGGAAATGAGGCCAGAAAGGTAAATAGGTAATGGAGGGCAGATGGCAAGGGTCTTGTATTTTGCCTTTTATTCAATATGAGTTGGAGACTGATGGAGAATTTAGAAGGATCTCTCTGGTTACTCTGCTTGGATTAGACTTCTGTGAGGGGGCAGAAATCAGGGCAGGATATCAACTTGGGAAGTTATTGCCCATTTTACCCACTATGGGCTTCCCTTGTAGCTCAGTCGGTAAAGAATCTGCCTGCAGTGCAGAGACCTGGGTTCGATCCCTGGGTTGGGAAAATCCCCTGGAGAAGGAAATGGCAACCCACTCCAGTATCCTTGCCTGGAAAATCTCATGGACAGAGGAGCCTGGTGGGCTGCAGTCCATGGGGTCGCAAAGAGTCGGGCACGACTGAGCAACTAACACTTACTTATTTACTTATAAAGAAAAGAAAGTGGTATAAAGAGAAAGCTTTTCTTGGAGCAGGCCACTGGCTTGTCAGTCAATCTGAAACAACCACTGATGTAGCTGGGGAGCATGAAAAAGGAGTGTAGAAACATATCCAACTCCCAGTTTTTCTATTATCTGGTTTTTCCTGGCCATGGTGTGTGGAGAGGTCTCCTTGACCTCTCTCAGGTTCACTCTTTGCCTCTGCTCAGCTGTCACGGTCACTGTGACAACAGCCTCATCTTGGGTCTGATTCTGGCTGTGGATAAAGGCCCAAACTCCTGGTACAATGCCAAGCTGCAAACGCCTCTTCCTTGATATGTTTCTTTTTCATCATGTTTTCCCCCCTCAGGTTTAATCTTGGATCTTTGCCAGGCACTCATCACCAGTTTCCTTAGTATAAGCTACTGGGTATCTGAGAGAACAGAGAAGGTAGTTACATATGTCATTTCCTTTGGATGAGGAAATCATGGGTGACATGCTCTCCAAGGTTCAAGGCTTTAGTAGTGTCACTTGTCTTAAATTACATTTACTTTGAATGTGAGCATGGGGCTATTTCTAACTTTCCTGTCATCCGAGAAGTGGTCCAGGTTCTGATGGCAGATTGTCACATCCTGCCTGTTGCTAATTGAACCCAGAGGCAGAGAACGCATTTGGCAAATTTAGCAAATAAGTAAATAGGCTCCAAGAAGGATGAAAGAGGGCTATGTTTTTAGCCATCAGGTGGCCATAATGAGGGAAATGCTAAGGCTGAATGATGTGATTGTGGCAGAGCTAATCTGTTGATTTCCACCACTTTAATGTTGCCCTGCTTGCCTCCTGGCACAGCACTGAGTACAAAGACGACTGACAAGAATCAGGCTGTTTCACCGCACGATACCATGATGCTAGACTCATCATCTGCCTCCAGCTTTTCTGACACAACATCACTAATATGCCTAGCTCTTTTCAGGTTATTTTCACATGTATCTTATTTCATTATTATAGGATGGGCAAGGCAGGGATTATTAGACCCATTTTCAGATGAGGAAATTGAGATCCAGAAGAGGGAAAGGCTTTTGTCTATAGCCAAAGCACAGACCCATATCTTGTATCTGTCTTTATTGCTCCTACCTGAATGTGAATCACAGTGCCTGCCACAGAATTATTAATCAGACTTCATTAAGTGCTTATTTACACTGGATGCTATGTTAGGCATGAAACCAAAAAAGTACATAGGTTTGTTTTCTCTATATCTTTGTTCTCATGTGACAAATAAGAGCTCAGAGATAAAATAAATAACAGCCTTGGTGTTGTTGTTGTTTAGTTGTTAAATCATGTCTGACTCTTTGCGACCCTATGGACTGTAGACTGCTAGGCTCCTATGTTCATGGGATTTCCCAGGAAATGATACTGGAATGGGTTGCCATTTCCTTCTCCAAATATCAAATTTGGTGACATAAAATTTGGGTTGAAGTATGGACTTCCCAGGTTGCTCAGTGGTAAAGAATCTGCCTGCCAATGCAGAAGATGTGGATTTGATCCCTGGGTTGGGAAGATCTGCTGAAAGAGGGCATGGCAACCCACTCCAGTGTTTTTGCCTGGAGAATTCCATGGACAGAGGAGCCTGGTGGGCTACAGTCCATAGGGTTGCGAAGAGTTGGGCATGACTAAAGTGACTTAGCATGCATGCATGAGAGGGTTTCTGGGACACAGAGCTTTCAGTGCTAAAAGAAAAAGACCTTGGCAAACCAGGACAGGTTTGTCACCCTGGACAGCCAAGCTTTCCTGGGGGCAGAATGCAGAAACATAAGGATGTCATGGAAGGAAGACTGGACTTGAAGTTAAAATCTAGGTTAAAATCCTGACTCTGTCATGTACCAGCTGTGTAATCTGGGAAATGTCATTGCTTCTGCCAAGGTCATAGCTTACTTGTGTGGAAAATGGTGCTATTAATAGTACCCATCTCCCAGAGTAGTTGAGCATTAAATGAAATAATCCACATAAATAAAAATGCTAAGCTGTGACTAGCTCTGCAAATGTGAGGTTTTGTTTGATGGTAGCTCCAAAGAAAACTCAGGAAAACAATGAGAGCAAGTTTTATCCTTGTTCTCATACATCAGGTCTGTATGTGAAAATGGAGTTTCAATGAACCTTGAGTGATTTGAAGAGCCAAATCATTCAGCCAAATTGTCAAATCAAAACAAATTAGAGACTGTACTACATGTCTGCTTCTCTCATGGATCTGGAGAGTAGAATACTAGCAATTATAGGTGATACTTATCTTCTGTGCTAAACCAAGTATGAGAAAGCATCCTTTTCCCACTTCTTCCTGTTCACCAATTTTCTCAGAATCTGTGGTCAGACACCATATGAATATTGACCACACAATGTCAAAAATGGAAAGTAAAATATTCATGTTAATTGGAGGTTTACTTTCCTAAATGTCCCTACTTCTTCAAATCCTCAAACAATGGTTTTGGGGGAGTTACCCATTTATTTTTAAAGTGCATCCCCATCATTGGAATTGGAATTGGGATAGCTAAAAAAAGAGAAGGGATAGCTAAAAAAAGAGAATTTAACTTCTATAAAGATCTTCTCATTTGTTCGTTTACTTGTTCAACTAATTTATTGAGAGTCTGCCAGGTCCCCATCAATGCTAACAATACAAGTAGCCAGCAAGGCTGAGCAGTTCTAGGACCCCTCACCAGCTTTCCTTCTAGTGAAAGGAAGCATATGTTAAACATCTTTGAAAAATAAATACATGATCATTATACATGTTGAATAATGCTATGAAAGAAAAGGACAGGGAGCTTTGACAAAGAATAATGAGCATTGTAATTTAGATTGAAGTTCTTGGCAGTGAAACTTATACTTCAAGGTCTCATCTGACTTTCAGATAGAAATGAAGTGCATGGTTAATATAGATTTTTTTTTTTTACCTAAATTCCCAATCAGAAACTCAGCATGGGAACTTTGATATTGAGCTTTCGGCTTATCCTTCACTGCTCATTGTTCACTCAGTAGATACTGTGCATTAGACATTGTCTAGGTTCCTGGATAAGGTGTAGGCAGCAAGATAGAGTTTTTGCCTTTGTGGAGCTTACAGTCAAACGGTGGGGGGAGAAAATAAATATATGTCAGATAGTGAGATATACTAACAAAAATAAAACAGAGTAAAGGGAAATGAGAAAGATGAAGGGGAGTGAGTCACTCTTTCAAATTAGGTGGTCAGGAAAGACCTTTCTGATTAGGTGATATCTGAGTACAGACCTGAGTAAAGCAATGGAGTTGGATTTGGTGGTTTCTAGTGGAAGATCATTTCTAGATTCAGTGAACAACCAGTGCACAGGATTTGAGGCTAGAGTGTGCTTGTGTGTTTGAGGAATGTGAGGAGGCCAGTATGGCTGGAGCAGCATGAGAGAGGAGGAGAATGGCAGATGATGTCAGAAAAAATAGTGAGATTGATGGCAGGGTGGATGGATTGGGTCGATGCAATCATGGAAACTTTGTAGTCTGTTGTTAGACTTTCGGTTTTTATTTATCTGCTTGAAAGAAATGATGGTGATCCTTTAAGAAAATACTATCTCTCAAACTTGGCAGGACCATTCTTCTGTCCGTATGAAAGGGTATGTGCACTGCCTAGGAAGCTAGAATGATGCTCGGCAGCACTAAGTTAGTCATCCATGTTTTAGAAGTTGTCAGAAGATAGGCTGCTAGCTTTTCTTAGAAATGGAAATTTCAATTTGGTACATGAAAAAGAATACAAAGACCATATGATGGGAAGAATTCCAAGTGTGAACAGTGTCATTGTATATGAGTAAAACAAACTTTGGGCCCAGGATGACATTCTTAGAAGAGATTTTTTTTAATCAGGTAGCATTTTTCAGATAGGAGTTTGAAGTTTCTTCACTTCTGGAAGGAGCAGATGGCATGGAGAAGGCAGGTATAATCTTAAAGAGATTATAGGACGTGGGCAGAGCAGTGGAGCTCCTTTTAGCTCTTCCAACCAGTGGCTCCTGACTGAGATGTTCTGCCCCTTCCCTCCTGTCCAGACTTGGCCACTTTGCGTTTACCTCTCTCTTCCCTTTGAATCTGCTGAATTCGAGAGGGAAGACATATAGATGTTCAGAAGTGGCAGCATACAAAACAGTGGTGTTTAACTTTTTTGAGTAAAAGATCCCATGGGACTTCCCTGGTGGCCCAGTGGTTAAGAATCCATCTTACAATGCAGAGGACATGAGTTTGACCCCTGGTGGGGGAACTAAGATCCCACATGCCTCGGAACAAGTAAGCCTTGCGTGCGGCAACTACTGAGCCTGCATGCTCCAGGTTCTGAGTACCACAGCTAGAGAGTATGTGCACTGCAATGAAAGATGCCATATGATGCCAGGAAGATCTAAGATCTTCTAAGATCTAAGAATCAAGCATGTGTGCCACACAACTAAGGCCCAAGGCAGTCAAGGAAAGAAAAGAGCAAAAGATCCCATGATAATATGATAAAAGCTATGAAATACCTTTTCAGAAAGCTGTATGGACACATGAATGTGAATTTTTGTCTATTTCCATAGGCTCCTGGGCTCCCTGATGACCATCTGTGGATGCTCTTGGGAAACATGGAGTTCAAGTTAAATAACTGTGCTAAGAGGTCAACCAGGGCTTTTTCTTTAAGAAAGGCAAATGTGGGATGGGATGTGGAGGATTATGAGAGGGAATGCTGGAGAATCATTACTCTGATAGCATTAATTGAGATTATTTTCCCACCTACCCATATTCTCTGCTTCTGTAAAACACTCTGTTTCTGCCCTTCTTGGTACTGACCATCTGGTTGACACCGGGGTTTCAGAGGGACATCAGGCAGGGACTTCTGAGTATCCTTTGCTTTTTCACTCTTTCATGGGAGAGGGTTCTGATCACATTGTCTAAAATAGGAGATAGAGGAGTACAGTCAGGGTACATTAAGGAGTCCAAATCTCCTTTCATTTTCTCCTTCCAAAAGAAAGCATGTCCTTTTCAACCAGGTTTAGGCTGGCTGTGAATGCTGATGTCAGTGCGTGGTCTCACAGAGATTTGTCCCATTGGGGATATTTTTCTCTTTTTCTGGAAGCTTCCTTTTTTGTGCCTGATGTTTAAAGCCTCTCAGCAAATATTCAATGGAAAAAAGCTCAGGGCTGAGCCAAAGGCAATTATGAAGTGCTTATAGAGTTGGAGACTGACAAGTGGTAATTATTTGGAGATGCTTGTTTTCCTTTCTTCTTCACCACTCTCTCCGACCCCACCCCACAACCTGGTGTGGACTGTCTGTTCAGTTTATTTTGACTCATTACCAAAGTTTCCCTTTATCAGTTCTACATTATGTAGAGAAATATCAGTAATGAAGCCATTTATGCTACTTTACCACCACCGAAGTTAGTTAGAAGTCCGATGATTTCATGCCAATGCTGAATGTATTTTCACTATTTCCTTTCTTTCATTAGCTGCTGGGGAAAGGAAGAAACAGATTTGATGGTATTCAGTATGCCCTATACGGTTCCCTGGAAGCAAAATGAGTTTAATTCATTTCTACAATCTCACCTTTTGTCCTCCTCAGCAAGGCAGGTGTTCATGCTGCTTTAATCCATTCAGAGCAATGACTAATCAAACTATTTTGCAGCAATTCTGTTCTAAGCCCTGACCCCATCACGTCTCTGATCACAAAATCACCATGTGAACATCCATGCAGGTTTCCAAATGGGATGTTGGAAGGAAACAAAGAAGAAGGAAGTAGATCCTGTGGGTCAACACGATTTCTAATGTGCTTATTGAGCATTTGATTAAATCCATAAAATGAAACACCATTTGGGAGAGAGTTGTTCTTCCTGTCAGACCTCTAGCCTTCCAAGGATCAGTTAGAGACAAGGGGATAAGGTTATAGTATCTTGCTCAGGGCACTTTCTATTTTATTTGGAATGAGAATGCTATCTTCAGACTGGGCCTCAGAAGAACAAACATGACAGAAAAGGCTATAGTTTCCCCTAACAGCTTTGCAGGAGATAGTACCATGGTCTTTAGGGTTGTAAATGGGGCATGGGTAGGGATTTGTTGTCTAGTTGCTAAGTCATGCCTGACTCTTTGTGACCTCATAGGCTGTAGCCTGCCAGGCTCCTCTGTCCATGAGATTTCCCAGGCAAGAATACTGGAGTGGGTTGCCATTTCCTTCTCTAGGGCATCTTCCCAACCCAGGGATTGAACTCGCGTTGCCTCAACTGGCAGGTGGATCCACCACTGAGCCACCAGGGAAGCCCCTGGGTAGGGGTAGAGGTTTCTAATTTATGCCCTATGTTCTGACATTTGGGACATGCTAAAAAATGCTTCACTTCATTCTTGGTCTCAGAGTTTACTAATTGATGGCTAACATAGATTTGGAGTGGACTTTAAAGGCATTGAGGGATTCTTGATGGAAGTTTATATAGTTGGGGACTTGGAGAAGAAAAATTATTCCTCGCCTGACTGTAACTTCTGTAAGAGTGAGAACTGTGCCCGTTTATTTCACTATTGTATCTCCAGGGCCTAGTACAGTGCTTGGCCCATGATACCTTTCTGTTATATATTCGTTGAATGGATGAATGAATGACTTATTGCCCTAGTAGCAACTTGACTTTATCTCCTTTAGGGAAGAAAGGTACTGTAGATTAACCCAGCTAGGTAGCAGGCTTGTGAAAGAAGGCCAGAAGAAGTAGCCTCTACCACCTTTCATGTCCTGTAAACTTTCTGAAGTCTTTTCCCAACAGGTTTATACTGATCTTATCTCCACTAGAGAGTTAGAATCAATGAAAACAAGACTTCAGTTGTTTTTTTTCCCTTCAATAAAGTTCATAGTCCTTTCAAACTGTTTGAGACATATTATTTTGTTACATCAAAGTCTTACTGGCTTTAAGAAAGATACTTTAGGAAGTTGGATTCTTATTCCTGGACTTAGAAATCCTTAAAGATCCTATGAAAAAGCTTACTATACATTGTCCCAGTCTTCCAAAAGCATTCAATAGCTTCCAGGGTACTTAATTTATAGTCAGATACAAAAATTATTTATATATCTGAAGTCCAGACTATGGAGAAGATCAAATAAACAGATTTCTTTGCCATTTTCTGCCCACTACTTTGATGAGAAAGAGTAAACAAACCAACATAAAAAATAAATATGTTTTTAAAGCAGTGTACAAGAACTGGTTAGGACATGGTCCATAATCAACCCAAGTTTCTAAAACCAGTTATATCTCTAGTACTGGATGATGAGAAATCATATTTTCCATGGGGACATTAGAGCTATAAACAAGGTTCAATCACTAAAGAAAAAATGGTAATTCTCACTAGAGTATATTTTCTGTTTTTCATATTTTTATGTCCTGATTATTTGAAAGATAGCAATTTATGTAAAGTAGAGAGGGCTGACAACTTTTAGTTGCTCAGAGTGATGAATTAAGAAATATGCCATTTCTCTAATCAAACTGAATAAATGAAAGTTGATTGTTGAGATATTTCTGTAATGGTTTTATATTTTGATTTATTTAATAATCAAGGTTTTTTCTCCCCTCAGAGATAATTTCCCTGTAAGAATTTTGATTATGGATCCTAGATCCAAGCAATCAGACATTCTGTAAGCTAATGTAACAACAGAAAATAGTATAATTTCCCATACAAGTATTCATTTTCATAAAAATAAATATCTAATGCATGTGTTTGGCTATTTGAATATAGGGTGACATAGATAGTCCTAAACCATACATTTTAAAATAAAAAATAGAGACAACTAAGTACCATACTTTCAAGATTCTCTTTTTTCTTTCAAAAATTAAATGCTGAGATATATCCATCGTCTATTTTGTGGAAGAGAAATCATATTTAAGATTTCAGCATTTGGTTTCATTGGTAGAACACTCCTGTTCTTGGACCAGAATCAGAATAATAAACATTCTGGCATATTTGCTTCTCAGAAAAAGGGGAAAATCTCACTTTTTATCCTCTAGCAAAATCTATTCTTAAGAAAGATCCAAGTACCTGTTTACACTAAAGTGAAAATCACTGAACACCACTTAAAATATCATCTTTCTCTCCCAAAGGAAGTTTTAGTTTCACAAGGATTAAATCTTTAGGTGAAAGAGTAGAATCCTCCAGATTATTGATTTATGTACTTGTCTGTTTTTTTTCTTTCTTAAAATTAATATTGTAACTTTGTTCCAAAAGGGAGATTTTAAGGCCATGCCTCAGATGATAAAAAAAAAAAAGTTAAAAGTAAATAATTGAGAAAACAGATTTTCTCACTTTCTTTGACTTTCAAACAATTTGATTATGATGTATTGTCACAAATCCAGCAAAATAAAAATTAAAACCACCAAATTAGTAAGTAGTATTTGTTAAATGTTTATTGTGCATGTATGAACAGTTCACAAACTGGGAGATTTTAAATTAAAAAACTGATACAAAGGTCAGGGGCATGATGTTATAGGATGGGCTTATAAAGTGTAAATGACCAAGTTGTTTAAACTTTTATGATTATCAGAGGTATTTATGAGAAGTAGCCCAAGTTAAGTTTCACCTATGTGACTTAAGTGGTTTTGTCTGTTCAGGGAATTTTCAAATTCAATCTCCATTTTCTATTTAATTTTAATAATGTCTAATTATGGATCTTTTAAAGTTTACCCTACTTAGAATTAATTGAGCTTTTAGTATGTGTAGATTAAGGCTTTTCATACAATTTTGCAAAATTTGAGCCATTACTTCTTCAAATATTTTTTCTGCCCCTGTTTCTTTCTCTTCTCCCAGAACTCTTATTAGGTATATTTTGGTATACATAATTATGTCCATAGATCTTGAGGCTCCATTCACTTTTCTTTCTTCTTTCTCTGTTCCTCAGATTGGATAATCTCAACTAACCTATTAGGTTGCTGACTCTTTCTGCCTTCTCAGAAAGTCCTTTTAGTGAATGCCTCATTTTAATTATGATACTTTTAAATTCCAGAATTTCTATTTGGTCTAACTCTTTATTGATGTTCTCTCTTTGATAAGACATCATTCTCATACTTTGCTTTAGTCTTCTAGATTTTTTAAAGTTTATTTAAACATATTTAAATTAGTGGATTTAAAGTCTTTTCTAGTAAAGCTAACACCTGAGCTTCCTCAGGAATAGTTTTTACCAACTGCTGCTTTTCCTATGAGTAAGTTATAGTTACTTGTTCGTTTGCACGTATTATAAATTTTTATTGAAAACTGTGTCACATTTGGACATCAGATTCCCACTGTCCCAGGGTTTATTGTTGCCATATGTTTTGTTGTGGCCATGTTGTTTTAGTTTGCTTATTTAATTACTCTCTTGGATTAACTCTGTAAAGTGTATTTTTTGTCATGTATGGTCACTGAAGTCTCTGCTTGGTTTTCCTAGTGGTCAGCTAATTATTGGACAAAATTTCCTTAAATGATTTGAACCACAAAGTTGTTCACCTTTTGCAGAGGGTCTCTGTGTGATTGTTGAGGCATGCCTTCAGCCCTCCAGCAGTTTAACTCTGCCTTATCTTTTACTGCCTGTTTGCAAATGTAGAACCTGAAGGTCATCTAGAGGTGAGATTTAGAACCTTCTTAAGTCTTTCCTGAGCAAGTGCACAATCCTACCCTTTTGCATGACTTTTTAGATCCCGAGAAACGTGTTTGAGCTTTGCAACCCCCTCTGTGTGCATCTCATCCCCTAGTTTTTCCTTGTAAGTTTTTAAGTTATCTTATTTGCTCCAAATTTTATTGGTTTCTTAGGCATATATGATATTAAATGACTGCCAGTGATTGATTTCAAAACTCTAGGGTAAAGGCTGTTCACACTGAGAAATGTCTGAGATCAAATCAAGACAGGCACTGTGAATTAAGGTTTTAATGGAACCACAAGACTGGTCAAATAATGACAGTGTTGCAAATAGCTTTGGAATGCTCCAAAACAATTTCTGTTGGTTTTCACCATTATTGTGAAGCTCTTGGTTTTTAAGGTTATTTGGGAAATGGAGGTTATGAAAAGGGCAAGCACAATATCACAAAGCTCAATGTTTTTTCCAAGATTCAACAGTTTTTTTTAAATAAATATTGTTCAGATTGTTGTAATTCTATAATTAATTTCCACAGCTCTGAAAAAGTTTATTTTGCCATTTTTGGCCATTGTTCTTATTGGTTTTATGGGGGACTAACTTTTTAGAGGCCCTTAGATATACAGGTGACACCATGAAATGATGGGCTGGATGAAGCACAAGCTGGAATCAAGGTTGCTGGGAGAAATATCAATAACCTCAGATATGCAGATGACACCACCCTTATGGCAGAAAGTGAAGAGGATCTAAAAAGCCTCTTGATGAAGGTGAAAGAGGAAAGTGAAAAAGCTGGCTTAAAACTCAACATTCAAAAACTAAGATCATGGCATCTGGCTCCATCACTTCATGGCAAATAGATGGGGAAAAAGTGGAAACAGTGACAGATTTTATTTTCTTGGGCTCCAAAATCACTGTGGACAGTGACTGCAGCCATGAAATTAAAAGATGCTTGCTCCTTGGAAGGAAAGCTATGACAAACCTAGACAGCATATTAAAAAGCAGAGACATTACTTTGCCAACAAAGGTCCGTCTAGTCAAGGCTATGATTTTTCCAGTAGTCATGTATGGATGTGAGAGTTGGACTATAAAGAAAGCTGAGTGCCGAAGAATTGATGCTTTTAAACTGTGGTGTTGGAGAAGACTCTTGAGAGTCCCTTGGACTGCAAGGAGATCTCTTTGGTGCTTATAGTGCTGTATTAAAACCTTTGTTCCAACCCCATCAATGTCTGTTTCATTCATCTCATTTCTTAATAATCATATAAAGATTCCCCGAAGAATTGGGCACCAAAGAATTGATGCTTTTGAACTGTGGTGTTGGAGAAGACTCTTGAGAGTCCCTTGGACTGCAAGAAGATCCAACCAGTCCATCCTAAAGAAAATCAGCCCTGAATATTCATTGGAAGGACTGATGTTGAAGCTGAAACTCCAATACTTTGGCCACCTGATGCGAAGAGCTGACTCATTTGAAAAGACCCTGATGCTGGGAAAGATTGAAGGCAGGAGGAGAAGGGGACGACAGAGGATGAGATGGTTGGATGGCATCACCAACTCAATGGACATGAGTTTGAGTAAACTCCAGGAGTTGGTGATGGACAGGGAGGCCTGGCGTGCTGCAGTCCATGGGGTTGCAAAGAGTTGGACATGACTGAGCAACTGAACTGAACTGAACAGAGCACTGAGTAGAGTTCCCTGTGCTATATAGTAGGTCCTTATTATCTATTTTAAATACAGTAATGTGTATATATCAATCACAGTCTCCCAATTTAAGTAACTGATTTTTATTGGTGAATTTGGAAGGAGGAATTGAGTCTGTGGAGCCCAGCCCTTCCATCTTTCCTTCCTCTTGGGAGGCTAGGATCATGCTGAGCACCTGTTTCTCCTATACTACTCTGTGGTTTAATGCCAAAGATGCCTGTGACTTGAGTGGAGTAAATTTGTTTTTAGAATTAGAAAGTATACCTGGCTGCAGATATAACCACATTCTCTAATGTCAGCTTTATTTGTTAAATCCATCTTCCTTATTCTTAAACCAAACTTCTCAATTGATAACCTGAGGAATAGAGATGCTGTTTATTGAAATCTCGTCAAAACCCAATAGCCATCATTCTACTTTTATATATGTGAACTAAAGAAACAATCACACGTGTATGCAAGGGGATATTAAAAAAAATATTTGTGGTAGCTTTACTTATAAGAGTGAAATGAGAAACCACCAAAATAAATACAATGAAGTAGACCTACTAATATCAAAATGTCACAAAATGTGTAGTGGAAACACTATATTCGCATAAGAATGATATGTACTGTGTGAGACCATTTATAAAAATATTTTGAACATATAAAATGATACCATATTGTGTATAAACACATAGGAAGATGAAAAGTATAAAGACATCTTTTTGAATGATCATACGAATTTAAAAGCATTGTCACCTCTTGTAGGGTCATGTAAGAATGCAGTGAAATTGGAGAAGCATAGATATGAATTTCAACTGTCTATGTAAAGCTGGGTTTCTTAAAAAGATCTAGAGCAGGATATTAGAATTTGTTAGATCTGGATGGTGGGATTATTGCTGTCTGTTATATTGTTTTACATACTTTTCTCTATGCTTTAATAATACAAAAGATATCCCAGAATATTAGCTTAATAAATTGACCTCGATTTCTCACTGAAAATATTTTTAAAATATCTTTGAACCCTGAATTCAAATCATGGGGCTATTGAATGAACTTGATTCCTTTCTCTGTTTTGTGTTTTGTTTTGTTTTTAAAGTGAAGCCTGAAGCATATCCCTTCTATTTTTCTTAGAGCTGAATTTCCTCATTTATAAATCAAAGGAGGTTGGGCTAAATGACCTCTAAGTATAGTTCTTGCTCTGATGTTCTGTGAGATTGGAATGTTTTCCACAAGGCAGATATCCAAATAAAGGGAAAAGTCATATAGCAGCAGTCTAAAGGTCTCTGAATTTAAGAAAAACCTATAATGTCCTCCCACCCCACCTTCAGCTTTTCAGTTGTTCTGCTCTCTTTTATTCTCCACCCTCCGTGTGATCAGTGCCTTAGCTGGTATAGCACAGGTGGGTAATGGTGGACAGGTGCCATGTGTTTGTCTACGCAGCTATGACCTTCCACACATACACAGTGAGTGCAGCAGTCCTCAAGAAGTGCACGGCTGGCAGTCTCTTTCTGTGTATGAAGGATAGGGGAGGGGGGCATGCTCATGTTCAACACAGAGAGCCTCAGTGCTCACAGCCTCCTGTGCTTCCTGAGTGGCTGTCTTGTTCTGACTAGTCCCTGTTCTTTAGCTATTTCATTTTGATTGATTTGAAGCTTCGGCCCTGGTCTTCCTATAAAAGGCGGATCTTGCTCCCACCCATGCACTTCAGCCCAGTTTGACGCTGTAAAAACTGACCTTTGCCAGGCCCACTGGCTGATGTCTCGCCTTTAGCCTGTTGTCTCCGGATCCGTGGGACGCTGTGGACAGTCACGGACCCTGCCCTTGCCTCCTTGGGACACCACTGTTCTTGTGACCTCTCTTGCCTTTGCTACACTGGCCTGGCCCCACCTGCCCTGATCCGTTGCTTCGTAGGTGGCTGCCTGGAAAGGCAATTTGAATGTCATTTGGTTCCAGCCTCCAAGGCTGAAAGCAAACTGCCTGCCTGCCTTTGATAAAACAAGGCATCGTAGCAATCAGCTTAGACCAGAAACTCTTCTAAACAAGTGAACATCTTTTCAATAATAAGCCATTTTTATAAACTAGTAGACAACTAAAGTGACTTTAAAATAATCTTTTAAAAATATAAAAGTAATGTTTATTATGTAAAATATAGAATACAGACAAGCAAAAAGAAGATAATAAAGTACTTGCAATTAAAACAATGTGAATACTAACATGTTGGTGCATATCCTTTTGACTGTCTCTCTTCACATATATATGAGAGCTATTATGTGTGTATATATACATATGTGTGTGTGCATGCTCAGTCACTTGTCATGTGAAGGAAAGTTACATGGCTCAAAATAGCCTGGAGTTAAAACTCCCCTCCAGGTCCTCCCCACCATTCTATGCAAAACAAAGAACTCTCTCACCCGAAGAAAAAAATGGACATTAAGGTTGATTATGCCCAGCTCCCAGCCGGTCCAGCCTCTGGCTGATCTCCAGAATTCCTTGCCCCAGCCATTTAAGAGATAACTACTCCGAACAACCTTGGAGAAGAACAGGCCCCCTTAAGACAGTAGATTTCCACATATATGCCTATATATACTTACTCTTTTCTTGGGTTAGTGCAGCAGCTCACTAATCTGACTGCTGCCCCTTCTCACCTCATTAAAGGTGATCTGTTCCTGTAAAGTGCCGGTCTCGTTCTTTTTCTGAACCTCGCCTTCTCTAACTCCCTTACCCTACATTGTGTCTGGCTCTTTGCGACCCTATGGACTGGAGCTCACCAGGCTACTCTGTCTGCGGGATTCTCCAGGCAAGGATTCTGGAGTGGGTTGCTTTGACCTCCTCCAGGGTATCTTACCAACCCAGGGATCAAACCTGTGTGTCCTATGTTTCCTGTATTGCAGGGGGATTCTTTACACACTGAGCCATCTGGGAAGCCCATATGTACATATATATGCACATATATATGTGTATATCCACACATATGTGTATACACACACAATATACACATGCATCTATAGACACAGAATTGGGACTTTTTTTTATCCAAACATGATTAGATTGTACATGATGTTTTCCCACTTAATGATATCATATCATTTTTAATGGCTGCACAGTGTCTATTGCAGAGTAGGAAATAGCAACCCCCTCCAGTATTCTATTATGGATGTACTAAGATAAAATTTAACCATTCTTTAATTGTTATACATATAAATTGTTGGAAGTTATTTTTGCTAATTAATCTCTCTGTTGCTAAATCTTTATGTCATTATTTGATCATTTTCTGAAGATCAGTCTTTAGAAACACTGGGTAAAAGAGAATGCATATTTTGAAGGCATTTGAAATATATAGGTTGGCTGGCTTTCAAAAAGTTTGCACAAAGATATACTGTAATGAGCATGTAAAAGAAAATCTCTTTCTGGAATTTCTTGTCAAACTGGATATAACCTATCTTAAATATTGGACAATTTGTTAGAAAAATATTATTTAATTCTTATTTAATTTGCATTCTTTGATTATCATCAAGATATTTATTTTGGCATATCCTTCTTGGCCATTTGTATTTCTTTTTCTATGAATTGCCTTTTTGTGTCCTCTGCCCATGTTTCTATTAATGTGTTTGTCACATCTTCTAATGACATTATTTTCAAGCAGAGATGTGAAGTGGTTTCAGTGCAGCCTTCCTAGACAATTTTAGTTATAGGTAGGAATAGAATCTTTTGCTCATTTATTATTTCAGTATCACTGTAAGTCAGGGCTGAATCCCTTAGGCGAGATAGACATGTTTGGGAACATGAAAGTAAGTCCCAGAGAGGTTCAGTGGCTTACCCAGTACCACTCTGAGGTTCAGTGGCTGATCTGAGATGCAATGCCCAACTTCCCAAGCAGTCTCGTGTTAAATGACTAATCTCATGTTACAAAGAGATCCAGAAGGGAAATAGTGAAAAAACTTCTTTTAACGCCAATGTATTCAGATTCAAATAAATCCAGAAGCTGCTTTACACAGACTATTTAATAATTGACTGGGCAAGGTAAAGCAAACATTTTATCACTGCATTGTTCTGACCACTTTATTCCTCATCACATAAACCTCTGGTGGCTCTCCATTCTCTCCAGGCACGTTCAGACTCCCCAGCTTGGCATCTAAGACTCTTAGTAATTGCTTCTATACAATTCCATGCTCTTCTCTCTCCCCAAATCCATTCCACTCAGATTGGCCCCCTCAGTGATCTCGCATGTGCCATTCTCTGTAGCAATCCCTGTGGGGGCAGCAGAGAACCCCATGAGGGGAGAGAGCCCTAGAGGGCAGAGAATATAGAACTCTTCCTGCCATAGAAGTAGAAATGGACAGAAACTCAAACACACATACTGAAACCACAGCAACTTGAATTTGCTGAGCACCTGCTATGTGCCAGGAGCTGTGCTAAGTGGAAATATTTTGTCTTATTCTTTAAAACCGCACACATAAACACACACAGTGCAATATGGGTCTGAACATTATTCCCGTTTTACAGATGAAGAAAGTCAGGCACATAGAAAAGTTGTGTCACTTGCTCAGGATATATGGCTTCAAATGGGCCAACCCAGAACCCTGGCATGAAGCCAGAACTCCCTGACTCTAGAGCTTGTTTTCAGTAACAACAGCAACATTATATCCCCCAAAGAAATTTTTCTGAAGGAAACGTCAAATTGAAATTGCACTCATTTATTCTGGGGACTTTTCATCAATAAGTACTTACTAAGCTTCACTTATATTCCCAAACAGTGTTAGGCTGTACAGAAATTCATGTTCTAGGAAGGTGCAAGAGGGAGAGGATATATGTATATGTATAACTGAATCATTCACTGTACAGCAGAAACTAATACAACATTGTGATACAACTATACTACAATAAAATAAATAAAAGTAACAATAAAAAATAAATTTATGGTCTGATAGGAGAGATAAGACCAATCCATATGAAGTAGTAGAAAGGCTCTAGTGCAGGGACTTTGTACATATAGCTTGTATGTCTCCACTCTACTCTCTTATGCCCATTGCTAGGTATTGGTAGACTATCACTTCATTCATAAAGTGAATCTGATTCTATGAAGCCTGGACTCAGATTCAGAATCCTTCTTAGCACATATCTCCAGTCAGTCACTACTAATGAGAAATGGTGTGCAAGATGAGACCTATCTCACTTTCTTTTTCTAGGAGGACGGAGTTCATGGGGGTGTAGAGCTGTGAGAAAGAGTAGATTGGCTGGGAGGGAGAAGTTTGCAACTGCAGAGATTATTGTGAGTGAAAGCACACAAAGCTGTGTAAGAAAAAGCCTGGTGTATTCAGACACTGTGAAGCTCTTCATAAATTAATATGGCAGTTATCCATGCAACATGGTTGGGAAAATAAAAAGGAGCCAAATTATGATGGCTATTGAAGACTATGCAGACCCATTTATATGTAATATTCCTGGCAGTAAGTCCTGGTGATTTTCACAGAGAAATAACATGTTAAATCAGTGTCTTTAGAAATATCAGTCTGGTACAATGAATTTGGGTTGGACTGACCTAGAGTCAGGAGCATAGATGTAAGAAATATGGAAGGAAAAAGTGACATGATTTACTAACTGGATAAGGATGAGGAAAAGTCATGTGTGTGAGACAAGGGTGACCAGCTATTTTGGTTTAAATCAGTTATCCTTATATAATAGCTGCCTTTTTTCCTTCAAGTATCTTGATTTGGATGATAAATTTTCTGGTCACCATGGTTTTCAGCCTTGAGAACCAGAATAATGGAGTACAAGGACTGAGGGAGACACCTAAGGGAAGGTTATGATGACTTAATACCCTGAGTTTAAGGTGACAGTGATATATGCTCAGTATACTGGACCCAAGAGCCAAAGATAACCCTCCAATGTGACTCCCCTTATGTAAATCCCAACAGAAACTAAAATCCACATTCTTGGTTTACTTGTCAAACCTCATCCTTGCCTGGTCTCTACTATCAATTGCACATTTTTGGTCTCCTTTTGATGTTCACTTAATCACTTTCATGGAGAGAGAGCAGGTTCTAAAGAGCAGACATGTATAAACCAAGCAGCCAAGCAGCAAAGCTAAGACTTCCCTCTACTACAACATCATGCTAATCACTACTGGGGAGAACAAAAGAAGCAGAATACAAGCTCCTCACTTTTGATCATATAGCAAGCATTTTGTTAATAGTTTACAATGCAATCTTATAATCAGTTCAATTGATTTTTATATTTTTGATTTAGAGAATAAAACACAAATTGTGATTTAGAGAATAAATACAAATTGTGAACATGGCATTTCTGTTTTCATCTAAAGCTTGAAAATTTGAATATTAAAAAGGTTATCCACCTCTCTAAATCTGACCTTGAAACTTAAATATTCTGACTTTAGGTAGCTAATACACATTTTGAATCATTGGTCTATAATATTTGAACAACAGTCATGTGTTCTCTGAGGTCCAGTTATAGGTATTATTTGTTGTAGCTTCCTTTTGCAATATCTATAGCTATGTCCTATCTGTTGTACCTCTGGATCTTAAAATAATATAAAGCAAATTAGTAGATATTTTTTTCTGAGCAAGTTTTGAAGGAAATAAACATGTAGATACAATATGGTAACTTTCTCTTTAACCCTTCACCATAGTTAGTTAGTTACAGTTTAATCTACCATGAACTTTGCCCTAGTCCTTTAATTCAATTTAGAAGCTAACCTAAATTCTATCTTCATGTTAAATAACATGAAAGATTGTTGGAACTGCAGTACTGGGGACTTATAACAGTTGAGTTTCAGATCCATTTTAGAGTTTTATAGTTGCCAACTAGAGTACTTCAGCCTAAGGAATCATCACACGGTTTGTTATCAAACATATTCCCTGTAACTCTTCACCTTTCATTTCTCTCCTCGTTATGTGGGAAAGAAGGCAGAGCACAGGAGATGGTGGCTCAGAGCACCATCAGGCATTGTTCTTGCCAGGACTAGTCTTTCATGTAGCTCTTGTTTCTTTTTTATTTAGAGGAAAAGTCTATTTAATGTCTCCTTGCCTTTCTGATCAATACAACCTTGTTTCCACATGCAAACCATGATTTGCCAGAGGAAAGACCATGTCCTTATAAATAGCAACTTTTATAACTGGCTTCAACAGGATAGATTTTTTAAAATAATGTACATTTCTTCTAATTAAACATAATTGCATTAAGGAGGGCTTTAGAAAGAAATCTTTGACAATTGTATCACAAGGAGTATGGGCATGGGGTTCATGGTTAAACAAATCAACCTGGTTTAATAATAATGATAACAAAAATTAACAATAAAATTGCATGAAACGTTTATTTCACTTAGAGTCAGTCCTGAGTGAAGAGAATCTTTGTGAGTCAAAAACTTGGCTTCCAGGGAGGCATGTTTTCTGCTTGTAAAATGTAGGAAAACTCTCCATATTTTTTCTTACTCTTCTCATTGGTAGATTGGTTTTTGATATGGATGTTGTAGGGACAGTGTTTGCATGGTTGGTAATAAAACTAACAAAAACTGTGATATTCATTTTACAGTTGAGAAGATATTAGCCTTGTACATATTTCCGCTAATAAAAAGAGAAGTGATTTGCTTGAAATTTGTTTGAGAACCTCCTGCCCATGATATTTTCTACTATAATACATTTCCTAGTAGACCTTCCCTGCCCTGAAACAGTTCTTCAGAAAAAATTATATGGGAGAGGGTAACCCACAGGGCAGAAAGTGACTTTAGCACTAAGCCACTGGGAGACCTTTATTATGGTTTTCATTGACCCCATCTCAGAAATTCATAGGTTAATTTCATCTCCTTTGCCGTCTAAAGAAGACAAACCTCCCCTAAATGTAGTTTCTTCAGGAATTTCTACTACCGATTTGTTTGCTCAGTATTTTCTGCTCAGCAGGATCCTAAGGAGATAAAGTTGTATCTTGAAAAGTTAGGAGAATTTATTACTATTATTGTCATACCAGGGAAAGGAGATGAATTTATTTAGCAGTGTCTGAAAATAGAATTGACTCAATGTTGATGCTTGCTGCTGATGCTAAATGATGAATACTAAGCACTTGGCACACACTTTGCACTTCTCTTCATTTATCTATTCTTCATATTCTAGTGCTTAAGGATACACAGAGCCCATTTTCACAGTGTTTTACTCTGCATTGAGAGCCAGGCAGTAGATGGCATTATTTGTTGAGTGTCCATACCACATGGGGAACTGTACAAAACATAGCATGGAATTGTAGAAAGAGCATAAGTGTGTAGAATCTGACCAGAAATCCAGCATTTGAACTTCACCAAAGTTTGGTGACCTTGTGCAAATTACTTAACTTTCCTGAGATTCACTGTCCTTAACTCTAAAATGGGAGTGATAAAAGCTGTCCTATAATTACTTAGAGAGTTGATATGAGGTTCCAATGTGTTATTGGTTGGGCTAGAGTTCTGCAAGGGCTTCCTTGGTGGCGTAGTGATAAAAGAACCCACATACAATGCAGGAGATGCAGGTTTGCTCCCCTGGAGAAGGAAATGACAACCCACTCCAGCATTCTTGCCTGGGAAATCCCATGGACAGAGGAGCTTGGTGGGCTACAGTCCATGGGGTCACAAGAGTTAGTGACTAAACCATCACCACCAGAGTTCTGCAAAATGTGGTGTTTCTGCATGCTGAAGGCCAAGGACAGTCCTTACTATAGCTATAGTGGGCAGCATCCTCCTTGCTTCATGAAGTACCTCTCAATGCTTCTACCGTGGAACTCTTTAGCCCTACATTTATTTTACTGGAGGATTAAACCTTTCATTTACAGAGATTTGCTTCAAATGGTGGTCCCATGCAGAGTGGAAAGTGTGTACATGAACTCTGGAGCCAGACCCATTTAGTTACTGTGTGATCTTGGAAGTGATGCCTAAACTCTCTGAGCATCCATTTCTTTAACTGTAAAGTGGAGATGAGTAGTGGTATGTGCTTTAATAGGGTTGCTAGAAGGTTTGAGCTATGGTTTTTACAGTAATCATGTATGGATATGAGAGCTGGACCATAAAGAAAGCTGAGTGCCAAAGAATTGATGTTTTTGAACTGTGGTATTGGAGAAGACTCTTGAGAGTCCCTTGGACTGCAAGAGATCCAACCAGTCCATCCTAAAGGAAATCAATCCTAAATATTCATTGGAAGGACTGATGCTGAAGCTAAAGTTCCAATATTTTGGCCACCTGATGTGAAGAACTGGCTCATTAGAAAAGACCCTGATGCTGGGAAAGATTGAGGGCAGGAGAAGGGGAAGACAGAGGGCGAGACAGTTGGATGGTAAAGATTGAAGGTAGGAGGAGAAGGGGTCAACAGAAGATGAGATGTTTGGATGACATCACCTACTTGATGGACATGAGTTTGAGCAAGCTTCGGGAGATGGTGAAGGACAGGGAAGCCTGGCGTGCTGCAGTCCGTGGAGTCACAAAGAGTTGGACACTACTGAGCAACTGGACTGAGGAGGTTTGAATGAGATGATGTCTTCTGAGTACCTAACAGACAGTGGACTCACTAAATGGCACTTCCTTTGGGAAACAGGGGAGTATAGGGTATGTCCACAATGCTCTCCCACTCTTAAGTTTTAATCTCTTACCTTAAGGTAGGCAAGAATTGCATGAACCTATGGGAATTTGGCAGTTAGTTTTCTGTCTCTGCAATCAGGGGGAGAGGCTTTGATGAAGGGCCTAAAAACCCTACATACATCCTTTAGAAACCTCAGCTACACCTCATCAGTAAAATTGAGCTAATTTTTTAAGTTAAGAAAACTCAAGTCCAGAACAGGGGAAGCGGGTTGTCCATGTGAGCCAAAAGGAGAAGGCAGTGGCAACCCTGGAGAAGGCAATGGCAACCCACTCCAGTATTCTTGCCTGGAAAATCCCATGGGCAGAGGAGCCTGGTGGGCTGCAGTCCATGGGGTCATGAAGAGTCGGACATGACTGAGCGACTTCACTTTCACTTTTCACTTTCATGCATATGGAGAAGGAAATGGCAGCCCACTCCAGTATTCTTGCCTGGAGAATCCCAGGGACGGTGGAGCCTGGTGGGCTGCCGTCTATGGGGTCGCACAGAGTCGGACATGACTGAAGTGACTTAGCAGCAGAGCTGAGACTAAATGCAGGCAGTCTAACCCCAAAGCCTGTGTGGTTTCCACTGATGCCAAGCACATAGCTAGAGTCTCAGGATACTACTTGTGGCAGGTGATGGGGCAGGGAGTGCATGGCAGGCATCCCAGCCCCTGGCCCCCACGTCTATTCACTAATGAGGGTGCTTGCTGAAAATGGTAGTGGCACCTTAACTGTCATTTCCTCCAAAATCATCCTGCTGAAGCTCCCAATGACTGCTAAGATTTTGGCTGAGGAAAAAATAAAACTCTTCTCTGGAATAAAGTAGTAGGGAAATAAAATCTGCTCTGGTCAGTTGCTAAGACCATGGAGGAATGGGTTGATAGGTGAGTCCTGTTTCTCTCTGGTTTCTTCTCTCACTTGCTAGCCTTTGACTCCTCACAGATGACCCAGCATGGCATGGAGTGGGCATGTCACTGTAGTAGTGCTGCTGGTTGTGTCTGTTGCCCAGGGGAGACTGAGTCTCAATATCTTTACCCATCTAAATTTGAGAACCCGTCTATCACCTGCTTCTAGCCTGCCCTTTCTTGTTGGTACAGAACCCCTTGTCTCTGATTCTGGCCTGTTTCCTGGCTTCTTGTACAGCTATCCTTCAAAGGCTCACCCATCTGACTCATCATCTCAGAGCGCCTTCATCAAACAGCTCATTTCCTGACCATGACTATTCAGGTGTAGGATACCTCATTGTGTGTTGTTGTTGTTCAGTTGCTAGGTCGTGTCTGACTCTTTGCCAGTGCAGGTACTGTAGCATGCTAGGCTCATCTGTCCTTCACCATTTCCTGGAGTTTGCTCAAATTCATGTCCATTGAGTCAGTGATGCTATCTAACCATTTCATCCTCTGCTTCCCTCTTCTCCTTTTGCCTTCAATCTTTCCCAGCATCAGGGTCTTTTCCAATGAGTCGGCTGTTCGCATCAAATGGCCAAAGTATTGGGGCTTCCGTTTCAGCATCAGGCCTTCCAATGAATATTCAGGGTTGATTTATTTTAGGATTGACTGGTTTGATCTCCTTGAAGTCAAAGGACTCTCAAGAGTCTTCTCCAGCACCACAATTCAAAGACATCAATTCTTCTGGTGCTCAGTTTTCTTTATGGTCCAGCTCTCACATCTGTACACGACTACTGGAAAAACCATAGCTTTGACTATATGACAAGTTAGAATCAAGATCGGTGGGAGAAATATCAACAACCTCAGATATGCAGATGATACCACTCTAATGGCAGAAAATGAAGAGGAACTAAAGAGTCTCTTGATGAGGGTGAAAGAGGAGAGTGAAAAAGCTGGCTTGAAACTCAACATTCAAAAAACTAAGATCATGGCATCCAGTCCCATCACTTCATGGCAAATAGAAGGGGAACAAAGTGGAAGCAGTGACAGATTTTATTTTCCTGGGCTCCAAAATCACTGCGGATGGTGACTGCAGCCATGAAATTAAAAGATGCTTGCTCCTTGAAAGGAAAGCTATGACAAACCTCATAGTGTAGGCCTCCCCAAAAGAGCAAGACCTATCTGCTTCTCTTGCCTGATCTTCTACTATTCATGTAAATAACTTCATCTCAAGCCAGGCTTCCCTACCTATTTCCAGGACACACTCATTCCTGTCCCTGGCACTGTTCATACTATTTCTCTGTCCCTTACCATTACTGACACCAGGAGTGCCTTCTCTCTTCCTGTCTAATTCCATTGCATCCTGATCAGATACTGCCTCATGGATAGTGACTATCCTTAATAGTGGGATCAGAGAGATGGTTCCCATTTCAGACAATCAGAGCTCATAAAGCATATTTCCATCATTCTAAGAGGCAGGATTTATTTTTCAAAACAACTTTTCAGAAAGTAAAATGAAACAGTGAAGCACTATATGAAATGTACATGACAAGTATAAGACAGCTTCGTTTTCAGAACCATTAAAATGCCAAAAGAAACACATGGGCCATAGCCTTGAGAAAATATGGTGCTTGTACAATGTTATCCAACACTTGCTCATAGATTGGGGGAACTACCCTCTGTCTCCTGTGACTCTGTCTTGCTTCCCCAACTAAGTTGTCCATGCACTGGAGGAAAGGACTTCTTATTTTATCTTATTTTTAAAATCCTCCCACCAGATCCATCTTCACTTTTCCTGTCTATCCTTGTTCTGAGCACAAAGCCAGGCATACAGTAGGGTCTCAGAAAATCCTTGGAGAATTGGACTGATTGAATCCAATCAGTTTGAATCATCTGTCTCCTGCTGGGCCAAGACCAGTACGAAGTTGTATTCCCTGCACACAGAGCTCACTGGCTTAAATCTGTTCTCTTTTGTTTTTAATATTGTTGACTCTAGTTTATTTTCTGCACTTTTCATTACTTTGGCTTTGTGTTCATATCACCCCTCCTCCACAGTCAGGTAGCAACAAAGAAAGGCCTTTCAGAGAGCACTGTGAATGAGCTATCACTGTAACTATTTCCTTTCTTGGCTTTTAGATGCCCTTCCAGCCCCAAGTTGGTGGGGTCCTGCAGGTGTATTATCGGGGACCTCCTCAGGTTTCCATTCTGGCCAGCATTGTAGCACTTTGCTTTCCACTCAAATGCCGTTAATGGAGAACATGTTCTTTAGAAATGGGAAATATGTTCGTAAAAATCAATTCATACAGAAAAATACAGCCCTCTTCACAAAGAAGGAAATTAAGCATATTTGCAACCCGAGGAATAATTGACTTTGTTAAAATCCCTCCATCCAAAAGATCAGGCCTTTCTTAAAAGCTCTAAAGGGTAATTAATATGGTGTTCTTGACAAAAGTGCTGATTAGTAATGGCTTGCAGATCCATATTATTCAGCAATGTCTTTCAGAGGCTGTGTCCAACAAAAACATTCCAAGTGCCAGGGGAGCTGCTGGGTCTGCTAATTGGAAATATGAAGATAGGGTGCAGTGCATTCTTTGGGCATTTAATTCTTTCAGTTGCCTTTCTCATTTCCTATAAAAGACCACGTCTTTTGAATGACCTGAATTGGCAGGAGGAGGGAGAGTAGTTAAGTGTGCAGTAGACGATCATTTTTCATACGTTGGCAACTACCAAGGGGACAAGATCCAGTGAGTTCAGATGAATGAAAAGCCAGGGAAGAGGTAAGGGGTTAATTTTCAGAACCTGGTGAAGACAATGTCTTACTGCAGTATCTTTTTGAAGATCTCAGTTGTCAATAAGTGTGGGTGACATGACTGCAGGTTGGAGGAGGTAAGTCAGTAGGGATAAAGATGAATTTTTGAAAAGAAAAGCTATCTAGAAAAATGGAGAAGGAGCACTTAGGGGTTAACTGCAGCCTGTGCTTAAGAGTGTTTTCCTTCCTATCGGAACAACATGGCACTGTGTTTACAAGCAGAGACTTGAGAGTCAGGCTGATTCTACCATTTATTACCTGGGTAACCTGAGTGAGTCTGTGTCTCAATTTCTTTATCTATAAAATGGGTTAGTAAAGGTACCTACCTCATGAGGTTGTGTGAAGATTAAATGAGTTGGTGTATGCAAAGTATTAAGAATAGGGCCTTGATGATAGTACTACCTAAGTAATTTTGAGTACGATTTTTGGTTTAGGATGGTTTGTAATAAACCATAATCCCCTTGTGCTCCAACTGCCCATCTTTAGCTTTTGGCTTGACAGGCAGTTCCTACTCTGTTATCTTACTTGATTACTTCTGTTCAAAGACAAACACACTGAAAGTCTCTATCTGTGTGTACCTAATAGGAAACAATGAGATGAGACAAAAGCGTCTTTAAAGCAAAAAACTGTACCTAGACCCTGAGTTTGCAGGTGCAGTAGGTAAGATTGGCTTGAGCCAAATCATTTGTCCATTTAGAAAGTCTCAGATCATTATGGTCAATGACAGAAAGGACAGATTTGCATCTGTGTGTTCGAGCTACATCTAACAAGATATATTTTCCAGTGACATACTTGGGGACCCTCTTTGGTTTGTTGAGTCTTTAATATCACCAGGGAAAGGAAAAACAGGGGAGTTAAACCAAGACTGGAGTGAACAATGGCACAGCAAATTAGTAGAGTTTGGTTAAGTTTCCCCCTTGGCAATAAGGTTCTTCATTCTACTTAACATGCTTCATGTGTTGCTTTTTCCTGACCCCTAGAGGCGCAAACACTTAGCAGTTTACCCTGAATTCAAAGGCTTCTGTTGTTTTCCTTTTTGCAGAATTAACCTCATATTTTTATCACTGGCACCCTCCTTTCAGAAGGCTTGTTTGTTTTTTTAAAGAAATATGTATTGAGTTCCTGGACATGTCTTACTGTTTCTTTTGATCATTGTAACAGCCTGTAACACACTGGTGTTATCCTTGTTTTATACGGGAACTGAGTTTAAGTGAGGTTGGAGGTATCTGAGGTCATGTACTACTTTATTTGTTGTGACATTTTCCAAAATGGAAATAGATTTATTGCTATCATTTTTACTGTAGGAGAAAACTCATACATGGTATTGAAATAAATGAAAATATACAGAAATGCCTAAGGAAATGGAAAAATAACCACTATAAACATTTTGGTATATAGCCTTTAAAGACTATTTCTCTTTATCCATAGCTATTTCTTCTTTTTTCTTTTAGATTATGGTTTACTACAAGATATTGAATATAGTTCTCTATGCTACACAGTAGGATCTTCTTGTTTCTCTATTTTATGTATATTGTTTGTATCTGCTAATCCCATACTTCTGATTTATCCCCTCCTCTTCCCTTTCTGCTTTGGTAACAAAATTTGTTTGCTTTGCCTTTGAGTCTATTTCTGTTTGTTAAATAAGTTCATTTGTGTCATATTTTAGATTCCACATAGAAGTGAACATATCTCTTTCTCCATCACTTCATCTGTATTTGAAGAACCTCTAAGATAGCAGTCCGTCGCTAATCAGGGCTGATCTGACTGACACAAGTATTGTAGAAAGTTCCCCTATTTGTCAATTGGTCCACTTCTGCTTGTGCATCTATCTTGCATGCTGGACATGCAAAGCAGAAGGTTTATCAAGAAAGTTGGAATCGCTCTAAAAAGTTAGACACCAGTTCCCCTTGAATGCCATGAGCCCCCCTCACTCTGAATGGACTCTGCTTCTCTTCCACACTTCCTCTCATAGCCCACTCTCCCAATTTCTCTGAAAGGCACTGTGAATCTTTGACATCATAGCAGACCAGGAGAAAAGAAGGGGTTACACATTGGGTGGGTATAAGGCGTGAAATCTTTGGTGACCCGAATGTCAATTTTCATCATCTTCAAGGTCAGTGCTTTCCAACCCCCTGCATTGTAACTGTGACATAAGTTGACAACATTTCTATGGAACCCTGGTGTAAAAAGTTGAGATTGTAGCTCCCAGAGGTGATCAGTATTGGGACTTTGAGACTAAGGGGTCAATATATCATCAGTGCATAGACAGACTTGTAACTCTTTTGCAGCATACCAGAGTGCTAGGGCTGGAGGAGGAAATGGCAACCCACTCCAGTATTCTTGCCTGGAGAATCCCATGGACAGAGGAGTCTGGCGGGCTATAGTCCATGGGGTCGCAAAAGTTAGACATGATTGAGCAACTAAACACACAGTGCTGGGGCAGATTGATTAGGAAGCACTGTTAGTTAATAACATTCTGTCCACCTCTCCTCACATAGCTCTCCTGGTTCTATCTCCATTGGCCTCTCCTGGTTCCAACTTCCTCATGGCTTCTGGCAGATATTCTATCAGATAAGAATTGGCTTATAGACTATAATTAGATTGCTGGTGACAATGCTTTGTCTCCAAGAAAGAAGAGTGGGTGAGTAACAGGCGCTGCCAGAATATAAAGTGAGTCTGTGAAATCCCTACAGAAACATGAGGCAATGCATCAGGTACTCTAGAAAAGAACCTGATCCAAACATAATAAAGTCTCTTGTTTTTCTGATATTTCACTTTTAGCAACAAGGGATGATGGAGGATTACAGAGGATGTGAAAGGCTGTCTAGTGTGGTGGTAAAGAGTGTGCTGCTTCAATCATTTCAAGCTGGGTTCTGATCCCAGTTCTGTCACTTCCTGTCTGTGTGATGTGGGGCTCATTACTTGGCCTCAGTTTTCGTATTGGAGAATGAGCAGCATGCTCTTGAGAGAGCCTGAGCAGAAGCCAGGGGACTGGTGGTAGAGCCAGATTTCAGTTAAAGAAAGAAGTGTTCTGTGAAGAAGTTTGGCATGTTGGAGAATTTGCCTACCTTGCAATGCTGATTCCAGAAAGCACAGTGGAAAAGCTTGGACAGATGATATAGGGAAAGGAAGAACAGAGAAGTCCTAGAAGTGAAAGGGAATTTGGACTTAATCAGGACATTCAGACATTTTGATCCTTTTTCTATTGTACTTTTTATGAGAGGTGGTTGGGTGAATGTCTTTTCTTCCTCGCTAAAATCCTAAGGGGGATAACTCCTCTTGGTAGTCCCACAGGCCACACAATAAGTATTTAAGAAAGACTTGAATGATAGAAATATTCTCATCTGGAAATTCTTTGGTGGCCCAGTGATTAAGACTTTGCCTTCCAATGCAGGGGGCATGGGTTCTATCCCTGGTCAGGAAGCTAAGATCCCACATGCATGCTAAGTTGCTTCAGTCATGTCTGACTCTTTGTGACCCCATAGACTGCAGCCCACCAGGCTCCTCTGTCCATGGAATTCTCCAGACAAGAATACTGGAGTGGGTTGCCATTTTCTTCTCCAGGGGATCTTCCTAAGATCCCACATGCCTCATGGCCAAAAACCAAAACATAAAACAGAAGCAATATTGTAACAAATTCAATAAAGTCTTTAAAAAATGGTCCACATCCAATTTTTTTAAAAAATATTCTCTTATCTGATGATAATCTAAAGGTTTAAGGTCATCCAGAAGGTACAACCTTGTCAAAGGAAAGCATTATAATATTTAAATAGATTCTACCCAAGGGTTTCCCTTATTGCTATTTCTCAATATCACTGTACTTCTGCCAAGATCTCCCAATGCATTGGTCAGGAGTGATTTCCCTCTTCCTGCTACCATGCCGTTCCAGCTTTTCTGCGATCTATACTTCATTAGAGTTTCCAGCAACTGGGGCCTGGAGTAAAAGCCAGGCTCAGAAGTCTGATGTTCCCAGAGTCTCCAGGGAAGCCTCACTTGTTGCTGAATATGCCCCTGGCCACACACTAGACCTCTGATATAAGTTGTGCATTTTGGCTAATATCTGCCCTTCCACTTGGTAGAGACCATTCAGGCTCTTATTTCTCTCCCTGTTGATTAAATCTAGATCACTTTCTATAATGGGCCAGATAGTAAATATTTTGGGCTTCTCTGGTGGCTCAGTGGTAAAGAATCCACCTGCCAATGCAGGAGATGTGAGTTTAGATCCCTGGGTTGGGAAGATCCCCTGGAGAAGGAAATGGCAACCCACTCCAGTATTTTTCCCTGGAGAATCCCATGGACAGAGGAGCCTAGCAGGTCCATGGGGTCACAAAAGAGTTGGACAGGACTTAGCAGCTAAACACAACAACAAAGTAAATCTTTTAGGCTCTGTGGGCCATAGAGTCTCTATCACTACTAATCAACACTGTCTTTGTAGTGCAAAAGCAGCTATAGACAATACTTAAACAAATGATAAATGACTAAGCATTCCAATAAAATGATATTGACAAAAACAAGCAGCAGATTTGGCTGGCAGGGTGGAAGTTTGCAACATCTGGAAAGTTCCATATGTTTGCACACTTTGATTTCATAACCATAACATGGCTACTTGATCATACAGGTTTGCCATTCTTTTTTTTTAATATTTATTTATTTGGCCTCCTCTGGTCTTAGTTGTGTCTCACAGGATATTTGTTGTGTCATGTGGGATCTTTTGTTGTAGCACATGGACTCTCTAGATGTGGCACACAGGCTCAGTAGTTGAGGTGCTTGGGCTTGGTTGCTCCACAGCATATGTGGGATCTTAGTTCCCTGACCAGGGGTTGAACCCACATCCCCTGCATTGCAAGGCGGATTCTTAACCACTGGAAAGTGAGAGTGTTAGTCGCTTGGTTGTGTCCAACTCTTTATGACCACATATACTATAGCCCATCATGCTCCTCTGTCCATGGAGTTCTCCAGGCAAGATACTGGAGTGGGTTGCCATTTCCTTCTCCAGGGGATCTTCCTGACCCAGGGATCAAACCTGGGTCTCCTGTATTGCAGGCAGATTCTTTACCATCTGAGCCACCTTAACCACTGGGCCATCAGGCAAGCCCCCAGCTTTGCCATTCTTAACAGAGTCAAAGACAGGGAATTCATTCAGTGTATCAGTCTGAATCATCATTTCTTCATTCAATTAGTTATGTCTGATTCTTTGCGACCCCATGGACTGCAGCATGCAGTCATGTCCATTGAATCAATGATGCCATCCAACCATCTTATCCTCTGTCACCCTCTGAATAATAGTCAGCCTGAATACCTGACCATTATTTCCCTTTTACCCCTGAGCATGTCTCTGCCACTGTGGTCAACATGGGGGTCCACTGAATTCTTGGGGTTTCTTCTCCAGGCTGCATTTTCAGGAACTCTGATGAGTGACGTTGGAGTCTCTTGGTAAATGGCCATCAAATTCCTTTTTGTCCACCTAGTCTCTACTTGGCACCTGATGTTGTTTTCTTTCTTTTCCTTCATGCTTTTCCATTATCTGAAAGAGGACCTTCCCCTTGTAATATGCTTTTTGATTTTACTGTTTAGCCAAGATTCCCTTGACTTTACCCCACGGTACAGGTTAACCAGGATTTGTAGTCAGAAAAAGAGAGGCCTGAGTGAGCAGTTTTCCCTTAATGAGCTTGGCCTAGGTTTGGCCTCTTGATTAGATCTTCTCAAAATGTACCAAAAAGACATCTGTTAAATGTGAAATCCTTGATTAGATCCTGAAACAGTAAAAGGGCATTAGTGGAAAAAAATGATGAAATCCAGTAATTTAGTTAATAGGAATACACCAATTTTTTAAGCTTATTTTATGTTGGAGTATACATGTAGTGATAATTTCAGGCAGACAACAGAGGGATTCAGCCATACATACACATGTATCCATTCTCCCCTCAAACTCCCCTCCATCCAGGCTGCCACATAACATTGAGCAGAGTTCCCTGTGCTATATAGTAGGTCCTTGTTGGTTATCCATTTTAAATATAGCAGTGTGTACATGTCCATCCCAAACTCCCTAACTATCCCTTCCCCCTGGCAACCATAAATTCATTCTCTAAGTCTGAGGAGTAAACCAGTGTTAATTTCTTCCTTTTGATAAAGGTACTATGGCTACATAAGATATTGACATAAGGGGAAACTGAGTATAGAGTATCTGGGAGCTTTCTGTACTCTCTCTGCAACTTTTCTGTGAATCTAAAATTATCCCAAAATACAGAGTATATATATATTTTAAAATACTGCCTGCTTAACTGATCTGTGTGGATCACAACAAACTGTGGAAAATTCTGAAAGAGATGGGAATATCAGACCACCTGACCTGCCTCTTGAGAAGTCTGTATGCAGGTCAGGAAGCAATAGTTAGAACTGGACACGGAACAACAGACTGGTTCCAAATAGGAAAAGGAGTATGTCAAGGCTGTATATTGTCACCCTGCTTATTTAACTTATATGCATCATCATGTGAAACGCTGGGCTGGATGAAGCACAAGCTGGAATCAAGAGTGCCGGGAGAAATATCCATAACCTTAGATACACAGACGACACCATCCTTATGGCAGAAAGTGAAGAAGAATTAAAGAGCTTCTTGATGAAAGTGAAAGAGAAGAGTGAAAAAGTTGGCTTAAAACTCAACATTCAGAAAACAAAGATCATGGCACCTGGTCCCATCACTTCATGGCAAATAGATGGAAGAAAACAATGGAAACAGTGAGAGACTTTATTTTGGGGGGCTCTAAAATCACTGCAGATGGTGACTGCAGCCATGAAATTAGAAGACTCTTGCTCCTTGGAAAAAAAACTATGACCAACCTAAATAGCATATTAAAAAGCGAGAGACATTACTTTACCAACAAGGGTCCGTTTAGTCAAGGCTATGGTTTTCCAGTAGTCATGTATGGATGTGAGAGTTGGACTATAAAGAAAGCTGAGTGCCGAAGAATTGATGCTTTTGAACTGTGGTGTTGGAGAAGACTCTTGAGAGTCCCTTGGACTGCAAGGAGATCCAACCAGTCAATCCTAAAGGAAATCAGTCCTGAATATTCATTAGAAGGACTAATGCTGACGCTCCAATACTTTGGCCACCTGAAGTGAAGAACTGACTCATTTGAAAAGACCCTGATGCTGGGAAAGATTGAAGGCAGGAGGAGAAGGGGATGACAGAGGATGAGATGGTTGGATGGCATCACTGACACACGATGGACATGAGTTTGAGTTGGTGATGGACAGGGAAGCCTGGTGTGCTGCAGTCCATGGGATTGCAAAGAGTTGGACATGACCGAGCAACTGAACTGAGCTAACTGATCTCTTACCCTCACTCCTCCTACTTCATTGCTAGGTATGATGACAATCTTTATCTGTGATAGCAGCTGCAAAGGACTCCCTCTGCCCCACCCTCTACATTGCTTCCCTGGAATGACATAGACTAAGGACACTTCTGGACTAGATATGAATGCACTTCTTTCATACTTCTCTCCTCTGGCCACATACTTCTTCAAAAACAGATCCTTAACACACAGTGAGAGCAAAGAGTGTGAAGAGTCTCTTGAACTGTCAATAGAAAAAAGAATCCTTTTGGGTTTTTGGTCTAGGGAACTTAAACTGTAACAGTGGGCAAAGAAAAAATTAGTTTGTTGGGTTGATCCCTTGTTAGGGAATAGATTCCTAATATTCAGTGTTTCCTAAATTCTTTTTCAAGGACTGCCTATTCAATGGGCCAGTGGAAAAGGGGGCCAGATAGATTGACTTGACAGGAGGTTAAAAAGGTCTGCAGTTTCTGTTGCCCCCTAATTAATGTGGCCCAGAGTTCTTCATTCCTATGAGCTAGGCCTAGGGCTTTAATGTTCCCTATTAAAATGCAAATGTTGCTTATTTAGGGGTATAAGTCAAGTAAAACTGAACAGTGCCTGAATGAAGTATGAGGACCCACAGGGAAGCTGTGGTGGGTAGTTATGTTTCTGCTTCATATGTTTTGGTCAAAACTATTTTAAGTACTCCCATGTACAATAATATAAAAATAGCTTTAAGGAAAAATACATAAATGGATTGTTTTGTGGTTGGGCCCTTTTATATGCAAAGATGCTTTGATTTAGCTGTTTTCTTCCTTGGGTTAAATGTAGGTCTAGTTCACCATCTGTTTGTTGGGTAGTATAAGCAAAGATTTGATGCCCTAGGGACAGGAAAATTAGGTTGATGCAGAAGATCTAAGATGTGGAGATTGAGGCCCAGAGAGTCAGGTATGGCAAAAAGGAAGAGGCAACTATCACTCATTCGTTGGTTAATTCAACACATTTTTTGGGGTGCTCAACTGTGAACCAGGCACTATTCTAGGCACTGAGGGAACAGACAAAATTCAGTCTTCTTAAGGCTTGTAAACAAATATATATGTTAAGAGGAAGTAAGTCCTATGTAACTAAAAACAATCAGGATAAGGGAATAGTGATAATGAAACAAGTGGGTGCTGTCTCAGAGCTAGAGGAGCATTGATATAGAAGCTGAAAACACCAGTGTAGCAGCAAGCCAACACCAGTGAACAAGTGATGCTAACACTTGGACAGAAGTATTTTTTCTCTACTTTGGCCTGTCCTTTGTTGGATGTGGTGGACTTCAGCCCATAAGTATTGATCAGAATCCTAAAGGAGTCTAAAGAACAGGGGCATATCTTGCCTCCGATTGAGAGTGGCGTAGAGTTTTATATATGCTCATTGAAATATCTTGACATTTGGAAACTTTCCTTTATATGCCAACTGTGACTTGTACTTATGCTGTCTTGCAAATCACATGCACTTCTACTTTCTTCATAGCCTACAGCTTGGATTAAAGGGGTGTGTGTTGGAGTTAAACCAGAAAGGGAGGAATTTTCCAAAGCCAAATGGAAAATCTTAAAGTTAGTGTTAAAATTTCGGCCCTGGAGGCTTAATATCTAAGAAGTTCTTAAAAGCCAAAAAATATGACAATCCCTAATACCATACTTGATTAAAATCTGTGTTTAGTAGATATTTGAATGTATGATTGAATGAATTAAACAAATGCCACACAGGAGAAACTCGAAGCAAAATTTTTTAAAAAATGGCTTTCTGTGATAGGAGTTAGATTTTTTCTCCAAATGTAAATTCCCACTGTGGATTTGCATCTTTTGAAATAAGGCCATTTACAAGCAGTTAAGGCTATGGTTTTTCCAGTGGTCATGTATGGATGTGAGAGTTGGACTGTGAAGAAAGCTGAGCGCTGAAAAATTGATACTTTTGAACTGTGGTGTTGGAGAAGACTCTTGAGAGTCCCTTGGACTGCAAGGAGATCCAACCAGTCCATCCTGAAGGAGATAAGTCCTGGGTGTTCATTGGAAGGACTGATGCTGAAGCTGAAACTCCAATACTTTGGCCACCTCATGCGAAGAGTTGACTCATTGGAAAAGACCCTGATGCTGGGAGGGATTGGGAGCAGGAGGAGAAGGGGACGACAGAGGATGAGATGGCTGGATGGCATCACCGACTCAATGGGCATGAGTTTGAGTAAACTCCGGGAGTTGGTGATGGACAGGGAGGCCTGGCGTGCTGTGATTCATGGGGTTGCAAAGAGTTGGACATGAGTGAGCGACTGAACTGAACTGAACTGAATGAAACCTCTTTTTTCCTTAAAAGTCACTGCATGCTAATTAAATGGGGTCAGTTCATTTCTCTCACTTAAAGACCCAGAGGGATCGGGTGGAGAGGGAGGTGGGAGGGGGGACCGGGATGGGGAATACATGTAAATCCATGGCTAATTCATTTCAATGTATGACAAAAACCACTGCAATGATGTAAAGTAATCAGCCTCCAACTAATAAAAATAAATGGAAAAAAAAAAGAACTAGTTAATGTATCTTATGTACTTATAGGTCAAAACAGTGTGATCTCATTGCATCTACATCATTTCAGGACCTTGGTGTTCATAGACCTAAGAGCAATCTTTTAAAATCACCTCATTCTCTTTTAGGATAAGCAGAAGACATTCGCCCCCGCCCCCCTCCCCACCAGTTTTTCAGTTATCCGATTTAGATGCCTCAGAATTCTTTCTCCCTTTACTAGATGACTGCTCAAATTATAATCTTAGCCATGGTACTTGAACTGCTCATTTACTTAAAAATGCTATTATTTTAAAATTTAATCAGAAAAATGTATTCTGTCCAAATTGCAGAACAACAAACATAATTGAACAGGACAAGTATTTTCTCTCTCTTTACGTGCATATATCAAGAAGATACAAAGATTTGAATCCAGACTCTTCAAAATGGAATTTCTAATGCCCTCATTCCTGCTTTATCCCAAGAGAAGAGAGCAAATCAATTCTAGTTCATATTTTCCTTCCTGGCCAAGGCAGAAAATATTCATCATTCTCTGGGCAGAAGTTCACGAGGTCTCCTTGAATCATGCTTTGCTTTCACATTCAGCTATTTGGCAAAAGTTTCCCTGGAGACTTTTTGGATAAAGAGATCACCTCTCCAGAATGAATGTGTTCAACTTTTTTTTTTTTTATTGCAACACAAGAATTCATCTGAGATCCTGATGAGAGAAATAGCTTACAGACTATAGCCAGTGACTGCAAGACTGATTTATGCCAAGCCATCCCTTCTTTCTCATCTTTCGCTCAAGCGAAACTATCTGTTAACTATCTTGTTTTCGATTAAGAGCCTGCAAATAATCACTTGTGAATCCCACGTTCACTACCCAAGTGCTTTCTTAACTGTGATGAATACCTGGACAGACTCTAATTTTATAGGCTAGTGGTTATAGAAACCTAGAACTCGAAGAGATCTTAGAGATTATAAAGTCCAACCGTATCATCTAAGAGAGGGGAAACAGACTCAGCAGGGAAGTAGCTTGCACAACAAATCAGTGGTATACCTGGGATTATAAGGCAATTTTCTTGAGTCCCAATCTAGTACACTTTAAACTATGCTTTCATTGGTTCAGTTCAGTTCAGTCACTCAGTTGTGTCTGACTCTGCGACCCCATGGACTGCAGCACACCAGGCTTCCCTGTCCATCACCAACTCCTGGAGCTTACTCAAACTCATGTCCATCAAGTCGGTGATGCCATCCAACCATCTCATCCTCTGTCGTCCCCTTCTCCTCCTGCCTTCAATCTTTCCCAGCATCAGGGTCTTTTCCAATGAGTCAGTTCTTCACATCAGGTGGCCAAAGTATTGGAGCTTCAGCTTCAGCATCAGTCCTTCTAATGAATATTCAGAACTGATTTCCTTTAGGATGGACTGGTTGGATCTCCTTGCAGTCCAAGGGACTCTCAAGAGTCTTCTCCAACACCACAGTTCAAAAGCATCAATTCTTCAGTGCGTAAATATCTTCAGCATGGTTATATTCCTGGCAGACTACTTTCTCTCTGTGTGGTTGATGACTGTATCCCATTGGTGGTATTAGGAGAAGGAAAGTAATATTGCCTTTTCTTCACCTTTGCCCAAATGTTAGTCACCTTCCATCTGGCATCAGCTATTTTGTTAAATATACATATTTTCCTCAGTAGATATCTCACATTGATGAGTAAACAGATAATTTCAGGCTCTTTTGTTACCTGCTATCATAGAACTGTGTTCTTTTTATCATAGTATTTATATATCTCTGTGTGTCTAATTTCAGACTGAGGTTTGAGAGGCAGATTGTGTGATGGTTAACCACATACACACTCTTAAGCCTAACTGCTTGGGTTCAAAACATGTCTCCCCCAATTTAACTGTTTGACTTTGGGCAATAAGCTTAATGTCTTCATTCTTTAGTGTCATCATCTTCAAAATAGAGATAACAACGGTACCCATCTCAGTCTCCAGAAAGGTTCAATCAGAGAAGCAGAACCACTAGAGGTGATAGAGAATAAGGGATTTTGTTATAAGGATTAGCTGTGATGCAACTTTAAGAGCTAATTAGTTTCCATAAGGCTCATTTCAGCATTTGACGTTGAGCCTAAAGTCAGCAGGACAAGTGGGAGAACAAAGACAAATTGGAACCTAAAAGAACATCATCAGTCCTGCAGGACAGTCTGGAAACTGTGACTAGCTTTCACTTCATCCAGCCTTGGTAATGTGAGTAACCTGCAGGAGAAGCTGGTGCTCTTCACCATGTTGCTGCACACTTACCTGCTCCAGAATTCAGAGGAGCTGTAGGTCTGCTTCCTGTTCTATGCCAGTGAGATAGGCCAGTGGATCAGCAACCATGATTGTGAACTGAAACAGCTCATGGCCCCACAGTGACCTTCAGAGTGTTAAAAATGTGTGCTGACACACTGACTGAATTCTTCCCTCAAAGGCTGCAGTTTACTGGGGAGGGGCTCCAATCTCCGACAGGCACAGCTGTGAGTCTCTCTAGGTTCTAGTAACTGCTCCTTCTACTTGTCCCTGTAGGCCTAGATGTGGTAAAGGCTCCACTGCTATTGTTAACTTTAGGGTGCCTCATCATCCTTTGTTGGTTTCCTTTAACCTTTCCCACACCACTGAAGTAGCCCCTTCATTAAACTCTTCTCAAATACTCTTCAGAATGTGCCTTATGTTTCCTTCTATAACCCTCATTGAAACATCATCAGTACAATACAGTACACAAAGAAGTACTGAGGTTTGTGAAGCATGGGAACAACAGGGTCTAGTTGCCAGACAACACTCATAGTCTGTTGTGGAGCAACATCCCAGTTCTTAGTTAGGGTAGTGAGAACCCCAGTATAGCTGAAGGTGCCATGATACAGAACCAACTTCCTCAGAAAGAACTGTTAGATCTAGGTGGACAGACAAGATAAATATACTCTTACCAGGAAACTAAGGCAGAAGCTCAGTTATCTAAATTGAATCATCATGAAATAAGGAGCAGGCATGTCACAGGAATGTGATTCCAGGAGCCACTCTGGGCTCTTTGGATACCATACATGGGGCAGAACAACTAAGGTCAACCCTGCCCATCAGAGGAGATAAAGTTCCCAATATGCTCCCAGCCATAGTTAGGAGTTGTAGGGTAATCTAGCAGACCTAGGGTCTTCCTGGTGGCTCAGCGGTAAAGAATCTACTGCAATGCAGGAGTCACAGGAGACGCGGGTTCAAACCCAGGGTCAGGAAGATCCCCTAGAGGAAGGCATAGCAACCCACTCCAGTATTCTTGCCTGGAGAATCCCATGGACAGAGAAGCCTGGCAGTCTACAGTCCATAGGGTTGCAAAGCAGGCCTAGAGTTGACAGTAAATAGTAAATAGTTTCAAAGACAGTGAAATAGGAGAGGGCAAACTGTGAGTTAGATGAGGCCAAATTGTGGAGGGCATTAGTGCCAAACAAAGAAGTTTGGATTTGAAACTGTAGTAGATAATGAGCCATTGATAGCTTTTTAGCATTTAGCTTTTTCAAAGGTCAACTTTTGAAAAGTAAATTGTCATGTTAATGATTTAGGGATGTCTTTACTGGCAATATGGAGAGAGATTGATAGTGGTGTTGATAACATTTGTCATTTATTAAGCACATTGTAGGTGTCAGGCACATGCCCCACCCTTTATATACAATATATTATTTAATCTTTAAAATAATTCTTATATACTCCGTATTATTAATATTATCCTTGTTTTACACATGAAGTAACTGAGCCTCAAAAAAGGTTGAACATTTTACTCAAAGTGCTAAAGCTAGAGTTGAGCCTAGGATTGAATGACTCCAAACTCTGGGCTTAAAATCTTGTTAATAGACTGTCTCCATTTCCAATTCTGCTGTTTTCTCATCTCATCTCATCTACCTGTGGCCTTTTTATCCTGAAGTTGGCATTGCCCCCTCAGCAATATTACAAAGGATACCAGCTTTATTCATGAGCACCAAAAACTGCCTCTGTTCTCAGGGAGATACTGGGCTCTCTGCCAAAGTAATGGCCCTGATAGAAATCTTCATCCAATCCTCCTGCATTTGGGCAATAGATGATGAGAAAGGAGAGTCTGGAAACTTTGAAGTTGACTTTGGAATTTCCCTCTACAGTTTCCCTGAGAAGGCCTTAGGATGAGTTACCAACTTTCCTGATTGCATTTACTAATCCTTGGAGAGGAAATATTATCTAGCTCTGTCAAAGGACATTTATGAACCTTGGCTTCCAGTGACCACCAAAGCTTTGGGAAGATACCTGGTGCTTTTAGAAGAGGAGAGAAACTCATCTGAAAAACTGAACCTTCATTATCATGGGATGTTCAATTATTTTCTCCCCACTTTCATATGCTCATTTGGTATTTCTTTTTATTTATTCATTTATTTTTAATTGAAGGATGATTGCTTTACAGAATTTTGTTGTTTTCTGTCAAACATCAACATGAATCAGCCATAGGTGTACATATGTCCCCTCTCTCTTGAACCTCCTTCCCATCTCCCCATTTCCTACTTATCTATTTTTTGGCTTCCCAGTTTGGCAATATTAGTTCCCAACCAGGGATTGAACCTGGGCCCCTGCAGTGAAAGCACAGAGTCCTAACCATTGGACTGCCAGGGAAGTCCCCTTTACTTGTTATTTTCAATAAATGTCTGAGTTAGGAAGAGCCTTGAGGATCTAGTCTACTCTCTTCAGCTTACACATGGGAAAACCAAGGCCTATAGAGCAGAAAGGACTTGCTCATAGTCACAAAATAAGTTAATGTTAGAGCCAGGACTAGAACCTGTGTCTCCTAGCCTCTTGGTCAGTCACCACTTCCTGATTCTTTTTGCTGTCTATTCCTGGTTTATTTTTTTAACAGTTAGCATGTAAGCTCCTGAAGAAAGTAATGCATTCTGTATTTTTTTTTATGCTTAAGCTATGTGACATACAATGGGTTCTCTGTGAATGATTGTTATTAAAACTTTTTTTCCCCATTGACCACAGTTGGAGCAAAACAAATCTCTCACAGGTCTGAGGTATTGGGTCAGATTAAAATTGTCTTTCCCATTTTAATTTCATCTTGGTCCAGTGGAAAGGCCAGTTCAGTCTTCTCATTAGGCAAAAGGCTTATCAAACAGGCCCAGGTCACCAAAGGAGATTATCTAATCCTTAGAAAATCTCCTCTAGAAACAAGTGTGTTAGTCACTCAGTCGTGTCCGACTCTTTGTGATCCCATGAACTGTAGCCTGCCAGGCTTCTCTGTCCATGGAATTCTCCAGGCAAGAATACTGGAGTGGGTAGACATTCCCTTCTCCAGGTTTCCTGCATTACAGGCAAATTCTTTACTGTCTGAGCCACCACCAGGGAGCAGCCCCCTCCAGAAACAAACTTCCTAACAAAGCCTAATTTCAATTTTTTCTTTGGGAGGTAAGAGTTGGTAAAGTCTCATTGGAGATTCATTCTCATAAATTACATGCCACAAGAGCTTCTCCATATTTTTTCTTTCATGTGAGAAATTCATGAATGTTAACACTACAACTCAACTTCTCTGTATTTTCTCATCAGGATCTATAATTAGATACAATATCAGTGTATTTATCTTTTCCTGGGGCCAGCAAGTCTGAAAGTGGTTTAGAAGCTCTGCCAGAGGCTTTGGAAATGAAATAGCTGCATCTTGTGGGAGGAACTCTCTTCCCTTTTTGAGATTAACTTTCTCTATGTGGTTAGTCCCTTTGATATGGTCATTGATGATGGGTAACTCAGTGCCGTGGCTGTGGTATTTATGCATTGATTTTCAGACAAGATTCCTAAGCTAGAGGGTCACAACTCACCTTCTACCGAAGTAGAGAAATCCCTTTCTCCATACTCTAAGAATGTGCTGGTGAGATCACCAGGAGCAGGGTAGGCACAATGCCGTAATGCTCAGTCCCTCGAATGGGCAGGGGGTATCTTTCAAGGTAGGTATAGTTCATGATGATGAACCAGTAAATAGAAAAATTGCCAAAAAAAGTGAAATATAGGTTTCATGCTCTGACTGCTGTTTCTGCCTCCTTGTAACCTCTATTTAGTCTCCAAGTGCCCCATCTTCAACTATTCTATTAGAAAACTGCATGTGTCTTTTCCTAATACTTCTTTCTCCTCAAAATAGTCTTGATCTCTGATATGTTCACATTAGAAGGCATATAAATGCTGTGGAAAGAGCAATGGACTTGGATTCAGCATATCTAGGTTATTTAATAACTTTATTAAGTCTGGTAAATTATATGGCCATTAAAAATACTATTCTTCCCTTCCTCTCTCTCCCTTTCCTCTCACCATTCTTGGCATATGTGGCCATCCTAGAATTTGAGGGTATCATAAAGAAAAGCCTAGACCAATTTTGATTGAAATAATTTGAGAAACATTGTAGATTTCATGCTTGCTGTCGCCATGGGATTAAGCATCAAATTATCTTAGTGTTGTTAGTCACTCTGTTGTGTTCAACTCTTTGAGACCCCATGGACTGTAGTCCACCAGGCTTCTCTGTCCATGGAATTCTCCAGGCAAGAATACTGGAGTGGGTTGTCATTCCCTTCTCCAGGGGATCTTCCTGACCCAGGGATCAAACCTGGGTCTCCTGCATTGTAGGTGGATTCTTTACTGTCTGAGCCACCAGGATCTCAAGATATCTTAAACATAAATCAAAGTAGACCTCTTTAGCTGTGTTTCCTTTTTCTTTTTTTTAAAGCATCATTTTTTTTAATTTATAAAGTATAATATTTATTTTATTTTATTTTTTATATTGTAGTGGTTTTTGTCATACATTGACATGAATCAGCCATGGATTTACATGTATTCCCCATCCCAATCCCCCCTCCCACCTCCCTCTCCACCTGATTCCTCTGGGTCTTCCCAGTGCACCAGGCCCGAGCACTTGTCTCATGCATCCAGCCTGGGCTGGTGATCTGTTTCACCCTAGATAATATACATGTTTTGATGCTGTTCTCTCGAAACATCCCACCCTCGCCTTCTCCCACAGAGTCCAAAAGTCTGTTCTGTACATCTGTATCTCTTTTTCTGTTTTGCATATAGGGTTATCGTTACCATCTTTCTAAATTCCATATATATACGTTAGTACACTGTATTGGTCTTTATTTTTCTGGCTTACTTCACTCTGTATAATGGGCTCCAGTTTCATACATCTCATTAGAAATGATTCAAATGAATTATTTTTAATGGCTGAGTAATATTCCATGGTGTATATATACCACAGCTTCCTTATCCATTCGTCTGCTGATGGGCATCTAGGTTGCTTCCATGTCCTGGCAATTATAAACAGTGCTGCGATGAACATCGGGGTGCACGTGTCTCTTTCAGATCTGGTTTCCTCAGTGTGTATGCCCAGAAGTGGGATTGCTGGGTCATATGGAAGTTCTATTTCCAGCTTTTTAAGGAATCTCCACACTGTTCTCCATAGTGGCTGTACTAGTTTGCATTCCCACCAACAGTGTAAGAGGGTTCCCTTTTCTCCACACCCTCTCCAGCATTTATTGCTTGTAGACTTTTGGATAGCAGCCATCCTGACTGGCATGTAATGGTACCTCATTGTGGTTTTGATTTGCATTTCTCTGATAATGAGTGATGTTGAGCGTCTTTTCATGTATTTGTTAGCCATCTGTATGTCTTCTTTGGAGAAATGTCTGTTTAGATCTTTGGCCCATTTTTTGATTGGGTCATTTATTTTTCTGGAATTGAGCTGGAGGAGTTGCTTGTATATTTTTGAGATTAATCATTTGTCTGTTGCTTTGTTTGCTATTATTTTCTCCCAATCTGAGGGCTGTCTTTTCACCTTGCTTATAGTTTCCTTTGTTGTGCAAAAGCTTTTAGGTTTAATTAGGTTCCATTTGTTTATTTTTGCTTTTATTTCCAATATTCTGGGAGGTGGGTCAGAGAGGATCCTGCTGTGCTTTATGTTGGAGATTGTTTTGCCTATGTTCTCCTCTAGGAGTTTTATAGTGTCTGGTCTTACATTTAGATCTTTAATCCATTTTGAGTTTATTTTTGTGTATGGTGTTCAAAAGTGTTCTAGTTTCATTCTTTTACAAGTGGTTGACCAGTTTTCCCAGCACCACTTGTTAAAGAGATTGTCTTTTTTCCATTGTATAGTCTTGCCTCTTTTGTTGAAGATAAGGTGTCCATAGGTATGTGGATTTATCTCTGGGCTTTCTATTCTGTTCCATTGATCTATATTTCTGTCTTTGTGCCAGTACCATACTGTCTTGATGACTGTGGCTTTGTAGTGTAGTCTGAAGTCAGGCAGGTTGATTCCTCCAGTTCCATTCTTCTTTCTCATAATTAATTTGGCCTTTCGAGGTGTTTTGTATTTCCATACAAATTGTGAAATTTTTTTCTAGTTCTGTGAAAAATACCGTTGGTAGCTTGATAGGGATTGCATTGAATCTATAGATTGCTTTGGGTAGTGTAGCCATTTTGACAATATTGATTCTTCCAATCCATGAACAAGGTATATTTCTCCATCTGTTTGTGTCCTCTTTGATTTCTTTCATCAGTGTTTTATAACTTCACCTTTTTCTCAAGTGCACACGGAACCTTTTCCAGAATAGATCACATCTTTGGCCATAAATCTAGCCTTGGTAAATTCAAAAAAATTGAAATCATCCCAGTCATCTTTTCTGACCACAGTGCAGTAAGATTAGATCTCAATTACATGAGAAAAACTATTAAAAATTCAAACATATGGAGGCTAAATAACACGCTTCTGAATAACCAACAAATCATAGAAGAAATCAAAAAAGAAATCAAAATGTGCATAGAAATGAATGAAAATGAAAACACAACAACCCAAAACCTATGGGACACTGTAAAAGCAGTGCTAAGAGGAAGATTCATAGCATTACAGGCCTACCTCAAGAAACAAGAAAAAAGTCAAATAAATAACCTAACTCTACACCTAAAGCAACTACAGAAGGAAGAAATGAAGAACCCCAGGGTTAGTAGAAGGAAAGAAATCTTAAAAATTAGGGCAGAAATAAATGCAAAAGAAACTAAAGAGACCATAGCAAAAATCAACAAAGCTAAAAGCTGGTTTTTTGAAAAAAATAAACAAAATTGACAAACTGTTAGCAAGACTCATTAAGAAACAAAGGGAGAAGAACCAAATTAACAAAATTAGAAATGAAAATGGAGAGATCACAACAGACAACACTGAAATACAAAGGATCATAAGAGACTACTACCAGCAGCTCTATGCCAATAAAATGGACAACTTGGAAGAAATGGAAAAATTCTTAGAAAAGTATAACTTTCCAAAACTGAACCAGAAAGAAATAGAAGATCTTAACAGACCCATCACAAGCAAGGAAATCGAAACTGTAATCAGAAACCTTCTAGGAAACAAAAGCCCAGGACCAGATGGCTTCACAGCTGAATTCTACCAAAAATTTAGAGAAGAGCTAACACCTATCTTACTCAAACTCTTCCAGAAAATTACAGAAGAAGGTAAACTTCCAAACTCATTCTATGAGGCCACCATCACCTTAATTCCAAAACCAGACAAAGATGCCACTAAAAAAGAAAACTACAGGCCAATATCACTGATGAACATAGATGCAAAAATCCTTAACAAAATTCTAGCAAACAGAATCCAACAACATATTAAAAAAATCATACACCATGATCAAGTGGGCTTTATCCCAGGAATGCAAGGATTCTTTAATATCCGTAAATCAATCAATGTAGTACACCACATTAACAAATTGAAAGATAAAAACCACATGATTATCTCAATAGATTCAGAAAAAGCCTTTGACAAAATTCAACATCCATTTATGATTAAAACTCTCCAGAAAGCAGGAATAGAAGGAACATACCTCAACATAATAAAAGCTATATATGACAAACCCACAGCAAGCATTATCCTCAATGGTGAAAAATTGAAAGCATTTCCCCTGAAATCAGGAAAAAGACAAGGGTGCCCACTCTCACCACTACTATTCAACATAGTTATGGAAGTTTTGGCCACAGCAATCAGAGCAGAAAAAGAAGTAAAAGGAATCCAGATAGGAAAAGAAGAAGTGAAACTCTCGCTGTTTGCAGATGACATGATCCTCTACATAGAAAACCCTAAAGACTCTACCAGAAAATTACTAGAGCTAATCAACAAATATAGTAAAGTTGCAGGATATAAAATTAACACACAGAAATCCCTTGCATTCCTATACACTAACAATGAGAAAACAGAAAGAGAAATTAAGGAAACAATACCATTCACCATTGCAACAAAAAGAATAAAATACTTAGGAGTATATCTACTTAAAAAAACAAAAGACCTATACATAGAAAACTATAAAACACTGATGAAAGAAATCAAAGTGGCTGTGTTTTATAATCTTTCTTTTACCACCACTGTTTAAGATTTTTCAGGATCTCCTTCCAATTCAGCTTTTTCCTCCTATCAACAAAGAAAAGGGGCATAGGCAATTTAAAAGACCAAAGGGAGGGGTAAACCTGCAAATGTGACCTTCATCTCTAATTCAGTCATGCTATCATCAGTGATCTTATCAAATGATTTTTGAATAGTTTTTGGCATCTTGTGGCATAGAGCTGTTGCTCATTGCCTTCTCCTCTCATGAGGAAAGAGAAAGAAGGTGCTGAGTGCTCCATAGGTTTTGGTATTAGAGATATTGTTTAGCTTCATGTATGTCTTCCCAAATATTCAACTTAAATTGATAAGAAGAAGTAAAAAATGAAACCAGCATTACCAGTCAAATGGAGAAAGGAAAATAAGAAAGCAGGCTGTTGGTGAGCAGCCACATTCATGGATAAGAAAATACAGAGTGTTAGAAAGTTAGAAACATACCCTTCAGGGAGAAAAAGAAGAGAGGAAATACTCATCAAGGTGGGCCAAATACAGATCACAACCTCTTAAACTTGGGGGTGGGATAAAACTTATCCTCATTCTGCTAGCAAACAACAATAATAATAATTATTATGATAATAGTAGTAACACATTGGATGATCACTCTAAATCAGGCACTATGTTAGAGGAATTATATTTTTATTCTCATTTATACTACTATTACTGTACATATATATATATGTGTGTGTGTGTGTGTGTGTGTGTGTATAATTTTTTTGAGCTTGCCATATGGCATGCAGGATCTTAGTTCCCTGACCAGGGATCGAACCTGTGCCCCCTGCAGTGGAAGCATGGAGTCCTAATCACTGGACCACCAGGGAATTCTCTATTATCACTGTTTTATACATGAGGAAACAAACTAGAGACAGTTTAATAATTTGTCAAAGATCATAAAGCCACAAAATGAGGCAATTTAGATTTTTTTTAATTCACATATAATTCACATACAATAAATTTCACCATTTTAAGGTGTACTACTCAGTGCCTTTCAGTATATTCACAATGTTGTGCAATCATCACCACTATCTAATTCCAGAATATATTAACCAAGCCCCAAATAAATCCCACACACACTAAGTAGTAATTACCCATTCTCAGTTTTCATTCCAATCCCAAAGAAAGGCAATGCCAAAGAATGTTTAAACTACCACACAATTGCACTCATCTCACACACTAGCAAAGTAATGCTCAAAATTCTCCAAGCCAGGCTTCAACAATACATGAACCAAGAACTTCCAGATGTTCAAGCTGGATTTAAAAAAGGCAGAGGAACCAGAGATCAAATTGCCAACATCCATTGGATCATAAAAAAAGCAAGAGAGTTCCAGAAAAATATCTACTTCTGCTTTATTAACTGTGCCAAAGCCTATGACTCTGTGGATCACAACAAACTGTGGAAAATTTTTAAGAGATGGGAATACCAGACAGCCTTACCTGCCTCCTGAGAAATCTGGATGCAGATCAAGAAGAAGCAAATAGAACCGGACATGGCACAATGCACTAGTTCCAAATTGGGAAAGGAGTATGTCAAGGCTGTGTATTGTCACCCTGCTTATTTAACTTATATGCAGAGTACATCATGCAAAATGCCAGGCTGGATGAAGCACAAGCTGGAATCAAGATTGCTGGGAGAAATATCAATAACCTCAGATATGCAGATGACACCACCCTTATGGCAGAAAGCGAAGAGAAACTAAAGAGCCTCTTGATGAAAGTGAAAGAGGAGAGTGAAAAAGCTGGCTTAAAATTCAACATTCAAAAAACTAAGATCATGGCATCCAGTCCCATCACTTCATGGCAAATAGATGGGGAAACAATGGAAACAGTGAGAGACTTTACTTTTTTGGGTTCCAAAATCACTGCAGATGGTGACTGCAGCCATGAAATTAGAAGATGCTTGCTGCTTGGAAGAAAAGCTATGACAAACCTAGACAGCATATTAAAAAGCAGAGACATTACTTTGCTGACAAAGGTCCATCTAGTCAAAGCTATGGTTTTTCCAGTAGTCTTGTATGGATGTGAGAGTTGGACCATAAAGAAAGCTGAGCACTGAATTGATGCTTTTGAACTGTGGTGTTGGAGAAGACTCCTGAGTCCCTTTAACAGCAAGGAGATCAAACCAGCCAATCCTAAAGGAGATCAGTCCTGAATATTCATTGGAAGGACTGATGCTGGAGCTGAAGCTCCAATACTTTGGCCACCTGATGTGAAGAACTGACTCATTGGAAAAGACCCTGATGCTGGGAAAGGTTGAAGGCAGGAGGAGAAGGGGACGACAGAGGATGAGATTGTTGGATGGCATCACCGACTCAATGGACATGAGTTTGAGCAAGCTCCAGAAGTTGGTGATGGACAGGGAAGCCTGGCATGCTGCAGTCCATGGGGTCACAAAAAGTCGGACATGACTGAGTGATTGAACTGAACTGACTGATACCCATCCTCCTTTGGCCCCGGCCCCTAGCAATGCAGTCTGCTTCTTTAAAAAAATATTGAAGTATTCTTGATTTAAAATACTATGCTATTTTCAGGTATACAGCATAGTGATTCAGTTATTTTTTCTGATTATATTCCATTGTAGATTATTATATAATATTGATTATAGTTCTCTGTGCTATAAGGTAAATCCTTGTTGCTTATCTATTTTATATATAGTAATTCATATTTGTTAATCCCATACTCCTAATGTGTCCCTCCCCTTTCCCTCTCCCATATGGTAACCATAAGTTTGTTCTGGCTGTGAGTCTGTTTCTGCTTTGTACAATGTATAGATTCATTTGTATTATATTCTTAGATTTTACTTGTATCTTATACTATTTTTCTTTCTCTGACATACTTCACTAAGTATAATATTTCAATGTCTATCCATGTTGCTGCAAGTGACAATATTTCATTTTGTAAGACTGAGTAATATTCTTGTGTGTGTACATAATTGCATATGTATGTATATTCCGCATCCTCTTAAACCACTCATCCACTGATGGGCACTTGGGTTGTTTCCATGTCTTGGCTATTATAAATAGTTCTACTGTGAATGTTGGAGTATCCTTTTGAATTAGCATTTCATTTTTTCAGGATATTTAACCAGGACTGGAATTGTTGGATTATATGGTAGCTCTATTTGTAATTTTTTAAGGAGCCTCCATGATGTTTTCCACAGTAGCTGTACCAAGTTACATTCCCACCAATAGTGCATGAAGGTTCTCTTTTTTTGCACATACTTGTCAGCAATTATTATTGTATACTTTTTGATGATAGCCATTCTGGCTAGTGTGAGGTGATACCACATTGTGGTTTGATTTGAATAGCAATTTTGAGCATCTTTTCAATGCTTCTTTGCCATCTGTATATTTTCTTTGGAAAAATGTCTATGTAGATCTGCTGCCCATTTCTCGATTGGATTGTCTATTTTTTTTCAATATTGAGTTGTATGAGCTATTTGCATATTTTTTATTTCAATCCCTTGTTGTTTGTATTGTTTGTGAATATTTTGTCCCGTTCTGTAGGTTAACTTTTCATTTTCTTGATTTTTTTCCTTCCCTGTGCAAAACTTCTAAGTTTGGTTAGGTCACATGTGTTTATTTTTGCGTTTATTTCTTTTGCCTTGAGAGAGTGATCTAAGAAAATATTGCTATCATTAACGTCAGAAAACAGAGAAGGCAATGGCACCCCACTCCAGTACTCTTGCCTGGAAAATCCCATGGACAGAGGAGCCTGGTGGGCTGCGGTCCATGGGGTCACTAAGAGTCGGACACGACTGAGCGACTTCACTTTCACTTTTCACTTTCATGCATTGGAGAAGGAAATGGCAACCCACTCCAGTGTTCTTGCCTGGAGAATCCCAGGGATGGGGGAGCCTGGTGGGCTGCTGTCTGTGGGGTCACACAGAGTCGGACACGACTGAAGCAACTTAGCAGCAGCAGCAGCAGCATGTCAGAAAATGTCTTGCTTGTGTTCTCTTCTAGGAATTTTATGGTGTCAAGTCTTATATTTAGGTCTTTAAGCAATTTGGGGCTTATTTTTGTATGCAGTGTGTGGGAGTATTCTAATTACATTGGTATCCATGTAGCCATTCAGATTTTCCAGTGCCGTTTGTTGAAGAGATTGTCTTTTCTCCATTGTATTTTTGCCTCCTTTGTTGCAGATTAGTTGACTGTAGGAGGGATGATTTATTTTTAACTCTGTTCTGTTCAATTGATCTATATGTTTGTTTTTGTGCCAGTACCACAGTGTTTTGATTGCTATATCTTTGTAGTATAGTCTGAAGACTGGAAGGCTTATACTCCAGCTTTGTTCTTTTTCCTCAGGATTTTTTCCCCTGTTTTTTTTTAATTAATTAATTTTAACTGGGGGATAATTACTTTGCAACATTGTGGTGGTTTTTACCATACATTGGCATGAATCACTCACAGATACATATATGTCCCCCCCATCCCAAAACTCCCTCTCACCTCACTCCCCACCCCACCCCTCTGAGTTGTCCCAGAGCATGGGCATTGAATGCCCTGCTTCATGCATTGAACTTGAACTGGTAATCTATATTACATATGGTCAAATGCATGTTTCAATGCTATTCTCTCAAATCATCCCACCCTCACCTTCTCCCACATAGTCCAAAAGTCTGTTCTTTACATCTGTGTCTCTTTTGCTGCCTTGCATATAGGATCATCATTACTGTCTTTCTAAATTCCATATATATGCATTAATATACTGTATTGGTGTTTCTCTTCTTAACATAATTCACTCTGTATAATAGGCTCCCATTTCATCCACCTCATTAGAACTGACTCAAATGCATTCTTTTTTATAGCTGAGTAATATTCCATTGTGTATATGTACCACAACTTCCTTATCCATTCGTCTGCTGATGGACATCTAGGTTGCTTCCATGTCCTAGCTGTTGTAAACAGTGCTGCAGTGAACACTGGGGTACATGTGTCTCTTTCAATTCTGGTTTCCTTGGTGTGTGTGCACAGCAGTGGAATTGCTGGGTTGTATGGCAATTCTATTTCCAGTTTTTTAAGGAGTCTCCACACTGTTCTGCACAGTGGCTATATTAGTTTGCATTTCCATGAGCAGTGTAAGAGGGTTTCCTTTTCACCACATCCTCTCCAGCATTTATTGTTTGTAGACTTTTTGATGGTGGCCATTCTGACTGGTGTGAGATGATACCTCATTGTTGTTTTGATTTGCATTTCTCTAATAAGTAAGTGATGTTGAGCATCTTTTCATGTGTTTATTAGTCCTCTGTATGTCTTCTTTGGAGAAATGTCTGTTTAGTTCTTCAGGCCACTTCTTGATTGGGTTCTTCATTTTTCCGGTATTGAGCTGTGTGAGCTGCTTGTATATTTTGCAGATTAATCCTTTGTCAGTTGTTTTTTTTTTTTTTTTTTGCTATTATTTTCTCCCATTCTGAAAACTGCCTTTTCACCTACTTATAGTTTCCTTCACTGTGCAAAAGCTTTTAAGTTTAACAAGGTCCCATTTGTTTATTTTTGTTTTTCCTTCTATTACTCTGGGAATGGATCATAGAAGATCTTGCTGTGATTTATATCAGAGAATGTTCTGCCTATGTTTTCCTCTAAGAGTTTTATAATGTCTGGTCTTACATTTAAATCTTTAATCCACTTAGAGTTTATTTTTGTGTATGGTGTTACAAATTATTCTAGTTTTATTCTTTTGCAGATGGTTGACCAGTTTTCCCAGCACCACTTGTTAAAGAAATTGTCTTTTCTCCATTGTATATTTTTGCCTCGTTTGTCAAAGATAAGGTGTCCGTAGGTGCGTGAATTTAATCTCTGGGCTTTCTCTTTTGTTCTATTGATCTATATTTCTGTCTTTGTGCCAGTACCATACTGTCTTGTAGTGTAGTATGTAGCTTTGTAGTGTAGTATGAAGTCAGAAAGGTTGATTCCTCTAGCTCCATTTTTGTTTCTCAAGATTGCTTTGGCTGTTTGAGTTTTTTTGTGTTTCCTTAGAAATTGTGAAATTATTTGTTCTAGTTCTGTGAAGAATAACATTGGTATCTTGATGATAGGGATTGCGTTAAATCCATAGATTGCTTTGGGTAGTATACTCATTTTCACTATGCTGATTCTTCCAATCCATGGACGTGGTATATTTCTTCATCTACTTGTGCCATCATTGATTTCTTTCATCAACGGTTTATCATTTTCAATATATAGGTATTTTGTTTCTTTAGGTAAATTTATTCCTAAGTATCTTATTCTTTTCATTGCAGTGGTGAATGGGATTGTTTCTTTAATTTCAGCTTCTGTTTTTTCAGTTAGTGTATAGAAATGCAAGGGATTTCTGTGTGTTAATTTTATATCCTGCAACTTTACTATATTCATTGATTAGTTCTAGCAATTTTCTCATGGAGTCTTTAGGGTTTTCTATGTAGAGGATCATGTCATCTGCAAACAGTGAAAGTTTTACTTCTTTTCCAATCTGGATTCCTTTTATTTCTTTTTCTTCTTTGATTGCTGTAGCTAGGACTTCCAAAACTATGTTGAATAGTAGTGGTGAGAATGGAAACCCTTGTCTTGTTCCTGATTTTAGAGGAAATGCTTTCAATTTTTTACATTGAGGATAATTCTTTTCATTTTTTTTTTTCATTTGCTCTGGGTTTGTTGTATATGGATTTTACTATTTTGAGGTATGTTCCTTCTATGCCTGTTTCTGGAGAGTTTTTTTTTTATCATAAATGAGTGTTGAATTTTGTCAAAGGATTTCTCTGCATCTATTGAGATAATCATATGGTTTTTATCTTTCAATTTGTTAATATGGTGTATCACATTGATTGATTTGCAAATATTGATTAATCTTTGCATCCTTGGAATAAGGCACACTTGATCATGATGTGTGATCTTTTTAATATGTTGTTGGATTCTGTTCTCTAAAATTTTGTTGAGGATTTTTGCATTTATGTTCATCAGTGATATTGGCCTGTGGTTTTCTTTTATGTAGCATCTTTGTCTCGTTTTGGTATAAGGGTGATGATGGCCTCATAGAATGAGTTTGGAAGTTTACCTTCCTCTGCAGTTTTCTGGAAGAGTTTGAGTAGGATAGGTGTTAGCTCTTCTCTAAATTTTTGGTAGAATTCACCTGTGAAACCATCTGGTCCTGGGCTTTTGTTTGTTTTAAGATTTCTTATTACACTTTTGTTTTCATGCTTGTGATGGGTCTGGCCAGATTTTCCATTTCTTCCTGGTTCAGTTTTGGAAAGTTATACTTTTCTGAGAATTTGTCCATTTCTTTTATGTTGTCCATTTTTTTTGCATCTAATTCCTCATAGTGGTCTCTTATGATCCTTTGTATTTTTGTGTTGTCTGTTGTGAATTCTCCTTTTTATTTCTAATTTTGTTGATTTGATTCTTCTCCCTTTTTTTCTTGATGAGTCTGGCTAATGGTTTGTCTATTTTATTTATCTTCTCAAAGAACCAGTTTTAGTTTTGTTGATCTTTGCTACAGTCTCCTTCATTTCTTTTTCATTTATTTCTGCCCAATTTTTATGATTTCTTTCCTTATACTAATTTTGGAGTTCTTCTGTTCTTTTTCTAGTTGCTTTAGATGTAAAGTTAGGTTGTTTATTTGATGTTTCTCTTGTTTCTTGAGGTAGGCTTGTATTGCTATGAATCTCCCTCTTAGCACTGCTTTTACTGAATCCCATAGGTTTGTGTTGTCTTTTCATTTTCATTTCTTTCTATGCATATTTTGATTTCCTTTTTTATTTCTTCCATGATTTGTTGGTTATTCAGAAGTGTGTTGTTCAGCCATATGTTTGTACTTTTTCATAGTTTTTTCCCCCCTGTAGTTGACATTTAATCTTACCACATTGTGATCAGAAAAGACCCTTGAAATGATTTCAACTTTCTTAGATTTACCAAGGCTAGGTTTATGGCCCAGGATGTGATCTATCCTGGAGAATGTTCAGTGTGCACTTGAGAAAAAGGTGAAATCCATTGTTTTTGGGTGAAATGCCCTGTAGATATCAATTAGGTCTAACTGGTCCATTGTATCATTTAAAGTTTGTGTTTCCTTGGCTAATTTTCTGTTTGGTTGATCTATCCATAGGTGTGAGTGGGGTATTAAAGTCCCCCACTATTATTGTGTTACTGTTAATTTTCCCTTTCATACTTGTTAGCATTTGCCTTATGTATTGAGGTGCTCCTATGTTGGGTGCATATGTATTTATAATTGTTATATCTTCTCAGATAGGTCTTTTAATCATTTTGTAGTGTCTTTCTTTGTCTCTTATCATGGTCTTTATTTCAAAGTCTATTTTATCTGATATGAGTATTGCTACTCCTGCTTTCTTTTGGTCTCCATTTGTGTGAAATATCTTTTTCCAGCCCTTCACTTTCAGTCTGTATGTGTCCCTAGGTTTGAGGTGGGTCTCTTGTAGACAGCATATATAGGGGTCTTGTTTTTGTATCCATTTAGCCAGTCTTTGTCTTTTGGTTGGAGCATTTAACCCATTTACATTTAAGGTAATTATTGATAAGTATGATTCTGTTACCATTCACTTTGTTGTTGTGAGTTCGTTTTCATAAACCTTTCTGTGTTTCCTGTCTAAAGATCCTTTAGCATTTGTTGAATAACTGGTTTGGTGGTGCTGAATTCTCTCAGCTTTTGCTTGTCTGTAAAAGTTTTGATTTCTTCTTCATATCTGAATGAGATCCTTGCTGGGTAGAGTAATTTTGGTTGTAGGTTTTTCTCTTTCATCACTTTAATTGTATCCTGCCATTCCCTTCTGGCCTGAAGAGTTTCTATTGAAAGATCAGCTGTTATCCTTATGGGGATCCCTTTGTGTGTTATTTGTTGCTTTTCCCTTGCTGCTTTTAATATTTGCTCTTTGTGTTTAATTTTTGTTAGTTTGATTAATATGTGTCTTGGGGTGTTTCACCTTGGATTTATCCTGTTTGGGACTCTCTGGGATTCTTAGACATGGATTGCTACTTCCTTCCTCATTTTAGGGAAATTTTCAATTATTGTTTCCTTGAGTATTTTCTCATGCCCTTTCTTTCTGTCTTCTTCTTCTGGGACACCTATGATTCAAATGTTGGGGCATTTAACATTGTTCCAGAGGTCTCTGAGGTTGTAATTTCTCTTCTTTTTTCCTTTTTCCTCTCTGCTTAATTTATTTCCAGCATTCTAACTTCCACCTCACTTATACCCTTTTCTGCCACAGTTATTCTACTGTTTGTTCCCTACAGAGTGTTTTTAATCTCAGTTATTTCATTGTTCATTATTGATTGACTCTTCTTTATTTCTTCTAGGTCCTTGTTAAACATTTACTACATCTTCTTAGTGCTTGTCTCTAGTCTATCTGTAAGTCCATTTTTTTAAACTTTTGGATCATCTTTACTATCATTATTCTGAATTCTTTTTCAGGTAGACTCCCTATCTCCTCCTCTTTTGTTTGGTTTGGTGGGTTTTTATCATGTTCCTTCACCTGCTGAATATTTCTCTGCCTTTTCATTTTGTTTAGATTGCTGTGTTTGGGGTGCCCTTTCTGCAGGCTGGAAGTTTGTGGTTCCTCTTAATTGTGGAGTCTGCTCCCTGTGGGTGGGGTTGGACCAGTGGCTTGTCAAGGTTTCCTGGCTGGGGAAACTTGTATCTGTGTTCTGGTGGGATAGAACTTAGAAGAGAAGAGGGAGGAAGAAGATAGAGGTGACCAGAGGAGAAAAGGGAGAGTCAAAAGGGGAGAGAGCAATCAAGCCAGTAATCAAATCCCTAAGTGAAAATGGATATTGAAGATTAGATTCTTAAAGGTACAAAATTGATAACAAATATCAAAAGCAAAGATTAAAAACCTAGAATAGAGGTTAGACTCTCAAAAATATAATATAAAAAATACATAACAGAATTGATCATTAAAATTAACTACATGTATATAGAATTTGATTTTTAAAAAATAGGTTTTTTTTGAAAGGTAATAGTAGGATATGCAAATAAAAGTAAAGGAGTAATAAGGGACTAAAAGTTTTAAAAAAATGAAAAGTGATAATAGTAAAAATATATCTAGGAATTTCTCTGGAGCTGTTGTGGGCAGTGTGGGGTCAGTTCAGTGTCAGATAGTCCCTTGTTCCAGCTTGTACTTGTTCTCAAGGTCTATAGGTGCCCTTCAAATGCACAGTTCAGTTCAATCACTCAGTCATGTCTGACTCTTTGGCTTCCCTGTCCATCACCAACTCCTGAAGCTTGCTCAAACTCATGTCCATCGAGTCAGTGATGCCATCCAACCACCTCATTCTCTGTCATCCCCTTTTCCTCCTGCCTTCAATCTTTCCCAGCATCAAGGTCTTTTCCAAGGAGTCAGTTCTTCACATCAGGTGGCCAAAATATTGGAGTTTCAGCTTCAGCATCAGTCCTTCCAATGAATATTCAAGACTGATTTCCTTTAGGATGTACTGGCTGGATCTCCTTGCAGTCCAAGGGACTCAAAAATTTTCTCCAACACCATAATTCAAAAGCGTCAGTTCTTCAGTGCTTAGCTTTCTTTATGGTCCAAGTCTCACATCCATACGTGACTGCTTGAAAAACCATAGCTTTGCACAGTCTCAGCATTAACTGCAGGGTTTTAATCTGTTGCACCTGTCACTTCCAGAGGTTTCCCCTTCTTTGTTTATTTTGGCTTCCTCTGTTTGCAAGTCTCTTCAGTGTCTAATTTCCACCCTGACACAAGGGGGTGAAGGTGGCCACTTATTTAGACTCACTTGTTCAGTTGTCCAGTGGAGAGGGAAGGACACTGCAAACCAATACCGCTGGCATGTGTGGGAAGTGCCTGCAGTGGATGGACAACACTTGATTTACCACAGCCCAAGGCAGCTTCTTCATCCCGGATTCACACTGCGCAGGCCTCAGGGTGCTCTGCAAGAGCACTGTCCCAAGTGGGCCCTGCGTTTTGTGCACTTCCCAGGTCTAGGCTCTCTAGGCTCCCAGGTTCTCGGGTGTTCTGCCATGGCACAGACCCAGATGGGCTGTGTGTTTTGCTCCCTTCCCAGGTCCAAGCCACTCAGGTGACTGGGTGCTTGGTAAGTACACTGTCCCAGGTGGGCCGTGTGTCTGATGCACAACCCTGGTCCCAGCCACTTGGTTTCCTGGGTGGCCACAAAGTCACAGTCCCAGGTGTGCCGTATGTCTCCTCTGGAGAGCTGATCTCAGACTGTGACACTGCTTCATATATGAACTACCCAGGATCCTAGGAAGATGTAGTTTGGAGCTGGCAGCCTGCTCACAGTTTGGTGGAAGATGCAGTCTCTGGGGCCGAGATTGCAGCAGCCCCTTGCCTTCTGGCTCTGGCTGTCACACACCTGCCTCTCTGCCTCTGGGGAGGGAGGGCCCTAAATGGCAGCTGGCTTGCTCTCCTTTGGTATTCACTAAGGGCAAAATCCATTGTTTTGTGAGTGCGCCAGTGGTCACCATGCGGGTCAGAGTCTTTCATGGGAAAGGTCCTTTTTTTGTGTGTGTGATCTCATGGTTTGGGTTTCTATGTCACATTAGCTTCCTCAGATTGTCCTCAGGTCACTCAAGGCTGGTCCTTACCATAAGTATCAATGATGCAGCCTGCACCTCCCTGCCCAGCCCCCACTCGCTGCTGGCAGATATGCAGCGTCTGGGCCACTTCTCCCCTGTCAGTTGCAGTTAGGTACATATTCTGTAGTTTTTTTCCCCCAGTTATGTTGCCCTCAGAGGTTCCAAAGCTCCCCACAGACATGCTTATGAGAGGGTTTTCTGTTGTGTGGAAACTTCTTCTCCTTCACGACTCCTTCCCTGGGACATGTCTGCATCCCTAAATCTTTTGTCTCTGTTTTTGTCTTTTATATTTTGTCCTACCTCCTTTTGAAGAGATTGGGCTGCCTTTCTGGGTGCCTGGTGTCCTCCGTCAGCATTCAGAAGTTGTTTTGTGGAAGTTGCTCAACATTCAAATGATCTTTTGATGAATTTGTGGGGGAGAAAGTTGTCTTCCTGCCCTACTTTTCTACCATCTTGGGACTGCCGCCATAACTTGTCTACTTTAGTATAAGCAAAGAAATTTGCTAAAAATGGTAAGTAGTATAACATTACCATGTTTAGTCTGAGGTAGTAGATAAAAAATATTTTGCATTTAGAACTGATGGTCCTACATTTCATAATTTTGCCTGTACACTGTGAGTGTGCAATGATGTTGTGTAAACTATGATGATGTCTTCAGAATGCACAGTAATTAAAAAAGTTAACCCTAAAAAGCTACATTTTGGGGGTGGACTTACTTTTGATGAAATATAAGAATAATGCTTTAGAACATGAAATGCTATTTACCTCTAGATTAGAGAAAAACATGAGAATTACAGGAGAAAAACAGGATTGGGAAAAGGAAGGAGTGACTTAAAATGGACAGACTGATATATATATTACTAGTGTGCCACAGGAGAAAGATCACACAAATTTAAAAACTTGGTGTGTAACCTCCGAGAGCTCTCACTCCAGTTCTGCTAGTTGTACTATAGAATCTATACAAAAAATATAACCTGTATTATGAGCTGATTTTAGCTGATTGCTATTTGAGTTATACAGATAATGCTGTGGAATTTCAGAAGCTAGAGGGACCACTGTATCTTTGGTGAGCTCTAAAGAAAATTTGACTTAGAGAAAAAATACCATAATGCCAAGTTTTTAAAAGATAAAGAGAAATGTGAATGTGTATGAAATGTTTTGCTTTAGTTTTCTGCTGAGTGTTTTTTTTGTCTATTTCTGAGTTATTAATCTAAGTCAAATAGTTTGTTTTATTAATGACTTAATAATGGAGCTCTTTCTTAATTTCAGATTATTCATGCAAAAAAAGAAGCCCTTTCTAATCAAGATTCACTCTATTGACTCAATAAATCCCAGTCTTATGGCCAAATATTAGATATGGAAGTGAAAGTGAAAGTCACTCACTTGTGTCCAACTCTCTTGTGACTCCATGGACAGTCCATGGAATTCTCTAGGCCAAAATACTGGAGTGGGTAGCCTTTCCCTTCTTCAGGGGATCTTCCCAACCCAGGGACTGAACCCAGTCTCCTGCATTACAGGTGGATTCTTTTCCAGTAGAGCTACAAGGGAAGCCCAATGTAAGATATGAGTCTTATCAAATTGAATTTTTCTTTAAATGTTGAATAAATTTTACTTTGAATTGATTGTTTTCCTTAAATTGTTGTGTTGTTCAGTCCCTCAGTCATGTCCTACTCTTTGCAGCCCCAAAGACTGCAGCACACCAGGCTTCCCTGTCCTTCAACATCTCCCATAGTTTGCTCAAACTCATGTCTGTTGAGTCGGTGATGCCATCCAACCATCTCATCCTCTCACCACCTTCTCCTGCCTTCAGTCTTTCCTGGCATTGGGGTCTTTTCTAATGAGTCAACTCTTCGAATCATGTGGCCAAAGTATTAGAGCTTCAGCTTCAGCATCAGTCCTTCTAGTGACTATTCAGGACTGATTTCCTTTAGGACTGATCTCTTTGCACTCCAAGGGAGTCTCAAGAGTCTTCTCCAACACCTCAGTTCAAAAGCATCAATTCCTCAGTGCTCAGCCTTCTTTATGGTCCAACTCTCACATCCATACACAACTACTGGAAAAACCATAGCTTTGACTAGATGGACCTTTGTCAGCAAAGTAATGTCTCTGCTTTTTAATATGCTATCTAGGTTGGTCATAGCTTTTCTTCCAAGGAGCAAGCATCTTTTAATTTCATGGCTGCAGTCACCATCTGCAATGATTTTGGAGCCCAAGAAAATAAAGTCTCTCACTGTTTCCATTGTTTCCCCATCTATTTGCCATGAAGTGGTAGTATTGGATGCCATGACATTTGTTTATTTAATACTGAGTTTTAAGCTGGCTTTTTTCACTCTCCTCTTTCAGCCTCATCAAGAGGCTCTTTAGTTCCTCTTCACTTTATGTCATAAGGGTGGTGTTATCTGCATATCTGAAGTTATTGATATTTCTCCTGGAAATCTTGATTCCAACTTGTGCTTCATCCAGCCTGGCATTTCACATGATGTACTCTGCATATAAGTTAAATAAGCAGAGTGACAACATACAGCCTTTACATATCTCTTTCCCAATTTTGAACCAGTCCATTGTTCCTTGTCTGGTTCTAACTGTTGCTTCTTGACCTGCATGCAGATTTCTCAGGAAGCAGATAAGATGGTCTGGTATTCCCATCTCTTTAAGAATTTTCACAGTTTGTTGTGATCCACACAGTCAAAGGCTTTAGTGTAGTCAATGAAACAGAAGTAGGTGTTTTTCTGGAACTCTCTTGCTTTTTCTATGATCCAACAGATGTTGGCAATTTGATCTCTGGTTCCTCTGCCTTTTCTAAATCCAGCTTGAACATCTGGAAATTCTCAGTTCACATACTGTTGAAGCCTAGCTTGGAGAATTTTGAGCATTACTTTGCTAGCATGTGAGATGAGTGCAACTGTGTGGTAGTTTGAACATTCTTTGTCATTGCCTTTCTTTGGGGTTGGAATGAAAACTGACCTTTTCCAGTCCTGTGGCCACTGCTGAGTTTTCCAAATTTGCTGGTCTATTGAGTGCAGCACTTACACAGCATCATCTTTCAGGATTTGAAATAGCTCAACTGGAATTCCATCACCTCCACTAGCTTTGTTTGTAGTGATGCTTCCTAAGACCCACTTAACTTCGCATTCCAGGATATCTGGCTCTAGGTGAGTGATCACACCACTGTGATTATCTGGTCGTGAAGATCTTTTTGTATAGTTCTTCTGTGTATTCTTGCCACCTCTTCTTAATATCTTCTGCTTTTGTCTTATATATACATTCCATTATTGAAATCCTCAACTAGTAGCAAATTTTGGGGGTTTTATAACAGATTTTATTCTTATTAAAAAACAAAGTTCAGACACTTCCCTGTCAATTCAATAGTTATGATTCTGCTCTTCCACTGTGGGGTTCAATCCCTGGTAAGGGAACTAAGGTCTCTCATGCTTGGTGGTGAGGTAAAAAAAAAATGTTCAGCCAATCAAATTGAAGTTCTAATTGGTTTTATTAGGCTCTTCACGAGTCAGACTGCATCCCACCTAGCAACTGGTGCTTTCAAGGGTTTTACAAGATAGAAGGTTTTTATAGAAAGAAGGATGACAAGAGGAACCTATTAGCAAAAGAAAAAAATTTGTTTTAGGCCAAAACATCTTTTTTGAGGGGGAGGGGAGGGAAATAAGGGGTTTAATCATGCAGATTGCCTCTTCTTCCTCTGAGGGGTGTAGAGGGCCCATGTGACAGGGGACCTCACTGGTGCTGACCAGAAAATTCTAGACTGGTTGGTTAAGAATACGTTCTGGTGAAGGTCAAAGCTGCAATTATGTTAGTTGTTTAATCTACATTTGGTATCATGGGCTTTAGCACAAGTTGTTCCATTTTAGGCCTGTAATTTTCTCTTTAACATTCCTCAATCCAACATGCTGCTGCTGCTGCTAAGTCACTTCAGTCGTGTCCAACTCTGTGTGACCCCATAGATGGCAGCCCACCAGGCTCCCCTGTCCCTGGGATTCTCCAGGCAAGAACACTGGAGTGGGTTGCCATTTCCTTCTCCAATGAGTGAAAGTGAAAAGTGAAAGTGAAGTCGCTCAGTCCTGTCCGACTCTTAGCGACCCCATGGACCGTAGCCTACCAGGCTCCTCCATCCATGGGATTTTCCAGGCAAGAGTACTGGAGTGGGGTGCCATTGTCTTCTCCACAATCCAACATGAGAGTGCTACATATAGAAAAGTCAAGGGATGTGTCAGAATCTAATCTGTGATGTATTCATAAAACAAAGTGATTTTGACACTTGCACTGAGTCATAGAAATATTGTCAAATCTGGAAGATGAGATTCTAGTTTTTTTTTGTTGTTTAGTTGCACTTTGGATGAAAGTATTCACCATGAATGAGGTTGTTTGGCTTTAAAATAACCTGTGGAGAGGATTAGTAAGAAGCAAGAAGTTTTAAATACATTCATATTCTAAATGTGTGCTACCCATTTCATGAAAAGGTGGAAGTATGAAGTGTGTAAAAGGCTGAAACTTATGAAATGATGAGAGATCATATTTGGAATATTCAGATGTTACAAACTATAGACGTTTGAGAGTTTCCTATGCTAGTTGGCAGGCAGCATTTCCTGATTTCTGATGGTGTGATTTTTTTTTTTTATTAGTTCAGAGGCCAAAAAACACAAGCCTCTGAAATCAGTAAGAAGCTTTTTAAAGGTACATGCAAACTTCAGACTAATTGACAGTAAAATTCTAGTAGAAGATGTCATGACCTAGGTATATACAGTTATTTTAAAATTTAGAGAGTAATGATCTACAGATTATTACTATTACTACAGATTATTATTACAGTCAATTTTTAGATCAGTATCTAATATTATTCATAATGGTTCTGCTCTGTCGTCCACAGACCATAGAGTGGGGATTTCCTGGGAACTTATTAGAATAAATGAAAAATCTCAGACTCCATCCCAGACCTACTCAGTTAGCAGTCTGCACTTTAACGTCATCCCCAAATGATTCATTTGCACATTCAGTTTGAGAAACACTAATATATTGCAATATTCTAGAATGAAAAAGATTAAAATAATTAGTCCATGGGCATATTAACTGCAGCTTTGACTGTCATTGGCGCTGATCATCTGTCTCTCAAAGGAGAAAAGAAGATAAACTGAGATGTAAACTAGAATACCATCCTCTACTATCACTTGTAATCAGTCCTAGGATTCACCACCATTTCCTTAATGTAGACCTATACTTGTTAGACATTAAAACCCCACATTAAAACCCCAATGGTAGGACTTCCCTGGTGGCCTACTGGTTAAGACTCTACGTGTCTACTGCAGGAGGCATGAGTTTGATCCCTGGTCAGGGAACTAAGATCCTACATGCCACGTGATGTAGCCAAATAATAATTACAAAATTAAAAATTAAAAAATGAAGAACCCATGAATTGATATATGAACCCATGAATTGATATATAATATGTTTGGCATATTTCTCTCAGGTCAGAGCTTTCTAAAGTTGTTCTTAGTGTATTGAGGGATTTGCTGGAGGAAGGAGAAATGCAGAGGGTCGAGGTCAAGGCTAGACAGAGAAATGGTAGGCATTCCCATCTTTGGAGGCTGAGTGGGTCTTCAGGACTTAGTATTTCCATTCCCTGGTTCAGAACATGCATAACAAGCTCTTCTAATCAAAGATTTATGGATTTACATCAAAGATTTATGTCATATTTTATTTCAGATTTCAGGAGTATCATTTCTTTTAGACCTTTTCAGCTAACAGAACAAAGAAATAGTGTGTATACTCACGTGCCATCCATTTGATTAATACAAATAGACATGTATAACAGTTTCAGGATTGTTGACCTGTACCCCTACAAGAAAGAATACTATCAACTAGATTACAGTGCTTTTATCTTTTGCTTTTAGTCTTGCAAACTAGATTTCTAAAGTTATTTAAGTCAGGGAATCTTAGTGAGGTGGTTTCATACAGTTGTAATATAATTAGATTATTTAGTCAAATTCTGCATTCCATTCTTGATGTCAAAATCTTGTTTTTTTTTAAATATGCATACATTATTTCACTTTTTGTGCTGTAAGTTTCTTTGGGTCTTGATAAATATGTAGTGTCATGTATTTACCATAACATCATACAGAATAGTTTCACTGAGCACGATCATCTTTAGGAACGGTGTAGGCCACACAAAACACACCAGTGGCTCCTAGTTTGTGGCCTCTGGTTTAATATCTTTCCTTCCCCCTTTGCTCTCTGCTCCACAAGGGCACATGCCCCTGGGTCTGCTCTGCTCACCACAGTGTCTGGATTCAACAAATGGAAAAATAAAAATAGAAGATGAGCCCCTCTCCCAGTAGAGCACCAGGTTTAGAAAGAATACACTGACAAGGAAATGACATTCTGTCACTCCCTGCCTCTTTTTCAATTGCCCACTGGAAATGTCCCTTTAAGCCCTACTCCCAGTTGACCACCCCCCACCCCCACAAGCCTCCTTATCCTCTGCCTTGAAGTCATCACAATGGCCAGATGGACTCTGGCCAGGGTGGGGCCCTCTGTGACATCACCAAAGGCCTAGCCCTGCTTGGTCCTTAGTCTCCAAGTTCAAGGGCAGACCAGCACACCACGAGCCACTTCCTTTCAGCTCACTATGCGGTCTGTAATATGGTTCTTTTTCTGGCCTACATGTGTGCCCTTTTTTTTTTTTTAATTAGTTGGAGGCTAATTACTTTACAATATTGTAGTGGGTTTTGTCATACATTGACATGAATCAGCCATGGATTTACATGTGTTCCCCATCCCGATCCCCCCTCCCACCTCCCTCTCCGCCCGATCCCTCTGGTTCTTCCCAGTGCACCAGGTCCGAGCACTTGTCTCATGCATCCAACCTGGGCTGGTGATCTGTGATCGTGTGTGCCCTTTTTCTGTGCCTATGTGTTTTATGTTCTGAGAGATGAAGCTGTAGATCTCCCGGGGAAGGTGCCCTGTGGAAGGCACTTTTGAATTCGGCAGAATCAAACAGAGCATGCCCAAGGCTGGCTTGGGAGCAAGTCACACTGGGTTTTTTTCCTCCCTGTGGTGTTGGTGATACTGAAGTTTCCAGGAGACAGTGACAAGGGTAAGGTGTGCACTCGTCATGCCCATCAGGGCTGTTCATTTGGTTCTCCAGGACAGAAGAAAAAGGCTTTCCCCCGACAAAGACTATATGTTTGGTACCTTAACCCAGCTTGAGAGGGACCTTGTGAACTTTGTGTCCAGGGTGCGGAATCTGAAACTTGCTGCTGCAACCACTGGTAACCACAAACGTCCATATATAGAGGTTCCTGCAGACACACACAATAACATTACAATATATGAGGTATGTGGTGACAACAATGACTCGGATTAAATGGATTTGTGTGTCAAAGTAGAAGAGGCATAGTGGAGTGCCAACAAACTGTATCCAAACTAATAAAACTATTCTGAAGCAAAAGAAAAAGCCTCTGATATTTTTTTATTTGCTGTACAGTTTTACCTTTTCCAGAATGTCATATAATTGGCATCATGCAGTGTATAACCTTTCCAGACTAGCTTATTTTACTTAATAATATTCATTCAGGTTTCATCCATTTACTTTTGTGATCTGATAGCTTATTTCTTTTTATTCTTGAGTAGTATTTTGTTATGTTGATGTACCATAGTTTGTTTATCCATTCATCTATTAAAGGACACTTTTGTTGCTTCCAATTTGTGTGTTTGTGTGTGTGTGTATGAGAGAGAGAGAGAGAATGAATTAAGCTGTTATAAAATTCATGTTCATGTTTTTGTGTGGGCATTAGCTTTTGAATCATTTGGTTACCTATCTAGGAGCATAATTACTAGATCATGTGGTATGACAGTGTTTAGCTATATAAGAAATTGCTTCCAAAGTGACTGTACCATTTGCATTCCCACTAACAATGAATGAGAATTCCTGTTGTTCCTCATCTTTGCCAGTAATTGGTATTGTCAGATTTTTGTATTTGACCTTTACAATGAGTGTGTAATGGTATCTCATTGTTTTAATTTCATCAGTCTACTTTAAACAGCTATCTTATTTCCATATTTCCATTGTTGCATTTCCATTGTGTTTTATTGCCATAGATTCCTCGGGTGTTTTATCTTTAATCTGAGGTTTAAATAGATCTGCTGCTCAGCAAAACTTCTGCTGGTGTTTATACCATCAGTTATTACTTTGCTAAGTTAGTTGTTGAATAATTTTTTCATGAAGGACTGATAACTTGAGATCATGTATATTGGAACAAATTTATCTTTAATTGAACAACACTGACCACATTTTCTGTTCCTGAGTATTGCTTTGACCACTAATGTTTAATGCCTCCACACAAAAGTTTAAGTTCAGCATGAACTTCTCCCCTTTTTTGTTTGTTTTGATTTTCTTATATACATACTAGATGTTAACCAAATCTGTATTAGTACCATTTGCAGTTGTACATTAACTCTGAAGTTTTACTTACAAGCATATATATATATTTTATCAGAATCTTGACTTTATTATGTGTCTTCCATGGTTTTGAAAAACTATATGCTCATTATTCAAGTATTTTTATAGTCTGCCTCATCTCCATTGAGATTCAAATGAATCCATTTATATAATGTTAGAAAGAGGGAGTAATCATAAAATGTGTTGATATAGTTACTGAAGAAAATATATTTTAAAAATAACAGTAACAAAATATTTGCTAGCAAAACTAATTTTCTCTCAGTGTGTTTTGTAACTATGAATGTCCAGATGCTCTTACATATAGTTTATAAACAGACCAGGTAAATAAGTAAGCACCTCAATCAAACAGTTTCCCTGATAGCTCAGTTGGTCAAGAATCCACCTGCAATGCAGGAGACATGAGTTTGATCCCTGGGTTGGAGAATATCCCTGAAGAAGGAAATGATAACCCACTCCAGTATTGTTACCCGGGAAATCCCAAGGACAGAGGAGCCAGGCTGGCTACAGTCCATGGGGGTCACAAGAGCCAGACACAACTTAGCAACTAAACCACCAAACCACCAGTCAACCATAGATTTATGGAAAATCTAATGTTTGGTTTTAACTAGTTTAACTTAGAGTCTTGTTACAGTTATCAACATTCTTGTTTTTCTGTCAGTAAAAAGAATGTGCTAGTTCTCTTTGGAGGAAGACAGTTTTAATCAATATTTTCCTATGCTTTTGATTTTCAAGAGAACAGAAATCTTAAACAAGACACTTGTTTTCAAGTGTCTGGTACTGTGCCTAATGAATTTTTTCAAATTAATATGTTATCATTAGTAAAATGTACATTCTGTTTACTTCCAACACTGATTTAAAGTGATTTATGATAAAAAAGAAATATATTTGGGATTGACATGTACACACTGCTATATTCAAAATGGATAAGCCAACAAGGACCTACTGTATAGCACAGGGAACTCTGCTCAATATCTGTAACAACCTAAATGGGAAAAGAATTTGAAAAAGAATAGATACATGTATGTATAACTGAATCACTTTGCTTTACACCTGAAACTAACACAACATTGTTAACCAATTAAACCCCAGTATTAAATAAAAAATTTAAAAAAGAAAATAAACTTTATCAGAAGACAAAAATAGCAATATAAACTAAAAAACATTGAGAATGAGGCAAAATATTATTCTACTTCACAGTATACTAGCTTTATCAATATAAATAGTAGTCATTATTTGAAATGGCTGAAATTAACTCAGCATTGCTCTTTCACATGAAGGCATATAAATACATATACAAATATAGATAAAAGCATATTATGGCATTTGTATCAATCATTCATCTCCTTTTATGTTGTTCCATTATAATAGAATCTGTGTTTGTTATGTCTCTTAATATAGTGGTATCATTCTCTTTCATACATCAGATGTTTGTTAAGCACCTACTCTGTGTCAGAGTGTTTCAGGCACTGAAGATACAGTGGTAAAAAAAATTTCCTTGTCCTCACAAATTTATACTTTATTCCCAAGTTAGGTAGAGATAAACAATAAGCAAAGAAGCAAAATATCATCTAATCACTGAAGGTTATGGAGAAAAAACAGGCAGAGAGAGAAAGAACTCAATTAACTAAAGATAGATGGAATCAAAATGAACACTTACTTGTTCTGTTTTTCAGTTTTGTCACTAATATAGGAAATCTAAGACTGTGTGAAATTGATATTGAGAATGTCATGCCCAGAATTATATCTTGTTATTAGTCAGGCATTGCTTAAAGTACATATGGTGAGGTTTTAGCCATATCCTCAAAATATGCATCCTTTTATGTACTTTGCATACAATCTTCTTTTTTAAAGTTGAAGTATAGTTGATTTATAATGTTTATTCTTTGTTTTTTTTTAAACTTTTTATTTGCAATCTTAACCATTGTATTGATGGCAGTTTTTTTTTTCACTGATGGGTATCTCTTGGTAGAATCTTAAGTTTGAGTTTAGAAATAAAGACTTTCCTGAAATGCATGAGGTCTTAGTCTTTTTGCATACTTCTTATTGGATGCTTTAAGTAATAGAAAAATTGCACAGTAATTTTAAAAAATGACAATGTATCTTATTCAGGATTAACTCTGGAACTGCTCAGAAGAAGCCCATTTTCCCACTGTTAGTTTTGCATACCAAAAAGCTCATTAGTCATTTTTCTGGATTATATCCTTGCAATTCTTAACTGAACCTATGAATTTGGTAATTTTCTAGTAGAAAATAATATCCAAAGGGAATAAGACACCAAGAAAAATGTGGGGGAGATGGTTTTGAGTAGAGTGTATAGGCCTAGAATTCAAGATGTTCCATAGTATTGAAAATACACACACACACACACACACACACACACACACACACAAAGAAAACACACGTGGGGGATCCTGGTTTTGGAAGGACAAGCCTTGTGTATTTCTTAAGTTTGTCAAGTGTTGGCTTATTTCTTGCTATGCAGTGAAAGTGTTAGTTACTCAGTTGTGTTGACTGTGACCCTGTGGACTGTAGCTCACCAGGTTCCTCTGTCCATGGAATTCTCCAGGCAAGAATACTGGAGTGGGTTGCCATTTCCTTCTACAGGGGATCTTCCCAATCCAGGGATCAAACCTGGCTCTCCTGCATTGCAGGCAGCCTCTTTAATGACTGAGATACTAGAGAAGCTCTTGCGATACAGAAGAACCATTAAAATTTCATCCCTAAAAAAAAAGAAATGTAATAAGAAAAACCTCATTTCTCTAGTCTCCAGAATGTGAGACAACTTTAAGAACATGACTTTAAAGACTAGCTCCATTATTTGCACTGACATTTTTACTGAAGACCAATTTTCACTCACTACAGCATTGGATGATATAAACATTCGACTTATTCAGAGTTAAGAGATACATAAGGCATGTTTATCTATTCACTTTGCTAATAGTTCACCATTTTGTTATTATTAAAAATTCACAAGGACAAAGTTGAAACAAAATCATATAAGAAAAGAAGAAAAGAAGAATTGGGGGGTACTTCTCTGGTGGTCCAGTGGCTAAGACTCTGTGCTCCCAATGCAGGGAGCCCAGGTTCAATCCCTGGTCAGGGAACTAGATCCCACATGCTTCAACTAAGATTTAGAATACCAAAACTAAAGATCTTGTATGCCGCAATGAAGAAAATATTTTAAAAAAGAAAATAAGAATGGGTCTTTAGGTGGTTGTTTTCCTAAGCAAAATGAAATTAGTCGTTCTATTAAAAAGAAGTAGTTGTTGTATTAAAAAAAATTGCACAAATGAAAGGAATGCTATACTGACATAACTATGGTATCTATGTGCAATCAGATATGGCAGAAGTTGCCAAGTTTAACTCAATTCTTCTCCATTTACTAGTTCATTTACAAAATAATTCCATTTTCAAAATAATTGTACATATCTAACCCTTCCCCCTTTTTTGTGATTTTAATCATAGATGACATATGGAAGGAAACCTTAATGTTTTTCTTGATACTGTTTGTTCTTGTCTCATTTGTTTTGGTAATAGCTTGTTTATTTTTATAAATATTTATTTTATTAAAAAAAATTTTTTTTCCATTTATTTTTATTAGTTGGAGGCTAATTACTTTACAATATTGTAGTGGTTTTTGCCATACATTGACATGAATCAGCCATGAATTTACATGTATTCCCCATCCCGATCCCCCCTCCCACCTCCCTCTCCACCCGATCCCTCTGGGTCTTCCCAGTGCACCAGCCCCGAGCACTTGTCTCATGCTTCCGACCTGGGCTGGTGATCTGTTTCACCCTTGATAATATACACGTTTCGATGCTATTCTCTCGAAACATCCCACCCACGCCTTCTCTCACAGAGTCCAAAAGTATGTTCTGTACATCTGTGTCTCTTTTTCTGTTTTGCATATAGGGTTATCGTTACCATCTTTCTAAATTCCATATATATGCGTTAGTATACTGTATTGGTCTTTATCTGTCTGGCTTACCTCACTCTGTATAATGGGCTCCAGTTTCATCCATCTCATTAGAACTGATTCAAATGAATTCTGAGTAATATTCTATGGTGTATATGTACCACAGCTTCCTTATCCGTTCATCTGCTGATGGGCATCTAGGTTGCTTCCATGTCCTGGCAATTATAAACAGTGCTGCAATGAACATTGGGGTACACATGTCTTTTTTAGATCTGGTTTCCTCAGTGTGTATGCCCAGGAGTGGGATTGCTGGGTCATATGGCAGTTCTATTTCCAGTTTCTTAAGAAATCTCCACACTGTTCTCCATAGTGGCTGTACTAGTTTGCATTCCCACCCACAGTGTAAGAGGGTTCCCTTTTCTCCACACCCTCTCCAGCATTTATTGCTTGTAGACTTTGGGATAGCAGCCATCCTGACTGGTGTGTAATGGTACCTTATTGTGGTTTTGATTTGCATTTCTCTGATAATGAGTGATGCTGAGCATCTTTTCATGTGTTTGTTAGCCATCTGTATGTCTTCTTTGGAGAAATGTCTGTTTAGATCTTTGGCCCATTTTTTGATTGGGTCATTTATTTTTCTGGAATTGAGCTGCAGGAGTTGCTTGTATATTTTTGAGATTAATCCTTTGTCTGTTTCTTCATTTGCTATTATTTTCTCCCAATCTGAGGGCTGTCTTTTCACCTTGCTTATAGTTTCCTTTGTTGTACAAAAGCTTTTAAGTTTAATTAGGTCCCATTTGTTTATTTTTGTTTTTATTTCCATTACTCTGGGAGGTGGGTCATAGAGGATCTTGCTGTGATTTATGTCAGAGAATGTTCTGCCTATGTTTTCCTCTAGGAGTTTTATAGTGTCTGGTCTTACATTTAGGTCTTTAATCCATTTTGAGTTTATTTTTGTATATGGTGTTAGAAAGTGTTCTGGTTTCATTCTTTTGCAGGTGATTGACCAGTTTTCCCAGCACCACTTGTTAAAGAGATTGTCTTTTCTCCATTGTATATTTTTGCCTCCTTTGTCAAAGATAAGGTGTCCATAGGTGCATGGATTTATCTCTGGGTCTTCTATTTGTTCCATTGATCTATATTTCTGTCCTTGTGCCAGTACCATACTGTCTTGATGACTGTAGCTTTGTAGTGTAGTATGAAGTCAGGAAGGTTGATTCCTCCAGTTCCACTTCTGTTTCTCAAGATTGCTTTGGCTATTTGAAGTCTTTTTTTGTTGTTATTTCCATACAAATTGTGAAATTGTTCTAGTTCTGTGAAGAATACCATTGGTATCTTGATAGGGATTGCATTGAATCTATAGATTGCTTTTGGTAGTACATTCATTTTATTGTGTTGATTCTTCCAATCCACAAACATGGTATATTTCTCCATCTATTTGTGTCATCTTTGATTTCTTTCATCAGTGTTTTATAGTTTTCTATATATAGGTCTTTTGTTTCTTTAAAGGTAAATTTATTCCTAAGTATTTTATTCTTTTCATTGCAATGGTGAATGGATTGTTTCCTTAATTTCTCTTTCTGTTTTTTCATTGTTCAGATATAAGAATGCAAGGGATATCTGTGTATTAATTTTATATCCTGCAACTTTACTATATTCATTGATTAATTCTAGCCATTTTCTCTTGGTATCCTTAGGGTTTTCTATGTAGAGGCTCATGTCATCTGCAAACAGTGAGAGTTTTACTTCTTATTTTCCAATCTAGAGTCCTTTTATTTCTTTTTTTTTCTCTGATTGTTCTGTCTAGGACTTCCAGATGTATGTTGAATAGTAGTGGTGAGAGTGGCACCCTTGTCTTGTTCCTGATTTTAGAGGAAAAGTTTTCAATTTTTTCCATTGAGGATAATGTTTGCTGTGGTTTTGTCATATGTGACTTTTATTATGCTGTCCTCAGGATTTTTTTGACAATTCTGCGTCTTTTGTAGTTCCATATAAAGTTTAGGATTATTTGTTTTAGTTCTGTGAAAAGCATCATGGGTAATTTGATAAGGATCCTATTAAACCTGTACTGCTTTAGGTAGTATAGACATTTTAACAATATGAATTCATCTAATCCAAGGGTGCTGGATATATATTTCTTTGAATCATCTTCCATTTCATTTATGAATGCTTTATAGTTTTCAGCATATAGGCCTTTTACTTCCTTGGCTAAGTTTATTCTAGTTATTTTTGATATAATTTTAAATGGGATTTTTTTTTTACTTTCTCTTTGTGATATTTCATTATTAGTATAAAGATACACAGTAGATTCATGTATATTAAATATTAATAATAGTTTTCTTTGAAGACTTTAGGATTCTCTATATAAAGTAGCATGTCATCTGCAAATAGTGGCAGTTCTACATCTTCCTTTCAGATTTGGATAACTCTTTTCTGATTGCTGTGTCTAGGATTTCCAATAATATGTTGAATAGTATAGTATAGTATAGTGTTAGTCACTCTGTCATGTCTGACTCTTTGTGATCCTATGGATCGTAGCCTGCCAGGGAATCCTCCAGGCAAGAATTTTGCCATGGGTTACCATTCCCTTCTCCAGGGGATCTTCCTGATCCAGGAATTGAAATCTGGTCTCTCGCATTGCAGTCAGATTCTTTACCACCTGAGCCACTGGGGATAAAGGTGTTAAAAGATGATACCATTGTCTTTTTCCTGAATTTAGTTTGAAGGTTTTCAGCTTTATATTTGCTATGGGTTTGTAATAACTGACCTTTATTATGTTGAGGTGTGGTTCCCCTTATACTCACATTGGTGAGGGTTTTTATTATGAATGAATGTTGAATTTTATCAAACACTTTCTCTGTGTCTATAAAGACGACCCTATGGTTTTTCTCTTTCCTTTTGTTAATGCGGTGTACCACATTGATTGATTTGTGTATGTTGAACCATTCTTGTGAACCTGGGATGAATCCAACTTGGTCATGGTGTATGATCCTTTTTAAATATTGTTGGATTCTGTTTCATAATATTTTTAAGGATTTTTGCATCTATATTCATAAAGTGAATTAGCCTGTAATTTTTTTGTGTGTATTGTCTTTTCAAAGGGTTTTGGTATTGGGATGGTGTCCCTTCAAGGATGTTCCTGGGGATGTTCCCTCCTATTCAGTCTTTTGGAAGAGTTTGAGAAGAATGTATATTAGTTCTTCTTTATATGTTTGGTAGAATTCCCCAGTAAAGCCACCTGGTCCTGGACTTTTGTTTGCAAGGATTTTTTAAATTATAGATTCTATTTAACTGTTGGTCATCAGTCTGTTCTGTTCAAATTACTGCTTCTTCTAAATTCAGTTTTGGCAGGCTGTATGTTTCAAGAAACTTTTCCATTTCTTCTAGGTTGTTCATTTTGTTGGTGTATAACCATTTATAGTATTCCGGTGTGATTTTTTTTTTAATATTTCTGTGGTATAAGTTATTTCTCTTTATTTCTTATTTTGTTTGAGTTCTCTCTCTCTCTTTTAAACATTTTTATTTCAATGTATAGTCTCACAGTAACTATAAACTCAAGAGTAATAAAGTCCCCCAACTTCCGCATGGTAACATTTTGACATCTGTAGTACAATGTCAAGACCAGCACACTGATATTGTTGCAACATTATTAACTAGACTATAGGCCTTATTTAGTGTCCATCATTTTTTATTGGAATTAGAATTTTGTGTTAGTTTCTGCTTTACAACATCATGAATCAGCCTTATGTATACATATATCCTCTCCCTTTTGAGCCTCCCTCCCACCTCACCCCCATTCCACCTATCTAGTTCATCACAGAGCACTGAGCAGAGTTTCCTATGCTACACAGCAGCTTCCTGCTGTTTTGGTGAGCCTGGCTAGAGGTTTGTTGTTTTGTCTATTAAAAAAAAGAAGCTCCTGGTTTAATTCATCTTTTCTGTTATTTTAATCTATATTTTATTTGTTGATTATCTCTTGGATCTTCATTATCACTTTCTAATGACTTTTTGTTTTGTTTGTTCTTCTTTTTCTAATTCCTTTAGGTGGTAGGTTAGATTGTTAGTGATTTCTTTTTTCTTGTTTCTTGAAGAAGGTCTATATCACTATTAACTTCCCTCCTAGAACTGTTTTTGTTGTATCACACAGATTTTATGAGATTGTGTTTTCATTTTCATTTGTCCTGAAGTATTTTCTGATTTCTTCTTTGATTTCATCATTGACCCATTGATTTTTTAGTAGCACGTTGTCTTGTCTTACATGTTCATTCTTTTCCCATTTTTCTATTCCTAGTTGATTCCTGGTTTCATACCAATGTTGTCAGCAAAATGCTTGAAGTAATTTCCATCCTCTTAAATTTTTTGAGGCTTGTTTTCTGACCTAACATGTGGTCTATCCTAGAGCTCATTGTATTTGCACTTGAAAAGAATTTGTACTCTGGTTTTTTTGTTTGTTTGTTTGTTTTTGGATGTAGTGTCTTGTAGATGTTAATTAAGTCCAACTGGTCTAATGTGTCATTTAGGACCTGTGTTGCCTTATTGATTTTCTATCTGAAAGATCTTTCCTGTGGTGTCAGTTGGTGTAAAAATCTCATACTATTATTGTATTCCTGTCAGTTTCTCCCTTTATGTCTGTTAGTATTTATTTTATATATTTAGGTGCTCCTGTATTGGGTGAATATTGGTTAAGGGGTATATCTTCTGTTGATCTGTTTGTCTTTATATTATGCCCTCTGTTGTCTTTCTTTATGGCCTATTTCCAAGTCTATTTTGTCTAATATGAATATCAATACCCACTCTTTCTTGTCATTGTATTTGCATGAAATATATTTTTTCAACCCCTCATTTTCTATCTGTGTGTCTTTGACCCTGAAGTGAGCCTCTTGTAGGCAGCATTTTGTAGGTTCTTCTTTTTTTAAAAAATCCAGTCTGCCTGTATCTTTTGATCAGAGCATTTGTCTGTTGACATTTAAAGTTATTATGGATAGGTATATACCTGTTGCCATGTCCTAGTTTGTGTGTATGATGTACCTATTGCCATTTTCGAGTTTGTTTGCATGTGTGGTTTGTCTTTGTTCATTTCTTCTATTTATTTATTTGTGTGTGTGTGTGTGTTTGGTTTGATGATTTTCTTTGTAGTATGCTTGAGTTCCTTTCTTTTTTATTTTTTGAACCTATTGTATGTTTTTGATTTGTGATTACCATGGAGTTCAAGAATGTTAACCCATGACTATCCTTCCTGTAAACTGAGTCATACAAACTCAAACATTAAAAAAGATCTAAATTTTTATACTCCCCTCCCCCATATTTTATGATTTTGGTGTCCAATCTTACATTTTTGTGCTTATATTTTTACTGTTTATTGTAGTTATAATTGCTCTTACAGCACTTTTATTATTTTTAAATTTACATACTGACTTATTTAACTGATTTCAATCCTTTCATATATTTACCTTTCCTATTGTGATTTTCCCTTTCCTATAGAGTGTTGCTTCATTTTTACTTAGAGAATACCATTCAATATAGAGAAATGTTATGTTTAGCATTGCTGAATTCTTTTAGTTTCTCTTTGTCTGAGAGATTCTTTATATCTCCTCCTTACTCTAAATGATTGTCTTGCTAGGTAGGGTATCCTTGGTTTCAGGTTTTTCTCTTTCAGATCTTTGAATTTATCATGTCACTTCCTTTTGGCCTACAAAGTTTCTGTAAGGAAATCAACTGATAGCCTTATGGGGGTTCCCTTGTAATTAACTCTTTGTTTTTCTCTTGTTGCCTTTAGAATCCTCTCTTTATCTTTAACTTTTGCCATTTTAATTATAATATGTCTTGGTGTGGATCTGTTTTGGTTTATATTATTTGGGACCCTCTATGTTTCCTATACCGAAATATCTGTTTTCTTCTTTAGATTTGGGAAGCTTTCAGTTGTAATTTCTTCAAACACATTTTTATCCCCTTCTCTCTCTTCCCCTTCCAGAACCCCTATTATGGATAGATTGGAACATTCTATATTATCCCATAGCTCTCTTATGTTGCTTTCATTTTTTTTCATTTGTCTTTCTATCTGCTCTTTAGATTGGGTCATTTCCATTATTCGGTATTCCAGATCACTTATTCAGCTATAAGTCTGAGTTGTAGGAGGCAAAACAGAAACAAAGGAACCTCATGTCTACATTGTTCCCTGGGTCCTGAGGTCCCTAGCTGGTGTGCTTTTTTTTTTCTCCTCTTCATCCTTCAGTATCTCTTTATGTTTGTTTTTCAATGTAATTTTCATTATTTTAGTTGTCCTTAGTGGAGGAAATAAGGAGAAGTATGTCTATCACATATTCCTGGAAGCAGAAGTCCCAAATTGGTTTTTGTAAATGTCAATTTTATGACCGTTTCTCTCCACAGCCTCATAAATAGCTAATCCCTGACTGGCTTTCTATGGTACAGAGAAGCAGAAAAAGAGAATTTAAAAACAAAAGGCCCTATCTGAGGGTTTGATACGGGGCACATGGTGGTTGATTAGGACTCAGTGAAAAATGAGGTTTGTCAGAAAATGGAATACTAAAGAGATCTAGTGTTGTGATGGTCCACAGGAGAGGTAGCATGCTCTGAAGAAGATGTGTGCATGTGTGGACAAATAGGGCAGAAGGAAAGAACCTTGGATATGCTACTTTCTTTTCTTTTTAATTCTTAAAGAATAGCAAATGAATCAAGAATAAGCTCAGTGTATGTTTAAGGATCAGATATGGATGTGCTACTTTCTCACACAAAATTTACTTACCTTATTTATAGTGTCTCTCTCCCCACAAGTATATAAGCTCCAAGAAGGTAGGAATTTTTGCCTGATTTGTTTACTAATATATCCTTGGAGCCTAGAATGGTGTATCTCATGTACTGGCTCTCAGCAAATATTTGTTGAATGAATGAATAACTTGCAGTTGGGAGACCTAGATTCTGGTCCTGACTTTGCCACTAACTAGAGATCTTAACCAGGCCCCATTCCTTTTTTTGGACTCAGTTTCTAAGTTTATGAAAGATGAAGATTACATTAAAAGATCATTTGGGTTCTTTGTACTCTGTTATTCAGTAGTTCTGTGAATATTTATATTTTTCTATAATATTCATTCATCTTTTTTCTCATTAACTCATTCATCACCCCCTCTTCATTCTTCCATCTATCCATCCAATATTTCTTGAATACTTGTGTGATGAGGACTTCAAGGATTTATGGCAGAGGTGAAGTAGGTAACTAAATTATACAGAGTGTTACTATGGATAACTGTGGGGTACCATGGAATATATAACTATAAATAACCTGTAAGCTAAGGGGCTAGGCAGAGCTCTGTGCTGAGACCAGGTGAGAGCAGTGGGGTTGCAGAAGTGGGTAGAGCATTATCACTAGAAGGATCAATAGATACAAAAGCTCTGAGGCAGAAAAGAGCTTTACCTGTGTAAGGGAAAGAAAGAGCTGTTCGTGGAGGTGTTTAGTGAGCTAAGAGCAGGACGTGTATGAGATAAAATTCAAGAAGCAGATAGGTACATGTAAATCCTTAAAAGAGTGTTAGGAGATCAGCTATGTATTTATCTTGTCTTTCCTTTCAGCTCCTTGAGGAAGAATAGATGGAATGGTGAACAGAGGCGGCCCCATTAATCTCCTCTTAGCTTCCCTCTCTATATTTATATTTCTTTCTTGGAGACTTTTATAGAATGAGCAAGTAGTAAATAACATTTTTAGATTAGAGTCAAGAAAGTAATCATCTAGTTAAAATTATTAGACTTGCCATGAGACTGACTACTGTGTCTCATGTGTGTGTGTCACTGCTCATAAGGCCATTTGGATGAAACTCACTTCCCAGAAGAGCCCTTAGGCTCATCAAAGTCTACCAAAAATTTGCTCAAACATTTTAAAATAAACGTTATATACTTCCCAGAAGTGGCTATTAATCACATTGCACGGAAAAGTTTCTATTCAGATCATCTTTCCTCAAATTTTTAAAAAATTTTCCTTTCTTATTATAAGAAGAATGATAATGTAATAGTAGTTGTAATAACTAAAATTTATGGGGTGTTTACTGATGTCAGGCACGTTAGTAATGACTTTCCATGGATTATTTCATTTATTACGTGCCAAGCACTATTTTAAGTGCTTTGCATAACTCACTGAATCCTCACCACAACCTAGAGTTAAGAACCATTATTATACCCATTTTACAGATGAAACTAAAATCTAGAGCAGTAAGTTTGCCATTCAAGGTCCCCCAGTTAGTAAGCATGGAGTTAACAATTCAAACCTAAGCAGTATAACTCCAGGGTTTGGCCATTCAACTGTTTTGCTGTATAATGAGGTAAGCCAACATGAGCTGCCAGTGCTAAGATATTAAGGAATCAAAAACAGTAGGAGCCAACAGACACCAGAATCCAGTTAGTGAATTAGGAATTGGAGAGAAGGACAAGCTGAGATATAGGGTTCAGTTACCCACTTGGGCACCAAAGTTGGTGGGGTGATCCTGAGTCAAAAGGCAATAGGAACAAACCAGAAATTGGGGTGGGGACATCATTTATGAGTCTATAAATAAAGTTCTGATTGGCTCTGATGGTTGGAACACATGTTCTCTTTGAAAGCTGGGTGTCTCCTCTCCCACCAAACCACCCAACTTAAAGGTAGCCTTTTGCATTTTTCAGGAACAGCATGGAGAATCAAGAGTGGTAGAATAGAGGGAGTATACAAAGCAAAAGAAAGAAGAGGCATAATGAAGAAGGATCTCTTCTATTATTATTATTTGAGTTTCATCCCCTCTTTGTTAAGTTCCTCGGTGGTTCAGATGGTTAGAATCTACCTGCAATGCTGGAGACCTGGTGCTGATTCCTGGGTCAGGAAGATCCCCTGGAGAAGGGAATGGCACTCCATTCCAGTATTCTTGCCTGGGAAATCCCAAGGACAAAGGAGGCTGGCAGACTACAGCCTATGGGGCCACAAGAGAGCTGGACATGGCTTAGAGACTAAACAACAACCCTCTTTGTTGTACCATTGTACTATTTCTACTTTTTTGTAAAAACCACTTGCATGCAGTCCCAGATTCCTCAAAAGGAATTCTCTACTCATCTGCTTCCCACAAGCATCTTTAAGAGAGTAAGAGCCTTTCATCAGTGGTTAAAATGCACTCAAAACATGTCAAGGACCAGAGAAATACAAGTAATACACAGCAGGAAGGAGAGGAAACTGAAGAGCACCTAACCCATTGGGAACACAGTTAAGATCCAGCTAATAAGGCGAAAAAGAGTCTCTGAAAAATCAAATTAGGTTGAAACAAGAGCCTGTAGGAGAGCCTCCTTGTGTGTGAGAAATGCATTCATTTTAGGACATTGATTTTGCGTTATCTATTCACTTTTTAAAGTGTGCATTGACTTTTAAAATATTTTGAGGTAATTTTATTACATGAAGTTGTAGAAAATAACACAGTGATATCTTAAGTATGCTGTACCTAGGTTCTCCTGGTGATAACAGCTATATGTGCCTATAGAACATATCACACTAAGAAATTAATATTGCTACAACCCTATTATCATATTCAGATTTCCCCAGTTTTACTGGTTGTATGTGTGTGTTTACTTCTATGCAATGTTGTCACGTGAGTAGATTTGTGTGACCACCATCACAACCATGATACAGAAACATTCAGTAACCACAGGGCCCTCTGTGTTGCCCTTTAAAAGCAAATTCACCTCCCTATAGCATTCCCTAAACCTGTCCTTAACCCCTAGCAATCACAAATTTACTCTCCATTTCTGTAACTTTATCATTTTATCATTTTTAAAAGCTATATAGATGAAATCATACAGTATGTTAACCTTTTGTGTTTGCCTTTTTTCCCACTCATCATAATTTTCTGGTGATTCATCCAAGTCATTGCTTCTATCTATCAATGGTTTGTTCCTTTTTATTGCTGAATGGTTTTCCATGCTATAGATGTTATATAGTTTGTTTAATTATTTACTGTTCGAGGACCTCTGTGATGAATCCACTTTTTGGCAAATGTGAATAAAGCTGCTATTGCCATCTGTGTATATGTTTTTGTGTACACATGAAAGTTTTAGTTCTCTGGGATAAATGCTCAAGAGTGCAACTGCTGGGGTCATAAGGTAGTTGCATGTTTAATTCTATACAAAAACAAAAACTGCTCAACTTTTCTCCAGAGTGGCTGTAACATTTACATTCCCAGTGATTATAAGTGAATGATCTTATTCCTCTGCATACTTTCCACCATTTGGTGTTGTCACTATTTTTTATTTTAGCATTTCTAGTAAGTGTGTAGTAATATATCATTGTGGTTTTAATTTTTGTCTAAATATAGGCATATCTCAGATATACTGCAGGTTTGGTTCCAGACCACCACAATAAAGCAAATATTGCAATAAAGTGAGTCACATGATTTTTTTGGTTTCCCAATGCATATAAAAGTTATATTTGCTGTATTGTAGTCTACTGAGTGTGCAACAAGATTATGTCTAAAACAATGTACATACCCCAAAAGACTTTATTGCTAAAAATTGATAACCGTCATATGTGCCTTCAATAGTCATAGTGTTTTTTTCTGGTGGAAGGTCTTGCCTCTATATTGATAGCTGCTGACTGATCAGGATGGTGGTTGCTAAAGGGCGGGGTGGCTGTGGACACCCGTATTTTATTTGTCTTAAAATAAGACAACAATGAAGTTTGCCACATTGATTGACTCTTCCTTTCATGAATGATTTCTCTGTAGTATGCAATACTGTTTACTAGTATGTTACCCACAGTAGAACTTTCAAAATTAGAGTCAGTCCTTTCAAACTCTGCTGCTACCTTTGCCAACTTAGTTTATGTAATATTCTAAATCTTTGTTGTCATTTCAACAGTCTTCACAGCATCTTCACCAGGAGTAGATTCCATCTCAAGAAACCACTTTCTTTGCTCATCCATAAGAAGCAGCTCCTCATCAATTGAATTTTTTTTCCATTTATTTTTATTAGTTGGAGGCTAATTACTTTTACAATATTGTAGTGGTTTTTGCCATACATTGACATGAATCAGCCATGGATTTACATGTATTCCCCATCCTGAACCCCCCTCCCACCTCCCTCCCCATCCCATCCCTCTGGGTCATCCCAGTGCACCAGCCCTGAGCACTTGTCTCATGCATCCAACCTGGACTGGCGATCTGTTTCACTTGATAATATACATGTTTCAGTGCTGTTCTCTCAGATCATCCCGCCCTCGCCTTCTCCCATAGAGTCCAAAAGTGTTCTATACATCTGTGTCTCTTTTTCTGTTTTGCATATAGGGTTATCGTTACTATCTTTCTAAATTTCATATATATGCGTTAGTATACTGTATTGGTCTTTATCTTTCTGGCTTACTTCACTCTGTATAATGGGCTCCAGTTTCATCCATCTCATTAGAACTGATTCAAATGAATTCTTTTTAATGGCTGAGTAATATTCCATGGTGTATATGTACCACAGCTTTCTTATCCATTCGTCTCCTGATGGGCATCTAGGTTGCTTCCATGTCCTGGCTATTATAAACAGTGCTGCAATGAATATTGGGGTACACGTGTCTCTTTCAGATCTGGTTTCCTTGGTGTGTATGCCCAGGAGTGGGATTGCTGGGTCATATGGCAGTTCTATTTCCAGTTTTTTAAGAAATCTCCACACTGTTCTCCATAGTGGCTGTACTAGTTTGCATTCCCACCAACAGTGTAAGAAGGTTCCCTTTTCTCCACAGCCTCTCCAGCATTTATTGCTTGTAGACTTTTAGATAGCAGCCATTCTGACTGGCGTGTAATGGTACCTCATTGTGGTTTTGATTTGCATTTCTCTGATAATGAGTGACGTTGAGCATCTTTTCATGTATTTGTTAGCCATCTGTATGTCTTCTTTGGAGAAATGTCTGTTTAGATCTTTGGCCATTTTTTGATTGAGTCATTTATTTTTCTGGAGTTGAGCTGCAGGAGTTGCTTGTATATTTTTGAGATTAATCCTTTGTCTGTTTCTTCATTCTATTGAAATTTTATCATAAAATTGCAGCTGTTCAATCACATCTTCAGGTTGCCCTTCTAATTCTAGTTCTCTTGCTATTTCCACCACATCTGCAGTTACTTCCTCCACTGAAGTCTTGAACCCCTCAAAGTCATCCATGAGGGTTGGAATCAACTTCTTCCAAATTCCTATTAATGTTGATATTTTGACCTCTTCCCATGAATCACCAAATTCTTAATGGCATCTGGAATGGTGAGTCCTTTTCAGAAATTTTAATTTGCTTTGCCTAGATGCCTCAGAGGAATCACTATCTATGGCAGCTATGACCTTATGAAATGCATTTTTCAAATAATAAGACTTGAAAGTTGAAATGACCCCTTGATCCATGGTGTACAGAATGGATACTGTGTTAGCAGGCTGCAAAACAATATTAATCTCATTGCATGTCTCCATCAGAGCTCTTGGATAACCTGGTGCATTGTCAATAGCAGTAATATTTTGAAAGGAATCTTTTTGTTCTGAGCAGTGTTTCTCAACAGTGGGCTTAAAATATTTGATAAATTGTGTTGTAAACAGATGTGCTCTAATCCAGGCTATGTTGTTCCATTTGTAGAGCATGGGCAGAGTAGATGTAGCATAATTTTTGATAGCCCTAGGATTTTCAGAATGGTGAATGAGCATTGGCTTTTCAACTTTAAGTCCCCACCTGCATTAGCCCCTAACAGGCCTGTCCTTTGAAACTTTGAAGCCAGGCATTGACTTCTCTCAACTATGAAAATTGGTGTGGTATCCTCTTCCAATACTAGACTGTTTCATCTACATGAAAAACCTGTTGTTTATTGTAGCCATATTCATAATTTTTTTAGCTAGGTCTTCTGGATAAACGTACTACAGCTTCTACATCAGTACTTGCTGCTTCACCTTGCACTTTTATGTTATGGAAACACCTTCTTTCCTCAAACCTCATGACTCAACTTCTGCTAGCTACAAACTTTTCTTCTGCAGCTTTCTCACCTCTTTCAGCCTTTCATAGATTTGACGAGAGTTAGTGACATTACAGGAGAAGGCAATGGCAGCCCACTCCAGTACTCTTGCCTGGAAAATCCCATGGATGGAGGAGCCTGGTGGGCTGCAGTCCATGGGGTCGCAAAGAGTCGGACACGACTGAGCAACTTCACTTTCACTTTTCACTTTCATGCATTGGAGAAGGAAATGGCAACCCACTCCAGTGTTCTTGCCTGGAGAATCCCAGGGACAGGGGAGCCTGGTGGGCTGCCATCTATGGGGTCACACAGAGTCAGACACGACTGAAGTGACTTAGCAGCAGTGACATTACGGGGCTTCCTATGTGGCTCAGTGGTAGAGAATCTGCCTGCTAATGCAGGAGTGCAGGAGACATGGGTTTGATCCCTTGGTTGGGAAGATCCCCTGGAGAAGGAAATGGCAACCCACCCCAGTATTCTTGCCTGGAAAATTCCATGGGCAGAGGAACCTGGCAGACTACAGTCTCATGGGGTCTCAAAGAGTCGGACATGACTGAGCACAATAACAACAAACTTTTATATCAGGTAGAATGATTTCTCCTACTTTACGCTTCTTTGTCAAGGTTGTTTGAGCCATACTAGGGCTTCTGCCTTTCCATAGAAATTTTAGAATAACCTTATCTATGTCTTAGATAAACTTGCTATGATTTTGATAAGAATTGCTTAACTCCAAGTTAATTTGAGGAAAATCTTTACTATGTTGAGTCTTATAATCCATGAACATGGTATCTTTCCATTTAGTAGATTTTCTTTGAGTTTTCATCAGCATTTTGTAAATTTTTGTGTGCAAATCAGATACGTATATTTTAAGGCATATATCTTAATATTTCATTTTCCCTGGAGCAATGGTAAATGGCATTGTGTTTTAATTTTAGTTTTTATGTTTTCATTGTTAGTGTAGAAAATGTGATGGACTTTCCTATATTGCTCTTGTATTCAGCAAACTTGCTGATATTTATTTACTTTTCTTCTTCTCATAGTCGAACCTGGTTTCCAAGATTGCTACTACATAGGAGGGAGAGGGATTGCTTCAGACAGATGCACTTACAGCGCTACACTATGAAAGTTGACATGAGGGGAGGAGGGATGCAATTTAATTAGGTAGGCTTATAAGGACTCCCAAAGCACAGGGATGTAAGGGCCATTTGGCAAAGGGGCATACAGATTACACTCCCTCAAAACATACTTGTGAAACTGAGTCCTTGATGACCTAAGTGGTCCTTAAGAGGCTGTATATGACCTAAGAGATCATAAAATGCTGTTTTTAATATATAATAGTTAAGGAAAATGTTGAAACTATAGAAATGTATTTTACTTTAAAAAATAAAACATATGAGATAATTTTCAAAAGATGTTTTACAAAATAAAGCTCAAATCACATTCTAGGTTCTTTAATAGAGATAAACGCAATGGAATTGTTCATCCTGAGTAACTCATTTCTCAAATATATGATGTGCTTAGATCCACAGATGCACATGTTCACACACACACACACACACACACACATCTGTGAAATCCCTCCACATTGCAAAGAGTGAATTGATCTGCATTAACTTTAATATGAGGGACTTATATCAACAGTTTTAGAAGGATCATTTATTTTTAAGCTAGCCAATATTGAATCCTAGTGGTAATGAATGATTCTAACTATTTTATCAGTTTGAGTCAGAAGTCCTATCTCTATCATGTATTAAAAGATATATACTGGGGAAACAGCCACATCAATGGGGAAAAAGCTAGTTAAACATGGACCAGCAAGATAGGAAGTGTTTCAAAGTACGACTTGATAGTTATATGTTGCAATATTCTTTACAGACTGGGGCTTGTGTGATATCTTCTTTAAATTTAGATAGTGGCTTTAAATTCCTTGCACATCTTTCTTCCGAAATAATTTAAATGTTGTTTGCACAGGGTTGATATTGGCAGTGCCCTGTGCATATTTGGTATATCTCTTTATTGACTCTTGGTTTTCTCCTTGGGTGGCAAAGGAAGTACTTCTTTCTCTAAACACATCTGTAGTTATGTTATTGCCTTTACCACCCCACTCCCAACAAATCAGACTTGATCTGTTAAATTTTACTGGGCTAGATCTCATTCCCAGTGACAATTTTAAGTAACAATTGGCAAGAAGATACTTGTTTGCAATAGTTTCTCTTGATAATTTCCTCTCTAGTTCTTTTATGCAGTCTTCTACTGCCCATGGCTGTTCTTATACCATTACAAAGTAGGCAGCTAGCCAAGTGACAGTATTTCAGAAATGGTGGGGTGTTCTTCCAAACTTATATGATACCACTCTCCTGGTTTTTCCCTTACCCGATGGAGTGTTTCTTTTGTTACTTTATTGGCCGCTTTTTCCTCTGTATTCTAAAATGGGGGTTCCCCAGAATTTATTTTTGTCATGGCTTTTCTTTTCTATGTATATTTATTAAGTTCAAATCTCATTTAGTTTTATGGCTCCTATATTGTCTCTGTGCTGATGACTCCCAAAGTTCTATCTCCTTAGTAGTTCAGACACCCATCTCCAATTGGGTTCTTGACATTTATGGATGTCTAATGAGTATAGCAAATATGTGCTAAAAACATAAACCAGTTGATTCTGTCCCCTAGTTCCCTCCTCTGCTCTGGTCAACCTATCTGTTCATTACATAGTATTTTTCATCTGAATGGTAGTACAAGTCACCCAAATGTTTAACCGTAAAACACAAGAATCATCCTTGATTTCTCATTTGCTCTCATTACTCACGTTCAATTCATCATCAAATGCTCCCAGTTTTACCTCTAAAAGTATATACTACATATACCTAAGTTTCTCAATCTTTCCTGTTAGCACCCTAGTTAGTAATCATCATTGCTCAACTGGATTATTATAATAGGCTCCTTAATACTGTTTGCCCTCCTCTACAACCAACCCCAGGACTACTCTTTCCCAAATGTTAATAAATCCATTCTTAGACTCATTTGGTGGTTACATAAACTACCTCTCTGGTCTCAACTGGAGTGACACTACATAGAATGCAATGGTTTACTAAGTTCTAGTGGAATTGTTTTTTTCTCCAAACCACTTCATCCCAAAAGTCATATCCCATAGGTGTTCCTTGACCCTCATCTTATCTAAATAGTTCCTTCATCCACCACTAGTCAACCTATCCCATCACCCTGTTTTATTTTCTTTGTACTAACGCCTATCTGAAAGTACTTGACTGTATTTTCAGTCCAGCTCAGTCACTCTGTCATGTCCAACTCTTTGTGACCCCATGGACTATAGCATGCCAGGCTTCCCTGTCCATCACCAACTCCCGGAGCTTACTCAAACTCATGTCCATCAAGTCAGTGATGCCATCCAACCATCTCATCCTCTGTCATCCCCTTCTCCTCCTGCCTTCAATCTTTCCCAGCATCAGGGTCTTTTTCCAATGAGTCAGTTCTTCGCATCAGGTGGCCAAAGTATTGGAGTTTCAGCTTCAGCAATCAGTCCTTCCAATGAATATTCAGGACTGATTTCCTTTAGGATTGACTGGTTTGATCTCCTTGCTGTCCAAGGGACTCTCAGGAGTCTTCTCCAACACCACAGTTCAAAAGCATCAATTTGGCACTCAGCTTTCTTTATGGTCCAACTCTCACATTCATACATGACTACTGGAAAAACCATAGCTTTGACTAGATGAACCTTTGTTGGCAAAGTAATGTTTCTTCTTTTTAGTATGCTGTCTAGTTTTCTCAGGAGGTAGGTAAGGTGGTCTGGTATTCCCATCTCTTTAAGAATTTTCCAGTTTGTTGTGATCCACACAGTCAAAGGCTTTAGTGTAGTCAATGAAGCAGAAGTAGATGTTTTTCTGGAATTCTCTTGCTTTTTCTATGATCCAATGGATGTTGGCAATTTGATCTCTGGTTCCTCTGCCTTTTCTAAATCCAGCTTGAACATCTGGAAGTTCTCAGTTCACATACTGTTGAAGCCTGGCTTGGAGAATTTTGAGCATTACTTTGCTAGTGTGTGAGATTGTAATTGTGCAATAGTTTGAATATGACTGTAGTTTCAGCTGAAAAATTCACTTCCAAAATGGATGTGATATAATGGATGGCAAACTTAAACACATAGTTTTGAATAGGGAGCTTTTCATGACCTCCAATTTAACTACTTGGAGACTACATCCATGGTCATGACCAATCATGTCTGAACTGATTGCAGCAAAGGCTTGTAAAGGTAATAAATATTTTTACCAGTAGCATCACTTTTTCAAATGAAATCGTCTGTAGAACCCCAATGAATCAAAGAGATAAAAATGGAATCACCTGGTAAAGCAGAGGAAGAATTGATGCTTTTGAACTGTGGTGTTGGAGAAGACTCTTGAGAGTCCCTTGGACAGCAAGAAGATCCAACCAGTCCATCCTAAAGGAAATCAGTCCTGAATATTCATTGGAAGGACTGATGCTGAAGCTGAAACTCCAGTACTTTGGCCACCTGATATGATAGAACTGACTCATTGGAAAAGACCCTGATGCTGGGAAAGATTGAAGGCAGGAGGAGAAGGGGATAACAGAGGATGAGATGGTTGGTTAGCATCACAGATTCAATGGAACTGAGTTTGAGTAAGCTCCGGGAGTTGGTGATGGACAGGGAAACCTGGTGTGCTGCAGGCCATGGGGTTGCAAAAGACTCAGACACGACTGAATGACTGAACTGAACTGAACTGACTGAGGTTGGTATACTGAGCCTGCTCAGTTGGTCTTTAACCCTGAAGCTTCTCTAGAGGGCCCTAACCACCACTATGCGATCGTGTGGCTCTAGACCATGATGGCTTGAAACATTGGTTTAGACATTTAATAGAGTGCAATATAAGGTAACAAAACTAAGCCCTACCCCTCTAACTTAAGGTCTTTGTAAATATATATTTAGCAGTATTAATGGAAATCAGAGACCCTGTACAAATTGACTCTATGCAGTTCATGGCCAGAGAACATATCCTATTTAGCAGATATTAGGCCAGGACATGGTTCATTTTGCTAGGATCAGGGATTTGTGGCACTGAAGTCAAAGATTAAATCTGAGCACCCAGTGCAATGCTGGGGAAATTACCCTTAAGATTAATGGATGATTCCAAACTGCTAGTAGTTGAAGAGGAGTTCAGCTGAGATCACCGAATAATTGTTTGCATAGAGAAAATGTTCATGTTTCTCCTGTTTCTTTATAAGTCATTGGTGTTGTTACAAACTGTGGCATTCTGTAGTGTTGGGAAATAGAACCTTGTGGGAGTGGACAGCTCAGGAGACATGCTTCATCTGAGAGTCCTTACCATCAGTAATCAAACCCAGATACTGTTTTGCCTGCAGGATAATTTCCTTATAATAGTGAGTGGTTCTGTGACCAACAGGTAACTTGGCAAGAGTTTATCAGTATTCTTCTGGTAATCAATTACAAAAATAAGATCACATCACTAAGATTATTTCCAGGAACTAGAATGATTTCAATAGCAAAGGCCATTTGGAGAGAATGAAAATGTCAATATAGCTATCATCTATCTATGGCCCAATTAAGCTAGGATTTTAATCAAAAGAGAAAGTCAATTTCAATATCTGCTTGCTAGATAAAGACAGCTGCTTTTTAAAAAGCAGTTTTAAGCTGCTTAAAACCAGGTTAAATTATCAGAGATCCTGGGTGTGTGTGTGGAGACACAACCAAAGAAGACCCATAGATACTCTGTCCAATTTTAGGCTAGAAACTGACCTAAAGAGCACAGTTCAACTGCCTTTCTCCTTGGGCCTCAATGTGATGTGACAGACTGAGGACTGTACTGTGGTTTATCTATGTTAAATCCTTTCGTTATCAATTCACAGAACACATTTCTTGGGTTCCTAGTGATGACCTGGGTGGTTCAGATGGTAAAGAATCTGCCCACAATGCAGGAGACCCAGGTTTGATCCTTGGGTCAGGAAGATCCCCTGGAGAAGGAAATGGCAACCCACTCTAGTATTCTTGCCTGGAAAATCCCATGGACAGAGGAGCCTGGTGGGCTACAGTCCATGGGGTCGCAAAGAGTCGGACTTGACTGAGTGACTAACACTTTCACTTTCAATGATGACAACATAAACTTTCAGATTGGTACATCAATCAATTCTCCATCAACAGGATTGGGTTAGAAATAGGATCAACCTGTTTACCAAAATGCACCTAAAGAATGAAGGTTCAATGTAATTGTGTACCCTTTCCCACCACTCCTACCACCACACACAGATGCCCAGAAGGAGAGACAGTAGTGTGGCCAACCAGTGCTGCTGTCATCTAGGTGTCCTGGAAAGCTTGAGAACGGGGCCCCCGGTGTCTTCAGAGAAGTAGATCACAACTGAACTTTCAGCCCTTTTTTTAGATTTCTATTTCTGAAATAAGTTTCTGCCAACAGGTTCTTAAACCTTCTGATTTCATTCTAATCTAAGTTCTTGGTTTCCCCCCCCCCCAAATAACTTTTGTGCTAAGTCGCTTGGTCATGTCTGACTCTTTTGTGACCCCATGGACTGTAGCCCACCAGGCTCTTCTGTCCATGGGATTTCCCAGGCAAGAATACTAGAGTGGGTTGCCATTTCCTCCTCCAGGGACCTTCAGAGAGTTGTTCTTCCAGGGATTGAACCCAAGTCTCCTGCATTGGCAGGCAGATTCTTCACCACTGAGCCACCTAGGAAGCCTGATAACTTCACTGATACACAATTCACACACCATAAAATTTGCCCCTTTAAAGTATACAATTCAGTGGTTTTAGTATATTCACAGAGTTGTGCAACCATCACCACTATCTAATTTCAGAACATTTTCACCTCCCCTAAAAGAAACCCCACACTTGTTCACAGTGACTCCCCTTCCCTCAGCCCCAACTACTTCTGTTTCTATAGATTTGCCTACTCTAGAAATTCTTACTTTGTGAACTACATTATATTTTCCAAAGGTGTTTTCCTAGATGTGAGAATAATATCCAGTTTCCTTTCAAATCTTGCATAGAATAAGTAGACGCTTAGAGTTTGTTCCACTGTAGAAAGAGCCCAATCATGATTGTTTCATGCTATTATTTTTTTACCTAGTCCTCTTCAATTTACCTACTGCTTGTCTTATCTGAGAGGCATTATAGGTGGCTAAGAGACTGGTATTTGGAGACCTGTGTTTTTATCTCTGCTCTGTCAGTTACGCGCTCTGAAATCATGGGGAAAGTTATTTACTTCTTTGCACCTCAGTTTCCCCTTCTATAAAATGAGAAGAGTAGTAGTTTTTGTGTTGTATCCATTCAGTTCAGTCGCTCAACCACGTCCAACTTTTTGTGACCCCATGGACTGCAGCATTCCAGGCTTCCCTTGAATGAAAAAACAAGGCATAATGGGCTCCAGTTTCATCCATCTCATTAGAACTGATTCAAATGGTTGGGTGCATGAGACAAGTGCTCGGGCCTGGTGCACTGGGAAGACCCAGAGGGATCGGGTGGAGAGGGAGGTGGGAGGGGGGACCGGGATGGGGAATACATGTAAATCCATGGCTAATTCATTTCAATGTATAACAAAAACTACTGCAATGATGTAAAGTAATTAGCCTCCAACTAATAAAAATAAATGGAAAAATAAATAAATAAAATGCTGAACAAAAAAAAAAAAAAAGAAAAAACAAGGCATAGTGCCCAACGTATATTAAGTGCTTTCTTAATGATAGCTTTTATTATAGATAAGCTACAGAATATGACCTAAGTTGGATTGTTACAAACATGCAGTCTTGACAGATTCTGAATGAGTTAGTTCAGCCGTAACAATAACATTGAAGATATTGACATATAGAGCTAATATTTTAGTTTCTTATACATTACTATGTCGTCATTCTCTCTTATCTCAAATTCACATTAATAACTTTCCTAAAGATCTGAAATCCCTGTATCTTTTCTTCCCAAATTCAACTAAGGTCTCCTAAGCCAGTGGGGACTCCACAAAGAGCAACACAAACCAGTGATCTAGCCAGTTGATTTGCATTCATTAAAGTCTTAATTAACATTTTCAAATGGGTTTCAGGGTATCACATCCAAGAAGAAAAAAGCCTCTTGGTTGCAGGTCTTAGGTTTTTCAGCTCATGGGAGAATTTGAGAAAACATTTTACATTTTAGCTTGGGTTTCACCAAGTCCTAGAGAACATCAAGTTTTCCCTGAAAGAGAGCTATTTTGCCTTAAGAACTGTCTTCACTGTGTCATGGGATATGTATTCACTTTTCACCATTAGAATCCAGTAATAGGAATGGCAAGGACATAAGGAAGCTATTTCTTCAAAACAGTTGGTTTATGTATTCTAAAACTCTCTGTAAAAAAGGAATAGGAAGGCCTTGGAGACGAGACTTCACCCCCTTCAGAAAATGACACCACATGGAATGCTGAATACATCTTTCTCTCTGCATGAGATGATATTAGTGGCCTAGAAATAGAACTTGGTAAAATGAAGCTCACAGTCATAAATAGACAACTGAAGGTTTGGAAGTGCAGGGAGGGGATTTAATCAGGAAAGCGTTCTTTTAATTTTAACAGTTTTTCATAGCAAAGCCACCGAGGAGCTTAGAGAGAGGACTAATTAAAACAGAGGGACAGAGGGTAAAATGATGATTCTTATACCAAGGATGCTGCAATGCAAGAAAAATGCATTGGCATATTTCCTTCTCAAGAAAATCATGGACCTGCTTATGTGAACCACATCCCAGGTCAACCGTACATGGTAGGACGCTTTGTTAGAATGTGTATTCCAATTAGAACAGTGCTGCCTAGAATTGGACCATGGGGGTGGCAAGCAGAGGAAGACAGCATTTAATAGACTGTCTGAGGAGCTGTGCCTGCTGTTAATTTGGCCGCTTTGAAATGGCACATGGATCTGGGTTTATTGTGAACTTTGCAGATGACTGAACCAGAGTATTGGCCAAAATTTGGCGCTGGCAGCCTGCAACAATTTAGCAGCCTCATTTAGTAGTTAAGAACACAGGCTCTGGAGGTAAATCTGCCTGGGTTTTACATTCTCTGTTCTTTGCTTACCTCCCTCCTGTAAGTGTTTATTAAGTGCTAACTAACATATAGGCACTATGCTAGGCGGAGATACAATGTGGAACAATACTAGATATGGCTCTTGTCCCTTTAAAGTTTAGCATCCAGTTAGGGAATGAACAGCAACAAAAAATACCTACAAATTGTAGGAATTACTCTGGAAGAAACATACAAGGTTTGGTGATGTGATGAACAGGGAGTGTATAATCAGGTAGTGTGGTAAATTTTACTATCTAAACTGTGTCAATTTTCCCTTTCTTAACCTAAAATTTATCTCATCTGTAAACTAGGGATAACAATGGTTTTGTTGTCTGTTCACTCAGTCATGTCCGACTCTTGCAACTCCATGGACTGTAGCCTGCTAGGCTCCTCTGTCCATGGAATTCTCCAGGCAAGAATACTGGAGTGGATTGCCATTTCCTTCTCCAGGGAAATCTTCCCGACCCAGGGATCGAAACCATGTCCCCTGCACTGGCAGGTGGATTCTTTTTACTGTAGAGCCACAGGGGAAGCCCAGGGATAACAGCAGAACTTTCTTTATGGGGTTTTTGTGAACATTAAAAGAAGTGATATATGGCCCGTGCTTAAGGTCACTTTTGGCCATAACAACCATCGTTATGGCTGTTCTATTATAAACAAGGGCTAGTGACACTAAACTGTCTCTTCTCCAAACCAACATCCCAAGTCCTTTGGTCATTCTTCCTCTAAAATGCTTTCTTGATCTCTTGCTGTTTTGGTTCTTTTTTCCAGACATTGAGACTGTGGTTTTGAATAATCTCATAAACTATCACTGGGAGAATACTCAAGTGAGGTTCTGAGAGATGGTTGCTAGTGGCAAAGTTGAAGTGCAAGCATATTGGCAAGGCACGGGGGAGGGGCTGAGGCAGAATAGCTAGCAACATAGTAGGTATTCAGTATTTCCACTAGTCTTCTTTCAGTGTCCCTCATTTGATCAGTGGACATTTTCCTTCTCAAGTTCAATCGAGATTATCTCTCCCTACTGGAATCTGTTTACATAGGAGCTGCTGCATTTAATTACAGTGATGTATAACCCAGGTGGTGCAGCAGTAAAGAATCTGCCTGCCAATAAAGGAGATGCAGGTTTGATCCCTGGGTTTGGAAGATCTCCTGGAGAAGGAAATGGCAACTCACTCTAGTATTCTTGTCTGGAAAATTCCATGGACAGAGGAGCCTGGTGGGCTACAGTCCATAGGGTCACAAAGAGTTGGACACAACTGAGTACACACACACACAAATGAATAATTTGGCCTTTAATGTGGGTTTCAACTCGCTGACCCCACCCCAGTCCCTACCCCGATGGTGGCTTTGGGTGCCAAATGACCCTGGAGTGGGTGTATATTTACTATGTGATATTCGTTATCTTCAATATGTTTGTCCTATTGGAAAACCTGATAAGCTCACTTCTGTCTTTATTCCAAGTTAGGAGGAATAGTCAGTAAAACAGAAAACAGAAAAATCATGGCAATGGGAGAGAAATGACAAGGCAACAATACATGGAAATGAAAAAAGTAACTGAAAGTTTGGAGTCTACAGCAATCTGACTATGTATTAAATGCTTTAGGAAGCCACATCATGATGTTGGCAGGCTTCAGTTTCTTAGTTAAATAAGGCTAATACCAATTACTTCACAGGATTGTGGGGAGGATTAAATGAGTTAATAACTGAATGGTGCTTGAAGCAATTCTTTTCATAGTGTAAGCACACATTGAGAAAGTGTCATTATCTTAGTATGAGAATGTCTGTGCTTATTAAAATCCCTGAGCTAGATCAAGAGAGGTGATAAAGTCTATTGTGCATGGTGCTGACTAGACCTCAGTTAGACTCTTGGGTCCAGTTCTTGGTGCCATGTGGACACGTTTTATTTGTACCATTGGGTATTTTTTCACTATTAATTAAGCTCCATGTTTGTTCAGATTTAACCATTTTTTAAAATGGTAAATATAAATAACATAAAATTTACCATTTTAACCATTTTTAAGTATATACTTCAGTGCTTCCCTTGTGGCTCAGCTGGTAAAGAATCTGCCTGCAATGTGGGAGACCTGGGTTCAATCCCTGGGTTGGAAAGATCCCCTGGAGAAGGGAAAGGCTGCCCACTCCAGTATTCTGGCCTGGAGAATTCCATGGACTGTATAGTCCATGGGGTCACAAAGAGTCAGACACGACTGAGCGACTTTCACTTTCACTTTTCAGTGACATTAAGGATATTCACATTGTTGGGCAACCATCACCACCATCCATCTCCAGAGTTTTCTAATCCTCCAAAAGTGAAACTCTGTACCCATCAGAAAAAATAACTCTACATTCCCCATTCTTTACAGCCTCTGGCAGCAAACATTCTGCTATCTGTATCTATGGATTTGATTACTCTGCTACTGCTGCTGTTTAGTTGCTAAGTCATGTCCAACTCTTTGTAACCCCATGAACTGTAGCCCGCCAGGTTCCTCTGTCCATGGGATTTCCCAGGCAAGAATACTGGAGTGGGTTGCCATTTCCTGACTCAGGATCAAACAAGTGTCTCCTGCATTGGCAGGTGGGTTCTTTACTGCTGAGCCACCAGGGAAGCCCTTGATCACTCTAGGTACCTCATATAAGTGATATAATAAAATACTTGTCATTTTGTGTCTGGTATATTTCACTTAGTTTAATGTTTTCAAAGTTCATCTGTGTTGTAGTATCTGTTAGTATTTCCTTCCCTTTTAAGGCTGATTAATGTTCCATTGTTTGGGTATACCACATTTTATTTATCTGCTCAAATCTTGATGAACATTTGGGTTGTTTCCACCTTTTGGATATTGTAAATAGTGCTCCCGTGACCATGGGTGTAGAAATATTTCTTTGAGTCCCTGCTCTAAATTCCTTTGAGTATATACCTAGAGGTAGAATTGCTGGATCATATTGTAATTTTGTGCTAAGTTTTTGAGGAGTTGCTATATAGTTTACACAGTGGCTGTACCATTTTACACCATTACAAGAAATGCATAGTATTCCAATTTCTCTCCACTGAGTAATCTTGGGGCTTTCAAATTAGTTGCCAACACTTAGAAGTCAGGAGATTTTACATCTGTCAACAAGCCTTTCCTTTATGTCAAAGGCTAGGGAGAGGAGGTGTTATTTGTCTTAATTCCAGATTGAGAGTCTAGACACCAAAGATAAGGAGTAGAGGTTCTAAGGACGTCAGTCTGGACTCAATCTGAAACCCCTGTGACATAATGGGCTACCTTGGAAAATAAAGAGTTCCCAGTCATCTCTTGGCACCTTATCTGTCAGAGACGTGGTAGAGGAAATTGGTGATCTGAGTGAAAGTTTGAAATTGAAGGCCTCTTTGGACTTGTCCACATCAAATATTCCACCATATTAAATACTACAATTACACAACAGGTGTTATCTCCATGAATGCTTTAAAACATCATGACTTTATAATCACCATGCACCTAACCATAGGATATTTGTATTTTAATAGCTGCTGTAGTCTTCAACCCCCCAAAATGAATCTATCTCTAAAGGAAGAGCTTTTGGGTATTAGGATCTGGGATCAGATGAATACTTTGCCTGCCTTACCCCATTACTTATTTTGTCTATATAAGTTCTGGTTGCAGGAGCTTTTATGAAACCTATCTAAAATTCTAGGTTAATCTGAAATCTGTATTCTCCACTTCCTCTACTTCCTCTGCTTCTCCATAAATAACTTTCCTACAATGATGGATGGCCCACATTTTTAATGGACTTGTAAAGATGGAAAGTATGACTGACTTAAAGGGAATTGGGATAGAGTTTTTGAGTTATGTTTCTTTTAGTACAAAGGGGATAAGAAATCCTCTCCAGCATCTGTAGGATGAGATATTGGTCCACTTCCCCTAGTGGCAATGGGGGAGCCCATTAGCATCTATCCATAAATTGAGGTCATCTTGTTACTTATTCCAAAATCTTTGGCCTCTGCATATTTAATGGGAAATTTAATCTAGCAGCCCTTCACTAGATGTGCGAAGAGTTAATGATCCATTTTTGACAACAGGGATCCTCCAGGACTTTATGAGCCTTGAAATTGATAGCTCTCATAACATCAGAAAAATTGACATTCTTCCACCAGAGATTAGCACTGGTCAATGCTACCATGCGTGAAAGGAGATTAGAGAATGAGTTGGGGAGAGAGAGGAGAATAGAAACAAAATTCTCATTGCTTGTGATCCCAGGGAAGCTGGGCAATATAGGCGCTAACCCTGCAGATCCTTCCTTCCCTTCTGCAAGGGTCTGGAACAGTGACAGTAGGCAATGTCCTGAGTATTCTTAGAAAGTAAGATGTATGGTACCCTATGTCCATGGGGCATATGAATACAGGAGATGGTGACCAAAGGAAGCATAATACTTCATGAACCCAAGAAGGACCCTGTCTTTTCCATTTTAAGTGGCTTGATGTCAACAACACTCACAACTCTTTCATTTCTGATTCTCAACAGGCAGTAGATTGTAGTTTTAAGAATACAAACTCCAGAGACAACCTGGGTTTCAAGGTCAGCTCTGCCAGTTGCTGTCTGTCTGATTTCATCTTAATTCCTGAACCTCTTCAGATTTTAATGTACTCATCTATTAATGGAAGAAGTCAGAATAGCACAGGCCACATATAATTGTTTTGAGTATCAAGTGTGGTCATGAACACACCAAGCAACCAGATGTTGGCTAAGGAGAAAAGAATATGCCAGTAATATTTCCTGCCAATAGTATATACACAATAAACATCTAACTGCTCTGCTTAACACAGAGTTGGCCTTGAAGGAGCCTAGGTAGTATGACTAAAAATTGTTGGGTGAACTCCTTATATGAGATATCTCCATTCCCTATCATGGCATCTGAAATTTCATTTAAGATTTAATTTACTTGTCTATGGAAGACTTTCTGGTCCTCAGTAGTGTCCTCTGCAAAACTGGGAAAAAAACGGGCGGTGGGGGGGGGAACCTCTGTGAAAGGGAATACCGGAAGCCATTAGTAGACAATTCGTCAAAAATTTTTATTGAAAATTCATTTGATAGACAACCAGAACTAGTTTTTTTGAGAACATCTAGGTTAAGTGTAGGGGAAATCAGGAGTACCAAAAAAAGGGGCAAAAGAAACTAAAAGAGAATTAAAGTGAGTGAAGTCGCTCAGTCGTGTCCGACTCTTTGTGACCCCATGGACTGTAGCCTACCAGGCTCCTCCATCCATGGGATTTTCCAGGCAAGAGTACTGGAGTGGGGTGCCATTTCCTTCTCCAGGGGATCTTCCCAACCCAGGGATTGAACTCAGGTCTCCTGCATTGCAGGCAGATGCTTTACCATCTGAGCCACCAGGGAATTGGGGGGTACTAAAACCCAATATTACAAATGGTACAATTTGCCCAGTAGTTCATCAGGAGTTCAGGATACTTAGCAAAGGTGGTAATTTTGGTAGGGATCAAACTAAACAACAGACTGTATATAAGCAAGGGATACAACCTCCGACTGTTTCTTGGCTAAGATGAACTAACCTCTCAGTGTCTCAGTTTCCCTGTCTCTGTGATGCTAATCTGCATCAGGTCATCTACTGAACTCCCAACCAGACAGGCTATGTGTCGCTAGCTGATACTGAAGACAGGCACTTTTTCACATTTCTCCACCTGTGCAAAGAAGGAGGTAGTTGTCCCAGGATCACGTTGTGAAGTCCAAGAGCTTACGCCATAGGGTGTCTCTCTGTGAATGTTGTTGTCCTTTACTCCTTCCTGTTTTCCACTGTCTACCTACTGGCAGGTTGCATTCCCAGTCCTTCTATACCCAATTTGGTATCCCTCAGATGAAGATCAAGTAGTTTAAGTCCTGAGCAAAATTTTCCTACTACTTTTTTCCCCCACCACACACTCATACACAACTCTGGGTATGGTATGATTAGCACTTTCTAGTTCTTGGTTGGTAATACAATGTCCATGGGGCCATTGGTTTCTGATCAGATATTCTACCAGTAACTTAAGTAGCCACCATTATGTTGTGCTTGGCTGTCAGCTCTGTGCTGCTTGGCTGTCAGCTCTGATATTGGAAATTGCCATAGTCAGGGTTGGAAATTTCCGTGGTCAGTTGATGAAGGCTGATAGTGTCTGAAATTTATTTTGCTTCTACCAGCATTTGCATTTTAAGCCCTTTATCAACAATTAAAAAGACTATAATTTTTCTTTTTGAAATTCATTTTAGGAGTGACAAATACTAAAGGGTGATTTTGACTCTAAAATGCAGGTGGGGTAGCTCCTGATACTACATAAGACCCAACCAATGGATAGGAAATGAAACTTGATTTAGGCCTTTTATGATGGCCATGTCTATGTGTTGTGCTGAAGAGGGTTCTAGAGTGGTAGTCTCCAAAATGGCATTCTGGAAGAAAACATTAGAAATTCTAGTGTTATCTTAACTTTCCTTATATGAAAGGAGTTAGGATATACTTACATTTGATATTCAGATTTACATTTGTACCCTTAATCTCAGAGGGTCTCTTGCCTTTTGGATTCACAAGATATCCTGAGGGAACGGGAAGAATTTCACAACTAGAAACTCATTGATCTGCCTTCAGAACATTGCAATGCATTGTAGTTTGTGTGTTCCAGATCAGTGAATTTATGAATCATATTATCTGATTTTAAGTAAACTCTCACAAAATGAACATGTGGCTTAATAAATATTTCTTTAAAGAAACTGTGGATTGAATATCATACTCATCATGTAAGCACAAATGAACAACAATCAAATGGCAGAACTAGTACCTCTTCTCTTTTATGGTATGAGCTATTCATCAGCTATTATAAAGGTAAAGCCAGGGGTTATATAATTAGTTTAGAAAAGCAGTTTCCAAGCAGAACAAAACAAATTTATTGAGAAGGTTATTTAAGAAAAATCATTATGTCCAGTATTATTAATGATCATATTTCATCCTAAATGTGTATTTTGCCTTGAGTTATTGGTGAATTACAATGGATCATGTACATAATTTATAAATAATTAAATTTAGCTATATTTAGCCATTTTATCCAAAAATATTTTATAATGTGGTACACGATCTCTGCTGTTATGCTAGGTATGGCTCTAGTTAGATGGTTGTTGTTTAGTTGCTAAGTCATGTCCAACTCTTTGTGACCCCATGAACTGTAGCCTACCAGGCTCCTCTGTCCATGGGATTCCCCAGGCAAGAATACTGGAGTGGGTTGCCATTTCCTTCTCCAGGGGATCTTCCCAACCCAGGGATCAAACCTGGATCTCCTGCATTGCAGGCAGACTCTTTACCACTGAGCCACCAAGGAAGCCCCTCTGGTTAGGTTATTGGAGAACTAATGCTAAGGATAACTTAGGGGAGAAAAATGCTTATTTCTCCACACTTTTTCTCCCCTCTTCCTTAGCCTTTACTCTACCTCCTCCCTTTCTTATTGTTTCCCCAGTTTCTTAAATCTAAATCGTTCCAATATTCCTATCCCTACCCCCGCCTGTACTGTCAAATCAATAATTCCCTCTCTATATAATCAGTTATGTTTACTCATTTAAAGCTTCTCATAGCAGATTTATAGCCTGGCTCTTGACACTCATATTTGTTTATGAAGAAACTCTGCCCCTTTTCCTAGAACATAATTGGATTTTTAAATAATCCTATAAAAATAGTGACTTCTTAAACTAAGTATAAGGTCAAGATGTTTTGCTAGTCTAGATTGTATTTGCTGAATAGAAGGATATTTATTCTTGTGGGCTCACTGTATAATTTTTTAAAAGACTCTAGTCAAGTTCAAGTGATGGCACAATTGGAGGAAGAGTGATACTGTTAACAGTGAAGCCAATAATCATTCAATTAATAGGATTCCCAGGAAATCCAAAGCACTCTCCAAGTAACAGCATAATTTGATTGTACATAAATCAGGACTTTTTCAGTTGTGTGTAAGAAAGGAAATAACTGAAAGTGGTTTTGGAAGAAAAACTGACTCATGTAAGTAAACAATCCAGAGAGATATTTAGCACCAAGCATAGTTGGATCAAAGTATTGCAGCCAAGTCATAAAGAGTCTGTTTCTATCTCTTGGTTTTGCTTTTCTCTAAGCTGGTGTTATTCTCAGTCAAGATAGATACCAACAAGTCTAGATTTACATCCTACTAGCTTATTAATCCTAGTAGGAAAATCTTCTTTTCCAATAATTTCAGTTACTCTTATTGGCCAGGACTGACTCACCTGCTTTTCTATGAAATCAAGGGGGTGGGATCAGCCATATGAACTGAGAGTGGTGAAGGAGTTGTTTTCTGAAGGAGACCTAGGGTACTGCCAAAGGAGGAGCAGTGGCCTATCAAAAGCATAAAGATTTAACTTTCTTATTATGGCATCTCTTGGTCTGAATGTGACTCCTTTGGAGCTGGTCAATTGCTTTCATTGTTCAGATGGTCCTGTTTCCAGTGAGATTCTGGGCTTTTGATGAAAATAAAGCCTAGCTCTTCTTGCTTCCATTGTGTCCTAGACAACAGATAAAATGAATGTGGAACAGTAGAACAACTTGAGTTTGTCTTGTGTTCATTCTGTATTCCTCATTCTCTTATTCTTTACAAGATAGATATTAAAGGAAAGAGCTCATTTCTCAGAATGGAGGGTGAGTTCTAAGATTATCACTGTGGCAACTGTATAGAATCTTAAGAAGTCAAGGACTTAAAACCTTTTTTTCTTGAATATGTAGAGGCTCATCAAACCCATGAGATCTGTAGTCATGGCCGGAAAAAAAAGATATGGGAAGACAATACTCCTTATGTTGTCTTGGAGACAAAAAATAATATTTTTACCATTTCTCCAGAAATTCCCATCTGTCCTCCCACCCCACCCATTACAGTAGGTTCTTTTACAGTGGGGGACAGGAAATTCATTCTAAAGTCTAGAAGACTGGCTAGTACTGCAGAAATAGGCCCAGCTTTACTAGCCCAGCCAGTGAGCTTTTAAAGTAATCTTTAATAGTAAAGATTTTCCTGTCCTTAAGTAGGATCCAGTCAAAGAAATGTTGAATGGGGCTGATGCCAAGAAATTGACATGAAGGTCCCCTGGCCCTAGTATTCTAGTGACACGTGTCTTGGGCTTTCCAGCTGCTGCTGCTAAGTCACTTCAGTTGTGTCCGACTCTGTGCAACCCCATAGACGGCAGCCCACCAGGCTCCCCCGTCCCTGGGATTCTCCAGGCAAGAACACTGGAGTGGGTTGCCATTTCCTTCTCCAGCACATGAAAGTGAAAAGTGAAAGTGAAGTTGCTCAGTCGTGTCCGACTCTTAGCGACCTCATGGACTGCAGCCTACCAGGCTCCTCTGTCCATGGGATTTTCCAGGCAAGAGTACTGGAGTGGGGTGCCATTGCCTTCTCTGGGGCTTTCCAGCTAGTCACCAGTAGAAGAAGTGAGTGTTGGAAGAGGGAAATCATTACCAGTGTTTTCACCCTCATTTAGTCCAGGTTGAACATATTATGATACAAGTGTTAATGTATCATGAAAACAGAATTATTGACAATTCTCAGCAGGTACTGAAGTGTGCACAGGATGCTGAACACTGCTCCTTTGGATGACATTTTGCAAACAGCCTCAACTGGGTGCGAGAAAGAGGAAGAAGGGTCAGGAAATGAGATTATCATCACAAGGACTTTTTTCTGCCAGTTCAAGCTGTCACTTGTTGATTGTATTCAGCTCTTGTCACTGTTGGTAAAGAAGGGCAACTGGAATTATGAATATGAAACCTTCCAGCTTTTAATTCATTTGTAACCAATGACTGATTGACTAGCACAACTGGGTTTGCATTCTAAACAGCTTTTGGGCATCCTTCCACCACCTAATACAATACAGATAATTCCCTGACAGCATGCCAGAGGTAATGCAATTACCATTGAGTTTCCTTAGACATGTTTTATATTATCTACTTAAAAGAATCCTATTTCCTTGCTGTAATCTACTTTAACTTGGACCTGACTATCTTAAATGAGACAGATAGTTTAAAGACAAAAGGATGGACTGGGGATGGACTAAGGTGTTTGTTTCCTTTGCCTCCCCCATTAGACCACATCTTCTGTGTAGTCTGGGTAAATAAAGAGGCTACAGCCCTAGCTCTGCACCCTCATATACCTAGGGATATTGGCTTCAGGATATTCCCATGGAAGTTTCCAGTTATTATACTCATAGGAGGAATTCTTGAGGCAACATTTAGTTCATTTCCCCTACTCTAGGAGGAATTACATTGGGACTATTACAGGAGACCCTGTTAGAAACTGCTTGAGCGAGGTCCTTCAGCTTTTCTAGGCCCTACCCATTAATCCACAGAAGTATCCATTACCCTTTTCTCTCAGGAAGTTCTTCTTTATATCTGATCTAAGTTACTGACAGTGGAAATCAGTGCTCATTTTCCTTAATGAAGATTTACAATACCATCTTCCTCTTCATGTAGCCATGCCCTATGGTTCCTAGAAACCACAGTCAAGTAACTCTTTGATCTGCCCTTATGAAGTTGTTTCATTGCCTTTTTTTTTCTTTTAGGCCTCAGTTTTGAATATCTGTTTACTAGCTATCTGCTCTCCTTGGATTCCCACCTGGGTCTCCCACAGGTGCTGAATTTGTGGAGCTCAGAATTGACCCCTATTGTTACAACCAGAATAGGTGTAGACTGAGATGGCTGTGAAATCAGGGATAAGTAATCTGACTAAGAATCAGTCCAGGAGAGATGTGGCCCACAAAGTGTAATTGTGCAACTTTGTGTTTTAGGTAACACCAAATGAGCCTAGAGAACTGCCTTATATCTATTGTGAATAATGAAAGTAATTACATATCTTCCAGATTCTTTCAGAAAAAAATAGTTTAGCCAGGCAGAGCATAGGTGTTTGTGTCTCCTACTCACTCACATGTCACCTCAATGTCAGGCCAGCTCTCACATTGCTCCCATAAAACAACCCCAGTGGTTTCCATTCCCAGGCAGGTGAGAGTTTAGTGGAGGGGATCCATGTTGCACTTCCCACCCATTTCAGACTCTTAATTCAGCCATGAAAACAATGTCTGGCTCATAGCCCTAAGGAACATGTTCCTTTCTGATTGGCCATTTATTTGTTTAATAAACACATATTGTGCTTCTTCTGTGCCAGGCAGTGTTCTAAGCACTTTACAAATACTAATTCATGTAATCTTCATGACAACCCCAGGAGGCAGTTACTAACAATAACCTCATTTTACACATAAGGAATGTGTGGCCCAGAGTTAATAAATAACTTGAGGTCACACCATGAATAAACGGCAGGACAGATTTAAACCCAAGCAGTTAGATTCCGGAAACTGCCTGCTTACCCACTGTCTCTCTCTGCCTCTTTGACTCTTTATTCCACCCTCCAAGCCTCATCCCTTTTCCAAGATGAGACTTTGATCTCTCCTAAACACTAATTTTTCCAGTAATTTTCTCAGGAACTTTATGTACATAGTGCATGAATTGGGGGAGAGAGATAGCTGAGACAAATCACTCTGTCTAAATGGTAAGTTCTCTTTTACTTTGTACATTTTGTCCTTGTACTTTTATTTTTTTACCTTCATTATGATGAAAGTTTTCTCTCCAGCTGCTTAATCAATTGCTTTCTCAATGGTCAGAATGGAAAACCTGGTGAGAAATTTGGGTGATTCTCTGCATTTCTCAGATGTCTGTGATGGGCGCAGGCTGAGAGCCCGGTATTTTGCTCGTTTTTCATCTATTGCCTGCAATGTCTGTAAACTTGAGGTGAAACATAATGCCCTAGATGAGCGGTCCTCAACCTTTTTGGCACTAGGGACTAGTTTCATGGAAGACAGTATTTCCATGGGCCGGGAAGGGTGTGAGCTAAGTGGAGTGGCTGTAAATACTGGAAGCTTCACTTGCTTCCTCCTGCTGCTCACCTCCTGCTATGTGGCCCAGTTCCTAATAGGCCACAGACTGATACCAGTCCATGGCCCAGGAGTTGGGGACACCTGCTCTAGATCACCTCCAACAGAATCATGCGGAGTGGGAAATCTTGTTGAAGGACAAATTCCTGGGTTTCACTCGACCTACTGAATTAGGAAGGTGATCCAGGAATAGCACATATAGCAGCAAGCTCCCCCTTTAGTGATTCTGATGTATATGTAAGGTTGAGATCCACCACCCCAAGAAGCTGCAGAACTAATGTGGAGCTTCTGAGAAAAGGCAAATCCCCTGTCTCTACCCCTGGAGTGTGCTAGTTAATGTTTGACAATCATCTCTCTAAAAGAAAAAAAATCTGACTTGTAGCCTTTGTCAACTTCCACAGTGTGAATATTCCCACCGTGATTTATTTCCAGCTACGTATGTGGGGTCACTGGCCTCAGACTTGGGAAAGCATGTGTATAATTGGTTCCTGTAAGCCATAGAAAGCTGGCATCTGCACACTGGATGGGCAAATGTGAGAGGGTGTGAGTAGGAAGTTTGTAGTAACATAGAGAGGCCAATGTTATTAAATGCAGCTAGTCAAAAGAAACCATATGCAGAAGAGAGCACAGTATATGATTTCATTTATATGAATTTCTAGAAAAGGCGAAACTAAAACAGTTGTTGCTCCTGGGAAGGGTGGGAAATTAACTCTAAGAGGCAAGAGGGAACTTTCTGGGGTGATAAATGTTTCTATACATTAACTCAGATATTGGTTGTTGTTCAGTCACTAAGTCATGTCCAACTCTTTATGACCCCATGAGCTGCAGCACACCAGGCTTCCCTGTCCTTCACTATCTCTCAGAGCTTGCTCAAACTCATGTCCATCAAGTCAGTGGTGCCATCCAACCATCTCATCCTCTGTCATCCCCTTCTCCTCCTGCCTTCAGTCTTTCCCAGCATCAGGGTCTTTTCCAATGAGTCAATTCTTCGCATCAGGTGGCCAAAGTATTGGAGCTTCAACTTCAGCAATCAGTCTTTCCAATGAATATTCAGGACTGATTTCCTTTAAGATTGACTGGTTTGATCTCCTTGTAGTCCAAGGGACTCTCAAGAGTCTTCTCCAGCACCACAGTTCAAAAGCATCAATTCTTCAGCACTCAGCCTTTTTTATGGTCCAACTCTCACATCCATACATGACTACTGGAAAAACCATAGCTTTGACTATACGGACCTTTGTCAGCAAAGTGATATCTCTGCTTTTTAATATGCTGTCTAGGTTTGTCAGTTTGTCATAGCTTTTCTTCCAGATGTTGGTTATATAGTGTAAACACAAATATTAAAACTCAGAAAACAGTTTAAAAAAAAAAAAAGCTGTGGCTCGTAGATGGCAGACCTCGGTTTTAGATCCACCTCTTTCTCACTTGAAAGTCCATGCCTTTAACTCCTCCATTTTCTATGCCTTTGTGCACACTATAACCAGTTTCAGGAATATTCTTTCCCTCCAGCTCTGTCTATGAAAATTCCACCCACCCTTCAAGGCCCAGTTCAGTTGCAGCCTTCTCCTTGAATCTCTGTATTATCTCCTCACTCCCAACAGATGTGTCCTCCCCCATTGCCGTGGGCTGGTTAATGGAAAGATGTCTTTATTGAAGGCTTGCTCTTGGAGCCAACCCACCCTGATTAAACAAAGCAGCATGGTGCAGGAAAACAATGGGATAGAATGACAAGAGCATGGATTTGGTGGCTAGACATACATGAACTCAAACCCCAGCTCCAATATATTATTCACCTCTCTAAGCCTCAGTTTCAATAGATGTAAAATAGGAATAAGAGTGACCCTGCAGGGTCATTGTAAATAATGGTGATAATTTATGGGAAGCACTTATACATTGTGGCTATTAGTACTCATGTATTTGTACTCTACCAACAAATATTATTCCTGGCTTTTCATCTTCAATTATTTGATACCAAAGGCATAGCCTTCAGTGTAGCTTTCCCTTGATCAACTGTGAATACTACTCTCCAACCCACCCAACAAAAAGAATAGTGTTTGAGATTGTCTTTGGTGACTCAACCTCACCCTGAGCTTTGGTCACATCTGCCAACCCATGAAGAAGCTATGTTGTTAGTTGCCTTGCACATGTAAATGGCTGGCTTGCCTGATATCCACTTGTCCCCTCCTGACTCATCTTCTTTATGGTTTTCAGGGCTATGAGCAAGTCAGGAGGGATAAAGTTGGAGTTGAGATAGGGCCAAGTACTACAGTACCAGTGTATGAGAACCCACTCTCCATACGCTTCTTGAGTGGCACCAGGCCCAGTGTGCTGATGAAGTGGTTGTCAAAGAAACAGCCAGTACCAATCCATCAACTCAGCCTTTGGCCTGCAGGCAGGAGAGAGTCAGATGTGTTTGGAGTTCACAAGCCTAGGCCTGGATCTTACAGGATAATTGCTGCCAGCCTGGTGTGCTAGAGCATATTCAACTCTACATAACTTTGGGGTCTAAAGACTTTCTAGAATATTCTTCTTTAAAGGCATTATTGAAGGCTGCTTTCAAAGTGTTATAACTGTGAGTGGGGTCACTGTCTGCTGTGGATACCTGTGCAGAAATCAGTTTATCAGCTTAGTCAGTCATTCAGTAATGCTGAGTGAGATTCAGGCAAAATTGTGGCCAGGAATGACTGATTTGCTCTCAGAACTGGGCAAGGGTTAACAGAGCTATTGAAGAGTAGATTGTGAGAGGAGGGGAATTATTAGTGCAGTTTTGAAAGTAAACTTGGCCGTTCAGAAATGGGAGCTTTGTGGCTCAAGAGACAAACTTGCCAGACTGCCATCTTGATTCTGGATCCCAGACTTAGAGCATCTTCTTGAATTGCCAAGCGGGAGGTGAATCCACTCCCTGTTATTCTACACTGAGAAACAGTAGATGATGCAGTGATGATACTTGGACGTACCTGTATACACTTGCTGACAGCACAGGGACTCAGGGGTTGCAGAGCTGTATTTCAACAGCTTTTTTTCACTGCTAACTCTCCCTACCTTTGGATACAGAGATCCTACAGGAACCTCACTGGGTTAGAAGTAAGGATTTGAAGAACGCTGAGGTTTGTCAGCACTGATCACATTTCTTGGAAGAGTCCTAGTTTAGGAGAGTGGTAGCCAGTGAGGACAATAGCTCAGGATCATGACTGGCTTTGGTTTGACTCGTTCCCTGCCATACCCACATGGTCAAAGGCACCATTTTCATTTTAATTGTAATAGTCAGTTCTGTGAGGGATGTGGAGTTCTTTTCCATATATTTCTAACTTTGTCTCAACAAGATCTGATTAGCTGGAAATTATCTTGGAAGAAAATTTCAAATCAATTTACTAAAACCAAGCAACCACGCTCAGTCATTCCTCACTGACTTCCTAATAAAGACAAAATACCAGACACCCAAACCCTCTATGCAATGAACGATGCTTGACATTTATGCTGAAAAAGATGTCCCCTCTATGGGAAAAAGTCCCTCCACAAGGATTCGACATCATTAATCCTCATTCAGCCCACTCATTATCTTGTCCACTCCTATCCAGTCTCTTAAGGGTTGATGTACTGCTTGTTTCGTACTTCCTGTTGCAGATGTTAGGGTGTTCATTTCCACTCCATAAATATTTATTGAGTGTCTATTGTGTATCAGGCACCATGCCAGGCATTGAGGCTGAAAATATAAATAATTTACAATATTTACCATTTACTGAGTACTGAATGTATACCAGATACTTTAGAAGCATTTTCTCTTGAATTCTCCCAGTTGCTCTAGTATATAGTTATTATTATCATTGCCATTTTACAGATGAGCAAACTGATGCACAGACAGGTTGAGCAACTAGTTCATGGTAACAAGTGGTAGAAGTAAAACTTTAAACTTAGTTTTCTCTTATTTAGGAGACAAAGCTTTTATTCTATCATGTATAAGGTAAGGTCTTTGCCTTATCTCATGTGATACAAAACCATACAAGAGTTGCTATTAGTCCCATTTTACAGATGAAAAGACAGATTGAGTGGGATTATGTAACTTGCCTGAGTTCATGTGAGAAATAAGTAGTAGGACCAAGATTAAGCCTTGGTAGTCAGACTCCAGAGTGCATGCACTTAACTGCTATGTTCTACTGCCTCCTTGAAAGCAATCTCTGATTACTGAATGGAGATAAAAAGGTTAAGGAGACATCTCAGTGGCAATAAGACAGGAAAAACTAGAACTAAGTGTCCAGGAGATAACTTGGAATTGGCAGGCATTGTAATTCAGGTGGACCAATGGAATACCAACAAGGTTACAAGGAACAACAAACAGGAAATTTAGGTTCAGCTACAGGAGATAAAGCCCGGAAGTGTCAGCTATGGCAGATAGTAGCACAAATGCACTCAGCAGAGGGATTGCCTCTTTTTTTTCTCCACAAAAGTCTGAAGATTTTTACTCTAGTCTGAGCCCTACCATTACCTCTCAGAGTGATAGTAGGCAAATTAGGTCTCTTTAAGCCTCAGTTTTTCCATCAGTAAAGTTCAAATTAGAGTCCCTACTCTTTATCTTATGGATTCCCAAGTGGCTCAGTGGTAAAGAATCTGCCTGCAATGCAGATGTGGGTTCAATCCCTGGGTCAGAAAGATCCCCTGGAGAAGGAAATGGCAACCCACTCCAGTATTCTTGCCTGGAGAATCCCAAGGACAGAGGAGCCTGGTGGGCTACAGTCCATGGAGTCACAAAGAGTCAGACACAACTGAGCATGCACTCTGTCTATCTAACAGAGATAGTGTGAGGATAAAACAAAATAATAGACACCCAAGACAAATCAAATGTTTTAATTTCTGTTAAATTCATTTTAATTAGGTCCATTTTTCTGTGTCTTTGCATCATGTAGGCATCATCTGAATTTATTTGACTCTTGGTGATTAACTTATCCAAATGAACCTTCCAATTGCTTTTAGACATATTTAAAGGTAAAAGTCAACTGTTATTCCACAGGTGTTACCCAGAGATCTCACACTGAGTTATCTTGCCCGGGCCCAAGCTGATTTCTAGTCACTTTTGCTATCAAGTTTTTAGTTTTTCAACTTGCTCATTTGGTTAAGGTGGAGGTCACTGGAATGTGCTTTCCTGAATTTGATAGAAAATACCCCCACACACACTTCTTTGTTTCTTGAACCATTAGCTGGGTTTTTCCTGCCTCCCCATCCAGGTTACAAATTGTAGGAGACTAGCAGGACTTCCCTGGTGGTCCAGTGGTTAAGACTTTGCCTTCCAATGCAGGGGGTGCAGGTTCAATCCCTGGTTGGGGACCTAAGATCCCACATGCCCCGCAGTTAAAAAACCAAAGCATTTAAAAAAAACCCCAGAAACACTATTGTAGCAAATTTAGTAAAGATTTTTAATATAGTTCATGTCAGAAAAAAAAAAATAGGAGACTAGGAATTTTCTCTATGTCTTAATCTGTCATCCTCATCCCCACCTTCTTAATTTTTGAGAGGAACTGAGTAAAGGCTTAAAATATATTCCCCATCTTGGACCAGATTCCCAGGAAAAGGGGGTTGTGGGTGTTATTACAACCACCATTACATTATATTATAAATTACATTACATTACATTATAAAACAGCAGGAAGGATGGTCAGCCACTCATACGGTCCTCAGCTTCCTTGGGATCAAGAAGTAGTAACAGTGTAGTAGGATTGAATCACACATTTTGCTCCAAAGAACATTAATTCATCTTGGTAGGCACAGAGAAGAGAGCAGGCTTAACTCCTCACCGGTCATCTCAGTCACTCACCAACCACATAACTGCCAACAGAATGTGAACTCATAGAAAGGTCACAGTGGGCATAGGGGAACACATGGCAGAAAGAAAGCTCAAGAAACAGCCAGCAACATCCACCTCCTTCAGACTGGTTAGTTGATTTATCCTGTGGCTATAAATGAGTTGAATGTGTCTTTGGGGCTGTGATTTTTTCATGCTGGGGAGAGCTCAGAAGAAGCCAAAACACATTGTTGTGGCCCAGAGTCAACTGATGTTGGAGCTGAGTTCTACTACATGCTCACTCAACTCTTCTGTGACCCCATGGACTGTAGCCCGCTAGGTTCCTCTGTCCATGGGATTCTCTAGGCAAGAATACTGGAGTGGGTTGCCATTTCTTTCTCCAGGGGATCTTCCAGACCCAAGGATCAAACCTGTGTCTCCTGCATTGGCATGCAGATTCTTTACCACTGAGCCACCTGTCAAGGGCCAATTTCATGGCCTTCATTATTTTGGCACCATTTGGCAAGGAGACATGGGTACTGATTTGCCTTAAAAACAAAAACTTTCTGTAACAAATCGTAAGTGGTAGGTTTGTTAACCAATAAACTCTTAACCTTCTGGAACTTAAGGGCCAGAGTGTCACCTTGTATATACTTATCCTATTGTTCCTTCTGTTGGGTCATTAGCCCTGAACAAATAGGACATAGCCGTGGAAAAGAGAAACCAGTATGTCTGGAAACCTAACCTAGGTTGATGTAATAGTTGACTTTCCTGGGGTCCTCCACTGCAGTGTCACCATCATTACCGCCATATATTCTAGGGACTGGGAGCCCTTGGGTCCTTGATCAAAATATAGAAGTGCTATCTCTATGGTTACAGTCAGCTCCAGAACTAGTGATCAACCTGGCAACATTTGTGATTTCCACAGGCTGCACTTGGGGCAAAGGCTGCAAGCCATGAGTCATTCTTGAATCCCACCCACCCACCTGTACTCACCCCTCCTTTTCCTTTGCCAATGCCAGAGCAAATGAGTGGCTATAGAGAAGCCAGGTTGATGAGCTCCATTTTGCACTCCAGAAAAATCTGATTTTGAATCGCTATTGCAAGCAAGTAGGGTAAACATCACTGCCCCAGTAAATATAAACATGGATAGCTTGACTTATCTCTCTCAATTTCATTGCAATCACTTTATGCTTAAAGGAGCAAAAAAGAGGGGTTAATACTCAGAGTTTTATGATTCTGAACTGTTGGCTGATTATATTCACCTTGGCCTTGAATTTGGCTAGTATTTATCAAGTGGGAGGGTAGGCTTGGCTTCTTATATGTGTTTGGTGCTTCTGCCTTTGGAATTTATGATTCACACTTGCATATTTTCAGGATCCAGGTACCTTTCCGTCCCTTTTTCTACTCCAAGTTGTTTCTGGGAGAAAAAAATGAGAAATATTATCAAGGTATGTTTATAGAATTATTTTCCACAAATGATACCAGACTTGAATAAATACATGCTCAATTTTGGCGTCTTTAAAACCTACTGCTTGCCCCCCACAGCCAACTTATATAGTGGGCTTGTAATTGAAAGTGGGGTCCGGCTGACTGCTCATCGCTCAAAAGCCAATAAAGAGACAAGGTTGGTGGAAGGGAAAATTTACTTTATTTTGGATGCCAGCAACCAGGGAGGAGTGCAGACAGTTGTCCAAAAAGCTGACTCCCCACCCACCCCTCATCCCTGGCCAGTGGGCAATAGCTTTTATAGGCTGAGGGAGGGGGCCACATTCAGAAAGTCCAGTCAACTCTGACGGTCATCTTGAAATTGGTCATCAGTGGTCTGACAGCATCATCTTGATTGTTTTAAGTACAGTTAATCTTTAGTTCCAGGGTCAGTTTGTTCCCATTTCTTTGAGGCCAGTTCTCAGGAATTGTGGCAGCTAATGTCATGGCTATAGTCTGGTCATCATCATGTAGTTAACGTCCTCTACCTGGTAGGGGATCTGCAAGACAGCTCACAGGATATGCCTCAGACTATTATCTAAAACATTCTTGACTCTGCTTAGCGACTAAACTATTATTATTTGGTCTCCTTGACTGTTTTCCTTTGTTTCTGCATTTTCTCACTTCTCTGATTAAACTTATTCTTTGGCTAAAGTTTTTCCACAGACAAAAGGCAGGTAAGGAAATGGAGGGCAAGTACCATAGGGTCCTGCTCCATTTCAGACTCAGTCAAAGACAAATGACAAATAGCTACTCTACACCAGAAGACAGTCTTCTTAGCAGCAAGTGAAAGTGACATGACTGTATCCCAAATGTGAGTCAAACCTGAGCCTGCAGCCTATATGATAAAGGAAAGTGTATTTCAGTATCTAGATCTGAAGTTTTAGGATAGCTCTGATAAGTTCCCAGAATGACTTTATGCTTCATAACAGTTATGCTCCTTTGGTCTTGGCCCAAAGCAATCCCTGTAATTGACTTCACTGCCAGGACCATTTTTTGCTTTACAGGCAGATTGTGTGCCTGACTGTGTCTTTTGTGAAGTCAGGGTTTGGCCACACAGCCTGTCATAGAATTGAGTTCCAGAGCTCTAAAACATTTCTTCTGTAATTATTAGACAATATCTTTTTAGTTGTGGTGACTTAAAAGTAGAAATAATAGTTGTAGCCAACAAAAATGCCAAGCCAATTCAGAACTCCATAAGGTCTAGCCAAGTTCTCGTTGAAAAGTTGGACCTGGCATCCTTCCCAGAAGGTCAAGTGGCTGGCTTTATTGATGCATCAAGGAAAGAACCATTCCAGAGGCAAGAATTCTGACTTGCTCCCACCCTGTCCTTGGCTGGAGAAATTTTATCAGGAACATATTGGGAAATCTCAATATGAGAGTCTACTCATGAGTAAGGCTGAGGAAATGATCCATTTTAAAGCTGTAAATGTTTGTGGAAGTAGCTCCTTAGAAGTACTCATATGGAGTTATGTATCCCAGGCTGTACCAAATGTTTTTGGCAGTAGAGAAAGCTATTACTTTGGAGGCAGAATGGAAAGAAATGAAGAGAGGAGGGAAAGTGTGAAACAGTTTATACTGCAATGTTGGCCCAAGTGCCATGGATGGGAAGAGAATGGTTTGAATGAACCTAGCAGCTTACCTATCAGGTTATTTTTGCCTACGTTTGATGGATTGGTTCAGGGAACTCTGGTGTCACCACAGTATTCTCTCAACTGTAGCTTGCCATTTCCTATCTGTGTGATCTAAATTGGTGACATAACCTCTATGAACCTCTTTTCTCATTTACAAATGGGGAAAATAATATCTACCTTATAGGTTCATTATGAGTATTAAATGTCCTTTCCTTCCCCTCTACATGGTATAGAACCTGTTCCTCATTTTCCCAGGTATACACTTATATTTGTTATCGTTTCAGAGTAACCAAAAGATAGAGAAATTCACATTGTCACGACTCAAGCCAGGGTCATTACTAGAAATCAGCAAACACCAGAGACAAATTTTGCATTAGGAGTCCAGACCATGAGGTGAATAAAGGAGCAAAGCAGAATAATACCCCACCCCAACCAAAGTTATCCACATCCTAATCCATGGAATCCATAAATGAGTTACTTTACCTGGAAAAGGGGACTTTACACATGTGATTAAATTAAGGATCTTGAGATGGGGACATTATCCTGGATTATCTGGCTTGAACCAATATAATTACAAATGTTCTTATAAGAGAGAGCCAGAGATTCAAAGGCACAGGAAGACAGTATGATAATAGAAGCAGAGGTTGGAGTGATGCCATTGTTGGCTGTGAAATGGAAGGGGCTGATGATCCAAGAGAAGTGGGCATCCCCTAAAGGGTGGAAACATTAAGAAAAGAGATGCTCCCAAAGAATCCCAGAATTAAGTGGTCTCTATCAAATAATCCTAGATTTCTGGACAGTCCTCTTCTTTTGATCAGGACTAACTTTCTATAGCATGAGGTCAGCTGCCAATGGTTTTATTTTACGGGCATCTAAAAGGGCTGCCTTGCTCATAAGAATTCATATTAGAATTGTGGAGGGAAGACTTGTGTGGTTTTATTGAGGAAGTAGGACAATTAGCAGTCTATGGGAGTAGAATGGTTTGCTACATAGCTACTCCACTCATACAATTTCACGGGGGCTGGGTTTTTGCCTGGAAATTCCCTGAAGACCAATGTAGTGACCTCCAACTTGATCTCTCTTGAAGTGGCCTCCAAAGAGCAAATTCATAAGGGAATAATTGCAGCCAGCAGTGGGACAGATGGCTACTCTTTGCTAACTGGCAAATTCTCTAGGGATTAGTTCCAACACTGCACTACTTTAAATACAAAATAAGGGAGGGAAACAGATTTTTCCTCTCTCCAAGACTTTAAAGCTCAATTATTATATCTTACCAAAGTCTAAGGGAAAATTAGTCTGAACATTGCTGTAATGGAAATAATCTGTGTACATTTATATTATAGCTCTTATATATTTTATTTCTAAACACTGCCTGTGTCTTACTCACCAGTATAAGCTCAACACTTAGCATAGAGGGGGGCACTTACTACATTACTTGAATGAATGCAAGAACAGTTTGTTCTGAGAGTCAAATGGTGCTGAGTTGGTTTCAGTGAGTTTGGGACATGAGAAAGGCTAAAAGCCATGATCTATTAAAGGAGTATATCGTGCTTTTCTAGAGTAAGGAAGGTGGGCCCACTAGAGACTCATAGTAACCACTTCAGAAGAAGTCTTATTTCCCTAACATGGCTCCTACAACAAAGCAAATGTGTCCTTTGCCTTCCATTGAGACATATTAAAATACAGAAAAGTGCAAAGAAAAACATTACCCATATCCCTGACCCTAGTCTTGTAATTAACTCTTAGCATTTTGTTTTATTTCCTTCAGTTTTCTTCCTTATTTCACTCTTACTGATATCACAGAGGGCACTGGAATAACTTTCTTTTGCAGACAAGATAGAGCAGCCTCATTCCTCTTATTTTCTCTCTCTTACAAATAACTAAGTTGTTACAAAAAACAAAACATGGTCTGACTACATTAAACAAATAAGAAATATCCAAAAGGATGAGACAAAAAGGCAGACTGGTTTAGAAACCTTGGGACTTGAGGAACAACACAGCAGTAATTCTGCTGGGCTTTCTTTTTTTTTTTTTTTTAACCTCTCCTCTATCCCAGACAGGGTACTGGAGTAGCCTCCAACCTGGAACTAACAGGCATAGCCAAAAAAACCTGTTACTCCTATCCAAAGCACTGTGAAAAGAGTGACTTAGCAACATGAAATCTTCTTGGCAATACCTGTCCTACCCTAGATAAACATCAATGGAAAAACTGTGCCATTTCCACCCCCACCCACCCGTCTTGCAGGAATAGGTGACTATACTCTAATTTCCCCACCGGGAAGCAGATCTCCCACCCTGTCACCACCTGCTGAAAGCAGATGGTGGTACCCTGAGTACCTCCCCCAGGCGGTGTTGATAGACAGAGTAGGGAGCTGAACTTCTATTCTTCTACTCCTTTCCTCCATTACCTCCTGTTCCATGGAAGTAGGTGATATTCTGATTCCTTTCCTGGGGTGGTATTTGGCAGGGTTGAGCAGTATGGAGCTGATTTTATATTCTGCTACCTGGCAGGAGCAGGTAATACACAACAGTTCTTAGCTTGAGAGTCAGTGGAGCTCAGTGAGGAGGTAGGCTTCCACTCCTGCCCAACATCAATAAGGTAGGATGAAGCAGAGCAAGATGGAGCTAGTAGGGTAGACATTACCACCACCACCACTACACTTTCCCCTGCCCCAATGTCAGCACAGCACAGTAGGCAGACCAGCACAGAGCTGAGTTTCCCCACTCATCAGCAATGAGACTGAATGATAGGGCATAAGGCAGGGCAAATGAACACTCTGCTTTTCCCCTTCTTGGTGTCAGCTTGGCTCAGAGGGGACCTGAGAGCTGAACTTCCACACACACATAGCAGCAACTAGGTGGAACACGACTGTCCAAGGTGGTGAGAGTTGACCCTCTGTTTCTTCCCCCATCTTTGGTGTCAGTACACCCAGAGAGGTGCTGAGCTTATACTCCCACTTGGTGTGAGGTGGTACCCCACATTCACTGAGACAGTGGCAAAAAAGGAAACTAAACTTCCACTCCACCATCTGCAATGGGAGAGTATGATTTAGTGTCCACTTTTGCCAAGGTGGTATTAACAGACCAAGACAGAAGCTGAATACCCACTTCTGTCCATGCCCACAAATTATGATTAAACATGGTGACTGCCTGCAATAAGGAAGGTTTAAATAGGATCCAGAGACTCACAACATGATTTCCAGATTTTCTAGAATACAACAAAAATCAAGAAAGCTATAACTTGAATAAGAAAAGATAATTAAAAAACTTTGACAATGAGATGGCTCAGCTTTAAGAATTATCTGACATTTTAAAACAGCAGTAACACACTTAAATGAAAAATTAAATATCTCAGTAAAGCAATTGAAACTATAAAGAAAGGATTATTATAGAACTGAAAAATATAATAACGGAATTTAAAAATAAAAACTTCCTATGCAGGCTCAATAGTAGATCACAGATGACAGAGGAAAGAATCAGTGAACTTGAAGATAGAAGTTACCCAATGTGAACAACAGAGAGAAAATAGGCTGACAAAATAATGAACAGAGCTTCAGGGATCATGGACAGTAACAAAAAAATTATCATTTGTGTTATCAGAGTCTGGGAAAGAAGAAAGAATAGGACTGAAAAAACACTTGAAGAAATAATGGCCATAAACTTCACATATTTGGCAAAAGACACAAACTTCTAGATTTAAGAAGCTAAGTGAATCACAAACATGATAAACCCAGAGAAACCCAAGCCAAGGTTCCATGATCATCAAAATTCTGAAAACTGAAGACAAGAAAAAATATTGAAAAAGGCTGGAGTGAAGTAACAAACTATCTCTAGGGGACCAATGATACAAATATCAGTGAATTTATCACCTAAAGCCATGGAAGCCAGAGTGGCACTGAAGGAATTGTCAAAACCAAATTCTATTTAGAGAAAAAATACCCTTCTGCAATAAAGGGGAAATAAAACAGTCTCAAATTAAGAAAAACTAAGAATTTGTTACCAGCACATCTACCCTTAAAGAATGGCTAAGGAAAGTTTTCTAAACAGAAATAAAATGATAACAAAAGAAGGCTATACAAAGGGATAAACATCTTTAAATCTTTGAGGTTTTAGATGAAGTAATATATATTTATTTTATACTATTGTGCGTACTTATTTATCTAGATTATCATGCTTAATCAATATAAGAGGAAGACATTGTTTGCTACAGATAGCTATAATTATTTTCAAGTGAAACTTGCAAGTTTCAGGGAAATTTGGTATTTCATTCTCTAGATCCTTTCTATAGTCACTTAAAAATATCTTTTTTAGTGGTGAAAAGAGCATTTTGAAATTTCCTCTCAGAGACTTGTGAGCAGAAAATTTGTTGAGCAAATAATGTGCAGTTGGGAAAAGCAGCTTAGGTAGCCAGATTTTCAGTGGATAATTTGATATTCTTAGATTGTCAGATACTGTAAGCCATCCAGGTAATTTGCTGCTTTGAACCAAAACACAATTTCCTCCCCAAGCCCCCACAACTTATTTTTGTTGTTTGAAATGTTGCCTAACAATGACTTTCTCCTTTCAACTCACCATTCTACACCATCTGTTAGGAAAGTGCCTATTTTGAACACAGTATTTCATACACCCTATCATTCTTATAGCTCCTGGAGGAGCCAGGCTGTTTGGAGAAGGAATCCTGGCATTGGGAAAGAGAAGAAGGAGAAAGAAGAACATATTTCTATAAAGTTTCCCTGCTATAGTGGGATAACTTTCACAGTAGCCCATTCTTCAAATATGTGGAGTGATGTTAAAAATAGAGTTTATAGGTTCATCAGTACTGTCTTTCTAGATCCATATGCATGCATTAATGTACAATATTTGTCTTTCTGACTTCACTTTGCTCTAGATTTGCTCTAGGTTCAGGCGTAGAGAACAAGCTTGTGGACATAGTGGCAGAGGAGAGGGTGGGATGAATTGAGAGTAGCATGGAAACATATACATTACCATATGTAAAATAGATAGCCAGTGGAATTTGCTGTATGACTCAGGGAACTCAAACAGGGCTCTGACAACCTAGATGGGTGGGATGGGGAGGGAGATGGGAGGTGGGTTCAGGAGGAGGGGACATATGTATACCTGTGGCTGATTCATGTTGCTGTGTGGCAGAGGCCAACACAATATTGTAGAGCAATTGTCCTCCAATAATTGTATTTTGTTCTATACTTCTCAATATTGTACAATTATAATCTTTGATAATTTTTAAAAAAAGAGAAAAAGCACAAGGAAAAAATGGAGAGTTTAACGACCAAACACCAATGAGTGTTTATCTTGGTGCTTAATTTTATTTGCCCTTCAAAGCAATTCATTGCAGGTCAGGAGGATATTTTTAACTGTGTAGAGTTAATATCAGAGGTGGAATCATGAATAAGGACCTAGGTTAACTATAAAGGTAGCTATAGAACTGTCCTGGAGAATGAGATAAAGCCAGTCTAAATTTTTTACTTCCTGTGAGCCTATTGCTGGCACAGGCTTATTTTTAAAGTCTTTGGAGCATCCCATATAGGCTGAACTGCTGTTTGTCTTTGGAGCATTAATCAGAGCCCAGTATTATCAAGTGGCTGGGAAGACAAACAAAGTTGAGATATTCAGTAGCTTTCAATGCAGTCAGTCAGGGTGAGGTTAGTGAGTGGGTTAAGTAAACAGTCTTATCTTCTTACCCTCATAACCTTAAATAATCTATTTATGGACACCTACTGGGGAAAACAAAGTGTTGATGGTTAGCAAACCCTAGTTTATACTGGGGCCAATGAATAAAGATTTGGGGAAACAGGAAATGGAGATCAGTATGTGAGGAGTTTACTCTTTCATCTGACCATCCTGATCAACCCTTAGATCCTGTGATGGTTAATTTTATGTGTCAACTTGACTGGGTCATAGGGTGCCTAGATATTTGATTAAATGCTGTTTCTGGTCGTGTCTATGAGGGTGTTTTGGATGAGATTAATATTTGAATCAGTAGACTGAGTAAAGCAGATTGTCCTTCTCAATGTGGCTGGGTTGAGTAAGAGAATATTTTCTCTCTGCCTCATTGTCTTCAAGCTGGACTTTGGTCTTCTTCTGTCTTCAGACTTGGCTTTCCCAGGTCTGGATTCCTCAGTTTCCATAGTAGTATAAATCAATTTCTTAAAACCAATCAATCTTTCTCTCTCTGTCTCTTGTATACACACCCCCCCCCCACCGACACACACCCACCCCATTGGTTCTGTTTATATGGAGAACCTTAATACAGTACCAAAATTCCCATTGCTTGCCCCAGGCTTCACATATGATCAGTCCAATTTTCCCACAGGTGACCTTCTTTGGATAACAGAGAGGAATGTTCTTTAACTGTTTTAAAGGAGGAAGAAATAATTCTCTCCTGCCCAAACCCACAACCATCTTCTTCCATATAATCCCAGAGACCCACGTATAGACTTCAAATTTTGAGACCTGAGACAAAGTTGACTGACTGTTGGTTTATTCAATCTTGTGCTTACTTAACTGTCTAGCTATGACTGTATGGGATCAGCCCTTCTGACTGAAATGACTGGCCAAATGGAAATGGTAAGTAGACTCAGACTGTACATCACTTATGCCTGAGCGTGTTACTTCTCTAAGTGTTCACTGGGTGGAGACTGCATTGCTGTTTTTTGTGTACAATGACTAAAGTAGTGCCACATTCAGATGGAGGCTTCACTAGTTACTTGATGATACAATAACTAACCAGAAGCACTGTTATGTCTATGTAACAAAAAAATATTTAAAGTCGCAAAAGAAAAATGCAACTGGTTTTCAAAATGTTTCATTGTGATCAGAAGTGGGGAATATTTAGCCCTCAGAGGGAGAAGATCAGATATGTAGCTTAGTTTCATTTAGCCCACAGGTCAGACTTTAGGAGATGATTCCTTTAATGTGTGTAGTTGGGAAGGTAAACATGACATTTAAAGTATTTTGTGGATGTATTTAAAGCATAATAAGAGAGGAATGGTTTTCCCTGCAGGATTTTATCTTGACAAAAATGCAAGGACAATAATGATGACTGTAATGTTGAGACTGTATTATTTTCTTTAAATAAGTCAATGTGTTAGATCTTTGTTTCTTAACACTTTGACCAATATTAAGCTCTTTCTGTCTTTTCTGTCCTTGCCTTCTCCCCTCTGCTCCTTCCTTCCATCTTTCCTTCCTTCAGTGGCCATCTATAGAAAGATAAGACATTATTTCTTGTGGGCCCTGTTTATATACTGCAAACTGTAACACTACACATTAGGCCATGTGAAAATTTCTGGATTACTAAGGGCATTTTCCAATGTTCAGAGTAAATTAAGTCTTGATCCAACCAAGTTATATATCAGATTAGTTTTGACTATTTTTGACAGTTACATAGACAATATATATTATGTGTGTGGGTGTATTTGTTAGAATTGAGGATAAAGGATTAGAAATGACTCCATATTGACCTTGCAGGCTGGCACTCTACTTGTAAAAGATTTACAGCCATAACTCCCAGTCCCTAGCCCTCAAATACTGGTGATGACAAGCCAGGATGAAATAGTTTTTCATTTTAAAGTAGATATACAGCTTTATTTTTAATTTTTCATTTATTTTTATTAGTTGGAGGCTAATTACTTTATAATATTGTAGTGGTTTTTGCCATACATTGACATGAATCAGCCATGGATTTACATGTGTTCCCCATCCCGATCCCCCTCCCACCTCCCTCCCCATCCCATCCCTCTGGGTCTTCCCAGTGCACCAGCCCTGAGCACTTGTCTCATGCATCCAACCTGGGCTGGTGATCTGTTTCACCCTTGATAGTACACTTGTTTCAATGCTATTCTCTCAGAACATCCCACCCTCGCCTTCTCCCACAGAGTCCAAAAGTCTGTTCTGTACATCTGTGTCTCTTTTTCTGTTTTGCATATAAGGTTATCACTACCATCTTTCTAAATTCCATATATATGTGTTAGTATGCTGTAATGTTCTTTATCTTTCTGGCTTCTTCACTCTGTATAATGGGCTCCAGTTTCATCCATCTCATTAGAACTGATTCAAATGAATTCTTTTTAATGGCTGAGTAATATTCCATGGTGTATATGTACCACAGCTTTCTTATCCATTCGTCTGCTGATGGGCATCTAGGTTGCTTCCATGTCCTGGCTATGATAAACAGTGCTGCGATGAACATTGGGGTGCACGTGTCTCTTTCAGATCTGGTTTCCTCGGTGTGTATGCCCAGGAGTGGGATTGCTGAGTCATATGGCAGTTCTATTTCCAGTTTCTTAAGAAATCTCCACACTGTTCTCCATAGTGGCTGTACTAGTTTGCATTCCCACCCACAGTGTAAGAGGGTTCCCTTTTCTCCACACCCTCTCCAGCATTTATTGCTTGTAGACTTTTGGATAGCAGCCATCCTGACTGGCGTGTAATGGTACCTCATTGTGGTTTTGATTTGCATTTCTCTGATAATGAGTGATGTTGAGCATCTTTTCATGTGTTTGTTAGCCATCTGTATGTCTTCTTTGGAGAAATGTCTGTTTAGTTCTTTGGCCCATTTTTTGATTGGGTCATTTATTTTTCTGGAATTGAGTTGCAGAGTTGCTTGTATGTTTTTGAGATTAATCCTTTGTCTGTTGCTTCATTTGCTATTATTTTCTCCCATTCTGAAGGCTGTCTTTTCACCTTGCTTATAGTTTCCTTCATTGTGCAAAATCTTTTAAGTTTAATTAGGTCCCATTTGCTTATTTTTGCTTTTATTTCTAAAATTCTGGGATGTGGGTCATAGAGGATCCTGCTGTGATTTATGTCGGAGAGTGTTTTGCCTATGTTCTCCTCTAGGAGTTTGATAGTTTCTGGTCTTACATTTAGATCTTTAATCCATTTTGAGTTTATTTTTATGTATGGTGTTAGAAAGTGTTCTAGTTTCATTCTTTTACAAGTGGTTGACCAGTTTTCCCAGCACCACTTGTTAAAGAGGTTGTCTTTTTTCCATTGTATATTCTTGCCTCCTTTGTTGAAGATAAGGTGTCCATAGGTATGTGGATTTATCTCTGGGCTTTCTATTCTGTTCCATTGATCTATATTTCTATCTTTGTGCCAGTACCATGCTGTCTTGATGACTGTGGCTTTGTAGTATAATCTGAAGTCAGGCAGGTTGATTCCTCCAGTTCCATTCTTCTTTCTCAAGATTGCTTTGGCTATTCGAGGTGTTTTGTATTTCCATACAAATTGTGAAATTATTTGTTCTAGTTCTGTGAAAAATACCATTGGTAGCTTGATAGGGATTGCATTTATTTTTTTTAAATGCCCCATGCCTAAGAGAAAAACAGGTGCACTTTGGTTTCAAAGGATTTACTTTGTGAAGTTGTTTGCATTTTAATAAAAAAAAATGTGTCTTTGAATCTCATGAAAATGAGATACACTGAAGCATGGTAAGTGAGTGTAAACCAAAGAGCACAGAGAGAAAAAGATCCATCTTTGAGCTCTCTGCCATCAGAGCTCTGGGAGATGATTTAAGTGGAACTTTTCCCATACTATCAGCTGCTGCCCTGTTCATCCTAAAAGATACATAAACAGCATCTTCAGGTACAATGAAATTTACCTAAAATGAACTGAGTTTAAAGTAAACTGGTTCATATCTTCTTACTTAGCCTAAATTATTTCAGATGTCTTATTATAGGAGTCACATTATTAAATAAAATGAAGCAATTTTTGTTTTAAAAAGCCCTTCTCCTAAGCTATGAGCTCATATTTTCACTAAGCCCAGTCTCCTAACAGGTACTGCTGTGATAACATGAGCTTGGGAAGTATTTGTTTTATGACTTCCATTGCCAGCTTGGTTGCTGAAATAAATATAGAATCGACTGTGAGCTATTGTATTTGGAGAGACAGAGTGTGTGTGAGAGAGTAACTGTGTATGTGTGTATATAAATGGGTCTGTTTGTGAATATGGAGGTTTGGGCTTGAGCACTGAAAAATCATGAAGCAAGTAAATTTTGTGGTTTAGTAAACTCTGTGCTCCAACAACTGTGGGTGCCCCAGTTTTCCTGCTGTCTCTGTCCCATAGCTGCCCAAGCCCCCCACCCCTGCCCCTCATGCCCCCTGGCTGTAGTACATCTACTTGGCCCCATGCAGTAACTCCTGACCTATACATCTCTCTCTTCATGTTCTCTCTCATAATTTGTCTATTCTGAAACTTGCTAATTAGGTAGCACTTACTAACTGATAATGACTGCCCTTCTGGGCTGAAAAAATACAGAAGCATAGAAAATCGGAACTGGATGAGACTTGGTCTAAGCCCCTCATTTTTACCTTGGTGATCCTGGAGCCCAGAGATGGAAATGACCTCAACAAAAGTCACACAGCTGATTACTGAGCACTAACAGGTTACCCTTCCCATGTCTTATTTTAAGTGTCAGCGTGTCAGCTCCTGGAGTTAGTGCTTCAGCTCAGAGGTTTGACTCTAATGGTGGAGTTACTCTGTGGTTGGTGCGGAGCAATAAGATAAGGTTTTGAGCCATTTTGAGGTTTTCAGTGGGAAGCATTTCCCTCTTTTATGCTACTGATTTGGCTCCTGTCTACTGAGGTGCAAAGCATGGGCCCTTATAGGTGATCATGGCATCCTAGCTGGTTGCTGTTATGCTGTTTGCTGTAGGAGCTGCCTCTGGTACCTTCTCTGATGGATGTCAAAGAAGTGACTCCTGGGAAGAGATGAGTCTGTTGCAAGCTGCTTTCACCATTCCGTTGACTCATTTTCATTCTCTTTTTCAAACCACTGATATGACTTGCCCACATAAATAGAAAGAAGCAGCTCCAATTAAACATGCATGGGGCTGTTCCCTAAGAATTTCACAGTGGGAAGCCATCCAGGAACAGTCTAGAAATCACAACCATCTTTATGCTTTGCTTCCTAGATTCTAGTTGGTATTTTATATGCCAAAAAAAAAAAAAAAGGCCATGTGGGCTGGTATCAGGGGCCTGTGGGTGACACACAGATGTAGAACTCTTTTTGTCCTATGCTCTCTTTCTCTTGAAGACTTCACAGATGTATAATGCAGACTTTGGCTCTAATATACTACATTTCAATGATCATAGAGTGGGAGATAACCATAGAGATGATTTATTACAACCTACCTCTTAACAAGAGCTTTCTGGTGGTGCTAGTGGTAAAGAACCTGCCTGCCAATGCAGGAGATGTAAGAGACACAGGTTCGATCCCTGGGTTGGGAAGATCCCTGGAGGAGGGCATGACAACCCACTCCAGTATTCTTGCCTGGAGAATCCCATGGACAGAGGAGCCTAGAAGGCTACAGTCCATAGGGTTGCAAAGAGTTAGACACAACTGAACCAACTTAGTACGCACAGACCTATTGATGAAGATTGTTCCCTTGACCAATCTTTAGTCAGGATACTTGGAGCCCTCTTCTTGCCTAGACCTTGATCTTGGTCCCTATCCTCTCTTTGGCCTGCCTAGTCCAGTCTTAGCAAAAGATTCTGCTAAGAATCATTTGTTACCTCCCTCTTGATACCTACTCACCATTGATATATGATCAGTTTCCTCATTCCCCCATCTTTGATGTCTAAGACTTTGGCCTGCTTTTACTGCTATTAGCAAGAATCTTTTTTTTTTTTTTTGGCCATGCTGCAAGGCATTTGGGATCTTAGCTCCCTGACTAAGGATGGAACCTGTGTCCCCTGGAAGCTCAGAGTCTTAACCCCTACACCACCAAGGAAGTCCAAAGCAAGAATCTTATTAGGTCAGTTTAGTAAGGATGCCCCCTACTGTTGATATTTCCTCTTAGTAATTTTCCATCCATTGCCCTCTTCACTCTATGCATTGACTATAAATTCCCAGGAGTCCTTGTCTTCCTCAGAGATGAGCCCAATCTCTCTCTCCCATTGCAATACCTCTACTGCAGCAGTTTTTGAGTAAAGTTTGCCTTATTGTTTAAATAAGTGTCAAAATATTTTTTTTAACATTCCCAATGTCAGAATCCCACCTTACTGCATTCCTAATGGGAAGATAACCCAGGCTCTTCTTGAATACTTCCAATGACAGAAAGTTAATTTCCCTCAGGTAGACCATTCTCTTGTTTAGATGATGTTAAAAATGTAAAAGGCAGCAACTTATTGGAAAGAGCATAGGCTTTGGTGTCAGGCAGACTTGATTTGGTTGGTTGATTTCTTCCTTCTAACCTTCCTTTTACTTTAATTCAACAAACATTTTGTAAACCCTTTCCTGGCAATAGGGGAAGATTGCATAAGGAATCTGTTCTAGATAGAAGAAATGGGTTATGTCAAGGCCAAGAGGGAAGAAATAGGCTAGAAAGAAGATTGCATGGTATAGGTTAAAAAACAATTTTCAGAAAGAGGTACAATCATAATGCTTATACATTTATAAAAATGAATATGTGTTTAAGTATTTATTTTACTCATAAGATAGAAATGAACCAGGCAGATGTTATAACTGGTTCAAAAGTCAAAATAGCGCAGATTTATGTGGAGTAAGGGAATATTAAGATGAATTGCAGATGAAGACATAACTGGTTTTTCCACAAGATTTAGAAAGAATCAACTAAATCACTGTTGGGTAGGACATAACTTATGTGCCTCTCAGTTATCTACAACTTACAAAGAACTGTAAAATGGCTCATAAACAACAAGCAGATAGAATCTGATATCCTAGAAAAGTAGGCTAAGAGAATGCATAGTTTTCCATTGAAACACAATTTTTTTCTGTGTGTATCTGAGTAATTTGAAGATATTCAGTGTGGCCCCCGTATCATTCCTAGAGGTGCATGGTTACAGAGAAGTAGGCAATGGCCACATCATGAAAGGCTTCATAAAACCTTAAGCAGAGAAGTAACATGATCAAATTTGTGCTTTAAAAAGACCATTCTGGCTACACTGGTATTGGAGGGACAGTACTGGATGTATGAAAATCAAGTTATGAGCCTATTGTAAACTGGATTCATATTCCTTGCTCTGCTTCTACTTGCTGTAGAATCTTAGGGGAAGTTACCCAACCTTTCTGAGATTCCATTTACTCCTCTGGAAAATGAAGAATAATATCTTCCTTGCAGTATTGCTGTGAGGTATGTAATGGGTTTGGCATGTTATAGACAGTAAATATTGATTTCCTTCTACTCTGCTCCTACTCCACATCCGAATTGTCGGAACATTTTTATAATGAGCTGAAACTTGTTTCTCTTAGCCCTTGTGATTGTGGAAGTCCTGGTAGTGCTGTTTGGAAGGATATAAATTAATTCTAACCCTTCTTGCCTTTACCTATTTGAAGATAAATTTCTTATTTCCCTTAAGTCTTCTTTTTTAAAACAAATCTTTTTCAGCTACTACATAGTTTTTCTGTCTCTCTCTGATAGTCTCCCTTACATTGGTAACTATCTCTCCTAATTCATGTCATGCAGAGATGAAATTAACATAATACTCAAGGTATGCTTGAGATAGCACATAGTAAAGTGGAACAATCAGTTTTCTAGATCTGGATAATGAAAGTCTGTTATAGTCCCTAAAATTGCATTAGCCTTTTTAAGCAACCATGTCATACTATTGATTCATTTTTAGCCCACAGTTAACTAAAATGTCCAGATATTTTTATTTTTCATATGAACAGTTGTTTAAGTGAGTTTTTCTTTATTCATAATATACTCAACATCATTTTAAACTTACAGACAGGGTTTTGTTTCACCCACTAAATTTCATTTTTGTTTATCTTGAAGTAGCCTTCTAGCATATGTATATAGGTATGTGTGATTATATATATATGACATATATACATTCAAACATCACAGAATTGTATAGCAATGAGCACTAAATTTCCCTCCATTGATATACTGTCCCTTATTCTTCCCTCGAAGCAAACATGTTGACATTTTCTTGTAAATCCTTTCAAAAATATTCTAGTTCTCAGAAAATCTTAACAGACCCACCACAAGCATGGAAATCAAAACTGTAATCAGAACTTTTCCAGCAAGCAAAAGCCCAGGGCCAAACAGCTTCAAAGCTGAATATTACCAAAAATTTGGAGAAGAGTTAACACCTATCCTTCTGAAACTGTTCCCAAAAATTGCAGAGGAAGAAAAACTTCCAAACTCATTCTATGAGGCCACCATCACCCTGATACCAAAACCAGACAAAGATGCCACACACAAAAAAAGAAAATTACAGGCCAATATCACTGATGAACATAGATGCAAAAATCCTTAACAAAATTCTAGCAAACAGAATCCAACAACATATTAAAAAGATCATACATCATGACCAAGTGGGCTTTATCCCAGGGATGCAAGGATTCTTCAATATTTGCAAATCAATCAATGTGATACACCACATTAACAAATTGAAAGATAAAAACCATATGATTATCTCAATAGATGCAGAGAAAGCCTTTGACAAAATTCAACATCCATTTATGATAAAAATCCTCCAGAAAGCAGGAATAGAAGGAACATACCTCAACATAATAAAAGCCATATATGATAAACCCACAGCAAACATTATCCTCAATGGTGAAAAATTGAAAACATTTCCCCTTAAGTCAGGAACAAGAAAAGGGTGCCCACTCTTACCACTACTATTCAACATAGTTTTGGAAGTTTTAGGCCACAGCAATCAGAGAAGTAAAAGTAAAACTCTCACTGTTTGCAGATGACATGATCTTCTACATAGAAAACCTTAAAGAGTCCACCAGAAAATTACTAGAGCTAATCAATGAATGTAGTAAATTTGCAGGATATAAAATTAACACAGAGAAATCCCTTGCATTCCTATATACTAACAATGAGAAAACAGAGAAATTAAGGAAAAAAATTCCATTCAGCATTGAAATGAAAAGAAGAAAATACTTAGGAATAAATCTCCCTAGGGAAACAAAAGACCTATATATAGAAAACTGTAAAACACTGATGAAAGAAATCAAAGATGACACAAATAGATGGAGAGATATACTATGTTCATGGATCAGAAAAATCAATATAGTGAAAATGAGTATACTACCAAAGCAATATATAGATTCAATGCAATCTCTATCAAGCTACCAATGGTATTTTTCAGAGAACTAAAACAAATAATTTCACAATTTGTATGGAAATACAAAACACCTCGAATAGCCAAAGCAATCTTGAGAAAGAAGAATGGAACTGGAGGAATCAACCTGCCTGACTTCAGACTATACTACAAAGCCACAGTCATCAAGACAGCATGGTACTGGCACAAAGACAGAAATATAGATCAATGGAACAAAATAGAAAGCAGAGATAAATCCACACACCTATGGACACTTTATCTCTGACATAGGAGGCAAGAATATACAATGGAAAAAAGACAACCTCTTTAACAAGTGGTTCTGGGAAAACTGGTCAACCACTTGTAAAAGTATGAAACTAGAACACTTTGTAATACCATACACAAAAATAAGCTCAAAATGGTTTAAAGATCTAAATGTAAGACCAGAAACTATAAAACTCCTAGAGGAAAACATAGGCAAACACTCTGACATAAATCACAGCAGGATCCTCTATGACCCACCTCCCAGAGTAATGGAAATAAAAGCAAAAACAAGCAAATGGGACCTAATTAAACTTAAAAGTTTTTGCACAAATGAAGGAAACTATAAGCAAGGTGAAAAGACAGCCTTCAGAATGGGAGAAAATAATAGCAAACGAAGCAACTGACAGAGTTAATCTCAAAAATATACAAGCAGCTCCTGCAGCTCAACTCCAGAAAAATAAATGACCCAATCAAAAAATGGGCCAAAGATCTAAACAGACATTTCTCCAAAGAAGACATACAGATGGCTAACAAACACATGAAAAGATGCTCAACATCACTCATTATCAGAGAAATGCAAATCAAAGCCACAATGAGGTACCATCTCACGCCAGTCAGAATGGATGGTGTCAAAAAGTCTACAAGCAATAAATGCTGAAGAGGGTGTGGAGAAATGGGAACCCTCTTACACTGTGGGTGGGAATGCAAACTAGTACAGCCACTATGGAGAACAGTGTGGAGATTCCTTAAAAAACTGGAAATAGAACTGCCATATGACCCAGCAATCCCACTCCTGGGCATACACACCGAGGAAACCAGATCTGAAAGAGACACGTGCTCTCCAATGTTCATTGAAGCACTGTTTACAATAGCCAGGAAGCAACCTAGATGCCCATCAGCAGACGAATGGATAAGGAAGCTGTGGTACATATACACAATGGAATATTACTCAGCCATTAAAAATAATGCATTTGAATCAGTTCTAATAAGGTGGATGAAACTGGAGCCTATTATGCAGAGTGAAGTAAGTCAGAAAGAAAAACACCAATACAGTATACTAATGCATATATATGGAATTTAGAAAGATGGTAACAATGACCCTGTATGTGAGACATCAAAAGAGACATAGATGTAATGAACAGTCTTTTGGACTCTGTGGGAGAAGGTGAGGGTGGGATGATTTGAGAGAATAGCATTGAAACATGTATATTATCATATGTGAAACAGATCACTAGCCCAGGTTCAATGCATGAGAGAGGGTGCTCAGGCTGATGCACTGGGATGACCCTGAGGGATGGGGAACACATGTACACCCATGGCTGATTCATGTCCAATGTATGGCAAAAACCACTACAATATTGTAAAGTAATTAGCCTCCAATTAAAATAAATTAATTAATTAAAAAATATTCTATTTCTCTACAAGTAATTGTGCAACTAAAAATATTAAAGGCAGCATACTATACACACTAGTCTGCACTTTGTCCTTTACATTTAATAATTCCAATAGAATATAAACTCTAGGAAGGCAAGATTTTGTTTGTTTTCAGAATATCTAGAAAAATATGACCTGTACCAGAGACTTCATAAATATTTTTAGAATGCTGAATGATATATTTAGAGATTTTTCCATATCAGCATGTACCTGGGATTAGCAAACATTTTCTATATAGGAACAGATAGTAAATATTTTGAGCTTTTCAGGCCATATGTTCATCACAATTACTCAAATGGTCATAGATAACACATAACCAAATAGGTGTGACTGTGCTTCAATAAAATTTTATTAAAAAAAAAAATAAAATAAATGGTGAGCTAAATTTGTTCTGTGGGCTATAGTTACATGGCCCCTGGTATATACAAATCAGTCTATCCTTTTTCATACTTGCATACTATTCCATCATGAATATACTATACATTCATTAATGAGAACCCATTTATGTTCATCTATTGCTGTTATAATCAATGCTGTCACTATGTTTCAATGAGAAACTTTTTTGTTTGTGTACCTAATGGCCTAGTAAAAGTGAATAGGCATTCTTTTCAAATTTTTTTTATAATTGGAGGAAAATTGCTTTACAATATTGCATTGGTTTCTGCCATATAACAACATGAATCAGCAATAAATATGCATATATCTTCTTCCTCTTGAACTTCCCTCCCACCCCCTTTCTCATCCCACCCCTGTAGGTTGTCACTAAAGACCAAGTTGAGCTCCCTGTGTTACACAGCAAATTCCCACTAGCTATCTGTTTTACATATGATAATGTATATTTTTCAATGTACTTTCTAACTTTGCCCCACCTCCTTCCTTCCCCTGCTGTGTCCACAAGTCTGATTCTCTATGTCTGCATCTCTATTCCTGCCCTGCAAATAGGTTCATCAGTACCATTTTTCTAGATTCCATATATATGCATTAATATACAAATATTTGTTTTTCTCTTTCTGACTTACTTCACTCTGTATAACAGGCTCTAGGTTCATCCACCTCACTAGAACTGACTCAAATTCATTCTTTTTATGACTGAGTAATATTCCATTGTGTATATGTACCACAACTTCTTTATCCATTCATCTGTGGATGAACATTTAAGTTGCTTCTGTGTCCTGGAGATTAGTAAATGGTGCTACAGTGAACATTAGGGTATATGTATCTTTTTGAATTATGGTTTTCTCAGGGTATATGCCCAGTAGTGGGATTGCTGGGTCATATGGTAGTTTTATTCCTAGTTTTTAAAGAAATCTCCATAATGTTCTCCATAGTGGGAGCACAGGCATTCTTAATTAAACACATACTGCACAGTTGCCATCTCAAGAGATTGCATTAATTTGTGTTCCCACCTCCAGTGTATGACATTGCCTGCTTCTGTACTCTCTCTCTCAATGCTGTATGCATTGTTAAGTTTTTATTTTTGCTGACTTAGGAGGCAAAAACTAGATGATCATTCATTTTCATTTTTAAAATCATTCAAACATACAAAAAGCCCAGAAAATAGTATAGCAAACATAGCAAAAATTAAATAGATGCTAATATTTTACTTTATGTGCTGTACATCTCTCCTTTTTTAAAAAGAGAAAATGAAGCTATTGATATAGCTAGAGTCCCACTTTCTACCCTTTCAAAACCTCTCCCTCAATCCTCAGAAGTAACTTCTACCTTGAAGTTGAAGTGTATCACTACATATATGCACATGTATTATATAATATATGACAAATATGTATATGGATAGTGGTATGCAATAATATATAAATTATGTAATACATGCCATTTTATCAATATGTGTGTATGTATATATGTAATATGTATACACACACATCTCTCTGTGTTTTTAAGCTTTACATAGTGGTATTATACTGTCTTTCTGCAACTTGCTTTTTTAGTTCAAATTACTTTTAAGGTTTATACAACTTGCTTTTATTCATTCAAAATCATGTTTGAGATTTATAAGGATATATGTCGATCAAGTTCATTCATTTTACTTATTATGTATTGTACCATTGTACAAAGAAGCCATAGTTTAATTATCCATTCCCCTCCTCTGGAACAGTTAGAAGATGCCAAAGGTCAACCCAGCTGGTTACTAATTAAAATGGCAAAGACAGACTTGAATCAGTAATATACTATTGCAACAGGGATAAGAATCCAGTGTAAACTGAACTCAACTTTGATTTATACAGAAGTGACTGAGAGTTTTTTTTCCATTTATTTTTATTAGTTGGAGGCTAATTACTTTACAATATTGTAGTGGTTTTTGTCATGCATGGCCTGGTGCACTGGGTGACTGAGAGTTTTAAAGGGAGAATGAGGGAATAGGGAGGGGAGTGACTAAGGGCTCAGCAGAGTCAGGGAAGTGAAAAATTACAAAAAGTCAGAAGAGACTCTTGGTCCATGAGAAACCCATCTGGTTTTGCTAACTGGCCCTTATTGAAGTTAGGTTTCTCTTGCCCCTGCAGAGACTGGGGGACAGGGGTGCTATCTTCAGATGTTGCTGGAACAAACTGTGGATTCTTTCGGCAGACTTGGGTTTTCTCAGGCAGGCACTGTAAGGGGATCTAGGATCATCCTAAGAATGTGACTTTGTGCTGTTAGAAATGATGTTAATGTTTTCTTCAATTCTTTATAGGCCAAGATTGAGGTCTAGTCAAGAAAGAGCTCAAAGGAGCCTGATTAGAGTTTGGTCAAGGAGAGAATCTTTGTCAATGATTGCCTCCTATTTTGCTAGAAGAGTGTGGGAAAGCAAACCCTTGTACACTTTTGCACTAGTGTAAGGTTTTCTTTAAGACAGAATCTTTTAGAATTTATCTTGAAGGCTTTCCATTCTGCACCAGAAACCTCCACTATCCTCCAAGAAAAGGAAAAAAAAAAAGATAGGATCCTAGAACTGGAATTACTGTGATGTAAGGTATGGCATCTTCAGTATTATCAAATGACTGTCCAAAATAGCTGTAATTTTCTTATATTCCTACCAGAAATGCATAAAAGATTTAATTTCCCCAAACCCTCACCAGCCCTTTGATCCAAAAGATCCCAATTAGAATTACGACAAAAAAGAGGAGTCATGCAAGTGCATGGTGAGATTCTATCTTTGCTTAAAAATTTGATACTTTGTTCATCATGGATTTTTTGCATAAATTTTAAGTTTTTAAAATATTGTTTATGTTGACTGAGTTTTTTGGTGCTCCCTTACATTTTGTGCCTGAGGAGAGAGTGCCTCACTTACCTCCTACCCTGTTCAATGTTAGTGAATTTATTCCTTTTCACCATTTTAATAGATACAAAATGGACCTTCATTATCCTAACTTGCACTTGCCTGATTATTAGTGAACTCAGTATGTTTTCTTATGTTTATTTCACCATCTAGGTTTATTCTCCGAAGTAGCTCTACATATCCTCTAATCAATTTTCTATTGTGTAGTTTTCCTTCTCTTTATTAATTTATAGAATATATACATATTCTGCTGGGCTTCCCAGGTGGCACTAGTGGTAAATAACCTGCCTGCCAATGCAGGTAGATGTAAGAGACACAAGTTCTATCCCTGGGTTGGGACGATCCCCTGGAGGAAGGGTACGGCAATCCCCTCCCGTGTTCTTGCCTGGAGAATCCCATGGACGAGGAGCCTGATCAGCTGCAGTCCATAGGGTTGCACAGAGTCAGACACAACTAAAGCAACTTAGAATCCATTCACATGCATGCATATACATGTTCTGCATTAAAAAAAAAATCTTTGTTAGCTATATGCATTACATATATCTTCTCTCAATCTGTATCTGGGCTCTTCATTTGCTTTATGGTGTGTTTTAGTCAAATAGAAGTTTGTAATATAATTTTAATGTGATCAAAGTCATCCATCTCTTCATTTCTAATCTGTGCTCTTCAGTGTGTTTTATTTAAAACATTTTTTCAACCCCACTATCAAAGCTCTTCTCCCCTCTTTCCTTCTGAAAGTTTTACTTTTCTTACTTACCTCTTTAATTCAGCAGGATGAAGTAGGAATCTAATTTTGTCTTTCTTTCATATAGATAGCTAGTTGCCCCAAATAAATTTATTCAATAGTTCATCCCATTTTTCTTAATTGATTTATAATGGAATATATTCATAAATAAAGCTCATATAAAGTGGGTATGTTTCTGTGTTTTCTCTTACATTCTATTAGTCCATCCTTACACCAAAACTACACATAAAAAATGAGGGTTTTTGTTATAATTGTTCTATTTTATTATGTTATTGTTGTTAATCTCTTGCAATCTCTAATTTATAAATAAACTTTAACACAGGTCTATATTATAGGAAAACAATCATATATACGTGGAATTCAGTATTATCCACAGTTTAATGCTTCCCCTGGGGGTCCTAGAACCTATCCCCCACAAATGAAGGGCAACTGCTATACAAAACTGCTTTATAATCTTGATTTCATGGTAGGTAAGTCCTCTATTTCTTATTATTGTTATCATCATCATCATCACCACTGAGTGTTATCCTGACTGCTCTTGGCCTTTCACTATTTTTTAATATAAATTTCAGGACAAACTTTTGAAGGAAAAATTTTGTTTTAATTATACTTTGGATTTATAGATTAATTTGATGGAAATTACAATCTTCATGATATTTTCCCATCTGTGAACATGGCACATGAACATTTAAAATTCTCCATCTATTTATATGTATTTTATGATTTTAACAATATTTTATGATTTTCTTCATAAAAGTCTTATACTTCTTTTAAAATATATTTTATAATATTTTTTCCTTTTTAAAAATTAAAAAAAAAATTTTAACACCAAGAACATTTTGTATTGGGGTATAGCCAATTAACAATGTTGTGGTAGTTTCAGGTGAATAGCAAAGGGACTCAGTCATACATAAACATGTATCCATTCTCCCCCAGACTCCCCTCCCATCCAGGCTGGTATATAGTATTGAGCAGAGTTCTGTGTGCTATACAATAGATATTTGTTGGTTATCCATTTTAAATATAGCAGTGTGTACATGACCTTCCCAAAGTCCCTAACTATCCCTTCCCCCTGGCAACCATAAGTTGTTTTCTAAGTCTGTGAGTCTCTGTTTTGTAAGTAAGTTCATTTGTATCATTTCTTTTTAGATTCCACATATAAGGGATGTCATATGATATTTTCCTTCTCTGTCTGACTTACTTCACTCAGTATGACACTCTCTAGGTCCATCCATGTTGCTGCAAATGGCATTATTTCATCCTTTTAATGGCTGAGTAATATTCCATTGTATATATGTAGCACATCTTCTTTATCCATTCCTCTGTTGATGGATATTTAGGTTGCTTCCATGTCTTGGCTATTGTAAACAGTGCTGCAATGAACATTGGGGTGCATGTATCTTTTCAGGCCATGTTTTTCTCCAGATATATGCCCAGGATGGGATTGCAGGGTCATATGGTAGCTCTATTTTTAGTTTTTTAAGGAACCTCCATACTGTTCTCCATAGTGGCTGTACCAATTTACATTCCTACCAATAGTGCAGGATGATTCCCTTCTCTCCACACCCTCTCCAGCATTTGTTGTTTGTGGATTTTTTGATGATAGCCATTCTGACTGGTGTGAGGTGATATCTCATTGTAGTTTTGATTTGCATTTCTCTAATAACTAGCAATGTTGAACATCTTTTCATGTGCCTATTGGCCATCTGTATGTCCTCTTTGGAGAAATGTCTATTCAGGTCTTCTGCCCATTTTTGAGTGGGTTGTTATTGTGTTCATAAGCTGTTTGTAAATTTTGGAGACTAATCCCTTATTGGTCACATCATTTGCAAATATTTTCTCCCAATCTGTGGGTTGTCTTTTTGTTTTGTTTATTGTTTCCTTCCTGCTGTGCAAAAGCTTTTGAGTTTAAGTAGGTCCCATTTGTTTATTTTTGCTTTTATTTCCATTATTCTGGGAGATGGATCAAAAAAGATGTTACTGTGATTGTGTTTGAGAGTTCAAGTGTTATACTTCTATTGTGAGATTTATTAATACTTGTTGCCTTCTTTTTCTACTGTAAATAGTGTCCATTTTTGTTATTTTTCTTTTAAACTATTTGTTGCTGAGATACAAAAACAATCTTTGTACATTAATTGTATATTTAATATTTTAGTTTTAAAAGCTTGTAGTTTTTCCTTGGGTTTTCTGTGTAGACGATCACATTATCTCCAAATAACATGTTTTATTTTTTGTTTTCTATACTGAAATAATAAATATTTTTCCTTGTGTAGTTGTGTTGGACATGTCTTCCAATATAATACTGAATAAATCCATGCTAGCAGGAATTCTTTATTTATTCTTGGCTTTTAGGCAAATAAGTATTTCAAAAGTATCACCAATTATAGTTCTTATATGTTTTCCAAAAGCTTACTTTTATCAAGTTAAGCAAATTAACTTTTTAAAAGAATATTTTTCTAGAGTAGTTTTAAATTAACAGCAAAATTGAGAGGGAGATATAGAGATATACTCTCAGCCCCCACACATACATAGCCTCCCCTATTATCAATATCATTCACCAGAATGGTATATTTTTTTTAAGCAAGGATGGACTTACCTCTGCACATTGTAATTATCCAAAGTCCACAGTCTACCTTAGAATTCACTCTTAGTGTTATACATTTTATGGATTTGGACAAATGCACAGTGACATATATTTATCATTGTAATATACAGAGTATTTTCACCACCTTAAAAATCCTCTCTTCTCTCCCTGTTCATCCCTATCACTACTGGCAATCACTGATAATTTGGTCTCCATAGTTTTTACTTTGAGGAAGTTAGTTTTTATTTTCAGTTTTCTGAGTGTTTTTATGCTGAAAGTGCGTTGATATTTATCAATGACTTTTCCTGCATTTCATCAAATTGTTTTTGTTTGATCCTATAGCATTAAAAAACATTAAATACCTCTTTTTTTCTTCTTGAATGTTAAACCCTTCTTTCTGTTTTCAGATATGCCACACTTGGTCATGATGTAATACACAGATGGATTCATTTTGTAATATTTTATTTAGTATTTATGTGTCTATGTTCATAATTCAGTTTGGCTTATAATTGTTCACATTCCTTCTCTCCTTTTCTGCTTTTGATGTCAAAGCTAAATTAGGCTCTTCAGAGAATTGAATACTTTTTCTGGAACATTTATGTAAATTAGAGATTATGTGTTCTTTGAAAGTTTGTATTTTGAAATTTGGTTGGAGTAGATTTTTAACTATTTATTCAAGTTTCAAACAAAAATTGTAGAGCTTGTCAGATTTCCTGTTTCTCTATGGGTCAGTTTGAAGAGAATTTTCCTTGAGTTTAGTTTTATTAGCATACAGTTCTTCATAGTCCTCTCTTTTGACAGTTAAAACTATTCTCACTAAAAAAATGCATTCAATTACAATGCTGGGTACCTGTCATTATACATCTGTTTATTGCAAAGGCATTCTGTTTAATGAAAAATGCCAAGTTTTGGAGACAGTAAAAAGTTCAGTGGTTACCAGGACCTGGGGAGGGGGTGGGGTAAGGATGACCAGGCAGAGCAAAGAGAATTTTTAGGACAGTGAAAATACTCTCTATGATACCATAATGATGGATACATGGTCATTATCATTTATTCAAGCACATAGATTGTACAACAGGAAGAGTGACAACTAATGTAAGCTATGGACTTTGAGCAATTATGATGGCTCAATGTAGTCTCATTGATTGTCACTAATGTGCCACTCCAGTGGGGGATGTTAGTAGTGGGGGAGGCTGTGTATGTGTGGGGAGACAGGAGGTATATGGGAACTCTCTGTACCTTTTATTCAGTTTTGCTGTGATCATAAAATTTCTCTGAAAATAAAATATGTTATGCATTTAATTATGGGTGAAATTAAGCATTTATATATTCAAAAGCCACTTTAAATATTTTTGTGAACTGCATGTCCATGTGGTTTGTCCATTGTTAATGGAATTGTCTGTGTTTTCTGACAGATTTCTCAGAATTTATTTTTTTGTTGTTGTTGTTGCACTGCATGACGGGCGAGATCTTAGTTCCCTGACCAGGGATTGAACCCATGCCCCTTGCATTGGAAGCACAGAATCCTAACTGCTGGACCACCAGGGAATTCCTTTAGAACTCTTTATATATAAATGGAATTAGGCCTTTACCTATATTGTAAATACTGTTTCATTTTTCTTTTGAAGTCTAGGATAGGTTTCCTGTCAGAAGTTCAAAATTTTTCTGTATTCAAGTCTATCAGTCTTTTACTACATGATTCTTAGGTTCTCTGTTTTGCTTAGAAAAGCCTTATTCAATATTAATTATTTTATAAATGCTCTGACATATTTCCATTTATTATCCTTATTATTTTATTTTTTTATATTTAAAGCTTTTATTCTCTGGAATGTATTTTTGGTTAGGGAGAGTCATTTTAATAATAATGGATAATATGAGTTATCAATAAATTATCCATTCAATAACATCAGTTATTGAATAATTCACTTGCTGACAGATTTTAAGTACCATCTATAGAGTATAAATCTCCTATGTGTATAGGGACTCTTTCTGGACCCACTGTTCTATTACTTTGACCAGCTTGTTTTCTTATTAGCCAATCCTGTATTGTTGTAACTACCATAGTTTTATAATATTTTCTCCATTTCTTTTCTGGCTAGTCTTGAATGTTTATTTTTCCCCATGAACTTGATACCTTCTTGTCTAAATCTAAAATGTCCTGTTGGTATTTTCATTTGCATCACATTTAAATTCTTGTCTAAATCTAAAATGTCCTGTTGGTATTTTCATTTGCATCACATTTAAATTAATAGAATAAATTTTAAACTAATATGTAAATTGTTATCTTACAATATTGAGTTTTTATATTCAAGAACAATGTGTCTATTTGTGCAAAGTTTGTTTTAATTCTGTCAGTAATACTCTAATGTGATCTTCATAGAAATGTTTTATGCTTTTCTTTAATATGTTCTAAATGGAATATTTATTCTATTTCAGTTCAGTTCAGTCACTCACTCGTGTCCGACTCTCTGCGACCCCATGGATTGCAGCACACCAGGCCTCCCTGTCCATCACCAACTCCTGGAATTTTCTCAAACTCATGTCCATTGAGTAGGTGATGCCATCCAAGCATCTCATCCTCTGTCGTCCCCTTCTCCTCCTGCCTTCAATCTTTCCCAGCATCAGGGTCTTTTCCAATGAGTCAGCTCTTTGTATCAGGTGGCCAAATATTGGAGTTTCAGCTTTAGCATCAGTTCTTCCAATGAATATTCAGGACTGATTTCCTTTAGGATGGACTGGTTGGATCTCCTTGCAGTCCAAGGGACTCTCAAGAGTTTTCTCCAACACCACAGTTCAAAAGCAACAATTCTTCGGTGCTCAGCTTTCTTTATAGTCCAATTCTCACATCCATGCATGACTACTGGAAAAAACCATAGCTTTGACTAGATGGACCTTTGTTGGCAAAGTAATGTCTCTGCTTTTTTAATATTTTGTCTAGGTTGGTCATAAATTTTCTTCCAAGGAGCAAGCATCTTTTAATTTCATGGCTGCAGTCACCATCTGCAGTGATTTTGGAGCACCCCCCCCCAAAAAAAAAAAAAAAAAAGTCTGTCACTGTTTCCACTGTTTCCCCATCTATTTGCCATGAAGTGATGGGACCGGATGCCATGATCTTCATTTTCTGAATGTTGAGTTTTAAGCCAACTTTTTCACTCTCCTCTTTCACTTTCATCAAGAGGCTCTTTAGTTCTTCTTTGCTTTCTGCCATAAGGGTGGTGTCATCTGCATATCTGAGGTTATTGATTTATTCTATTTAGAATTTCTCATGGTATGAAAGTTACTGGTTTCTTAATTTGTAAACTGGTGTTGATAATACTAGGTGCTACTTTCTGAAGCATTACAATGATTGAAGGAAACAATATATTTAAAGCACTTTGCATGGTGACTGACACATGATAACCACTCAATATTTTTAGACAGTTTATTCCTTGACATTATGTAATGAACCTACTGGGGGATATGCAATACAGTGCTACTCAGATATCTACTTCCTTATTATTGTATCTAGACTCTGTATGCCTTAGTATCCCCATTGGAAATTGGGACAAGCAATTTCAATCTCCATTTCAATAAGTGGTGGCTAGTGATGAGAATGGCTAATTCTCTAACCAGTAATCAAAACAAATTTCAAGAATTCTCTCCTATGTGTTTCTATCTTTCTGTCCTGAGTGCCTAATAAAATACCAGATCTAGTATATTTTCTCCATACCCATCTCAAACTTCCCTGATTACCAGGAAGATAATAATGTGGAATCTATAGCTATGGTTGGGAAACATTTTAGTGTAGTTAGCATTAGATGGCGATGAAAGGAATTTTGATGAACTGGACAGATGCTTTCTGCCTTGGAAGACCTTGTCAATTATTCCTAGTGGTCTGAAATTTTGGTTCTAATGAAGCCAATTCTTCAAATTTGAGATAGAGAAAAACTTCATGTTTTGACCCACCTGAAAGGAAAGCTCTGGGGCTTTTATAGTAGGATACAAAATCATAATTGGATGGAAGGAAGAACAATTTGTCTAGGACTGTTGGTTGCAGTATCTAACCTATTTATGCATATCAGCACCAGCTCTAGGAGTCCCTTAAAGGAAATGGATCTGGCTCTTTGAAGCAAATAAAGCCTTCAAGACTGTTACATGTTCTATGATTTATGCTTTTCCCAGGTGTGCAGTGGTAAAGAATCTGCCTGCCAATGCAGGAGACTCAAGAGGATGTGGGTTCAATCTCTGGGTCAGGAAGATCCTCTGGAGGAGGAAATGGCAACCCACTCCAGTATTCTTGCCTGGAAAATTCCATGGACAGAGGAGCCTGGTGGGCTACATTCCCTGGGATTGCAAAGTATTGGACACAGTTCTGAGCTACCAAGTACACACATACATACACACACAAAAGCAGGTCCCATTACCCTTTGGAATTCCTCTCTGTCATATCATGGTGACTGTTTATTCTACAATTGAGAAATAGGTCCACAGAAAAAGTATTGCAGTAACAGGTGATTAATTCAAAAGGAAACTTTTGTTGGCTGGCTAAATTTTATTTATTTATTTCATTTATTTTTATTAGTTGGAGTCTAATTACTTTACAATGTTGTAGTGGTTTTTGCTATACATAGACATGAATCAGCCATGGATTTACATGTGTTCCCCATCCTGAACCCCCCTCCCACCTCCCTCCCCATCCCATCCCTCTGGGTCATTCTAGTTCACCAACCCTGAGACCTTGTCTCATGCATCCAACCTGGACTGGTGATCTGTTTCACAGTTGATAGTATACATATTTCGATGCTATTCTCTCAGATCATCCCACCCTTGCCTTCTCCCACAGAGACCTTGAATGTCTGGAGAAGTGGGTATTACATGGGCGAAGTGTTACTACAGAGTATTGATAGTGGTTCTGAAAGGGAGAAGTCAGTCTTCTAAAGGCAAATTTCCTTAATGCCAAACTTGAATACACTAATAGCCAAATTAACAAATCACCATCCTTCTTATACCCTGTCATCAATATTACTAGCTTTATATATCCAGCCAAACAACTATCTGCAAGACTGAAGGAAATGAGCATCTATACCAAGGATTCACCTTTCCCCTTTATCTAAGCCCCATCTTTCTTGCCTCAATCCAACTATACATATATATTATCTTACTTACATTATAGTGAGTCTAAGCACAGTCCCCGAAAGCTTTTTCAGATTTGGGCCTCAGAAGCATGAAGAACCCCATGAATAGCTACTTTTAGATAAAGAATTTTGCCTTTGGGCATGGGCAGGCTAATGGATTTATATAGCCTCATTCAGAATATTGAGTGGTTACTTGATCTAAAATATAAGTGGTAACCCTGGCAACTGATCCTGGGAGACTTACAATTTGATAAGGTGTAACTAACCTTAGGTTTAATTAATTTATGAAACAAATAGGAATGGAATGTCCATAAGATAGCAGGCACTGTGCAGAACACCAAGGGTACAAGAATGAACAGGGAATAGGCTCTGCTCTCAGGAAGATTTCTGATGAATAGGAAGATGGGGCTAAATGCAGTGGTATAGAGATATAGTCTGAGGAGTTGGGTTCAGAGGTGATCACCCAAGGAATGGTAAAGTGGAAATCTTGGAGCACAACAATATTTGAAGTTTGGGCAGAGAAAGAGAGTTCAGAGTGGGAGATCCGGGGTGAGTGGCAAGAAAAGCAAAGAAATGAGGAGAGAGTAATTTCAAAGAAGTCAGAAATTTAACTAGGGAGTAGGCAGTAATGTCAAATGGAACAGAGAGATCAATTTAAGAAACTGACAGAAGAGTATCCACTGGATTTGGAATTATGGATATCATTAGCAACTTCAGGGAGAGCAGTTTTAGTGAAATACGAGAGATGAGGACCATCTGCCATGGGGTCACCGGGTCAGACATGACTTAGTGACTGGGCATGTAGAGGTAGTAATGAGAGATCAGAATTAAAATGGTGAGTGCAGGTGATCATTTCAAAGAATTTAGCTGAGAAGGAAAAGGAATAAGAGGTTTTCATCTAGAAAGGACTGTAAATTAAAGAGTGTTTTTAATTTGGTTTATGTGGGAGATCTTTGAGTATGTTCCTGTGCTGTGGAAAAAGAATCAGCAGAAGAAAGTGAGGTTGAGGATGAGGAGAAGGAGGGATTGATTTAAACAGCCGTGTCCCCTGAGAATAGGAAGTGATAGGATTCAAATGGATGAGTTGCACTTGAACCGTAGGAGTGATAGCTCACTCCTTGAGACTAGAGAAAAGGAGTTGGGCTGGTTGCTGGATAGGAAAAGGCTCCCTTGGTGGCCTTGACTTTCTCAGTGAAGCAAGAGGGTCGAGCATCTGTAGATAGTGATGTGAAAGGTGGCAGAGTAAGATTTATGACTGTCAGGTGTCTGGCTGAAACTATGGTGTCCATGAGAGAGTATGGGGGAAACTATTACCACTACTATTAAATATTTGAAAATTCAACAACCCTAACAGTTTCGAATTTTTAGGCTAGTATGTAGAGAGATGCACTATCACCAAGCAAAGCTCAACAATTTCTTTATCTCCAGGTCCTAGCTGGGTTATTGAGGTAGGTCAAATTCATGTTCAGATCCTTTCTGTCTACCTCTGTAGATAGCTCTATACACACCACAGGTCCCCAAACTTTGAAGTATCACTGAAGATAATAATGATGATGATAAGGAAGAATGGTTTTAACATTCATCTAGTGTTTCCTAAGTGCCAGACACTGTTTTAAGCTCTTTACATGGATGAAAGTTAGCTAAGTAAATTAATCCATGGAGACTGCATGTGTGTGTGTGTGTGTGTGTGTGTGTGTGTGTATAAAATAAACATTATATAGCTGACATATCTATAACACATATATTCTACTTTATGCCTGACACTTAGCAGGAACCCTAATTTTTCCTTTCTTCCCCCAAATTCATTATCCTTCACCCTTAGCTCTTGCTACCCATCATTCCACAGGGCTGGGTCAGGAGGGAGGTGAGTGCAGGGGTCTCTGAGTCATGGTCCTTGGTAGCAGACTGGTTAGCAGAAAAGAGGGAAGCCCTTGCGATTCCCTTTGGACTTGGTGTCTAAGCTCAGTCTCTTCATTCAGGTTGTCATCTCTTTAAGGGCATGGGCCCCTGTTTGAAGCTGCATTAAGCACCGGCTCAGTGGTGGGCATACGGCAGGCTCTAAATAAGTTCTTAGTCTGGGCTCAGCCTCAGAAGTCCTAGTTTTCATCAGTTGCTGAGGCCGGTCTTGGAGTCATGATTCCCAGATTCTCAGGAGCACAGAGAGCAGCAGCCAGGGCCACCCTCTTGGCAGCGCCCTGCCAGGGAGAGGCTACCTGCATCCAAGACGCAGCTCTGCCACCAACTGCACCAATCTCCCTGCTTGCCTCAGCCTTGGGGTCCTCACCTGTGGAGTGAAGGTCCTAAGTGTTGCTCTGCCTCCTTCACGGATGTTCCCTAAAGAACAATTTGCCTGACAATCATGAAAGCTCTTTGCAAATTGAAAAGCGTGCAGATGCGAAGGGATATTAATTCCCAGGGCCAGACCTTGACTCAGAAGAAGACAGAAAGGAAGTGTTCCTTCATAACCCGGGCATATGGGGGCTTTAATTTGTTTTCCTTCTCTTTACCCAACATCCGTGATGCAAGCTGGTACTGTGTGTGGAACACTCTGTCCTTTGAGATCCTTAGGGACAGGGGAATTTGTCAAGCACTGAGACAGCAGCCAGCTCAGGGCAGAGTGAAAAATAGATGAGCTATGGTGGAGTTCTCCTTGTGCTTCTTGAAGCCTTGCCTGACTAACAGCAGTCAGGGGAAAGGCAGAGAGATTGTCCTCCATTCATTGCCTTGGTAAACCTTCTTCTCCTTGCCCCTGCATGCTCTTAAAGGGTGGTCAGGCCCCACAACTCTCATCTGAACACTTTCTCCTTCCTTTATCTTTCCTTCTCCCCACACATAACCTCATCTGTTCTCTCTCAGCCTTGAGTGCTACTTCCCAAATCTGTGCCTGCAGCCTCAAGCTCTGACCCAAGCTCTAGATCTGAACCTACTTGGGCATCCTAGAGGTGTCCCAGATTCACCCTCTCCACAATCTAACTTCCCACTTCCAACCTGCTGCTTCCCCTTCAGCTCGAGCTATGCAGGAGAGATAACCAAAGAGACAGAAGAGGTTTGGATTTGAGGATATGATCCAGGCCTCTATCTTGAGAGGCTGAAAGAAAGAAAGTGAAGTTGCTCAGTCATGTCCAACTCTTTGCGACCCCATGGACTGTAGCCTACCAGGCTTCTCCGTCCATAGGATTTTCCAGGAAAGAATACTAGAGTGGGTTGCCATTTCCTTCTCCAGGGGATCTTCCCAACCCAAGGATGGAACCTGGGTCTTCCACATTGTAGGCAGACACTTTACCATCTGAGCCACCAGGGGAGGCTGAAGAGAGAGGAATAAGGGTGAAGACAAGAGAGGTGGATGGAGTCAGAGGAAGCTTTGTGTTAACTGATTTCACTTCATGTTCACCACCATTCATCTCAACTGGGCCCCTGGTACTGGATGCTACTACATACATTTCCTTAGTTCATTCACTCTCTCCCTCTATACTTTTCCTTCTTCCTCAAAGCTCCAACACTCCATCCCTCCAGGCTCTTCAAAACAGCTGACCTTCTGAAGCAGTGAAAAGAGAACTCCCACAGACTCCCACATCTACCTACCTACCTGCAAACACGCACATATTCTTTCTCTTCTCTATTGATCGTATGGAAGAACCACTTCTGTTCCTATCTAAGGCCAAGCCCCCCATCTCTATGCTATATCCCAACACCTCTCGGGTACTCAAGGCTGTTGTGTTGCCCTAGCATTTCTCCCTCGGTCTTCTGTACCCCTTGTTTTCGCTCACTACTGGTTCATTCCTACCACTGTATTTCATACAGTTACTGCTCATGTCTTAAAACAAGCAAAACAAAGCAAACTCTCCTCTTGACTCCACTTGCCTCTATACCTATGGCCTCATTTTTCAGCCCAACTTCTTAGCAAAACTCTTCAAAACAGTTGTCTGCAATTCTCTTTTGAGGTCACTCCAGTCAGGCTTCTGCCTCCATCACTCTACCGAAATTGTTCTTTGTAAAAGTGACCTTCACTTTGTTACGTAAATGACAGTTTTTATTCCTTACCTTGCTAGACCTATCAGCAGCAATTAATACTATAAATTTGCCTCCTGAAATGCTTTCTTTAAAAAAAAAAGAAGTATAATTGATATATTTATTTTTAACTTATTTTTATTGAAGTAGAGTCAATATAAAATTACATAAATTATAGGTATACAAGATAATGATTCCCAATTTTTTTTTTATTTTTTTTAATTTTTATTAGTCGGAGGCTAATTACTTTACATCATTACAGTAGTTTTTGTTATACATTGATATGAATTAGCCATGGATTTACATGTACTCCCCATCACAGTCCCCCCTCCCACCTCCCTCTCCACCCGATCCCTCTGGGTCTTCCCAGTGCACCAGGCCCGAGCACTTGTCTCATGTACCCAACCTGAGCTGGTTATCCGTTTCACCCTAGATAATATACATGTTTCAATGCTGTTCTCCTGAAACATCCCACCCTCGCCTTCTCCCAGAGTCCACAAGTCTGTTCCATACATCTGAGTCTCTTTTTCTGTTTTGCATATAGGGTTATCGTTACCATCTTTCTAAATTTCATATATATGCGTTAGTATACTGTAATGGTCTTTATCTTTCTGGCTTACTTCGCTCTGTATAATGGGCTCCAGTTTCATCCATCTCATTAGAACTGATTCAAATGAATTCTTTTTAATTGGCTGAGTAATATTCCATGGTGTATATGTACCACAGCTTCCTCATCCATTCGTCTGCTGATGGGCATCTGGGTTGCTTCCATGTCCTGGCTATTATAAACAGTGCTGCGATGAACATTGGGGTGCATGTGTCTCTTTCAGATCTGGTTTCCTTGGTGTGTATGCCCAGAAATGGGATTGCTGGGTCATACGGCAGTTCTATTTCCAGCTTTTTAAGAAATCTCCACACTGTTTTCCATAGTGGCTGTACTAATTTGCATTCCCACCAACAGTGTAAGAGGGTTCCCTTTTCTCCACACCCTCTCCAGCATTTATTGCTTGTAGACTTTTGGATAGCAGCCATCCTGACTGGCGTATAATGGTACCTCATTGTGGTTTTGATTTGCATTTCTCTGATAATGAGTGATGTTGAGCATCTTTTCATGTGTTTGTTAGCCATCTGTATGTCTTCCTTGGAGAAATGTCTGTTGAGTTCTTTGGCCCATTTTTTGATTGGGTCATTTATTTTTCTGGAGTTGAGCTGGAGGAGTTGCTTGTATATTTTTGAGATTAATCCTTTGTCTGTTGCTTCGTTTGCTATTATTTTCTCCCAATCTGAGGGCTGTCTTTTCACCTTGCTTATAGTTTCCTTTGTTGTGCAAAAGCTTTTAAGTTTCATTAGGTCCCATTTGTTTATTTTTGCTTTTATTTCTGAAATTCTGGGATGTGGGTCATAGAGGATCTTGCTGTGATTTATGTCGGAGAGTGTTTTGCCTATGTTCTCCTCTAGGAGTTTGATAGTTTCTGGTCTTACATTTAGATCTTTAATCCATTTTGAGTTTATTTTTGTGTATGGTGTTATAAAGTGTTCTAGTTTCATTCTTTTACAGGTGGTTGACCAGTTTTCCCAGCACCACTTGTTAAAGAGGTTGTCTTTTTTCCATTGTATATCCTTGCCTCCTTTGTCGAAGATAAGGTGACCATAGGTTCGTGGACTTATCTCTGGGCTTTCTATTCTGTTCCATTGATCTGATTCACAATTTTTGAAGGTTATATTCCATTTATAGTTATGTGACATATTAGCTATATTCCCTGTGCTGTACAATATATCCTTGTAACTTATTTATTTTATACATAGTAATTTTACCTCTCACTCCACCACTATTTTGCCCCTCTCCTTTCCCTCTCCCCACTGGTAATCACTATTTTGTTCTCTATATCTGTGAGTCTATTTTTTTATTATTATATTCACTAGTTTGTTGTATTTTTTAGATTCCACATATAAGTGATATCATATAGTATTTGTCTTTGACTTATTTCACTTAGCATAATGCTCTCCAAGTCCATCCATGTTGTTGCAAATGGCAAAATTTCATTCTTTTTATGGCTGAGTAGTATTCCATTGTGTGTGTGTGTATATCACATCTTCTTTATCTATTCTTCTGTTGATGGGAACTTATATTGCTTCCATTATCTTCATAATTGTAAATAATACTGCTATGAACATGGGAGTACATGTGTATTTTTGAATTAGTGTTTTTACTTCGGATGTGTATGCAGGAGTAGAAATGCTGGATCATGTGGTAGTTCTCTTCTTAGTTATTTTGGAAACCTCCAAATTTTCCATAGTGGCTACACCAACATTCCCACCAACTATGTACTAGGGTTCCCTTTCTCCACATCCTTACCAACATTTGTTATTTGTGTTCTTCTTGATAATAACTATTCTGACAGGTATGAGATGATACCTCACTGTGGTTTTCACTTGCATTTCCATGATGATCAACAATATTGAGCTTTTCATGTACTTGTTGGCCATTGAATTTCTCTTTGGAAAACTGTCTATTCAGATCTTCTGCCCAATTTTTAATCAAGTTTGTTTGTTTTGATGTTGAGTTGTATGAGCTGTTTATATCAATATATTTTGGATACTAAACTCTTATTGGTCATATGATTTGCAAATATTTTTTTCCCATTCAGTAGGTGTCATTTTGTTCTGTCAGTGGTTTCCTTTCCTGTGCAGAAATTTTTAAGTTTAATTTTGTCCCAATTGCTTATTTTTGCTTTTATTTACTTTTCCATGGGAGATTAACCTAAAAAAATATTGCTATGGTTTATGTCAAAGAGTGT